>NC_135771.1:9078123-9750623 GCF_052425735.1 Oculina patagonica | reverse complement strand
ACAACTTACCAAAGTTTGAAAGTACTTCACTTAAGATTCTGCTCCAGAAACTCAGCACAGTCAACCGGCTACAGAAAAAAAAAATGGAGTTTAAATCATGTACGAAAACTTACGGTAGGGCGCGTCAAGAAATGCACTTAACTCTCCGAGATTTACTGCGAAATGAAGCAAGTTCTTTGAGGACGCGGCATAATTGAAAGAAAACAAAGGAATAATAAAATTAATAATTTATCACTCAAGACAATTCAAAATAGAACGTCATTAGACTAACGTGGGAGTAAATAATGTCATTGTGTATGGGATTTCATCCGTTGATTCTAGAAACTGGCAGTAGACATGTTTATAGTTGCGGGTGCCTTTCGATAAAATTTGTACCATTTTATGCATTTTTTTTATGAAACTATACTTATTTAATTAAACGTTTTTCGTCTGAAAACAACCAAACAAGCAATTTGTGCAGCATTCCGAATAACTCATTAGAGCTGTTTAACTTGCTCCAGGCACAGTTAAAACAGTTGCTGCAAAAATACAATTGAAGGTGAAGAGGTTGCTACCTGGTGTTCACTAATGAAAATTGGTCGTTTTATTTTAACTCGAAACTAAGAGCTGTGTTTTTTTAACATTTGCTTTCATTTCAGACAGTTATATATAGTAGAGGTTTTGAAACCCGTGCAATCGGATGTGAGGCATTAGTGCTCACTAATCACTAAGCTGTGATTTTCACTGGTTGTTGAAAATTAAAATTAAGAAAGTACTGATACAACCACAGAAAAGAGTCTTTATACAAACAGAATGTTTCGTGTTTCAAGCTGTTTCTATATAAAAACAGTTTGACAAGCACACATTCCGACCGCTATTCGTCATTAACCCTGCCAACCTTTTCTTAATGGAAATGCAAATGAATAGCTGATTCTAGATTTACCTTAGCATAATTTGCTCCAGATGGGGTTTTTGATGAGATATTAAAAAAAATGAAGTGCAGTAGATATGATGTATTTATTGCGTTCTTTGATGAAGGAACTGCAAGTGAAAAGGAATTTGATCCTCGAGTGAAAATTCGTGTTGACTTGCTCTCGCTGGTTATAGCCATCGGCGACAACGACGACGATTTTTCCGGTTTTGAATTTAACAAATGAGTAGGGTTATACATACGGCTTAAAATTATTTTACATGCCGGTTACTGGTACTTCAATAAATCCAGTATCTTCGTTTTAAGTATGTGGAATTATTATTAGCAGAGCTTAGTGGTATGCATGCATAAAACTTGCTCGAGGCAACACGGCATTCCGACATAGTGAAAAATGATTGCTCATTAAAAGTCTGCCCACCAAAATAAAATCAACGAAACAATGTTACTCGTTGTCGTGTTTCTAAGAAAGGTTAAGCAACCGATTACACAAGGAGTTTTGATGTTGAGCACTTGTTTCAAATTAATTTACCGGTTATACAGCAAGAGTACCATACTTTGTTTACCAACAATTATTTTCTACTTTCTAGAACTGCAAGAGAAATCGAAAGAAGATAACTGCGTCCTCCAAAATAGCCTAGGGGGTTAACTTTTTGGCAGTCGATGAATACAGATTAAAAACATTTGAAGTTTTTTGTTTTCGAGATATAAATAAATGTTCGATGCCCCATCGAAAACGAAACAGAATTACGATTTCTCTGGACAACAGTAAGAAATAATTTCTTACTAACTATTAACATTATGAAACAGGAAACCATGAACACTCTAATTCCTCTTGGATATTTAAATATATGCAGAAAACCATAGAACTACAGTTTATACTGGAGGAAATATATGTAAACAAATGGATAGCGATGGAGCCACTTTCTCTTTCTCCACAACTTTCTCTTTCAAAGTGTAATAAAATGGCACACGCTTTTCATATTCCCACTAAAAATCAGCCTTGAGAATCTCAAAAAAGTAAAACTAAAATAATTGCCTCCACAGGATTCCGGCCCAGAGGCCGGAACCCCGAAGAGGCACCTTAGAAGTTTCCGCGTAGGTAGGTAAAATGTGTATATGGATGATACCCCGGTGTGTGACCATTCAAATGAAAGCTATTGAGCAGTACTTACATGTGGCACTGTACAAGGTAGTTCTAATTTCTAAGTCTGTGGATGAAGAGCAGTACATGATCCGGCATCGAAATACCGGCGGCTCAGTGACGGACAACATTCGGTTATAACGGCTTATAACCTTATATTCGGTTATAGCAGCATTAAAAACGGGAAGCTCAACTTTTCAGAAGGTTTAGTATTTGTCTTCTGAATGCTACGCGAAACGCGTATAACTTGGGAACAACGAAATTCTCTAAGGCTTTTTAAATTAAAGTTTCGTGACCAAACCAAACCGAATTAAAATTTAAAACATACATTAGTGTTGCTAACTTGATAAGAATTATTTGCACACAAATTGTATCTCGCGGTATTCTTGGCCAAACATGTATGCAAAACAGTAGCCTGATCGACCCCGACTGTGTACATGCGTAACAGTTAAAAAAGATCCCTTAACGACCTGCCGAGAGCTAGTTTTATGATAAGCTAGGCGTCACGTTAAAAATCTAAAACGCATTCGGAATTTCTTTTCTGAATGTGTTCACTCGTGCCATTCTTTCGAATTCACTCATCAGTTTCTTGTTGACGTTCCAAACTGTCTTGCGGTGTGCAAAGTAGTTTTTTTTACGATTACACAGCTTAACATTGCAGCCAAAAGATTTAAGTTGGCAATCTCTATAGATCTCTATAGAAAACGAACCAACAACTTACCAAAGTTCGAAACCACGCATGCACCGCGTCTGAGAGATTAAAATAGGCGTTTGTCAAAAAAATCACAATTCAAAAATGATTTCTTAGTGATGCGCTTCCAAAAGTCTACATACCTTTCTCAGAGTTTGCTTGTGAGCTAAATATTAAAAGCGTTTTGCCGCTTAGCTGTCTTTGTGTCGCCTCTAGACAATAGATAACGAAGAAACAGTCAATAAATAGCTTGGTTAATTATCACTGTTTTGACGAGGCCAAGTTGAAAGTCATAATACACTTAACAATTGAGCGTAACGAAGAATAAACCATTGTGTAGACGATTTCATCCATGGATTCTAGGAAAGACCAGAAGTTTTAACCAATCTATATTACACTGGTCATTCATTTTTATAGACTGATTATACTCCGTTTCTATGTCTTTATACTCTTGTAAAGATAATAGCTAAGTCCTCGCATCCTAGAACCCAAGCCTCAGGCGAGGGCTCTATCAACCATTCGAGGTAGTGAAATGAAATGTCATGTTCTTTTATCAGAATAAAGACACATAAATTAAATGAAGATTTTATTCATTTTATAAAAATTACTACACTCGATGCAAAGCAGCGAGGTTAATTCAGACGTACTGCCGTCATATATATTCTTTATACTCCGTTGAAGAATGGCTCTTTTCTATGAGAAAGCTTTCCACGAGAATTTTATTCTATAACGAATTAAACTTCGCGTATGCAATCAAACTCAGACTCAGCTTTTAGCACATCCATTGAGTCAAATTTCTATATTCATAGCTCTTTCTAGATTCAAATATCTTTTATCCTTGGAAGACATAAATGTGCCTGAACAACAACTGAACCGGCTGTAATCACGATTAGTCACTATTTTGGTGTTAATTGCCCGAGGCACACTGTGTCATTTTTGGTCACAAAAATCTGCCATCGAAAAAGCACTTCCGGAGAAATAACATTGGTTACATCGTTAGCTTTTTATTATTCCCAATGCTTTAAAGTTGTGAAACATTCTTGCTTACACTCGTAAAGCATCCTCAAATTTAATATAATTTGAAAAAGAAAAACTAAAGGTATGCAAATTACAGCGGTTTGCAAACTTTTATATTATTATTATTAAGCGTGAAGCTCTATTGCCGTCAAGAAATGTAACACTTGTATAAAATTTACGTTACTTCAAAAGCAGTATAATCTTGATTATATTCTAGGCTAATTGTGCAAATTAACTTAAATGATTTTTATGTGTTATTAAGATGATGATGGAATTCTAAGTACTGTGAGGAATCGATATTAATGTCATTAAAGATGTGAATATTGTTTATCGTGGTGTAAGATAGGAGTGATTGGAATAATGATTATTCGTTTGTCTCACGATAAAATCGCTTTGAGATGTTGATCGCGACGTTTCGACTGCAATACTGCTAGCCCATCAGGCGATGAGGTCGATTGTTTGCGCGACGCTAATTATGCACGTTGGTTCGCTGCTATTGGTGCATTTCGATCCTCATTATTAATCCGACAAACAGATGCTGTTCCCTCAGATGTCCGATTTGTAGTTAAACGGCTGTTGTGTTTTCTGATCGCAGGTACCCATGCTTTAGGAATTTCAATTCCGCTGTCTCTATTGATGTTATTAGGATGGAGTCTTATTTGGATACCCTCTTTGACTCTGCGTGTGTATCGGTGGGGGCCACGATCGATAAACTTGACTTTATTTTATAAAGGAAGATGCCCCGTTTCTTTTGTATGCTCCGCAACTGCGGAGGTTTGTGTATGAGCTTTTGCCGAAGATTTGAATTTTCCGCGAGTGTAGTAATCGGAAATTTTGAATCTCCCTACTGGATTAGCAGGTTATTGTTTATGCTGACCATGGGACTACCTTATATGGCCATCTCAAAACACCTTAACAATACCTATTGTTTTCGAATTTTCACCCATTTCTACCATTTCTTGATACGCAACATCATTTCACCCCGGTGACGCCCGAATTTCATGGTAAAACGACGCGCAGAATACGTATAATTCAATTTTTCTATCTTCAAAGTTCAAATCGTCAGAAAGTGAAATCAGGAATGTCACGTTTTTAACCTTGATAATTGTTCACCTACAATCACGAGTAAGAAGCACCATTTAACATGTCTTTCAATATTTAAGGAAAATTGTCTCGTTCAACGACAACAAATAAAATAAAAAGAAAAACTTTTTCCTCAGGTTTAGTCAATGTTGCTACCTTTTCAGCCTTGTATGAGTCCTTTAGAGACTGGCTGTATATGCGACATAACGGTATAAACTGCACTTGCGTGTCATCTATCATTATTTATCGTGAAATGTATATCGCGTGGAGAACGTAAAACTGACAGTAAAATATGTGTTTGCTAAACAGGGATCTTTAAACCCAACAAAAACACGATGGCGCATGTATTGGACATTTCTTAACGAGCTTGCGATTTCGACTGGAATCTTTCTAAATCATAACAGTCTTGAGGAACGAAATCTGAGTTGTTTTTGAGTCTCTGTTATTCGTCAGAGTATCAGAACATATTTGGCTTACCTCGCAAGGCCATAAAAGTACCATTCTTGCACTCACTGATTCTCGTTCCCAGAGCCCACGATCATTCTGGTCTATCCCTGGCGGTCCCTGGCGCAGACCAGAAGGTTCATGGGCTCTGGGAACGAGAATGCATGGTGCTCCCTTGGAAATGTTGCGTATTGTAAATAGGCACAATTATCCGATCTCTTACCTCCAGAAAGTGAAATTTTAACAAAGAAAAATGCCATTTCTTCGTGAAGTCACTCGCACTCTTACATTGCAATCGATTATTGATTAGATTTCTCATTCTGATATTTTAGATGGAAATAAAAATCCGCTCAGCTATAAGATTTTTCAGATTTATTCAAGAGTAGTTGAACCCTTGCCTAGGTGCAAATCAAATTAAGTTTGTACTCGCCACTTTCCTTGTGTCGTGTGGAAAGAATACTGAAAGTAGCAGAGGCAATTACAAACAACAGGAACTTTGTCTGCAAGATAAGAAAAATTCGCACTGGTTTATTTATGGCATCTTTGGTCCACGTTTTAACCAACGCTAATGAAGCGAGAAGTCTAAATTCCTCGTTTATACTTGATGACATCTGGCAGGCAAAGGACATCGGCTACGGAATTAATTCACTCAGGGTCGATGATTTCCAATTTAAGAAAATATTCTTTAACAATATATTGATTGTAACACTAGCTATAGTGCCAGTTAAAATTAATCCAGTCTCGGTAGGGTTTAAATTATACCAAACCGTATGATATAGCAAGCTTTACTCTTGTGCGCTTCAGTAGACAGAATTGATACAAAAACTGAACAGAAACGGTTATTCGAATTACCATTACTGAGAGAAAATTAATGACCGACCCGCAGTAAATTAAATATAATAAAACACCTACCTTTGCCAGGTCCTGCAAGATACGTACGTATCTCTTGTAGTTACAAAGTAACGTTGAATCAAAACTTGGCTTAAAATTTCTGTACGTACCGCTTTATGAAAAGTCCAAATCGAAATGATAAAATCAAAATTAGCCTGCGTCTTAAATGTGAACTTCCTTCAAAATTGACAGTGGCGCAAACAATTATTAGATTTTCCAACCATGGAGCCACCTTTCAATTTCGACTAAGCCTTTTAATACACTGTGACAATATAAGTATCAGATTTAAAGAACGTTAAGACAGGCTATTTGACATCTTCAACACAGTGTTTACACACTTATGGCAATTTTTTCCAGTCCATTTCTTAATCTCGTCACTACGTTTGTGTCATTCAGGCGAGTTTGAGCAGTTTGACGTAGTGCTATTTTTGCATATTATATTATCTGTCATTGCTACACTTAGTCTCACATATCTCACTTTCCCCTGTGTTTCATTTTTTTCGCAGTAATTCAAGTCACGAGGCAAAATCTTGTTAATTAGACAATATTTAATCAGTTTATAATAATCCCCCCCCCCCCCCCCCTTTGTGTTTGCAAGGTCCTTCACTGGCAGAGGTAGGATGGGGAGGAGGTCTATGCGTTTTGATTCTGGGTTTAGATATATAGGTATGGGGACTTGCCTTTCTTATCTCCTTAAATCCCTTCCCCTGACTGATTTTGATATCAAGAGGCGTGGAAGTATTAATTTCTAGCATTCTGCTGCTCAACACAATTCTTTTTATTTCATCGATACTCATTACAGTTGTTTTCTAAGAAGCGCTTACATTGTTCAGAGTATAACTTTAGATTCCCTTTATATTAGCTTTTCAGTAAATTATCGAATTACGTGTACCGTTGAGTGGTAGGCGTTTGTTTATTCCTTATCCTACTCGGTCACATCTCAGCGAAAGTTTTTACTAACTTGGCTGATAAAATAAAATTTTAGTGTTCGTGTGCGAAATGAAAGCGATAAAGATGCCTCCTTGTCTACAGACAAACTTAAGACAATAAATTCTTGTCAGCCTAACGCTTCTAGCGTTACGATGGAAAGATAACTCATACACAAATATACCATTTACCAGGAAACTGTGGTTTCCGACTATAGTTATCTAACATGCAAAATTTTAGTATTTTGAAAAAGTGGTCATTTACGGAAGGTAGACGCTTACGGCGAGGTACCAGTGTATCTAACAAAATCAAAAAAAAAAATCCGTGTAACATTTCTCTTGATATAAATCCTGCTTGAGGCATTTTCAGACAAAAAAGGCAGCAAGGCTGAGCAAAACTCGATCGTCAAGTTTCAAATATAATGTTTACAACTCAACACTAGCAAGTAGTCTCTCTGCTGGGTCATTAGTTCTCACTTGATGGGGCAATGATCAAGTTACCTAAAAGAGAAAACAAATCAACAACAAAAAATAAATAAAAATTACCCTAAAGTACAAAGAGGACTTCTCTAAACGTAATGATAGCCATTTAACTTTCCATCGTTGATAGCCTGCGAATACAGCCGCCCTCTCATTCGCTCCCGCTACTGCGTGCCCGTTGCAGCGGCGAGCGAATGAGAGGCGGCTGTGTTTGCAGTCTACGTCATTGACTCTAGTATTGATAGTACAGTAATTGGTTAGAATGATACAAAACGTATTTGAACTAAACCACCGAAAATAAAATTTGAAATATGACATAACAAAACCTAACAGGGGGCTCAACCTCGGTGAGTGAGGCCTTCTGACAAAATCTTTCCTTTATTATCAATTTTTTTTTATTATAATAGTACCGCAAAACAGACACCTGAATACTTTGAGTCCATGTATTCAAGTGTTGAATAGAACATGTAGTTCTCGTTTAAACGGTAAAACCCGTACAAATCTGTTCTTATATTAGCACTTTCAAGTCCCAATAGCTAGCAACTTTTCAAAATAGAACAGGTTGTTACTTGTAAGGAAATATGAATTCCTTCCTTTTTGAAACTTACTTTTTTTTTCCAAAATCAAATGTCACGTTATCACCAATCAGCATAAAAGGTGCCCACTGTCTCACTTGAGAATAGCCGTTACATCTCATCCACTTCATGGCCTCGTGAAGAGATTCACTGGCGCTTTTCCCACAAACAAGATGCTCATAGAAACGACTCATGAACTGTTCTGTTGCATCATCGTCTAGAGCCCACAGTGCCACCAACACTGAGCGTGCACCAGATCCTAAGAATGCTCGAGCGATTCCAACAACTCCCTCAGTTTTTATCTGTCCACGTCCACTGTGACAGCAGCTTAGTACTACCAGTTTAGCTCGCAGTTGAACTTTTGAAATGTCAGCCATTGTCAATAAGTAGTGTTCTTCTTGAGGTATCATGTTAGGGATACGAATGGACGGTGCAAGGGCAATTTCTCCTCTCTCTGCATCACCGTGTGCAGCAAAATGTATCAAAGTTACTGAATTTATCACTTCGAGCACTGCCTGCTTAGTTGCTTGCTGTCCTAACAAAGGCTTGACACCCAGCTTTCTTGCTACCATCTTCGCTTCGTTTTCTGCACAAGGTAGTCGGGAAATGTCCATGAGACATCCATTGAGATGCATAGGCGTACGAGCCGGGGGGGCGAGGGGGGCTGCAGCACCCCCAGTGCCGAAATTTTTCGGGCAGAATGCTTAGAATTCGGGCAAAAAGCCAAGAGAAGAAATAGAAAATAAGCCGACAAATCTCAACATTACTTTCACAACGAATTACATCAACAGAAACAAGTATTGAAAATACCGAACTTTGTGGTTTAAAAGTCTAAATTTATCATTTATCTGCTTTCTTTCCTCACGCAATCTATAATCATATTCGATTTTTTTTACAAATTCTGCGTGATCCCTTAGTTTGATTCAGTGCCATTATTTTGAATTGGCGAGGGCGACCAAAATTTAGGATTTTCCACAGCTTGAACGTTTGCGCGCGGTTGATCCAGTGTGAGACCTCGAAACAAAGCTGTTACAAATGTGATGAAGCTAATGCTTTTGACTCAAATGTTAATTGCTAAGTCTGCTTAGGGCTAGCTCAAAACTTTCAACAAAATGATTTAACCAACTTCCCCTGAATGTTTACGCTTTTGTATACCTTTCAAGTGGGGGGGGGGGGGGGGGGAACAATGTAAATTGGCTCGCCAATAATATTTTTTTTATAAAATAAAATTTTTGATGAATAAATAAAGTATTTTGGAAGAAACAGGATTAAGTGCTTGACATCTTCGAGCAACGCCACTAAATCAATTAATTTTTTGTATACTACTTTTTCAACGGAAGTTTTTTTCCATTTCATATGCCTCATTATTCGGCTTTCAACGTATGTCTTTTTTTTTCGGGCAATAAGGTCTCCGCCCCCCAGGTCCGAAGGTGCCCGTACCCTATGTTGAGATGCACCTCACCAACATCAGGATTTCCCACTATCAGTGCACCAGTCTGGCTGTGATAGTCTGCTGGGCTGTCTTGAATAAGTTTGAGAGTCGTCAAGGAAGGAAGGACGCGGATTCTGAAAGTCTCTGATAAGTATTGTCCACATTCATCGTGTAATGCGACAAATGGAATGTTGTATAAAGACCGTTCAGGAACAATAATGATTTCAGGACCCTCTATTAAGTCCACCACAGGAGCGATGATCAATTTGTGACACAGAGAAAGATTCCGTTTCAAGCTATCTTGGTTATCTTTACCATCGTTTCTAATTGGCGACGTTTTAGGGATATCTTCCTCACAAGGTTTCCGTTCGATATCGTTTAAAGATCGGTCTTCGCAATGTTCCTCTGGTAAAATACCAAAATTTCTAAAGCGTTCGTTTGTAAATAACTCGTCAAAATTTGCAATCACTCCTTCGTGAGTAATCATTTCTTTTCCATTTACTTTTCGGAAATGCACGTCTCTTCTCGCTTTAAGAATCCACAAAAATATATTCTCGTCGTCATGAGAGAAATATAGGCAAGTACAGCTAAGTTCTTTGTCCATGACACTTTCAATGCCAACCCATGACTGAGGATTAGCTGAGATTTGATTCTCCACGGAGTACTGAGCTGACATTAAATCTGCCAGAGCTCTGGCCCGACAAAGCTCTGAAACGTATAGAGCTTCATAGGGATTTCCAGCCCAACAGAAGAAAGCCCTGAGTACCCAGTAGGGGATATCATGTTCGTGAGAAAAAGATATCTTAAATTGATCGTTGTCTCGTAGAAATCCTCGCAAGTTTTCGCATTTCTGAATACTTGGAAGTAGATACGACAAAGCTTCCTGAATCTTTCCTGCTTGAAGCATAATCCGTCCAAGATTGCAAAGTAATCTAACTTGTTTACTAATGTTTCCAATCTCTTCGCATATTTTAAGCGCCCTTTTATGATATTCTTCCGCCTCGACATATTCACCAAGAAATTGAAAAACAACTCCAAGATTTCCATAATCTGAGGCCTCTCCTTCTCTGTCGCCAATTTCTTTACTGATCGAAAGGGCCTTCTCTAGATTCTCCCTAGCTTTTTCGTAGTCACCAATTGATTGAAAAACTTTTCCAAGGTTTCCGTAAACAACGGCTTCGCCTTTTTGTCCCCTGTTTCTTTGCTGAGAGCAAGTGCTTTCTGAAGATATTCGTTAGCCTTGGCATATTTACCAAGAGAGATGAACACACCCCCGAGGTTTCCATAACCAACTCCTTCTCCTTTTTTATCGCCAATTTCTCTGCTGATCGCAGCTCCTTTCTCGTAATATTCTTTAGCCTTGAAATACTCCCCAACAGCATAAAACACGTTTCCAAGTTGCCCGTAACAGGAAGCTTCTCCTTCTCTGTTGCCGATTTCTTTTTTGAACGCAAGAAGTGCTACCTTATTATATTCTTTCGCCTTCTCGTATTCTCCAAGTGAGGAAAGTACGTTTCCAAGATTTAAATAACTGGAGGCTTCTCCGTTCCTGTCCCCTGTTTCCTTTTTAATCATAAGTGCTTTCTCATAATAATCTTTCGCCTTCCGATATTCTCCAACAGATTCAAACACAGTTCCAAGGTTTCCGTATTCAGTTGCTTCACCATCTCTGTCACCGATTTCTTTTTTAATCGTAAGTGCTCTCTCGTAATAATCTTTCGCCTTGTCATATTCGCCAACAGATTGAAATACTGATCCAAGTTTTCCGTAACAGGAGGCTTCTCCATTTCTGTCGCCAATTTCTTTTCTGATCGCAATTGCTTTCAGCTGACATTGTTTTGCCTTCTCATATTCTCCAGCTGACTGATACACCGCCCCAAGGCTTGCGTAACAGAAAGCTTGTCCATTTTTGTCACCAATTTCTGTACTGATTAGTAGTGCCTTCTCACAATGTTCCTTTGCTTCTACGTACTTTCTCTGACGAAGATAGAATATCGCCAGTGTTATTCTTATTTTACGTTCTTCGGGCCTTTTGCCGCAGTCGCGGAAAATGTGGAGAACTTTTCTAGCGTATTTTATTGCATTTGTCAAATCATCGATAAACCAGTACGCCAGAGACATTGTGTAATATACATCCGCGTGTAGTAATGTATATAATTCGTTTTCTTTTACGCGTTCGTTGTTGTTGAGGATGAACAAACATTCTTCGGATAACTCAGACGCTTTTAGAACTCGACCGGTTTTGACAAGGAATTTGGCAACAATGAGGCCGATGAAGATGATTTGTATGATTTCATCCATGTTGTACATGTCAAGCACTTCTGTCAAAATAAGAAAAGAATGAAATAAATGTTAAATAGTCCGTTTATGGTTGTATTAAATTCACTAAGAAAAATCCTCTTAATGATAACATTGACATTTATTGAGTTTCTTTGTCACTGCTGGTTAAGTGTATTGTATTTAAATGATCGTAGTAATGGCAGTCCGTAGCCTATTTGGAACGGGTTGAGTGTATCTGAAAGTTTGTTCTCCAAACTACTCTCAGCAAAGCGTTTCCTACACTTAAAATTGTAATTATAACTCGAAATACGTAAATCATAAATAAAGCTGTTAACCTCACGTCTCACTTTGTACGTTTTTTATTACGGACTACACCAATCTACGCTACATGAATTACAATATTCATACAACTTACGATAATTGGCAATTATTGGATGAGGCAGAGTATGATATGAAGAATTATGCAGATCGAGGAGGGTGTTATCCGCCGAAGCCGAACCCTCCAAGATCTGCATAATTCTTCATATCGTGCGAAAGCCGAATAACCCGAATTCAATAATTGTTTTATTATTCATTCAAAATATTTCCAGAGCTCCAAATACACAAAATGAATTTAATAGGGTTTTGACAGTAGGCAAAGTACACAAATACACAACAACGTCGAGTCGCTTTTAAATTTGATTTAAACTTCAAAAACTCGGTTACCTTCATTAAATTTCTTGTCCTTTATAATGTCTATATTTTAGCATTTGCTTGAAGTGTCTATTGAAGCTAAATCTGATGACACAAAGCGATGTTTTCGAGTACAGGTTTCCATCGTTCTTGCTTACTTCGACGTAGAGTTTTCGTAAAACCGCTCCAAGTCCTCCGCTGTGGCTGGATCAGGGATCTTTTCTTCTTGAAGATACGCTTTCAAAATCGATCGACTCCACTTCGTTGTTTTTTCCGTGTTTTGACTTTCCTTGTCTTCTAATAACTTAAATATTTTACCTCTTCGCAATGCTCAAATCTAGCGGCCATTTATGCGCTTTCAACCTGCTCGGCAGCAAAGCCGTTCAGTTAAGTGACGTCAGCGATCTTGGGAACGAGGTTGCGATACATTAATTTTCCCAATTTGGTCGGCGCATGCCGCTTAGCTGGAATTAACCGGGGATCGAAAGCCAATCAGAAACAGAGAAATATTTTGAATGAATTATAATATACTTTACACGTTGTTTCTGTAAATCATTGGTAATTTATGTCTGTCAAGATTTTTGAAAAGACAAAACGACACGAAGAATACGTAATAATCCGATTTATCTGCCTCCAAAAATAAAATCTTCAGAAAGTAAAATAAGGACTGTCAGGTTCTTCATTCAAAGGAAAGGAGTGTCATTTGTATTGTCTTATAATTTAAGTAAAATTGTCTCGTTCAAAAACTTGAATACACATAAATAAAATTAAAAAAAACTTTACTTTGTCTCAAGTTTAGTGATTTTTTTCTACCTTCTCAGTCTTGCTTGAGTCCTGTTCAGACTTTGTATGGGAGGTAACCTTTACTTTATTACCGTGAAATGTATATCGTGTGGAAAACCTCAACTGAGAGTAAAATGTGCGTTTGCTAAACAGGGATCTACAATCCTTTCAAAATCATGCTGGCATATGTATTGAACTCTTCTTACCATGGGAATAGCTTTCATTTTCGAGTGGAATCTTTGTTACTCACAAAAGAGTTTTTTTTTTTAAAAAAAGGAGTCAAAATCTTGGTTGTTTTTGAGTCTCTGTAATTCGACAGAAGTTTATAACATATTCGGCTTAACTCGCAAGGTCATAAGAAAATCAATCTTGTGCTGCATTTGAAAATGACACGCATGCGCATACTGTACGTATTGTAGATACAACACAATCATTTGTTCTCTTACGACCAGAAGGTGAAAGTTTTACAAAGTTAAATGTCATGTTATTGTGAAATTACTCGCCGTCTTTGCTTACATCCTTATTGATTACCAATCCAATTTATATTCAATGTTTCAGATTTATTCAAGAGTAGTATGACTCGTTGGCTAGGTGCAAATCAAATAAAGTTTGTACTCACCACTTCCCTTGTGCTGTGTGGAAAGAATACAAAAGTAACAGCGGCAGTCAGCAACAGGAACTTTATCTGCAAGATAAGAAACAAAATTGCACCGGTTTATTTTCTGGCATCGTTGGCCCACCTTTTAACCTATTTTACTGAAAGAGGAAATCTAAATTCCTCGTTTATACTTTATTCCGATATTGTAACACCAGTACTAGTGTCAGTTAAGCGTAATCCAATCTCGGTACGAGTTTTACTCTTGTGCGCTTTGGTAGACAGAATGGATATACAAAAACGGAACAGAAATGATTATACGAATTACCAATACTGAGAGAAAATTAATGACAGAGTGTCAGTAGAACATAATAAAACACCTACCTTTGCGAGGTCCTGCGAGGTACTTATTTTTAGTAGTTACAAAAGCTAAATCATTCCCTGTCTTCTTACAATGGAAATTAACTTCGCCAGTTACTTCGGATCAAAACTCGGGTTAAACTTTCTGTGCGTACCGCTCTATGAGAACTCCAAATCAAAATGGTAAAATCCACATTAGCTTGTGTCTTAAATGTGAACCTCCTTCAAAATTAGCATTAATTATTGGGTTTTTAGCCATGGCGTCACCTTTCAATTTCGACTGGAGTCTTTTTAATCCACTGTGACAATAAAAGTATTTAAGGAAAGTTATGTTAGGCTTTTTGACATATTCCGCAAAGTGACTACACACTTCTTCGGCAATTTCACCCTCGAGTATATATAATCTCGTCACTGATTTAGTGTCATTCAGGCGAGCGGTTTGATGTAGTGCTATTTTTACATATTATATTATTTGTCATACCTGCACTTAGTCTCACTTTTGTTGGCATTAATTCAATTCACGACGCAAAAACTTGTTAATGCCACAATGTTTAACTGAGTTTGTGCCTTTCAGGCAAGTTTGAGCAGTTTGACGTAGCGCTATTTTTGCATATTATATTATCTGTCATTGCTACACTTAGTCTCACATATTCCACTTTCCCTTGTGTTTCAGTTTTCTTCGCATTGATTCAAGTAACGACGCAGAATTTTGTTTAAGACATAATATTTTATCAGTTGATGATAATTATCCTTTCCTTTCGGTTTCAAGGTCCTTCAATGGAAGGGGTTGGACGAGGAGAAGTCTTTGCGTTTAGATCCTGGGATAAGATCTTCATAAATGGGGACATACCTCCTTCAATCCCTTCTTCTTACTGATTTTGATATCAAGAGGCGTCTATATATTAATTTCTAGCCTTCTCCTCCATAGAATTAATTATTCTTTATTATTTTATCAATACTCATTACAGTTGTTTTCTTTGGAGTGCTTACATTGCTACAGTTCAGAGTATAACTTCAGATTCCCTTCATATTAGCTTTTCAGTGAATTTTCGAATCACGTATAAGATTCACATGAACTGGTAAAAACATAAAAAAAATTTCAAACCATGAGCACTTAAAATAAGGTCAGGGGTTGCGGACGGTTAGGTACTAGCACTTCCGACTAGAGTTATGTGACATGCAAAATATTATTAATATTTTAAAAAGTGGTCGCTTATGGCAAGGATCGAGTGTATCTAGCAAAATTACAAAAAAAAAA
Organism: Oculina patagonica; assembly: GCF_052425735.1. Taxonomy (NCBI): domain Eukaryota; kingdom Metazoa; phylum Cnidaria; class Anthozoa; order Scleractinia; family Oculinidae; genus Oculina; species Oculina patagonica. The sequence continues at coordinate 9,735,085 of NC_135771.1, read as the reverse complement.
TCGGTGAATCGTTTCTCTTGATATCGTTCCTAACTGAGGCATTTTCAGGCAAAAACGCGAGCAAAACTAAGCAAACCTCGATCGTCAAGATACAATAATAGTATTTATTATTCAACACTAGCAAGTAGTCTCTCAGCTGGGTCATTAGTTCTCACTTGATGAGGCAGACAAGACACCTAAAAGAGATAAAAAAAAAATAACAATACCCTCCATTAACAATATAACTATTAGAAAAGTACACATTAAGGGAAATTCTTTTTAAACTTATTTCTAGCTATTTAACTTTCCGTCGTTGGTAGCCTGCGAATACATGTGCAACCGCATCTCATTCGCTCCCGCTACGACGTGTTGGCTACGTCTTTGACTTCAGCATAGATAGCACAATATTGGCTTGAATGAAACAAAACGTGTTTGAACTAAATTACCGAAAATAAAATTTGAAATATAATACAACAAAACCTAACAGGCGGCTCAACCTCGGTGAGTGAAGCTTTCTTTCTTTACTTAATTATCAATTATTATATTATTAAAACAGTACCACAACAAAAAATACCTTAATACTTTGAGTCCATGTATTAAAGTAGCCTGCGAATACAGCCGCCTCACATTCGCGTCCCGCAACGAAGAGCGAAGCACTCGTGTTTCGCTCTTCGTTGCGGGACGCGAATGAGAGGCGGCTGTATTCGCAGGCTAGTATTAAAGTGTTGAATAGAAAATGTAGTTCTCGTAAAAATGGTAAAACCCGTAAAAATCTGTTGGTATATTATTAACACTTTCAATTCTTAGAAATAGAACAGATTGTTACTTGTTAGGAAATTTGAATTCTATGTTTTCTTGAAACTTACTATGATTTTCCAAAATCAAATGTCACGTTATCACCAATCAGCATAAAAGGTGCCCAATGTCTCACGTCAGAATAGCCGTTACATCTCATCCACTTCATGGTCTCGTGAAGAGATTCACTGGCGCTATCCCCACCAACAAGGTGCTCGTAGAAACGACTCATGAACCGCTCTGTCGCACTGTCTTCTAGAGCCCACAGTGCCACTAACACTGAGCATGCACCAGATCCTAGGAATGCTCGAGCGATTCCAACAACTCCCTCGGCTCTAATCTGTCCACGTCCACTGTGACAACAGCTTAGTACTACCAGTTTAGCACGCAGTTGAACTTTTGAAATATCAGACATTGTCAATAAGTAATCTTCTTCTTTTGGGATCCTGTTGAGAGTACGAAGAGGGGCAAGTACGATTTCTCCTCTTTCTGCATCACCGTGTGCAGCGAAATGTATCAGACTTACTGAATTTATAACATGAAGTACTGCTTGCTTAGTTGCTTGCCGTCCCAGAAACGGCTTGACACCAAGCTTTTCTCCTATCATGTTTAATTTGCTTCACTTTCTGCACAAGGTAGTCGCGATATGTATTTAAGACGTTCCTTGTAGCACACCCTACCAACATCAGGATTTCCCACTATCAGTGCACCAGTCTGACTGTGATAATCTGCTGGGCTGTCCTGAATAAGCTTGAGAGTCGTCAAGGAAGGAAGGACGCGGATTCTGAAAGTCTCTGATAAGTATTTTCCACTTTCATCAGGTAACGCGGCAAATGGAATGTTGTATAAAGACCGTTCAGCGACTATGATGATTTCAGGGTCCTCAAGTAATTCTTTCACAGGAGCGATGAGCAATTTATGACACAGGGAAAGTTTCCAATTGGCGTTACCTTGATTATCTTTACCATCATTTACAATTCCCGACGCTTTACGGATGTCTTCCTCGTAAGTTTTCTGTTCAATATCGTTTAAAGATCGGTCTTCGGAATGTTCGTCTGGTAAAATGCAAAAACGTCTGAAGCGTTCGCTAGCAAAAAACTCGTCCAAATTTTCGACCAATCCTTCGTGAACAATCTTTCCTTTTCCATTCACATTCTGGAAATGCTCGACTTTTCCAGCCTTTAGAATCCACGAAAATACAACGCAATCAGTGTAAAAGAAGTATAGGCAAGAACAACTAAGTTTTTTGTCCATTTCACTTTCAATGCCAACCCAGGACTGAGGAATATCTGCGATTTGATTCTCAACGGAGTACTGAGCTGACATTAATTCTGCCAGAGCTCTGGCCCGAAGAAGCTCTGAAACGACCAAAGCTTGATTAGGATTTCCCTCATGACAGAAGAATGCAGTAAGTACCCAGTAAGGAGAACCATGTTCGTGGGAAAAAGTTATCTTAAATTGATCGTTGTCTCGAAGAAAACATCGTAAGTCATCGTAAGTCCTCGCATTTCTGAATACTTGGAAGGAGAAACGACAAAGCTTCCTGAAACTTTCCTGTTTTTAGCATAATCCATCCAAGACTGCAAAGTGATCCAGATTGTTTCTTAACGTCTCCAATCTCTTCACCTTTTGCCAGCGCCCTTTTATGAGATTCTTCCGCCTCGATGTATTCACCAAGCAATTCAAAAAGACCTCCAAGATTTCCATAAATTGAGGCTTCTCCGTTTTTGTCGCCAATTTCTTTACTGATCGTAAGTGCCTTCTCTAGATATTCTCTAGCTTGCTTGTAGTCACCAATTGACTGAAACATAATTCCAAGGTTTCCGTAGACACCGGCTTCACCTTTTCTGTCACCAACCTCTTTAATGAGAGCAAGTGCTTTCTGAAGATATTCGTTAGCCTTTGCATATGTACCAAGAGAGATAAACACAGCCCCAAGGTTTCCATAAACAGCTCCCTCACCTTTTCTGTCACCAATTTCCTTTGTGATCGCAAGTTCTTTTTCGTAATATTTTTTGGCTTTGACATACTCACCAACAGCTTGAAACACGTTTCCAAGGTTTCTGTAACAGGAGGATTCTCCTTCTCTGTCGCCGATTTCTTTTTTGATTGCAAGTGCTTCTTCAAGATACTCTTTCGCCTTCTCATACTCTCCAAGTGATTTAAGTACGGATTCCGAGGTTTCCATAACAGCAAGCCGCTCCTTTTCTGTTACCAGTTTCATTATTGATCGTAAGTGCTTTCTGATGATATTCGTTAGCCTTATCATATTCACCAAAAGATTGAAACACAATTCCAAGGTCACCATAGCAGCAGGCTTCTCCGTTTCTGTCCACCATTTCCTTTCTTATCGTTAGTGCTCTCATGTGATAGTCTCTTGCCTTCTCATATTCGCCAACAGATCGAAAAACCGCTCCGAGTTTTCCGTAACAGGAGGCTTCTCCATTTCTATCACCAATTTCTCTTCTGATGGCAAGTGCTTTCAAGCAATAATCTTTTGCTTTCTCGTATTCTCCAACTGACTGATACACCGCTCCAAGGTTTCCGTAACAGGAAGCTTCCCCTTTTTGTGACCAATTTCTGTACTGATTAACAGTGCTTTCTCGCTGTGTTCTTTTGCTTCTGCGTACTTACTTTGGCAGTGATACAATGTCGCTAGTGTTATGTTTATTTGACATTCTTCCTTCCCTTGTCTGCATTTTTGAAGAATGTAGAGAAGTTTTTTACCGTATTTTATTGCATTTGTCAAATCATTAATAAACCAGTACGCCAGTAACACCGTTGAATAGATATGCTTGCAAAGCAATTTATATTTCTTCTCTTCTTTTACGAGTTGTGTGTTGTCGAAAATGAACAAACATTCTTTGCATAACTCGATGGCTTTTAGGACTCGACGGGTGTTGATAAGGAAATTGGCAACAATGAGGCCGATAGAGATGGCTTGTGTAATTTCATCTATGTTGTTCATGTCAAGCACTTCTGTCAGAATAAGAAGAGAATAAAATCAAAGTTAAATTAGTCCTTTGATGTTTGTAGTACATTTGAAAAAGTCCTCCTAACGATATCGAGAACATTTATAGTTATTGCGTTTCTTTACCACTGCTAGGAAACTGCACTGAACTAAATGATCGTAGTGATGGCAGATCGGAAGATGATAGCCTATTTGGAACGGACTGAGATTACCTGAAAGTTTTTTCTAAAAACTGTTCCCTCCCCCCGCCGGGGGGGGGAAAAAAGGGGGGGGTCCCCCCTTTTTCCCCCCCCTTTCCCCCCCCCCCCCCCCATCCCCCCCCCAAAAGACCCCTCGGAGGAGAGAGAAACTTTCTCCCCCAACAAATCGTTCGCTACACTTATTGCGGTTTTCAGTGAAATGCGAACTCTGAAATTTAAAATCCAAGTAACGTTTGCGTTTTTAGCTGCCGTCAATCACAATTATGCCGACAGCTAACGAACCACAAAAAAACAGAAAACAAAATGGATCGAAATCTACCAATCTCAACTGACAGACGTGACCTTTCGACCCGGTTGAAGTGAACTTGTTTGCCGAGAGGACCGCTATGATGATTGATGGCAGCAAAAAGTGCAAACCGTTGGTTGATGATTGAATTTCAGAGTTCGCATTTCACTGAAACCGCATTAAATTTTAATTAAAACTAAAACTACGTAAATCATAAATAAAGATGTTAGTCTCCCGTCTCACTCAGTACGTTGTTCTGATCAGTCACTGGTAATTTGTGACGAATTACAATTTCGGTACCGACAGCGCATGTCTTCTGTAATGTAGCTATGACTTGGTTTGTTCTTCTACCTTCATAAAATAAATCGCCAAAAAGTGAAATCAGGACTGTCACGTCACGTTCTCAGTCCCAATAATTGTTCACCCTCAATCACGAGAAAGGAGTACCATTTATATTGTCTTAACATTTAAGTAAAAATGTCTCGATGAACATGTAAACACCAAATAACATGGAAATGTTAGTATATGTTAAATGCTACCTTTTCAGTGTTGTATGAATACTTTATAGACCGGCTTTTTATGCGAGGTGATGTAACCATATAAAGTTCAATTTTGACCTTTATTTACTAAAGTGAAATGTATAACGAGTGAAAAACTACAACTGACAGTAAAATCAGTATAATTTGCTAGACAGAAATCTTATAAACCCTTTCAAAAACACGATGGCATATGTATTAGAACTCTTCTTACCATGGAACTAGCTTTCAATTTAGACTGCAATCTTTCTAGCACTGCACGCAACAAAATTTATTAAAAAGGAGAAATGAGAAAAGAAATCTTAGTTGTTTCGGAGCCTCTGTTTAAAAACGTCAGAGTTTTAAAACATTTGTCTTAACTCGCAAAGTCATAAGAAAATCAGTCTAGTGCTCCCTTTAAAAATGACACGCGCGAGTGATCTCTTCATCCAATCTCTTACCTCCAGAAAGTGAAATTTTAACAAGGTAAAATGTTTTTATTATTAAGTTATTCGCATTCTAACATCGTTATTGAGTACCGAGAGATTTCTTATTCTTATGCATTAAAAAAGTAATTTTAAATAACACACTTAGCTATATGATATTTCAGATTTATTCAAGAGCAGTATGAACCATTGCCTAGGCGAAAATCAAATTAAGTTTGTACTCACCACTTTCCTGCCGAGTGGAAAGAATACAAAAGTAGCAGCGGCAGTTAACAACAGGAACTTTCTCTACAAGATAAGGAAAAAATTGCACCGGTTTATTTATGGCATCTTTGGTCCAGATGTTAACCGATTTTACTGAAAGAAATTTTAGTGAAAGTCTTTATTCTTCGTTTTTACTTTATGAGATCAGGCAGGCAAAGAAAAATGCTTCAGAATAATCCACTCAACCACTCATTCAGGGTTGATGAATTTCAATTTTACAAAAATTCCTTTATAAATGTTGTAACACTTTAACTTAATCCATTCTCGGTACGGTCTAAACCGTATGATATCGCGAGCCTTGCTCTTGCGCGCTGCAGTATACAGAAAAGATGTGGCAAACCTCACTCTTGTGCTCTTCGGTAGACAGAATGGATACAGAAACTGAGCATGAACGATTATACAAATCACCACTGATATGAGAGAAAATTAATGACAGACTCTCAGTACAACATAATAAAACACCTACCTTTGCGAGTTCCTGCGAGATACGTATTTCTTACAATCGCTAACTCGTTTCCTGGATCAGAACTTGGGTAACCTCGCGAACCGCTCTATAAGAAGTCCAAATCGAAATGATAAATCTACATTAGCCCGCGTCTTAAATAATCTAAACCTTCTTCAAAATTAACAATGACACAAGTAATTATTAGACTTATTAGACATTTTCAATCATGGCGTCAACTTTCAATTTCTACGGGCCGCTACAGGTAGCCTGAGCTCCTTGAGAGCCGTGAACATTAAATGGCATTGCGTAACATCCTTAACATAGGAGTTTGTATGGAAATGTAAGTTCGAAAAATGGAAAAGAATAATAAAAATGACTAACGTCTCCTGTTCTGTCTTGTTACTTGCGTTTAGGGGCCGTTTCAACGCGATTACAGCGAGTTTTAGTTTCACTGTTTTGATCTCCTTATAAGTAGATCACTTAGTGCCATATCTCAATTTCCCTTGTGTTTCCGAGTTTTCTTTAAATTAATTCAAGTCACGATGCTGAATCTTGTTTATGACACAATATTTTATTAAATTAAGATAAACAAATAAAAGGTTTTGTATCAATTTCAAGAGGGCCAGAAATATCATTTCCGGCATTCTCCTCGAGGCTGTTGCTAAAAAAGAGAGAATTGGAAAATTAGATGATTTTTTTAGTGAAATTCGTTTTTACCAATCACGGTGTTCAATCGTACTCCGCAATCGGTAACTTAATCTAGGTTCAGCCTGGAATAAGGCCAGTGTAGCGTATTTGACTTCTAGGAGTCTGGGTAGAGGCAACGACAAAAGATGGTGCAAAGTTCTCCTTGCAGGCGTACTTTTCTGACCAGATGGTTTTTGGCGATTTTGGTTTGAACAAAGGGGAGCAGAGATGCATGATGGGCATATTTTCCTTTGCTGACTGGCAGATATCAACAGTGATTTCCATGTCTACACAGCTATTAGAGTGAGTTTGTTATTTTTTTGTCTCTCTGGCCCCCACCCTCAATGCAGGGTATTGATATAACTCTTGGATGAGACATGTACCAGCAGCTAACCTGTTGTCGGCATTATATTTTTTTGCTTGTTACGTTCTAATTCGCTTCGCTCAACCGAACGTAAATTATTTTACCTTAAATTCCCGTAAACGATCAGGCAGACAAGAAATACGGTTGGATTCGCAAGCGAGTCCAAATTAAGAGAAATCACAAAGTAAACGAGGCATTGGATAAATAAGGTCTTAACGGGAAAAAGCTGATTGTCAGCACAAGCACCAAAACTCTGTTTTTTTCCCGCGATCGTTGCTCGCCTGCTCTCAACGACGTTTGCGACCAGCCACTCCCTGGCTTTTTTTAAGGCGCTTTTCTTCTTTGATCCTGATGTAAGCTCGTCAGACTCGTATTCAGCGACAATCTGCCAACCATCTTTGCTCTTATCGGCGATTTTTATCAGCTTCTGTCTCTTTCGAATGAGTTGAGGCCTACTCTGGGACCCAAAATCGCCCCAAATCGCCTAAAGTCGCCCAAAGTCGCTAGTATAGATATTTCTTTATGGTGTACCATGATAATTCCCATGTACATGTATACCACAACTGTACTTAGGTCGGTCACCTTTAGGCAATTTTATAACCAAAATTGCCTAAAGTCGCTCAAAATCGCCCAAAGTCGCCCAAAATCGCGTTAAATCGCCCAAATCGCCCGTAATTTTGGCAAAATAAGCTAAAATCGCCTAAAAGTCGCCTTAAGTCGCCCAAAGTCCCCCCCACCAAAAAAAAAAAAAATACCAACCCAAAAAAATTTTTACCTAAAACGTTTCAAACTTTCAAATCTCATGATTTTAGCTATTCACTTCAAACTTTTGGCTTTCAGAGAATTATTTTAACTGGTAAATCAGTTTTCATGCTTTAATCTGAAAGTATTTCCGGTGTCAAAATGTTAATATTCATTATTCATTAATTAATTAATAATTAACTGCATTGATAAAGATAGTTATATGAATTCTTGGAGAAGAATGTTAAAATGTCACTTGGTTTCATTACTGAACGAACAAAAACAAAATCCTTAACACAAAGGTTAATATAACAAAACACAAAATTTATGATGAATTTGAAATCATGAAAGAAATTTTCTTTTAATAACCGTCAACCGTCAAAATCGGTAAAAATTTAACCGTCAAAGCAATCCCCCCCCCCCCCTCCCACCCCATTACGACCCTCCAATTAAGCCGGGTCGGATAAGGGTAATAATAGCAATTTTTTGAACTGTTTTATTGTTCTTATTCCACCGTAGTGTAGAATTGTGAATTTTTCAAAGATTAAAAGGACTACAGTTTACCAAACTGGAAATGAATTCTTCCTGTAACTCAATGTTGCACTGACCTAATCAATTCAATGCACGCGCTTTTGGCGGAAACAAACATTTTTTTTATCTCTACCTTTGAAAACAAATAAACCCAATACTTTGCGGCTTTTCTAGAAGGAAGAAGGCTGTCAAGTCAAAACTGAATACCCGGGACTTGGTTTGGTGCTCCCCAGAAGCCCTTTAGACAAAATAATTTGACTACACTCTATGGGAAAAGCTGTTCTATTACGAAAATAGCTGGAAGAATAATCACCATAAAACAGGGCCGTAACTAGCAAGAGGCAAGACGAGCCACTTGCCTCGTCTAAATTTTTACCCAAAACCGAAACAAAATATGTTTTGTTGGGAAAATAATCCCCAGTCGAACAAGATTGATTTTTCTCAAGAAATACCGTAGGGGGGGGGGGGGGGGGGGAAAGGGGGGGGGGGGGGGGGGGGGGGGGGGGGGGGGGGGGGGGGGGAGATTTGGGGGGGGGGGGGGGGGGGGTCCGGATTACGGCCTCATGAAAAATGTTTCTGAAAGAGATTCGTAGCTTCTAGATTTCAAAATTTTCTGTAGGGTATGCTCCAGAACTTACTAGCAAGATCTTGCCTCGTCTATGGCAAAGGTCTGGTAACGGCCTGGTAAAAAGGTCGTATAAACCAGTAACAAATCGTGTAATGTTACACAGTTAGACAGATTACTGCACGTGAAGAAGCTGGCACATGTGGATAACTGAGAGTGAACAACATCAGCACGTGTAGTTATCTATTAACATGTGTTGAACGGTGTTTCTATCCTATTCTTATTCCAACAAGGGAAAAACAAGTGTACACAAATAAAAGTTAAACCGGGCCTTAAGGACAAAGATATTTGAAGTTACGTGTCAAATTATGCCCCATAAACCAGCATCAAATCGTGGAGTGTTAGGGAGATTATTGAGAATTTTTTACATGTGAAGACCCTGACACGTGCGCGGATAAATAATTATTAATTAGCATCGTCACGTGTAGTCATTACTAAACACGTGTTTATAACGGCGCTTTTTCCTATCAAAATAAAGAGGGGGAAACTATGAAACTGATTGATTTACGTCTACTAACAACTGAAAATGACCAATGATTGCAAGTACAAACACAAGAATTGCATAAGCGAATAAGAAGAACGAACACAGTTTTTTTATGCCGTCCACAAGAAATACATGTCTAACATCAGCGCGCTCAAGAATACAGCATTGTTCGTTCTCCTTGGGCTTATGCTTAAGCCAATTCCTAGTAGCCTGCGAGCAGGCTTCCTGAAACACGCAAACGGTGCGAAGCGCCGGCAACGAGGGTCGCCCGCTTCCGGGGGACGGCTCAAAAAGCTTTTCTAATGGGAGGCTTTGCCCCGAGGTCCAACCTCTTGTATTTATTTACCCTTTTATGTACCATTTTGACAGAAAATGCACCCCTTCCGTGTACCTTTTCTTGAAAAAAGCTAAAAGGTACCAATTTCATACACCGAAAAGACATGACATATGCCTAAAACAGGAAGTCTTGATGCCATTTTTATGTAGCGTTTAATAAATTTAAATGATACAGTCATAAGGTGCGTCTGTTTGAAATATTTTAATTGTAGGCCCTTTTAAATACCTAAATGACCGATATCCCTACCCTTTAATATGCTTAATCTTGTGAAATAATCACAAGATTAAATGAAATAATTTTATATGCCTGAAACATAAAAAAGTTGTGCGACCAGCTTTAGAATAATTGATTATCGCACGTGAAGATCTTGGCACGTGTGGGAAAAGTGAGCAGTTTTAAACAATATTGACACGTGTAGCTATTGACACGTGTGGAACGGAGTTCAAGTCTTTGTCATATCAACGTACAGTGGAAAACAATTCGAATTTAGATCCCAAAACCAGCAAAGTAATTTAAGACCGACAAAACGTGCGTTTTTATGCGATAATACTTGTGCTTATGGCCACTTGACACCAGCTTAAAAATAACTGATTATTACACGTGATGACCCTTACACGTGCGAATATATAAATGCTGAGCATCAAAGCACATGCACGTTTAGCTATTCGAATATCACCAGGGGAAAACAACATAAGATTGGATAAAATTTAAATTTCACCCTATAAACCAGGAAAACAAATTATGACTGAGTGAGTGTGCTTTCTTCTTATGTCCTAATGCTTATGGTTGTACTTATGCCCAGAAACAACCAGCCTTTATCTGATCAGTAAAAATTTCCGTTTAATCAGTTATTTACATTCTTTCGAAAAGAGAAAAGTTGTTTACTTAACCGTGCCAGCATTCTCTTGTCTAAGGGAAACAGGAACGTACGTTAACTATGCATCCCCCGATAACAATTTCGGCGAGGGTTATTTTGATAAGTAAAACACTCTTGCATAGGCCAACGCGAAGTTACTATATCGTCTACGCACTTTCAACTTCGTGAAAGAAATCCTAAGCTTCATACAGCTTTTTTGAGGGATTAACATGCAAAATGAAAAGTTATTTCCATATATTGTTTTTTTTTTTCTGTCTAGGGCAGGGCCGTAGCCGCTTTGAGGCAAACCGAGTCACTTGCCTCAATCGTTTTTTCCGTTTTTTGTTATTTTCTTTTGAAGGGGCAGAGTCACTATCTAGATAGACAATTTAACAATGGAAATTGCCTCAGTCATGATTTTGTTCTGGCTTCGGCCCTGTAGGAAGTACAAATGTTTTAAAACCCGCGATAAAAGACCATGCAATTCCAGCAACCCGGAGACGTCATGATATTGTTATTAAATTTAGGAAGTACGAAAACACTATAAAATCTGTTTGCACATTGCTGGGATTATTTTGTTAACTATTTTGAATGCATGGCTCGATTACCGCGGAAGTGCACGCAGAACTTTTCAGACATTGAACCCAGTCCACGAGAATTTGTACACAGATAATATGAACAATGGACAACAATGGAAATTGCCTCAGTCTGTAGGAAGTACAGATGTTTTAAAACCCGCGATAAAAGACCATGCAGTTCCCGCAACCCGTAGATGTCATGATATTGTTATTAAATTTAGGAAGTACGAAGACACTACAAAATCTGTTTACACATTGCTGGGATTATTTTGTTTACTATTATGAAAGGCTCGATCGATTTCCGCGGAAGTGCACGCAGAACTTTTCAGACCTTGAACCCAGTCCACGAGAATTTGTACTCAGATAATATGAACAATGTCAATTGACTTTCGCGTAGCTCGTTGACTAATAGTCGATGGAATGAAAGGGTATAAAAGAAGTGTCGTGTAACTCTTAAACCTCGGCTCCAGTCGACTCTCTTTTGATAAAGCTTGAAAGTTCCAATCAACCACTCCTGTTTATCTTTTTTGATCGAGCCGGAAACAAACAAGACAAAGTTACAAGTCCGCGGGGCACGAAGATTGTTTACTGTAGCAGTGTGGTTAGTGGAAAATATTACACTGACGACATTGCACTATTCATCAAGAACTGACCGACACACATTTTTCGATTCACCTCATTATTTCTGAAAACATAACAAACACTATAAATAAACACGTTTTTGTCAATATACAGTATATTGACATTCCACACTTTTCACTATAAGGTAAACAGTTTTAGAAGATTTAACTTGTTTTAATAACAATACTCCCTTTTGGGGTCAAGGCCTTCTTCAAAGCCATACACATTATTAAGAAATTATGGAAGTATCGTTAACGCAGTGATAGAGCTTCCTTTTCTATTCAAAATTATAAAGCTTCTAGAATAACACAAACATCAAATGTGTGAGTGCTATTGGTTTAGGCAACACGCGGAGGCGTGCTTAGTATATAGTGACAGCCGCAACCATCTTTGGGTCACTTTCGTGGAGGCATTCGAAGGATCAACTTGACGCTATCAAAAGCTTGCCGTTAACACCATGACGATGCCGCAGCTGGTTTTCTTGATTTTCGCCTCGCAGTTGTACTTGGCGAGTACATCTGTGATCCGAAAAGGTGAGAATAAAGAACTAGAAAGAGCCCGTTTTCTTTGTTGTTGATGCAATGCGTGAAAAGTTCCTATGCGAAAGGAATTTTCTTTAGGAGTTTTAATGGGCGTGCCTTACATCGCATCTGTAGATCGTGCAACCACGTTTTACATGAATTTACAAAAAGGAATAGAATCAATTTTCTCTGTCATCCATCTTTGTTAGTTCCCAAGGCTCTGTCAGGAGCCATTTAATAAATAATTAAGGCAATCAGAAGTTCACAAAGTTAATGATCATCCGTTCTCTTCCTCATTTTATTTAGCTTCCTATGGCCGCGCTGACGTTCTTCCAGCAAAGACCGAAGACGAAGTTGATGCCTGCCGAAAGATGGACATGATCGTCCACACAGCAGATCTTAGCTTGTCCACCAAGGTCATCGGCCCTGAGAGTTTCAACGCCTATCAGTGCAAAGGCCAGTGCTCCCTATCACAGAAGAACAAGTTCGTCACTCCGCACTCTTTGCTTATGGCCGTCTTAAAGGAGAGAAACGGCAATAAAACGGATGGCGAGGCATGCTGTGTCCCGACCAAACTGCGGCCGATGTCTTTCACTTATTACCTTGCACGCCGTGGAATGTTCGTGATGCACACTTTTAAGGAGATGATTGTTGAGGAATGTGGGTGTCGCTAAGACGTCCCCGTGATAAAAACCCAAAGTAGATTAACCAATAGAAACATTAGCAAAGGAATCTCAGTAAATGAGAACTCTTAGTTTTGGGTTTACTTGAATTGTTTTAAATTTCACTTTATCTCAAGTTGTTGTGGCTGTATCAATCGTATTGGTCAAAGAAAACCAATACTAACTGTTTGCTGGAGTGATCAAACACAGACGAGTGATTTTGGAAGAGATAAGACTTAGAAATGTCCTCATATATTCTTGGATTAAGATTTTGAAAGCAGTGATTATGAAAATGTACGCGTAGTTGTACCTGCAACATATGTAAAGAGTTCCCAAGTGAATAAAACTTTTATTAATTATGGCGAAATCTGCTTAACAACTTGTACACATTTTTTGGAATAACATAACAATTACAGGGTTTGACGCACTTATAATTACATAATCAACTTCACATAACAATTAGAGTTACAATATGAGCAACACACCTACAGAACAGTACGCTGCTTTTCTAAAAATTGCATTGCTTATATTATTGTATACATACGGGGCTAGCAAATGCGTGGCTAAATAGCTGCCTGCACTGAAAAACGCAGTTGAGCTCAGTTAGATTTGGGTAAATTGCCGATTTTCTTTCTAGCCACTGTAAAATCCTTAAACGTTTTGATCTAGTTCGATTTGTCATGTATTAATTGAACTACCTCAAATACTGATGCCAAGAACATGTCACCTAGGATCGTAATCTTGCGCCGTCAAACGGCTATCTAAAATAGATATCCGCAGTTTGAACTGAAAAATGAAGACTTAGTAGTTAAAAGCAAAACAAAAGTTAAATAAAAAGTGCCAAAATATTTAGGCTCATTCTAAACGTTTCGAGCTTATCCCTTCCTCAGTAGAATAATGTCCAAAATAGAGCCAGCTTTAGCTATAAAATATGTTTCTTACCAAACAATATTCAATAATATATATTGTGATTGATGTTCAGTTTGTCGTTGTGCATCTACGTTCAGGCGTAGATTATCTATCTCCTTCTCTTCTCGGCTCATAATCGTCCATTTTGCAGCGATAAATAATTCGACAAGTTCAAATGATGAAAATAAGAGCGTTTTCTCGTGACGGCTATGCCGTTATTTTCTCGGCATCTCAGTCACGTGTTCCCCAGCACGTGGTCAAGCATGTGAATCAATGTGAATAAACACTTGAGTATCCACTCTCTAAAAACAGAATGGTGGTTAACCTGATGCACACGCAGGAGAGTAAAGAAATTACCATAAAATAAACGCGCATGAAATAATGACATTAAGTAAAACTGCACATCCTTCTGATTATAATCAGTTTTGGCAATCTTTGATTGTATAATGCATGCGGCGTCATTATCTTTGTCGTGTCTGTCAAATTCGGTTTCTTCTTCAGGCTATGTATAAGTCTTGACAACACCGAAAAAACCTCCAGGATGAAATGATTTCAGTGATATTGAAAAGGTGTTTTATAGTGTTTTAAAAGCCCCAGCTAAGTGAACGTACAAACATTTCATCCATCATTATGTTGACTTATGTTAGATGAACCCGCAAAACGATCAAGGAAAAAAAAAAAGACCCGTTAAAGACCCTGTTGACACGTGCAGAAAGCAACACGTGTAGCTTTCTTTTAAATGTGATACGGGTAAAGTTTGCAATGCTTTGGACCCTTCTATCTTTGGCATTCTATCACGGCAAAGGCACACGTCCAGGAAAGAAGAAGTGCATCACAAAACACTTAAAAGACCCTAAAGTAACAGATTACGATGCCCGCATGTATTACGAGAAATTTGCATTAGATTCTGTGTCGTTTTGCAATCGAAACATTATTATTATTGTCCAAACGACAGTACAGGTCTGTGGGGGAGGTGGTAGGGAGCTGTAGACCTTGTAAGAAATCAACAACAATAGGAACCATTTTATTTTACAGAAAAAAAAATGATAGAATATTTTACAGCATAAAAATTAATTAATCTATTAAAATAGGAAATATAAGCTACTCAGAGTAGAAATAAACTAAACGAGCTGCATGAGTAGTCGCAATTTTTTTAATGCTTTGACTAGGTTGTACATGTATAAAAAAAAAAAAAAAAAAAAAAAAAAAAAAAAAAAAAAAAAAAAAACTGTTTTGTACATGTACATGGAAAAAGAAACAGAAAATATTAAGATACAGACAAATAGCTTATAATCACTAATATTTAGACCGGCGCGAGTGTAGGTTACGAGCGGCCTCTTGCTTTATTAAAATCCACGAAATCTCCAAAATGGCAGTCTTAAAGGCAGTGTGGCTAAATACGAAGAGCTAAATATATAGGGCTTTAAGAGAATATACAATTCCAATGAAGAGGGCGAACAATTTGAAAAGTAACATTAAATGTTTTAAATATATTTTAATTTCAGCACTGACATTTTCTTCAAACATTCCGAGTCGTACGTTAACGCTAATTTTGAGGAGTCCCCTGGTTTTCAAATGAGGAGAAACGGATAACTAAGGAATACAACTTAATAATTAGCGTATATATACATTAAGAAGTATGCTAACCGGGGCCCGCGCCAAAAACACCCTTATTTCCCATTGCACGGGCCCAGTTACTTTGGCAACGGCAAGCCTGCCGCTGACCATGTTCGTATATATAGCTTCCTGGTTGACGCGTATTCTGTCTTTTCGTGAATTGATGATGTCAGAGGACTGAAGCATTGGCGACCATCCCACTCCCCGCAGCGATGTCCCCCGTACCAGTCGTATTGGAGCTCTCGATCTCTCTTACCCCCGAAATCGCCTCCTTCCAATTACTTAAAGGGACACTCTTTCGGGGATTTTAGTGCTTTTCGGTAAAAAGTACTCAAATTGGCGAATAGGTCTTCTCGTCATAAATGCACCTAGTACATCAAGATGAAGATATAAAGTAAATTGTTGTTGAAGGAAGAAGGGAACCATAATAATTTTCAGGTATTTTTCCAGTTCACAAGGACAAAACTTGAAAAAATCAGACTGACTTTTTAAAGTTGAGATCTAAAGTTCCTGATGGCATCACAATAATATCACTTGTTTATCACTTTAGTACACTTGCATGGTAATTTTTAACAAAATTGAACCACTATTCGTAGTTTCCATGTCTTAAGGCTTTTGAGTTTTTGAAGTGAAACCGGTGACAGTGTCCCTTTAACTATCGTCGGGCTGGTTGAGATTTAATTACAATCCGTATTATTTCCAACTTTAGACTGGCAACTCAGACTGGTGATACATCGTAAGTGGTGAAACGAGACGATCTTCGTGACCCTACAAACGACACCAGTGCAGCTCTTTTAAAATCCTCCTTGAAGAAAGTGTAAAGTATCGGATTCAATACCGACGAGCCAAATCGGAAAAACATGAGCACAACACGGGCCCAGTCCGGTAGATAAGGGGCTTTAAGGTCCAAATCCTGCATCAGCCCGTCAAGAAAATATGAAAACCAGCAGGCTATAAAAGTTAATATCATTGAGCCAAACACAATCACTGCCTTGCCCTCTAAAGGTATCCGTCTGCTTTGGTAAGCCCTCGTTTTGTAACTGTTTCCTCTCTTTATATTCTGGATTTGCCTTCTAAGAACTCGGAATATAGAAGATAAAGCAGCACCCATAAGAAGTAAGCTTGGCACAACAATTCCAAAAAACACCGTCAAGCTGTATATTGTGTCTTTTTCGAGGACGTCAGCTGTGCTAGGGCCATCCACAGGAATCCAGACGAGCTGAATGAGCGAGGTTCCCAGCGAGAAACACCAGATAAACACAAGCACAGTTTTCAGCCGAAGTCTTGTAACGATGTACGGATAATGCATGGCATGAATTATCATAAAATATCTCTCCATAGTTACCAAAAGCAGGTGCAGCACGGTTGATATGGATATAAATCTTGAAGACAAGTCCATAGCGGTACATATTGTTATAGCGATATCTACCTCTGCCAAATTGCACGATATTACCATGGGAACGGCAATAGCCCCTGCTAGCATATCCGACACTGCCAAACAGGCTAGACAAAGGTTTGTTTTTGTTTTCAAAAATTCCTTTCTTCTGTACAGGAAAATGACAACGGAGTTTGCAAACACGATTGCAGCACCAAGCAATCCCAAGCATATAAACACAGATATGTGTGTCTGCGGTAACGAAGACTCCGCATGCATTACTGACTTGTTGGAAATGGTATTGTTAAAATTCCACGATGAATTGCTCAGATGATTAGAACAGTTTATTTGACCCTAGAAAACAAACAAGCAAATGGTATTAAATGAATGTCAGTAATTACGGTGCGGCTGCTTGAACCGGCCCACGTGCACTTGTAAAAATTGACCAATGGATTATGAATTTTTCGCAAACAGGGCCCAGTTGTTCAAAGGGTGGATAGTGCTATCCACCGGATAAATCGCTATCCAGTGGATATCTGTCACATAAAACCTATAGCTACCTCGCTGTCCACTGGATAGTGATTTATCGGGTGGATAGCGTTATCCACCCTTTGAACAACTGGGGCCAGATCAATGGCGTTGAAGAACTTCCACGCATACAACAGTTCTACACCATCATTGGTCTACATTAAAGAGAGTGATCGCTACACTTGAAGTAAGCGGAGGGAAAAACTGATAGGTCAGCGTTAATGGTTACGAAAAAAACACGACGAATTTATCTCTCTCGCAGGCCAAGCGGAATAGAAAAAGGCCGCCAAATTGTTTATGTTATGAGCGCAATAATTGCGCGTAAAATTCTGCGCAGCAAAGATGCGCAACTAAGGAACACCTTTATTTATTGAATTTGAAATTATGATGTGAATAAGCATCGCTGGAAAGTAATAAATAAGTACAAGTAATTAATCAAGTTTATTTTTGTGTTAACAATAATTAATTTTATTTTTCTGTCATATAAAGTGCCAGTGCTTTGAAAATTACCAGAAGCTATGGTTGTTATTGCAGTTCAGCCTGCAATAAGCGAACAAGGAGATTGGGTAAACACAATGCAGAATAGCTGTTTTGCCTCTTTTGTATGTCAAACCGCCGAGAACTGAAATAACAGCTATTGAAGTATTTAATAAAGTTCGATTTTCGAGGCGTGGTGGATGAGTGGATCTTTGAAGGCAGGTTCTGACTCACTACCGACGAAGTCGTGGTTGGAGTCGTAATCAGAACCCGGGGGGGGGGGGGGGTACACAAACATTTTCCAGGGGGCTCCCCCCGTTCCCCCTTACCCTTTTTCCATTTTCAGTTTCCCCTTTCATTCCTCGTGGCGTGGACTTCAGGACGTTTCTTGTCATTTTCGTGCGCTTAATAGTTCAGTCATGCGTCTGTCGTTTTTGCCCTCTTTCCTAGTGACAGATCCATCCCTTATTTCCTCTCGTTCCCTACCCTTTTTCCTGGCCTTGGCCCTCGGGCGGAGCCTCCCCGTTGACCATATGGGGTCCCTCCCCCTCCCCGGAAATCAGAAGCGCAGAGCGTAACGATCTAGTGAATCTCCAACCAACGGAGTCGTAAGCAGAGTTTCAGATTCTGCTTACAACTCCGTCGCTTATGATCAAGTGAAAACTAGATTGTTGGAGTCGCAAGCAGAAAGGAAGCACTCGAAGGGCGTGAGAACTAGCATTGTGATTGGTTTGCTCTTTCGCTTCTTCTTGCGACTCCGACAAAATAAGCTGAGTCGGAAGAAAATGAAAACGTCGGAAGCGTTTTGATTCTTCCGACGCCGCTTTGGTTGAGCTTATGACTTCTCTTACGACTCCGATATACGATTTTCAGTAGGTCGTAAGCGCTCTTACGACTCCGACCCGACTTCGACTCCGTCGCTAAATGTACACTAGTCTTTCAAAACCGTAACATTTTTTTAGCTGCTATCGCGTGCATGTCCCTTGTCCTTCCATCAGGTGCATGCTGCCTGTAGTCTAAACATCCGTATACTCCAACCATGAACGAGCAACTTTCAGTTATATCAAAGATGAATATATATACCTGGTGCATGACCGGTTGTTTTGGTTGTTTCAAGTCGTTAAAAGCAATCTTAGGTGATTGAAGATTGCTTTATTGCCCATAAATTATGAAGAATTTTGGTCGCTTAAGGCTGTTTTAAATGTTACAGGCAATTTTAGTTTTTTGGGGGGTTAACTTTTATGCTTATCTGTTGACACAAACTACCTGGATTTAATTTATGGCACGATTTAACGAGAAGCTATATTTTTATTTGGCTATGCACAGTCAAAAGACCTGTCATATTAGCGTGAAGTTTTTTTCTTTCCAGAACTTTCGATGCATACAGCACAGTGAATGCACAATGATGCCTCAACTTAATTATCTTTTCATTGTTTTCTTCTTTTTTTCTTTTCCTTTTACTTTCTACCGAGTATAACAGTTAACGATATTTCATCCATATACACTTTCTGATAATTTATATCTAAAAAGTATCATCGCAAATTTTCCTTAGATTCCGTTTCCATGCACTGCCTTATCCGTTAATCAAAATAAATGGATTTAAGTCAAGAGTCGACTGAATCCGAAAATACAATGAAAGATAATGAAACAAAACCTGCAATTGTTTTTTCGCAAAAACCGTACCAACCCAGTTCCGTCGCACTCAAAAAAGACACGACGGGAATTTCGCTAGCCCTTGTACATATTACACATTGCTAACTTTTCGTTGTTCGTGGCATTGTTTAGTGCAATTGTTAAAAGAAAACTCTTCGCATTTGCGGTAAAAATTGTGCTATCTTACTGTAATTTAAGGTGAATTGAGGAACACAAAAATTTCACACAACATGGGAACCCCCTACCTGGATGGTCCTTGCCATTTGCACAAGTTGTACCTCGATCAAGGAGTGAAAATTGCAATTGAACTTTGTTTTCCGAAATGCACTTTGCTTGTAGAACGACTAAACGAAAAGCTCTGACAGACAAACAGCGCAAATGAACTTTTGGTTGAAAATAAACGTCATCAGAAAAGACAATATTTTCACAACAGCTGCTTTGCATGATAAGTTTTCCGTTTCCACTGCAGAGATATTAAGTTAGAGAAATATTAATTGATGTCGTACTATTGTTTAACTCAAAAGGTGACGGAAAATCTCTAAGATTAGTGGTCGAACGAAGGACGACAAAAAATTGTTTACTTTTCAGAAGAAATAACTTTAATTTAAATTTGAATTTGAATGACTTGGTCATTTCAAGAATTAATGTTTTGAAAAGAGGAAAATCAATAACTGACATGTTTTTTTTATTGATTTTTCTCGACTGTTGTCCGTATTGTACTGAAAACATTTATCAGAAGTAAACATAGATGAACTCGAAACAGTCGGGAGTCAATCAAGTTTACCGCATAGATCACGATAGAAAAGTAAATACAATTTGATTGAGTTTCATCAGCGTAATAAAAAGTCCGTAGTGAGAGGGCTCAATTGCTTTAAGAACACCATAGTGCAAACAGCGCGAATTCCTTTTGTCACTTAACTCTTTTAGCGGTGGACAGCGCCAGCTGAATATGAATCAAGATTTTCTCATTCATTTTAAAAGCTGCAGAACTAAGCGTATTTTATTAAAATGCGTTATTTAAAGTAAATATGTCATCTTGTGCAAGACGGTTTTGCGTGTATAACGGATGATGGCAATCGGAACAAGCGAGAAAACTGACAAGAAAAAATTAAAGGACAAAAAAGATTATGGTGAAGCCCCATTTAATTCACATTTTTGATGTTTTTTTTTTTCTTATTTTTTACATCAAATAGTCTTATTTCTATCGTACCTTCCTTTGCAGACAACTCGTACTATAATTAAACACTAAGCCAGTACAGTGTAATAATTACTATGTTTCATTCATTAAAGAACATATACCCATTCGCACCGTATAGAAGTCAAAAACACAGTCGAACCCCAATTAACATTTACACTGTATTCCTGAAATAAAACAAACATTTACACTGCGATCGGCCTTGATCAGTCTTCATTGCTTAAAATCTTAAAACTTGGAGAGCTTAGCCTCCAAAGTTACCTAAAACACGTAGGTTTATATTTGATGTACTCTTAGTCTTATTCGTGACTGCTGTCAGGTTTAGCAGATCACTTTTATCGTGGTTTATTAATTCCACAAATTTTTGAATCACCTGTCACTTAAGTTCATTTTCAAAAGGCAAATCGGGAATTACAATATGCTAGGTAATCTACATATCACAGGTAAATCGTTTAGCAATTCTAGCTGCAGTAAAGTGGATTCTATTTTTACGACAATTTTCGCCATAAAGCCCTGGGAGACACGAGCTTAAAGCATATTAGGCACTAAGCGGAAACGTCAGAGTTCTGAGTCTGTCCTTAGCATTGTTCATCAAGAGATTTGTGTATTGGCAGTATGAATCCACAATGTGAAGGTCCTGGAGTGAACCCCAGGCTACTTTGCAAATGTTTTGACGAAATTCATGATCACTAACGAGAAAGAGGCACAAACAACCACACCGGCCAACATGTAGCTACATGTCGAATTTGGCTCCTGGCCACGGAATCGTCCGAACACGTGCACCTTTCTGCACGTGTAGCCCTTGAGGAGTCTTGCGTGCGAAGATCTAAGTCCTTGGGGTGCTTACCATTTCGCCACGGCAGAGCACTTATGTGCTTGCAACGTCACTGTTTGGTTCAAATCTGGCCGATTTTGATGAAATTTTTACACCAAAATGGTCTTGTAAAGAATTACTCGTTGAAAGTGTAAATTGTGCCCCCACCATGTCATAGACATGATATGGTTTACCACCACTTGAAGTTTTGCAACTTTTTTCTTCAGTATTGTATGGTCTCTAATGTATTTGTTTGTCCTTCACTGAGAGCTGTAAATTAAGGTATAGTTAGTGTATACTAATAAATAGAAAATTTTGACTTTTTCGTTTTTTTCAAACATCTTTTGTCAAAGCTATCACTTTTTCCGTAATTGTTGATGTGATTTTGGAATACACAGGTCAAAAGCTTTTAAATGGTATATCATACATAGGGGGTCTATTAATTTAATAGGAAAGAAGCCCTAGTAATTTAGTGCCGAAAGGGTTAACCAAATTAAAAATCCCGGAAGTTTCTGTTGGAAAGCAAATTGGACAGTAATATATTCCCGAAAATCCATTCGGAAATTGTGGACTTACGTTTTGACGGTAGTCCTTTTCTCTCGGTCGGTAAGAACCATAGGAAAATTCTGTAACATTTGTCCATTTTTCCCATTTCCAGTAACGAGCCATCGAGGGAAAACAATAATCGGAAATTAAATTATGAATGGTAAGCGCCGTCTCTTTTGGTCGGTTTGCTGCTCAACACCTACCACTATTCAACGGTCATTACAATCGGTTTATTTCACCAAATGGTAAACACCCCTGATGCATGCCACGAAATCGTCCGAAACATGAATAACAACAAGCTAAACGATCAAGCCTAAATTTCAGAAGAGAGAAAATGCAAAGTAGAAAGTGCAAGAGAAGCGTAATTTGTTTTAGCCTAAACGATCTTGAGTTATGTGCCTTCAGCCTGCGTACAATAATTCAAGGAAAAATTTTCTTGGTAGAATTCTAACCTTCATTTCATTCGGAGTGAATGTAAACAAACAAACAAACAACAAGCAGACAACTTTTTTAAGATTTCGATCTTTTAGCTTACAGGTGTAATCATTTTTTATGGATACACCTAAACTACATGCTTAGAAAAATAATAAATAAGGTAAATGTAAAAATTTTTTGTAAAAATTATTATTATTTGGATACACCAAAACTACGTGCTTAGAAAGATAATAAATAAGGTAAAATGTTATATATTATTTGGGTTAGCAGCAACACAACCTTAAAGCATTCTTTCCTCTTTCGCCAGTCCTGAAATTCTATACCATCTATCACTTAACAAATACAAGTATCTCTGAGAAAGTTCAAGCTTTCAGAAGTAACAATAAAGTATTGTCAGCAATAACACTTCTGTTTTAGTTTTGTCTAAATCTAATTAACTTACTCATATAGATATTAAAGAACATCAATGAACTAACACAACTACTTCATACGGATCAGTTGCCACTAAGCGTGTTCTAGTGAAAATTTCTCGAATCTAACCACAGGCAGACCAAGCGATGGCTTTGTTTATAATTAGCAACGGTCGTTCTCGGTTTGATTCGACAAACGATCGAAAATAAACATCCAAAAATCACTGAATTTGAGATCTTTTTTTCATAAATTATAATTAACCGTAAGCCAGATAAATAAAGATCACTAACCTAATGTTGATAGTGTATTATTGTGAGATTTGGTGGGGTTTTGGGACGATTAATTTCTCACTTGCCGCTAACGCTCCCTACTAATGAAATAAATCGTCCCAAAACCCCACCAAATCTTACAATAACACACAATCAACATTAGGTCAGTGATCTTTATTTAGCTGGCTTACAGTTTATGGTAATTTAGGAACAAAAGATCTCAAATTAAGCGATTTATGGAGTATTTTTTTCGATCGTTTGAATCAAACCTAGAAAGACCATTGCAAATTATAAACAAAGGCATCGCTCGGTCTGCCTGTGATCTAACAATTAGATTACGAGTCGGCGTTTTCTATGAGCGAATAATCAAAGCGGCGCAGTCGAGTTGATTATCGCTCATGAAAATTAAAGCTTGTAGTCTAATATTGTTAAAAGAGAAACGAACAGCCAAAAGCGCAGACTCCTAAAAATCCAACGGTCTGATCTTCATCTCAGTTGTTTTTGCAGAATACCAAATTCCTTTCCACGTTTTCCAGACAACACCATCCGCCCAACCGCCTGAGTAATTCCCCAGATGATAGAAACCATTCAGGTTGGCTGTGTGACATTTTTTGTACCACCAAGCTCCTTTTTGAATGACAGCACAGTTGTGATTGAAAGATTGGTCGTTGTCCTGGTCTTTTGTTGTGAATGGGTAGCCATCATGGTTAGTCAGCGAATCGCCTGCGTTTCCTGAAGTACATGTACAGTAGAACAAAAAGCTATGGTTAGTGCGCTGGACTACTCTGGCGGGATGAACGGTCCAGGTTCAGGTTCCAGAGACACTACAGTGCCATCAAATGGGTGGGGATGCTCGTCGGGTCGCTTAGGGGTGTAAATTTCAGCTTGAGACACGCGCAAATTGTTCTCTTGTTTGGTCTCATATATATTATTTTAATCAATGCATTATGATTACCTGAGTAATTTCCCGGTACAAAAAAAAAAAACCTGGGCCGTGTATGGCCTATTTTCTTGTCGATTATATATTAAGAAATGTTCCGCTCGATTTCGTAGAATTATTGTTAATATTCTTTTTCAAAGCAACTGAAAAACATCGCTGAAACTCTAAAAACAGTGAAATCCCGATTTCTCGAACATCCCGATAATTCGAACCAAAAATTTGTTTCCTTCTCCATTTCGAACACTGAACTTTTTCCCCGATTTCTCGAATTCCCGATGTCTCGAACCAAGTTTAGTTCCCCTTCAAGGCTCGAGAAATTGGGATCCTACTCAGTAGTCATAAAGGTAGTACCTTATTACATGAAATTTTCGCGACACGTTAATTTCGCGAATTTCGCGATTCCAAAAAAATCGCGAAATTAAAGTGACGCGAACAATAGGTGTCGCGAACATAACATGACGCGAAAATTAAGTGACTCACATTATGTCAATAATCAAGATAGAATAAGTTTAGTACCACTGAAGGAAGGAATTATTAATCTTAATGGATGTTGTCATCCTCTCTTGATGTTGTCGTTAATTGACTCAAGAACAATAACTTATGTACGTACAAGTATAACCTACTTGTAGACATTGTGAGAACTACTCTGTTGTTCCCGTCCTTGAAGTCGTTTAAATTCAATGGAATGTAAAGTAATATTGCCAAGGAATTGTAAACTGTGTCTTACTCAAAAACGCGAAATTAAAGTGATTCAAAATACAAACTTTTCGCCAAATCGCGTAATTTAGGTGTCGCGAAATATGCGCACCTCAAAATCGCGAAATTAACGTGTCGCGAAAATTTCATGTAATAAGGTAACAAAAAAATGCACACCTGAGTAATTTCCTACACTCAGCCGATAGTTAGTCTCCTCATTCGCAACCACAAACACATCGTACTCGGCATAAGCAGCGTTTCCTTCGGTGTCTTCCAGTTCAACACGAAGCTTGTGTTTGCCACTTCTGGTCAGGTTGTTTATCTTTCCCAGCCCGAGCCAAAATTCGCCCGTCAGATTACCGAAGCCACTTTTGTAATCAGCCCAGTCTCGGAAGAAATCAACCGAGCCGTCGAGTCTCCTCTGCAACACAGTCCATCCCCCTCCGGATGTTGTTTGGTCACAGAACACATCAAAGGCACCTTTACTATCTGGGTCGATTGTGTAAACACCGTTGACTCGTTCACCAAATTTGTACAGCTCACCACAATTCTCAGCTGTGGAAGAACAAATAATGAACAGCTATAAGTTAATAATGGCTGCGCGCCTCGTTGGCTATCAACCATCTCATATCCAACGCGCGCTCGTGGAATAATTGTTAAATATCCGACGGCCACTTAGCCAATCAAAATTCTGGAAATACATTATCCAGTGTTGCAGCTTTATTAATAACTGGCAACATTTCCGGAGCTTTTATGAGGAAATGATTAGATTGTTTTAATGTCGATCGGTCCATGTAGAGCCCTTTATTTTATTATTCATTTCACGCTAAGTATAAAAATAACATCCATGATTAATTTAGTTACCTCTTTTGTTCATGTCACAATGAGCAAGTACAGTTCTCCCTGGTATAATAGAATCAAACCAGTATTTGCCGCTAGCCGCTTCTTCTCCTTCACTTGCTTTGATTTCTTTACATGATTCAGCGGGCAGCTCAGGAATGGAACCAAGAATGACTGAAAATTAAAGGAACATGCCACCTAATTTTAATCTAGCTGTGTACAGTTAGTTTACTGGGCTTGTGTTTTATATAACTAATATATCACAACCTCGCGAGGTTGTCTTAAAATTCCGGAAAATCGGAACAACCGGAAAATACCGTTCCATTCGACTATTCCTGCTTGGGCCCAGCTTCTCCGAGCCGGAATTAAACGTGCCCGCACATCAAGATGGCTTCTCAACACAGTGCTCGGCGTGTTTGTTTGTCACCGAAAGCTTACAGCTCTTACTCGAGCATGATTGATTGCTCGTCAAGATCCGATACGAAGTGGTATCCTTCCTGTTAGCATGGCCTGGCGAGTAAACAGGCGCATGTTTCTCTCGTCCTTCGAAAGTGACTGTACTCTTGGACTCGTCAGGAAAATATGCTGGTATCGTAAGCAAAGTAGTCGCCAACTCTATTTAAATTTCTTCGCAGGCTACACTGAAAAAATATCATCGTCCTTCCTTAAAATATCGTTCGTTTTAGCTTCAGAGTCGTCGAACAACTGCATGGCAAATAAAAGAGGCAACGAGTCCGCCATTTGTTTTGCTTTGTTGGTGCAAACAACCGGAAAATACTGTTCCATTCGCCACATGGAATACCCGGTATTTCAAACCGGGATTTTTGGTCGCCTGGAGAGCGCCCTTGGTTATCCGGTATACGAAATTAACGCATAAATAATTTTTATATATCTAATTAACCTACCTCTATCCTTGTCCCGTCTAAAGTAATATCTGTGAGAGGCAGGAATGAAATCTTCAGGTCTGGCTTCTTTGGTACGGTCGTTCAACTCACACATGCGTTTGGAAATGACGTAATTGTAGCTTTGGCACCTGATGTCACGATAACACTCCAGCAAGCACACATCACCTCGTGATGCGCCTGCGATCGTCTTAAAGATGTGTCGCCGTAGCATCATACCATATATGGAAGTTTCGGTAACGCTGCACCGCTGAGTAGCTGCTGCCTCATACATCATTTGACAAAGGATAAGCAAAACTGGCGTGTAAAAGGAGTGTTTTATGGCCATTTCGTTCCGTTGTAGAACAGCAGAATGACTGGAATAAAAATATTTGAAGTATAATGGTTATTACTACTCACTCAAAAGCGAGTTTTAACCCTTAACATGCTAAGCCCGGATTTTTCCGGGATTTGGAGGAATAGCCATTCTGCCACTTATGACGTCACCAATTTACACGTCAGCAGATTTTTGTGATTTGTATCTTATAGAGCTTGGATAGATCTTTCCATAGGACTGTCCATCTTCAATATTGACTGCATTCCGACAGAACTAATCGAATAAAACGTGATCAGTTTTTGGTGTAAAATTGGTGCTAAAACAGGCCAAAATACCCGTACTTGATCATTATCTCCTTTCCAGGGTTTTCCATTGATTCAGGTCAAAACTTTTTAGGCCAGTAGAAAGGGTGCACAGAGTAAAAGATAGAGAGAATAAGAAAGCAGAGAAAAACGAAAAGGAAAGGAGCAAGGAAAAAAATCGGAACGGTTCAGCAAAAAAACAAGTCCAAATTTTGGCTTATGCGCACGCGCCAAAGTAAAATATTGTACATTTTTACATGGTAATTACATCAAAATCTTCCTGCATTGTCAGAAAGTGCATTTGTAGCAAATTTAGAGAAAATTTGGACCGTAGAGCCAAGAAAATCGATTAACGGTAAAAAAAAAAAAAACGCGTTTTTGGGAATAATTTCAGCATATTAATGGTTAAGAGGACAGATCAAATTTCTTCCTAATGCGCTTTTTTCACGTAATTGCAATTTGTGGAGCAAAAGCAACCCGAATCGAGCAAAATTTCGCATGATTTAGGAATTAAGGTATTTTAGCTTAAAATAAATGAGAAAAATTTGGTTTTACAACACTCGATAAAAAAAATATTTTTCTTCCTGCGTCGTTATTGACGTCAGCAATTAAATCTTTATGTTTTTTCCATTTACGATTATGCATATTTCAAATTCAACTCACGATTTCCTACAGCCAAAATTAAAGTTTTACAGAAAGATATTTTGAACCCGTAGACAAAAAATCACAACCGTTAACAAAAAAAAAGTTGGTTTCAACAATTAGCTAAATTTAAATTTTTGTTGTAAAAAGTAAAGGTCTTAATCTGTAATTTGTTTTTTATTTGTATTTTTTTTTAAAGAAAATTATCGCTTGAGTAATTACCATATCAGAGGGTATCCCAATGTAGGTTGTTTGTTAAAAAATCTAGAAATATCGCAAAGCAACAAGGCAATCGCAACAAGTGCCTTTTAATTTCAAGAGAGACTTTACAGCAATTAAGTAATCTCTCAGCATTTGGAACATTCACTCATTCAATTGATAGACTCCGTTGATACATTTTTAACCATTATTGCAAATTGTTTCGCCTTGTTTTTAGCTAACGTGTAACGTATAAACACGCCATAGGGTTTACTAACTTAATGTTTCAAGCATGTTTTGAAGAATTTCTAAAATAAATTTGTTTTTTGAAGTGTTGGCCATTGAAAAATTAATACCACAAAAAAATTCTAACCGAATATGAATACTCAATTTAAATTAAAACTCCTAATTGTATTTTGTTTTTGCAGAAATGGTAAAATTAATAAATAATCCCTTTGAAACTGGAAAAGTATCCTCATTAGTATATATATTTATATTTGATGTGCCTCCACTGACTGCAATGCCCTCCCGACTTCCGATAAAAAAAAAAATAAAACTGATAGTTTAATTCAAAATGAACTCACCATTAATCGACTTCCGTCGTGTTTCTCGTTTCCTTAAAATTTTTTTAGTAAGTTTGTTTTAACAGGACGATAAGGTTCTGTTTTAGTCCCATTTCGTTTAATTTCCTGAGGCAATTATTTGTTTATTTTGTGAGTTTTGGACAAAATTAAATAGGTCGGTATTCAACATTTATTTAGCATACTATTGAAAACCATCTCATCGCTAAGTAGCTAAATAGACCATTGCGTCGAACTATTTCCCTGCAGCAATTCATTGTTTGATATCTTAAGGCTATTTATCAATGCAAAACAATTTTTAGTATCACATACTACAAAGTTAGCTATAAAGTAAAACATCTCTTACCAATGAATAGAAATATTTCTCTGCCTGTGGAGGAATCTCACACAAGAAAACGTCCTTTTGGAAAAAAAGAGCCGCTAAACTGACCACAAGAGCTTTTGCGATAAATGTAAATAATTTAGTTTTTTTATAACAGGTTGGAGCATCCTAATTGGTTAAGCCTTGCTACATGTCACAATATAGATAAATGCGTCATTATGGTGACGTACGTCAATGTCCCTTAGTGTTGCTGGGTTCCTTGTTTTGTTTTCCCACCGGTTTGGAGTCGCACGACCCTCGGTCGTGCTACTGCGCATGTAATGACATTTTTGTAATACGTTCCTCATCTTGTTACCGTTTGTTTTTGGCGTTCACTCGAAGTGACGATCGCCGGAGTGAAGATCGAGAGCTGACCAAGAATTGGTCAGCAAACTTTAGTGAATTTGCTTTGACCGGAAGAAATTGACCCTTACACTAATGCAGCAATTGCAGTGTCACCTTAATTTAGTGCTACTTGAAAATGCAATGAAGCTGGTTGTATTAATAAGAAGCTAGTAATTATGGCCTGACATTGCTAAAATGTACTGTAATAATCATGAAAATTGTTCAAAGGTGGTTTGGCTACGGCAAATATGGCAGTAGTGTTCTAAAACGTCTTCAAATTCGACATTGCCTATTTAAAATAAAATCGCTTATAAGCCATTAATGCCATTTATTCAAACCTTTGAGAATGGATTATGCCTCTCTTTGTTGTTCAAAGATCTTTTTGTTGATCACTGAGTGCACCTTTCCAATTCTATCATAGTTAAACCAAAACGTATAAGAATTCCCTTGATACTGCCCGTTTAAAAATAACAGCATTTCAACAAGACCAAACTATGATGTTTTTATTTGAATTATTATTTATTTATTTTTGTCAGAAAAAGTAGTGGGCTGTCTAACGTATAGCTGGTCGGTTAATTGCATGTAAGGCTTGCCACAAAATATTAACAGGTTGTTGTAGAGCATTTTAATTCAGTTAGTGTTATGTTTACATTAAGTAAAAGCTTTTACCTTTTCAGTTTCGCATTAGTTAAGTTGTTGTTATAGAGTTGATAAATTATTTAACTGTTTCAAAACATGTTTTTAAATCATCAAACTACATGATAAACTAATGAATTTATTTTTTTCTCAAACTGTAAAAGATTGCTTTTCTTGCGATACGTGACTTTCTACTTGCACTGCGACTTTGAAGGTGAAGGTGAAAGAAATGCGTAATTAACTCTGAACCGTCATATCATAAAGATAACGAAAGTGACAGCTTTTTTTTATCATCATCAAAACAATTCATTATTTTCTCAAGATGTTGGTGTGCTATCACTCTAGTCACACTCATCTATAGCCTGTCTATCTTACGTAGTATTTTTATACAAGGCCTGCAAATAAAGTATACAGTGCAAGTTGTTATTACGTTTGGCTGGTTGATTTTGACTGCACTGTATCTAAAATTGTGTGGAAATTGAATATTTGTTTTGTGCATGACCATTATTAAGATTTCACTTTATGGAAACGTGTCCCAACGGTTGTAAGTTGTTAATTATACATAACAGGTCATAATGCGGATAAATGAGCTACTAGGTCATAACTAAAAATATATCCATTAGCAGTGTTTAAAATCTGCCTTTTTAAACAAACGTGAAACTTATTTATAAGCAAAGGAGAAATTTAAATTTATTAAGTTGTAAGTTGTTAATTATATAAGGGTTGTCGAATGGTAAATGCGAGACTTTGCGAGACGGCGAGACTGATATCTTTTCTGCGAGCCCGAGACCTCTTTGGCCTTGCAAAAGAAATCGAGACTGCGAGAAGGCGTCAAAGAATAATTCGAGACCACGAGACCCCTTAAATGTGGCTAAAATTTTGCGAGACACAGTTTTTGAAGGACCATTCACCACCCCTTATATATAACAGGTCATAATGCGGATAAATGAGCTACTAGGTCATAACTATAAATATTTCCATTAGCAGTGTTTAAAATCTGCCTTTTAAAACCAACTTGAAACTTATTTATAAGCAAAGGAGAAATTTAAATTTATTAACTGCATAAAGGTGCGTTTTGAATGAATAATTATTTTACCTGGGGAATATTAATTAAAGGGACACTGTCAGGGGGATTTTAATGCTTTTTGGTAAAAAGTTCTAAAATTGGTGAATAGGTCTTCTCGTACAAAAAATGCACCTTGTACATCAAGATGGAGATATAAAGTAAATTTTTGTTGAAGAAAGACGGGAGACATAATAATTTTGAGGTGATTTTCCAGTCCACAAGGACAAAACTTGCAATTGACAAAATCAGCCTGACTTTTTCAAGTTGAGATCTAAAGTTCCTGATAGCATCACAATAATATCATTTGTTTATCGCTTCAGTACACTTGCATGGTGATTTTTAACAAAATTGGATCACTATTCGTAGATTCCTTATGTCTTTAAGATCTTAAGTTGATGAAGTGGAACTGGTGACGGCGTCCCTTTAGTCCATGAGCGCGCCTTGGATATGAGATGGTAGATAGCTACGGAGCGCCGAGTTAGCTATACCTATATCATATCCAACTAGCACGAGTGGAATAATTGTTTTTATTAAAAACACCCAAAGAACACCCCTCTGTAACAGACCCACTGGAACCCGACCCAGTGGATTATTTTCCCCTACCCAGTGAAAATTTAGTCTCCCCGGTACCCAGCGAATATTTTGATTTAACCCGCCTATTTTTGTGCTTCCCCAGTGACTGTGCGTTGTGACTTATGTCGAATAAACCTACTTTAGAAACGAGCCCAAATAAAGCGATCCAGTGGGAAATTCGCCAACCCAGTGACTTTTTTCAGATTCCACTGGGTCTGTTACAGAGGGGTGTCAAAGAATTTCACCTGTGGGAATATCACCCACATGTGATATTCCCCAAGTAATATTCTCCAGTTTTCGAACTTTGCGTTTTACATTTGCACCTTTAGTTTTCATCTCGAACAAATTTCTAAATTGGATAAAACTGAACATTTTAAAAAAGCTAAACACAACAAAATTACTTCGATGTTAAAAATCTTTTGAAAAAGACCTCCCGAAAATTAGCGGCCTCGTGTAAAAATATTTGAAGGATAATAAACACAATAGCCTCCATTTGACTTCAAAAATATGCACTGATATTTGTCCTTGGACATTATCTGTTCCTCAAAGATCGCAATTTACCTCGAGTTTCGCTCTCTGAATACTGTTAGCTTCTCGGAACAGATAATGGCTGCGGTCACATCTAGACAGTTAGGACGGCGTTAAGGTCGCGGGGGACACCTTAGGCTCATCATTATGCATTTATTTAAAGCGTATGCACGAAGTACAACGACTCACATCGACAACTTTACGAGATATTTATGACTGGAGAAAAATATGGGCGCGTGCGCGTGATTTGTAAAAAATCCCTGTTTCTTTGATATTTTAACCAATTTAAAACAACACTTAGCGATATACGTTCATATAGATTGTAGGAAGTCTTTGAGCTTATTTTTATTTAAATTTGACTCGGCATAAACAATCGTGTCCTTTTTGAAAACGCATTGTTCTCACCATAAAAGCGTGGAATATAATTACCATAATTACATCTCTCCTTGGCAAAATGATCGTATTTAGGTCGGGACACCTTCGGAAATCTCAAAGTTTGGACTTTTCCGACAATTTTGTGGCAGAGAATACAGCGCGGATACAGAACTTCATGACTTGCCACTGCAGATAGGTAAACTATGAATACTGTAGTGTGTCATAACAGAAGCGGAATTTTAAAAGAGCGCTTTTAGAAAGAGGTAGAAGACATTAAATTCAAATTTGCACACTTAAACCGCCATAACTTGCTGGCAAACTTTAAATTAAAAAATCTGCTTCTGTTATGACACTCTAGAGGTATTGACTGATTAGTTTTTGACAAAATCGCAGTGTGCTGTCTTCTACTCGTTCCGCAAACTCTGCCACAAAATCATGTTTTTCCCAATTTGGCACTAACGAGGCTATAACATCGCCGTAAAATGCAATCTACCAAATAAAAGATGACATTCACAATCTTTCATCATTTCGTTATGTCTCTGTAAATTTTGAGCTTAATCGCACCCATAACAGCCGAGAAATAAGCGTTTTAAAAGATGCAGGTCAAGCAAAATTTCCCTTCATGAATTTATTCATGCTGTTGGCATCCCCCGCGACCTTAACTATAGTTAGCTATTTCGCTAATGTGACCGCTTCTCTGTTCGCTCTTACTATAGTTAGAAAATTTACGCCTCGCTGATCCAAAACAATACACACTAACTATAGTTATACCCAAGCAAGGTTCATGGGTTAGTCTTAAGTTTACAAACGAAAAACCAATCAGAATGCGACAATTCTTTTCGCACGTGCGAGATGAACATAAACATGCAAAACAAAGCGACAAGGGAAGGAAAACAAGAAAAACAACATGCCACGAAATTACATATCACCAATGTTAGCAAAAATAAAGCTTGAATTCTTCTGTTTCTAGCATCCTTACTTCATTTTATTTTCTTCAACGCCGAAATGCCGTCCAAAAATAGAAAAAATAGAGGAACAACTGGACACAAATAAACAACAAGGGCTGTCATGAACTAATTTAAATACCAAATTATTCACAACTTATCAGAACTAATTATAGTTAACTGCATTGGTGTGACCGCAAAGACGACCGAAAGCACTAACTATAGTTAGGTATGACGTCACGTAACTTGAGACTTGGACTCATGGACTAAAGGGACACCGTCACCAGTCGTAGATGTGACCGCAGCCATTAAATGTCTGCGGACAAATATCAGTGCATATATTCGCGCCAAATGGAGGCTTTTGTTTATATACGGGTATTTGCAGCTCGTGAGAGCAGTTTCAAGAGTTAAAGTTTTAAGACTCGCTTCGAGCATCACTGGAAACCCAAGCACAGTATCTGCAATTCCTATACTGCAAATAAGCTTCTCTGGAATTGCGCGATTTGCATTCTTCTAGCCACAGGGTACGCTGCTTTTAGAATTTATTGATCAATGACAGTAAAATATGTTATTCTCGTTACTCCTAGCTACTATCAGACAGCGCTCTCTTTGAGGAACGACGAAGATTGGATTCTACAGCTTAATCATTGCTTTTTACTGAGTGAGACTAAAATATAAACAACGCCGAGCGGTTATCTCAGTTGGTAGAGCGCCGGACTGTCGTGCAGGAGGTCTCGGGTTCGACTCCCGGCCAGATCTAGACCGGACCAACACTCAGGGTCTTAAAATAACTGAGAAGAACGTGCTGCCTTTGTAGTGACATTTGCAAATTGCTATACGTTCTAGTCTTCTCGGATAAGGGCGATACTGAAACCATAGGCCCTGTCTCCTGCATCTCCAGTGTTATGATCAGCAGGGGCCGTTAAAGAACTTACACACAAATCGTAAAGAGTCGGGCACGGAGTCCCCGGTGTTGTGGTCTGGCCTATCCACATGTATCTATAGTTTGGGTGCCCGGGGGGTACTCCCTATAATGGCCTATACGGGGAGGCTCCGCCCGAAAGGGGTACCTTTTTCATGCTTCAGGTATATAAAAGGGTAGGGATTTCACGAGTTTAAGTATATGAAAAGGTATGTAAATCTGCCATTTGGCTATTTAAAAGGGCCTTTAATTAAAATATTTCGAACAGAGGTTATTTATGGCTGTATTAATTAAATTTATTAAGCGCTACATAAAAATGACAAGAAAACGTCCTATTTTAAGTCCACGCCATGTCTTTTAGGTATATGAAAGGGGCACCTTTTTCAGTGAAAGGTATACGAAAGGGGTACAATTTCTGTCAAAAATGGTATATAAAAGGGTAAGGGGTTAGAACTTGGGGCGGAGCCTCCCCGTATAAAACCTTTTTTGAGTAGCCCCCCCCCCCCCCCCCCGGCTTTGGGTGGACCTGGTGGGACGAGATCATATACGCATGGACGGGTAGCGGCTGCCAAAGGCGCCTGATATACTGATGTCCGGTCTCATTCCATAATTCTAATTGTGAAGTGCATTGAGCTTTGTAAATGCGCTGTCAGTAAGAACCTATATCATACGCAAATAGAACGCTTTCATTTTGATCGACAAGAAAATGATCGTCTTGAGCAAGAACAAAGGCTGTTGCATGTTCGGTCTGTGATCAAAACTGGTCTCCTTTGTATTTCTACTAAACCCACTAATAGTAGATCATTACCATATGCTTGATGTGTTTATTGGCTGCATTATGTTTTGTTCCTTCTTTCTTTTACTAAAGCGAAAAAGACACACGAAGTTCACAAAGGGCAGACATAATAATAATATAATATACTTAAATGACCACTCCCCCAATGGGGTTTTTAAGGGCCAATGTGAAACAAATATTGTAAATGAACATAACATGGTTAAAAACCCCAACTGGCAGGAGGCAGACCAGTTGGCTATTTACAAACGCAGCCGAGGAGTTGAACTCGGGACTACCGAGAACAACCCAGCTAGTGGTCAGAACGGGACTTGAACCCGCGACCTTCGGATTACAAGTCCGACGCTCTAACCACTCGGCCACGCTGCCTCCTCCTATTGCTCGACCCTAACGCTAATATTGGTTGTCGTTAGGGTGAATGTCGAAAGAACAATCAAGAAGATTTATTCATTGTTCTAGCAAGCTTATTAAACAAAAGGCAAGTCATTAATTCTCTGTATTGGTCATACATCAGTTCATTTCAAAATTCGTTCAAAGAATTCATTCATGACAAGATTATAAGGCCTCCACGTCTCCCATGAAATACTAATAAACAATAAAAAGAAAAGAGCGAAAAAGTTTTGGAATCCCGAATTTCGCAAAGTTTAGAATCCCCAATCCACAGACATGGAATCCGGAATCCAGTCGTTGAAATCCGGAAACCACGGTGGGGAATCTGATCTGTATTATCCGCCAATACAAGACTCTCTTGGATTCCTTTACATTGTGCGACACAAAGATCAGAAAAGGCGGGTCGTAAAAACACTTCAATTAGTTTGTTTACGACCGTACCTAATTCAGTTAATCCTCATTTTCGCGTCGGTCTATAAGTGTTTTGAAGATGTCATCGTAAACTGGTCACGTTCCGCTGGCTACGCAGTTCCTGACCAGGTAATTACAGTGATTGGTGCTCGGAGCATCCGCAGGTTCAATACATTTTTCCTGTCCTTTAACTTGATTGTTGAGTCAAGAAACTAACTATAAACTACCATTGAGTTTTATAAAGATTTTTCAACTTGGTTTAATTAATCCCTGAAAATACAGTGCTTCTTTATTCATTGTTCTTGCAAACTTATTAAACAAAAGGCAAGTCATTAATTCTCTGTATTGGTCATACATCAGTTCATTTCAAAATTCGTTCAAAGAATTCATTCATGACAAGACTATTAGGCCAACACATCTCCCGTGAAGTACTAATAAACAATAAAAAGAAAAGAGCGAAAAAGTTTTGGAATCCCGAATTTCGCAAAGTTTAGAATCCCCAATCCACAGACATGGAATCCGAAATCCAGTCGTTGAAATCCGGAAAAACGGTGGGAAATCCGTAATGTCCAATACAAGACTCTCTTCGATTCCTTTACATGGTGCGACACAAAGATCAGACAAGGCGGGTCGTAAAAACACTAGTACTTTAATTAGTTTATTTACGACCGTACCTAATTCAGTTAATCCTCATTTTCGCGTCGGTCTATAAGTGTTTTGAAGATGTAATCGTAAACTAATCACGTCCCGCTAGCTACGGAGTTCCTGGCCAGGCAATCGCAGTGATTGGTGCTCGCGACATTCGCAGGTTCAATACATTTTTGTTGTCTTTAGGTTGATTATCGAGTTAAGAAACTACCATCGAGTTTTATAAAGATCTTTCGACGCTGTTTTATTAATCCCTGAAAGGATGCCGCCGCCGGTATTGAGTAATGCCGATTTCAATAGGCTTCCATTACAACCAATCACAATGCGTTGCCTGGCTTTATGGTTTGTTGTATAAGTAAGGACGCTACAAAGTTTGAGAGTCATTTGAGCAGTAAAACCCAGCATCAAAATTCTCGACTCGCCTTAGTGGTGTCAAATCTTTCCTTTGCAGAAGAAACCGGAAAACGTCCTGCAACACAGGTGAGTTAAAATAAAAGGGAAGTCGTAAAAGATTTTTTTCTAAATTCCCGCCGATTGTCGGCTGCAAATATAATTGTTAAACTGATAGACAAAGTGAAGCGTTGTTTAATTTGATTTATCTGTTACACTGATCACGTTCGACGAAGGAGAACGCTTTCCTTATTTCGTTTGGTTTCCTGTGCACATACTTGGTGTCCAGCATATACCAGGGGAAATTTTGGAGTTAGCAAAATGCCTCGTTTTCATGTTATCGACCTCGATTTAATGCGCGTACACACGTGGACTTACCGCACTAGTCCAGCACACGACATCGCACATATCAACGTGGACACTTCGATTTGTACGATTATAATCTTTACTGTTGGTAAATTGTTTTTTATTAACTGGCCTTATTATTAATAATTTACGTCAATTTTTTTGTCTAACAGACATGAAGTACTCCTTGCTCTTGGTGTGTCTGCTGACCATTTGTGTGATTGCGCTGGTGTCGGCTCGTGATGACGATCAGTATTATGAACCCGACGTGTTTCGAAAGTGGGTGTTGTCCCGCCGCGGTTGCAAAGAGAAGGGAGAGGAATGCAGCAGTTCTAGCGAGTGCTGTAACACCGGGTGCCCCTCAGATTTCAATGGAGTGAAATACCAATGCCAGATTTGTTCCTTTGACGGACATCGCAGAACCTGCTATTACTGAATGGCCACCAAGACTGTTTTGTGAGCTTTAAATTTTCGAGATAAGATTCAGTCTTTTCAATTTGTGTAACCAATTTTGTATCTTAATTCATTTGGAAGCGAAGTCTTTTTTATTGTAGTATGCATATTTGTAACCGATAATTTAATAAACATGCATAAAGATCTGTTGTAGCAGTTGTTGTGAGGATTACATTTTACTGACTTTAATTTCTTTAAACCCGCTGGTTTTTCTTCATTCATGGAAGGTAAACAAATTCTAAACATCAGGACAAAGACAAATAAAAATAAATGTGGTTAGTGAGGTATAACTCTGGTCGGTAAACAGTTAAATAAATAATCCCTTTAACCCTTAAACCCTTTCTTTATTCATTGTTCTAGCAAATAAAAGGCAAGGCATAAATTCTTTGTATTAGTCATGACCATACATTCATTTCAAAGTGCGTTCAAAGAATTCATTCGAATTCATGACAAGGCCAACACGTCTCCCTAAAATTACTACAATAAACAATAACAAAAAGAACGTAAAAGGTTTGGAATCCGGAACTTCACAAAGTTTAGCGGAAACCCGAATTCACAGACATGGAATCCGAAATCCAGTCGATGAAATCCGGAAACCACGGTGGAGAGTCCTTATTATCGAATACAAGACTCTTGGATTCCTTTACATGGGGCGTCTCATGTAAAGGACTCCAAGAGAGTCTTGTATTGTTCACGTCAATAAAGTTTCTATTCTATTCTATTGGATAATACAGATTCCCCTCCGTGGCTTCCGGATTTCAACGACTGGATTCTGGATTCCATGTCCTGAGGATTCGGGATTCTAAATTTTGCGAAATTCCCGATTCCAAACCTTTTTAGCTTTTTTTTTAAGTGTTTATTAGTACTTCATGGGAGACGTTTTGGCCTAATAATCTTGTCATGAATGAATTCTTTGAAAGCACTTTGAAATAAATGTATGATCAATACAGAAAATTAATGACTTGCCTTTTGTTTTATAAGTTTGCTAGAACAATGAATAAAGAAGCACTGTATTTTCAGGGATTAAAAAACCGCGTTGAAAGATCTTTATAAAACTCAATAATGGTAGTTTACAGTTAGTTTCTTAACTCAATTAATCAACCTAAAGGACGACAAAGATGTATTGAACCTGCGAATGTTCCGAGCAGCAATCATGCATTGCGATTACCTGGCCAGAAACTCCGTAACCAGCGGATATTTCCATATTTCCGCATGATTGACGCGGTTCGTGGGAGAAATTATTGACAAATGTATGGGAAATTAAAAACGTAACTGAACGCTATACGAGAAGATTAAAACGGATTGCGTTTGGGTTAACTTGAAAAACGTCAGTCCGACATTTTTCAAGTTTATCTCAACTTGACTGAAAGTGTCAGTAACAGTGTACGAATATTATCCTTGTTTGTTATAAATATGTGGCCGTGATTTTGAAGTGGGTTGCTGTGTTTCATTAGTAGATTTACGGTGGTTATTGCTGATCCACTCGGGATTGTATGGAATAAGTAGTGTGCTTTTGAGAAAAAAGGAAAGATATCGCAATCAATTTCTTCATGTGTGCCATTATCATTTGATTTGTTTTCTGTACAGAAACGTCATTGCTTATTTTGATGGAGGTGGGCGTGTATTGATGGCAAACAAAGGATTGGAATTTGGACGAAGTTCAAAACTAATTGCTTTTCCGTCCAAATAATCTCTTTCATTAGCTGAAAAGTGTTTTGGGTGTAAATGTGCCGTGTTCAAAAATCCCATGAGTATGTGTTCGTTCCCGAGCGCAAGAGACCGTTCCTAGTTGAAATCTTGTTGATTTTCTGAACGCAGATAAAATGGTTGGTAAAATCAATTTTGGTTTTGTCTGGGTGCTCTAATTCATAGTTGTACTTGGAATTAATAGGTCTCTGTTTTGGTTTTGACGTTGACAATACATGTGATTATCAGCCGGGTGATTCTCTCTTTGTCTTTCTTTTTCTTTTTCGTTCTGAGGGGTGAATAGCGATCATTTCCCAACGTAGTTGGATACTTCGATAGAAGGCCCAAGAAATTAATTGACTTTAATTTATAGAGGTTAAATCCCCGAAGTTCCCGAGGAACGCAAAGCCGTTTTTGGTTTATTTTTTTAGGCCGATAAATTGTCACATTTTAACGGAAAATAGAATGTTTTCATTTTGATCGACAAGAAAATGATCGTCTTGACAGATTGTTATGCATGTTTATTAAATTATCGGTTATGTTTATTAAATTATCGGTTACGGTTAAGGGGTGTTCCAATTTTTCATTTCCAAGTTTGATTCACTTTCTCAAAGAAGTGTTCTTAATTATATATAACAAGTCATAATGCGGATAAATGAGCCACTAGGCCATAACTATAAATATTTCCATTAGCAGTGTTTAAAATCTGCCTTTTAAAACCAACGTGAAACTTATTTATAAGCAAAGGAGAAATTTAAATTTATTAACTGCATAAAGGTGCGTTTTGAATGAATAATTATGTTACCTGGGGAATATTAATTAAAGGGACACTGTCACGGAGATTTTAATGCTTTTTGGTAAAAAGTACTAAAATTGGTGAATAGGTCTTCTCGTACAAAAAATGCACTTAGTACATCAAGATGGAGATATAAAGTAAATTGTTGTTGAAGAAAGACGGGAGACATAATAATTTTCAGGTGATTTTCCAGTCCACAAGGACAAAACTTGCAATTGAAAAAATCAGCCTGACTTTTTCAAGTTGAGATCTAAAGTTCCTGATAGCATCACAATAATATCACTTGGTTATCGCTTCAGTACACTTGCATAGTGATTTTTAACAAAATTGGATCACTATACGTAGTTTCCTTATGTCTTTAAGATCTTAAGTTGATGAAGTGAAACTGGTGACGGCGTCCCTTTAGTCCATGAGCGCGCCTTGGATATGAGATGGTAGATAGCTACGGAGCGCCGAGTTAGCTATACCTATATCATATCCAACTAGCACGAGTGGAATAATTGTTTTTATTAAAAACACCCAAAGAACACCCCTCTGTAACAGACCCACTGGAACCCGACCCAGTGGATTATTTTCCCCTACCCAGTGAAAATTTAGTCTCCCCGGTACCCAGCGAATATTTTGATTTAACCCGCCTATTTTTGTGCTTCCCCAGTGACTGTTAGGCTTTTATAGATTGTGCTAGCATAATTTTTGGCATAATTGGAGCTAAAAAGCATAATTTGTGAAACGAGCACTGCCACGGCATAATTAGCAATTTTTAGCACTTTTTGGAGCATAAATTCATAAAATGTAGTAAATATGGTGTACTTTCTACAGAAATAAATGAAATTTAGGTAGTTTGTTCTTGCAATGCGTGTTTTAGCTATACAATTGTGATTGTTAAGTCGTTGGAGGCATTTTACAAACGGTTTAGAGATGCGAGCAGCTAATTTGGACAGCTGACGGCCGTGATAAACTGCCATAAACACAAATAAATTTACAACAACAGTTTATTTAAAAAACATCATAATTTGGTGTCGTTATTGCGCACCTCTATGTATAGAATCTACGTCATTTTGTGAGCATAATTTCGGAAATCAGAAGCATAATTTGGGAATTCTGGCATAATTTTTGCATAATTTGGCAAAATTTTGAGCACTGCTAGTAGCATAATATGCCACTTTTAGGAGCACAATCTATAAAAGCCTAGTGACTGTGCGTTGTGACTTATGTCGAATAAACCTACTTTAGAAACGAGCCCAAATAAAGCGATCCAGTGGGAAATTCGCCAACCCAGTGACTTTTTTCAGATTCCACTGGGTCTGTTACAGAGGGGTGTCAAAGAATTTCACCTGTGGGAATATCACCCACAGGTGATATTCCCCAAGTAATATTCTCCAGTTTTCGAACTTTGCGTTTTACATTTGCACCTTTAGTTTTCATCTCGAACAAATTTCTAAATTGGATAGAACTGAACATTTTGAAAAAGCTAAACACAACAAAATTACTTCGATGTTAATAATAATAATAATAATAATAATAATAATAATAATAATAATAATAATAATAATAATAATAATAATAATAATAATAATAATAATGAAGATATTTTAGCAGGGAGCCCACGTCACAAAAAGGTGGTTTTCAGTGGGTTTTCAGTGGGGCCCTTTTTCTTTTGAAAAAGATCTCCCGAAAATTAGCGGCCTCGTGTAAAAATATTTGACGGATAAGAAACACAATAGCCTCCATTTGACTTCAAAAATATGCACTGACATTTGTCCGCGGACATTATCTGTTCCTCAAAGATCACAATTTACCTCGAGTTTCGCTCTCGGAATACTGTTTGCTTCTCGGAACAGATAATGGCTGCGGTCACATCTAGACTGCTAACTATAGTTAGGACGGCGTTAACTATAGTTAGCTATTTCGCTAATGTGACCGCTTCTCTGTTCGCTCTAACTATAGTTAGAAAATTTACGCCTCGCTGATCCAAAACAATACACACTAACTATAGTTATACCCAAGCAAGGTTCATGGGTTAGTCTTACGTTTACAAACGAAAAACCAATCAGAATGCGACAATTCTTTTCGCACGTGCGAGATGAACATAAACATGCAAAACAAAGCGACAAGGGAAGGAAAACAAGAAAAACAACATGCCACGAAATTACATATCACCAATGTTAGCAAAAATAAAGCTTGAATTCTTCTGTTTCTAGCATCCTTACTTCATTTTATTTTCTTCA
Source organism: Oculina patagonica (assembly GCF_052425735.1). NCBI lineage: Eukaryota > Metazoa > Cnidaria > Anthozoa > Scleractinia > Oculinidae > Oculina > Oculina patagonica. The sequence goes on along the minus strand of NC_135771.1, from coordinate 9,692,641 downwards.
ACGCCGAAATGCCGTCCAAAAATAGAAAAAATAGAGGAACAACTGGACACAAATAAACAACAAGGGCTGTCATGAACTAATTAAAAAAACCAAATTATTCACAACTTATCAGAACTAATTATAGTTAACTGCATTGGTGTGACCGCAAAGACGACCGAAAGCACTAACTATAGTTAGGTATGACGTCACGTAACTTGAGACTAACTATAGTTAAACTTTAGTTACGTCGTAGATGTGACCGCAGCCATTAAATGTCTGCGGACAAATATCAGTGCATATATTCGCGCCAAATGGAGGCTATTGTTGCCAACGAGACAGCCGAGCCAAGAGGCGAGGCTGTCGAGGCGGCAGAATCATAGAGCCGTGTGCGTATGAGTGTATAGGCAGAGAAAATCTTAAGTTCTGCGTAAGGGACTTTTTTTTACCATATTTGGGTGTAAGTAAACCCCATATTTGGGTTGTATTGTTCTTCCCAACTGGTTCCCAGTCTCTCACTCCTTGCTAGAGAGCAGATGACCAAAATGGCGTCCACGCGGCTCGCTGTTAAAATTTTCAATGTGGTCATTCATCCCTTTACCGATAAATACACCTTTAGGGAATTATAAATCGAAAGAGAATACCCTACAGAATATTCGACCGCCGAAAAAATGAACATCAAGGTCTTCAAAGCGATGAAATAATCTTTCGACTTTGGAGTCCTTTGATTTACGATCGAAGAGAGACATGAAAATCAAAAGCGGACTGTTGACTTCAAATAGAGTATTCTTGACTTATGAGAATGCTGAAGTCGGGTGAATGCTTCCTTTTAGTGTTGATTGTGTTTATAGTAATTGTTTGACCGATGATTTATTCCAAATCAAATACCGTTTATATTTTATTTGGCACGCATTTTCGCTCCGCGTAGGAATAACATCAATACAAAGCGACGCTCACTAAAATTACTGCATGTCATACACACAAGATAGTCAAAAAATTTTTGCTTCTAACGGCAAATATAATGTTAACTTGAATACAAATTTTGTCTCCAAATAATCCTTGACCGTTCAAGTTTTGTTTTCTGTTCAAATTTTTCAAGTTTTGCGTAACTGAACATGACACTTCGCATGCGAGACTGAAATCTGACCCGTGCATTACTGTCTCTGATTACTGAAAATTATTTTTAAAAAAGCATCTTAGCAGTTTTGATTTTGAGATTTGATTTATAAGAAGTTCTTGAAATGCAACTATCCCTATTGTGGACGGAAACATTTTAACCATCGCGTGTTGTATTTAACAAACAGTGATTAAACCTCATTTAATAGTTAACTATTGCCTACATTTTGTGACATTTTAACGTTGAAAAGAATTTAAAGATTTGTCAAGAGTTATCAATCTGTCAAACCCGTAGCCTGCGTAGCAGACATCTGTGTACGTTTTTTAGTGTGTTTAAAAGAGTGCGCGATCGCGAGAATACGCGCGCTGGAAACTACGGCGCCTGCTACGCAGGCTATCAAGCCTGTGTCATTTATGAACACCAGAGAAATAGCACTTTTTTCGCATATTACCTAAAATACAATTTACGGCATATTTTGGTCATTTCAAATATAGTTCTATCAAAAACCATTTAATATCTGTTCTTATGAACAAACATGAGTATTTCGCTCGTTGGCACTTACCGATAGGTACAACTAGTTTATATACGGGTATTTGCAGCTCGTGAGAGCAGTTTCAAAAGTTAAAGTTTTAAAACTCGCTTCGAGCATCACTGGAAACCCAAGCACAGTATCTGCAATTCCCATACTGCAAATAAGCTTCTCTGGAATTGCGCGATTTGCATTCTTCTAGCCACAGGGTACACTGCTTTTAGAATTCATTGATCAATGACAGTAAAATATTTTATTCTCGTTACTCCTAGCTACTATCAGACAGCGCTCTCTTTGAGGAACAACGAAGCTTGGATTCTACAGCTTAATCATTGCTTTTTACTGAGTGAGACTAAAATATAAACAACGCCGACCGGTTATCTCAGTTGGTAGAGCGCCGGACTGTCGTGCAGGAGGTCTCGGGTTCGACTCCCGGCCAGACCGGACCAACACTCAGGGTCTTAAAATAACTGAGAAGAACGTGCTACCTTTGAAGTGACATCTGCAAATTGCTATACGTTCTAGTCTTCTCGGATAAGGCGATACTGAAACCGTAGGCCCCGTCTCCTGCATCTCCAGTGTTATGATCAGCAGGGGCCGTTAAAGAACCCACACACAAATCGTAAAGAGTCGGGCACGGAGTTCCCGGTGTTGTGGGCTGGCCTATCCACATGTATCTATAGTTTGGGTGGACCTGGTGGGGTGAGATCATATACGCATGGACGGGTAGCGGCTGCCAAAGGCGCCTGATATACTGATGTCCGGTCTCATTCCATAATTCTAATTGTGAAGTGCATTGAGCTTTGTAAATGCGCTGTCAGTAAGAACCTATATCATTCATTCATACGCAAATAGAACGCTTTTATTTTGATCGACAAGAAAATGATCGTCTTGAGCAAGAACAAAGGCTGTTGCATGTTCGGTCTGTGATCAAAACTGGTCTCCTTTGTATTTCTACTAAACCCACGCACTAATAGTAGATCATTACCATATGGAGTGGCTTTATGCGAAAGCGAAACATCTCTAATAAGCTTGATGTGTTTATTGGCTGCATAATGTTTTGTTCCTTCTTTCTTCTACTAAAGCGAAAAAGACACACAAAGTTCACACAGGGCAGACATATTGCTCGACCCTAACGCTGATATTGGTTGTCGTTAGGGTGAATGAAAGAACAATCAAGAAGATTTATTCATTGTTCTAGCAAACTTATTAAACAAAAGGCAAGTCATTAATTCTCTGTATTGGTCATACATCAGTTCTTTTCAAAATTCGTTCAAAGAATTCATTCATGACAAGATTATTAGGCCTCCACGTCTCTCATGAAATACTAATAAACAATAAAAAGAAAAGAGCGAAAAAGTTTTGGAATCCCGAATTTCGCAAAGTTTAGAATCCCCAATCCACAGGCATGGAATCCGGAATCCAGTCGTTGAAATCCGGAAACCACGGTGGGGAATCTGTATTATCCAATACAAGACTCTCTTGGATTCCTTTACATGGTGCGACACAAAGATCAGACAAGGCGGGTCGTAAAAACACTTCAATTAGTTTATTTACGACGGCGTACCTTATTCAGTTAATCCTCATTTTCGCGTCGGTCTTTAAGTGATTTGAAGATGTCATCGTAAACTGGCTACGGAGTTCCTGGCCAGGTAATCGCAGTGATTGGTGCTCGGAACATTCGCAGGTTCAATACATTTTTCCTGTCCTTTAAGTTGATTGTTGAGTCAAGAAACTAACTATAAACTACCATTGAGTTTTATAAAGATCTTTCAACGCAGTTTTATTAATCCCTGAAAATACGGTGCTTCTTTATTCATTGTTCTAGCAAACTTATTAAACAAAAGGCAAGGTACAAATTCTCTGTATTGGTCATACATTCATTTCAAAATGCGTTCAAAGAATTCATTCATGACAAGATTATTAGAGATGTTTCACATAAGACCACTCCATATGCTAATCATCTACTATTAGTGGATTTAGTAGAATTACACAGGAGACCAGTTTTGATTGCAAAGGAACATACACAAGCCTTTGTTTTTTGTTCAAGACAATCATTTTCTTGTCAATTACAATCAAAGCGTTCTATTTTGCGCAGAAATGCCACGGGCAAAAAAGAAAAGCAACAACAACAACAACTACTAACGGCAGGGCCATGACTCGCAGTCTTTGATAAAAAAATCTTGCGAACCGTGATTGTTTCATGTTACCTCACATAAAATCATCTTTATTTCCGATTCTATGTCATATTCCCACTGGAATAACGGTTAACTTTAAATGAAAAATACGTTCAAAGCATCTTACGCTTTTTTACGTTCACTCAACGTTACTTTTGTACAGCGTGCCTCTGTGCGATAGTTGGCTGGCCGAAACCATCTAGGATGGCACCATAAGTTTTCAACTGCAAGGTTGTTTTTTTAACGACAATTAAACAATCTGCCCAACAAAGTTCTATTCCCGTCCTTTAAAACAAAGCAAAGGGTTGTCTCCTGGGTATTTCTGCTAAATCCACTAATAACGGATCATTAGCGTATGGAGTGGGCTTATGCGAAACATCTCTATTAGGCCAACACATCTCCCGTGAAGTACTTATAAACAATAAAAAGAAAAGAGCGAAAAAGTTTTGGAATCCCGAATTTCGCAAAGTTTAGAATCCCCAATCCACAGACATGGAATCAGGAATCCAGTCGTTGGAATCCCGAAAAACGGTGGGAAATCCGTAATGTCCAATACAAGACTCTCTTCGATTCCTTTACATGGTGCGACACAAAGATCAGACAAGGCGGGTCGTAAAAACACTAGTACTTTAATTAGTTTATTTACGACCGTACCTAATTCAGTTAATCCTCATTTTCGCGTCGGTCTATAAGTGTTTTGAAGATGTAATCGTAAACTAATCACGTCCCGCTAGCTACGGAGTTCCTGGCCAGGTAATCGCAGTGATTGGTGCTCGCGACATTCGCAGGTTCAATACATTTTTGTTGTCTTTAGGTTGATTATCGAGTTAAGAAACTACCATCGAGTTTTATAAAGATCTTTCGACGCGGTTTTATTAATCCCTGAAAGGATGCCGCCGCCGGTATTGAGTAATGCCGATTTCAATAGGCTTCCATTACAACCAATCACAATGCGTTGCCTGGCTTTATGGTTTGTTGTATAAGTAAGGACGCTACAAAGTTTGAGAGTCATTTGAGCAGTAAAACCCAGCATCAAAATTCTCGCCTCGCCTTAGTGGTGTCAAATCTTTCCTTTGCAGAAGAAACCGGAAAACGTCCTGCAACACAGGTGAGTTAAAATAAAAGGGAAGTCGTAAAAGATTTTTTTCTAAATTCCCGCCGATTGTCGGCTGCAAATATAATTATTAAACTGATAGACAAAGTGAAGCGTTGTTTAATTTGATTTATCTGTTACACTGATCACGTTCGACGAAGGAGAACGCTTTCCTTATTTCGTTTGGTTTCCTGTGCACATACTTGGTGTCCAGCATATACCAGGGGAAATTTTGGAGTTAGCAAAATGCCTCGTTTTCATGTTATCGACCTCGATTTAATGCGCGTACACACGTGGACTTACCGCACTAGTCCAGCACACGACATCGCACATATCAACGTGGACACTTCGATTTGTACGATTATAATCCTAACTGTTGGTAAATTGTTTTTTATTAACTGGCCTTATTATTAATAATTTACGTCAATTTTTTTGTCTAACAGACATGAAGTACTCCTTGCTCTTGGTGTGTCTGCTGACCATTTGTGTGATTGCACTGGTGTCGGCTCGTGATGACGATCGCTATTATGAACCAGACGTGTTCCGAAAGTGGGTGTTGTCCCGCCGGGGTTGCAAAGAGAAGGGAGCGGAATGCAGCAGTTCTAGCGAGTGCTGTAACACCGGGTGCCCCTCAGATTTCAATGGAGTGAAATACCAATGCCAGATTTGTTCCTTTGACGGACATCGCAGAACCTGCTATTACTGAATGGCCACCAAGACTGTTTTGTGAGCTTTAAATTTTCGAGATAAGATTCAGTCTTTTCAATTTGTGTAACCAATTTTGTATCTTAATTCATTTGGAAGCGAAGTCTTTTTTATTGTAGTATGCATATTTGTAACCGATAATTTAATAAACATGCATAAAGATCTGTTGTAGCAGTTGTTGTGAGGATTACATTTTACTGACTTAAATTTCTTTAAACCCGCTGGTTTTTCTTCATTCATCGAAGGTAAACAAATCCTAAACATCAGGACAAAGACAAATAAAAATAAATGTGGTTAGTGAGGTATACCTCTGGTCGGTAAACAGTTAAATAAATAATCCCTTTAACCCTTAAACCCCTTCTTTATTCATTGTTCTAGCAAAATTAATAAAAGGCAAGGCATAAATTCTTTGTATTAGTCATGACCATACATTCATTTCAAAGTGCGTTCAAAGAATTCATTCGAATTCATGACAAGGCCAACACGTCTCCCTAAGAATACTACAATAAACAATAACAAAAAGAACGTAAAAGGTTTGGAATCCGGAACTTCACAAAGTTTAGCGGAAACCCGAATTCACAGACATGGAATCCGAAATCCAGTCGATGAAATTCGGAAACCACGGTGGAGAGTCCTTATTATCGAATACAAGACTCTTGGATTCCTTTACTTGGGGCGTCTCATGTAAAGGACTCCAAGAGAGTCTTGTATTGTTCACGTCAATAAAGTTTCTATTCTATTCTATTGGATAATACAGATTCCCCTCCGTGGCTTCCGGATTTCAACGACTGGATTCTGGATTCCATGTCCTGAGGATTCGGGATTCTAAATTTTGCGAAATTCCCGATTCCAAACTTTTTTAGCTTTTTTTTTAAGTGTTTATTAGTACTTCATGGGAGACGTTTTGGCCTAATAATCTTGTCATGAATGAATTCTTTGAAAGCACTTTGAAATAAATGTATGATCAATACAGAAAATTAATGACTTGCCTTTTGTTTTATAAGTTTGCTAGAACAATGAATAAAGAAGCACTGTATTTTCAGGGATTAAAAAACCGCGTTGAAAGATCTTTATAAAACTCAATAATGGTAGTTTACAGTTAGTTTCTTAACTCAATTAATCAACCTAAAGGACGACAAAGATGTATTGAAGCTGCGAATGTTCCGAGCAGCAATCATTGCGATTACCTGGCCAGAAACTCCGTAACCAGCGGATATTTCCATATTTCCGCATGATTGACGCGGTTCGCGGGAGAAATTATAGACAAATGTATGGGAAATTAAAAACGTAACTGAACGCTATACGAGAAGATTAAAACGGATTGCGTTTGGGTTAACTTGAAAAACGTCAGTCCGACATTTTTCAAGTTTATCTCAACTTGACTGAAAGTGTCAGTAACAGTGTACGAATATTATCCTTGTTTGTTGTATGTGGCCGTGATTTTGAAGTGGGTTGCTGTGTTTCATTAGTAGATTTACGGTGGTTATTGCTGATCCACTCGGGATTGTATGGAATAAGAGTGGAATAAGTAGTGTGCTTTTGAGAAAAAAGGAAAGATATCGCAATCAATTTCTTCATGTGTGCCATTATCATTTGTTTTGTTTTCTGTACAGACACGTCATTGCTTATTTCGATGGAGGTGAGCGTGTATTGATGGCAAACAAAGGATTGGAATTTGGACGAAGTTCAAAACTAATTGCTTTTCCGTCCAAATAATCTCTTTCATTAGCTGAAAAGTGTTTTGGGTGTAAATGTGCCGTGTTCAAAAATTCCATGAGTATGTGTTCGTTCCCGAGCGCAAGAGACCGTTCCTAGTTTAAATCTTGTTGATTTTCTAAACGCAGATAAAATGGTTGGTAAAATCAATTTTGGTTTTGTCTGGGTGCTCTAATTCATAGTTGTACTTGGAATTAATAGGTCTCTGTTTTGGTTTTGACGTTGACAATACATGTGATTATCAGCCGGGTGATTCTCTCTTTGTCTTTCTTTTTCTTTTTCGTTCTGAGGGGTGAATAGCGATCATTTCCCAACGTAGTTGGATACTTCGATAGAAGGCCCAAGAAATTAATTGACTTTAATTTATAGAGGTTAAATCCCAGAAGTTCCCGAGGAACGCAAAGCCGTTTTTGGTTTATTTTTTTAGGCCGATAAATTGTCACATTTTAACGGAAAATAGAATGTTTTCATTTTGATCGACAAGAAAATGATTGTCTTGACAGATTGTTATGCATGTTTATTAAATTATCGGTTATGTTTATTAAATTATCGGTTACGGTTAAGGGGTGTTTCAATTTTTCATTTCCAAGTTTGATTCACTTTCTCAAAGAAGTGTTCTTAATTATATATAACAAGTCATAATGCGGATAAATGAGCCACTAGGCCATAACTATAAATATTTCCATTAGCAGTGTTTAAAATCTGCCTTCTTAAACCAACGTGAAACTTATTTATAAGCAAAGGAGAAATTTAAATTTATTAACTGCATAAAGGTGCGTTTTGAATGAATAATTACGTTACCAAAAACTGGGGAATATTAATTAAAGAGACACTGTCACGGGGATTTTAATGCTTTTTGGTAAAAAGTACTAAAATTGGCGAAAAGGTCTTCTCGTACAAAAAATGCACTTAGTACATCAAGATGGAGATATAAAGTAAATTGTTGTTGAAGAAAGACGGGAGACATAATAATTTTGAGGTGATTTTCCAGTCCACAAGGACAAAACTTGCAATTGAAAAAATCAGCCTGACTTTTTCAAGTTGAGATCTAAAGTTCCTGATAGCATCACAATAATATCACTTGGTTATCGCTTCAGTACACTTGCATAGTGATTTTTAACAAAATTGGATCACTATACGTAGTTTCCTTATGTCTTTAAGATCTTAAGTTGATGAAGTGAAACTGGTGACGGTGTCCCTTTAGTCCATGAGCGCGCCTTGGATATGAGATGGTAGATAGCTACGGAGCGCCGAGTTAGCTATACCTATATCATATCCAACTAGCACGAGTGGAATAATTGTTTTTATTAAAAACACCCAAAGAACACCCCTCTGTAACAGACCCACTGGAACCCGACCCAGTGGATTATTTCCCCTACCCAGTGAAAATTTAGTCTCCCCGGTACCCAGCGAATATTTTGATTTAACCCGCCTATTTTTGTGCTTCCCCAGTGACTGTGCGTTGTGACTTATGTCGAATAAACCTACTTTAGAAACGAGCCCAAATAAAGCGATCCAGTGGGAAATTCGCCAACCCAGTGACTTTTTTCAGATTCCACTGGGTCTGTTACAGAGGGGTGTCAAAGAATTTCACCTGTGGGAATATCACCCACAGGTGATATTCCCCAAGTAATATTCTCCAGTCTTCGAACTTTGCGTTTCACATTTGCACCTTTAGTTTTCATCTCGAACAAATTTCTAAATTGGATAAAACTGAACATTTTGAAAAAGCTAAACACAACAAAATTACTTCGATGTTAAAAATCTTTTGAAAAAGATCTTCCGAAACTGAGCGGCCTCGTGTAAAAATATTTGACGGATAATAAACACAATAGCCTCCATTTGACTTCAAAAATATGCACTGATATTTGTCCGCGGACATTATCTGTTCCTCAAAGATCACAGTTTACCTCGAGTTTCGCTCTCGGAATACTGTTCGCTTCTCGGAACATATAATGTCTGCGGACAAATACATGTAACAGTGCATATTTTCGCGCCAAATGGAGGCTATTGTTTATATACTAGTTATGCAACGCTTTCGAGTGGTATACTATGGAATATCCCACGAGTCACTTGTATTTTCTCGGTATACACACGAGCCTTTAGGCGACTGTGTATACGAGAAAGTGTTGTGTAACTATTTTATACCATGCCATAGAAAATACGCTCACTAAATTTCATCGAGAATAAGATCGCAGTTTTTTTTAATTTTTTATGAATATCCAGTGAGCAGCACAAGACTAGGACAGCTTGAGTTGATTTATTGATCCTACGCGTTTCGTTTGATACTACAAACTTCGTCAGGGATATGTGTTGTGTAACTATTTTATACCATGCCATAGAAAATACGCTCACTAAATTTCATCGAGAATTAGATCGCAGCGCACGATGGGAAGGTTGGGTTGAATACCGTCGAATATACAACGGCTTTCCTGTATTCTGATTGGCTGTATTTTCTATGGCATGGTATAAATACGGGTATTTGCAGCTCGTGAGAGCAGTTTCAAGAGTTAAAGTTTTTTCTTAAAAGACTCGCTTCGAGCATCACTGGAAACCCAAGCACAGTATCTGCAATTCCCATACTGCAAATAAGCTTCTCTGGAATTGCGCAACTGATTTGCATTCTTCTAGCCACAGGGTACACTGCTTTTAGAATTCATCGATCAACGGACAGTAAAATATGTTATTCTCGTTACTCCTAGCTACTATCAGACAGCGCTCTCTTTGAGGGACAACGAAACTTGGATTCTACAGCTTAATCATTGCTTTTTACTGAGTGAGACTAAAATATAAACAACGCCGACCGGTTATCTCAGTTGGTAGAGCGCCGGACTGTCGTGCAGGAGGTCTCGGGTTCGACTCCCGGCCAGACCGGACCAACACTCAGGGTCTTAAAATAACTGAGAAGAACGTGCTACCTTTGAAGTGACATCTGCAAATTGCTATACGTTCTAGTCTTCTCGGATAAGGGCGATACTGAAACCATAGGCCCTGTCTCCTGCATCTCCAGTGTTATGATCAGCAGGCGCCGTTAAAGAACCCACACACAAATCGTTAAGAGTCGGACACGGAGTTCCCGGTGTTGTGGTCTGGCCTATCCACATGTATCTATGGGTTGGGTGGTGGGGTGAGATCATATACGCATGGACGGGTAGCGGCTGTCAAAGGCGCCTGATATACTGATGTCCGGTCTCATTCCATAATTCTAATTGTGAAGTGCATCGAGCTTTGTAAATGCGCTGTCAGTAAGAACCTATATCATTCATTCATACGCAAATAGAACGCTTTCATTTTGATCGACAAGAAAATGATCGTCTTGAGCAAGAACAAAGGCTGTTGCATGTTTGGTCTGTGATCAAAACTGGTCTCCTTTGTATTTCTACTAAACCCACGCACTAATAGAAGATCATTACCATATGGAGTGGCCTTGTGCGAAAGCGAAACATCTCTAATAAGCTTGATGTGTTTATTGGCTGCATAATGTTTTGTTCCTTCTTTCTTCTACTAAAGCGAAAAAGACACACGAAGTTCACAAAGGGCAGACATATTGCTCGACCCTAACGCTGATATTGGTTGTCGTTAGGTTGGATGAAAGAACAATCAAGAAGATTTATTCATTGTTCTAGCAAACTAATTAAACAAAAGGCAAGTCATTAATTCTCTGTATTGGTCATACATTCATTCATTTCAAAATTCGTTCAAAGAATTCATTCATGACAAGATTATTAGACCAACACGTCTCCCATGAAATACTAATAAACAATAAAAAGAAAAGAGCGAAAAAGTTTTGGAATCCCGAATTTCGCAAAGTTTAGAATCCCCAATCCACAGGCATGGAATCCGGAATCCAGTCGTTGAAATCCGGAAACCACGGTGGGGAATCTGTATTATCCAATACAAGACTCTCTTGGATTCCTTTACATGGTGCGACACAAAGATCAGACAAGGCGGGTCGTAAAAACACTTCAATTAGTTTATTTACGACGGCGTACCTTATTCAGTTAATCCTCATTTTCGCGTCGGTCTTTAAGTGATTTGAAGATGTCATCGTAAACTGGCTACGGAGTTCCTGGCCAGGTAATCGCAGTGATTGGTGCTCGGAACATTCGCAGGTTCAATACATTTTTCCTGTCCTTTAAGTTGATTGTTGAGTCAAGAAACTAACTATAAACTACCATTGAGTTTTATAAAGATCTTTCAACGCAGTTTTATTAATCCCTGAAAATACGGTGCTTCTTTATTCATTGTTCTAGCAAACTTATTAAACAAAAGGCAAGGTACAAATTCTCTGTATTGGTCATACATTCATTTCAAAATGCGTTCAAAGAATTCATTCATGACAAGATTATTAGAGATGTTTCACATAAGACCACTCCATATGCTAATCATCTACTATTAGTGGATTTAGTAGAATTACACAGGAGACCAGTTTTGATTGCAAAGGAACATACACAAGCCTTTGTTTTTTGTTCAAGACAATCATTTTCTTGTCAATTACAATCAAAGCGTTCTATTTTGCGCAGAAATGCCACGGGCAAAAAAGAAAAGCAACAACAACAACAACTACTAACGGCAGGGCCATGACTCGCAGTCTTTGATAAAAAAATCTTGCGAACCGTGATTGTTTCATGTTACCTCACATTAAATCATCTTTATTTCCGATTCTATGTCATATTCCCACTGGAATAACGGTTAACTTTAAATGAAAAATACGTTCAAAGCATCTTACGCTTTTTTACGTTCACTCAACGTTACTTTTGTACAGCGTGCCTCTGTGCGATAGTTGGCTGGCCGAAACCATCTAGGATGGCACCATAAGTTTTCAACTGCAAGGTTGTTTTTTTAACGACAATTAAACAATCTGCCCAACAAAGTTCTATTCCCGTCCTTTAAAACAAAGCAAAGGGTTGTCTCCTGGGTATTTCTGCTAAATCCACTAATAACGGATCATTAGCGTATGGAGTGGGCTTATGCGAAACATCTCTATTAGGCCAACACATCTCCCGTGAAGTACTTATAAACAATAAAAAGAAAAGAGCGAAAAAGTTTTGGAATCCCGAATTTCGCAAAGTTTAGAATCCCCAATCCACAGACATGGAATCAGGAATCCAGTCGTTGAAATCCCGAAAAACGGTGGGAAATCCGTAATGTCCAATACAAGACTCTCTTCGATTCCTTTACATGGTGCGACACAAAGATCAGACAAGGCGGGTCGTAAAAACACTAGTACTTTAATTAGTTTATTTACGACCGTACCTAATTCAGTTAATCCTCATTTTCGCGTCGGTCTATAAGTGTTTTGAAGATGTAATCGTAAACTAATCACGTCCCGCTAGCTACGGAGTTCCTGGCCAGGTAATCGCAGTGATTGGTGCTCGCGACATTCGCAGGTTCAATACATTTTTGTTGTCTTTAGGTTGATTATCGAGTTAAGAAACTACCATCGAGTTTTATAAAGATCTTTCGACGCGGTTTTATTAATCCCTGAAAGGATGCCGCCACCGGTATTGAGTAATGCCGATTTCAATAGGCTTCCATTACAACCAATCACAATGCGTTGCCTGGCTTTATGGTTTGTTGTATAAGTAAGGACGCTACAAAGTTTGAGAGTCATTTGAGCAGTAAAACCCAGCATCAAAATTCTCGCCTCGCCTTAGTGGTGTCAAATCTTTCCTTTGCAGAAGAAACCGGAAAACGTCCTGCAACACAGGTGAGTTAAAATAAAAGGGAAGTCGTAAAAGATTTTTTTCTAAATTCCCGCCGATTGTCGGCTGCAAATATAATTATTAAACTGATAGACAAAGTGAAGCGTTGTTTAATTTGATTTATCTGTTAGACTGATCACGTTCGACGAAGGAGAACGCTTTCCTTATTTCGTTTGGTTTCCTGTGCACATACTTGGTGTCCAGCATATACCAGGGGAAATTTTGGAGTTAGCAAAATGCCTCGTTTTCATGTTATCGACCTCGATTTAATGCGCGTACACACGTGGACTTACCGCACTAGTCGAGCACACGACATCGCACATATCAACGTGGACACTTCGATTTGTACGATTATAATCCTTACTGTTGGTAAATTGTTTTTTATTAACTGGCCTTATTATTAATAATTTACGTCAATTTTTTTGTCTAACAGACATGAAGTACTCCTTGCTCTTGGTGTGTCTGCTGACCATTTGTGTGATTGCACTGGTGTCGGCTCGTGATGACGATCGCTATTATGAACCAGACGTGTTCCGAAAGTGGGTGTTGTCCCGCCGGGGTTGCAAAGAGAAGGGAGCGGAATGCAGCAGTTCTAGCGAGTGCTGTAACACCGGGTGCCCCTCAGATTTCAATGGAGTGAAATACCAATGCCAGATTTGTTCCTTTGACGGACATCGCAGAACCTGCTATTACTGAATGACCACCAAGACTGTTTTGTGAGCTTTAAATTTTCGAGATAAGATTCAGTCTTTTCAATTTGTGTAACCAATTTTGTATCTTAATTCATTTGGAAGCGAAGTCTTTTTTATTGTAGTATGCATATTTGTAACCAATAATTTAATAAACATGCATAAAGATCTGTTGTAGCGCGCAGTTGTTGTGCGGATTACATTTTACTGACTTAAATTGCTTTAAACCCGCTGGTTTTTCTTCATTCATGGAAGGTAAACAAATCCTAAACATCAGGACAAAGACAAATAAAAATAAATGTGGTTAGTGAGGTATACCTCTGGTCGGTAAACAGTTAAATAAATAATCCCTTTAACCCTTAAACCCCTTCTTTATTCATTGTTCTAGCAAATAAAAGGCAAGGCATAAATTCTTTGTATTAGTCATGACCATACATTCATTTCAAAGTGCTTTCAAAGAATTCATTCGAATTCATGACAAGGCCAACACGTCTCCCTAAGAATACTACAATAAACAATAACAAAAAGAACGTAAAAGGTTTGGAATCCGGAACTTCACAAAGTTTAGCGGAAACCCGAATTCACAGACATGGAATCCGAAATCCAGTCGATGAAATCCGGAAACCACGGTGGAGAGTCCTTATTATCGCATGCAAGACTCTTGGATTCCTTTACTTGGGGCGTCTCATGTAAAGGACTCCAAGAGAGTCTTGTATTGTTCACGTCAATAAAGTTTCTATTCTATTCTATTGGATAATACAGATTCCCCTCCGTGGCTTCCGGATTTCAACGACTGGATTCTGGATTCCATGTCCTGAGGATTCGGGATTCTAAATTTTGCGAAATTCCCGATTCCAAACCTTTTTAGCTTTTTTTTTAAGTGTTTATTAGTACTTCATGGGAGACGTTTTGGCCTAATAATCTTGTCATGAATGAATTCTTTTAAAGCACTTTGAAATAAATGTATGATCAATACAGAAAATTAATGACTTGCCTTTTGTTTTATAAGTTTGCTAGAACAATGAATAAAGAAGCACTGTATTTTCAGGGATTAAAAAACCGCGTTGAAAGATCTTTATAAAACTCAATAATGGTAGTTTACAGTTAGTTTCTTAACTCAATTAATCAACCTAAAGGACGACAAAGATGTATTGAACCTGCGAATGTTCCGAGCAGCAATCATTGCGATTACCTGGCCAGAAACTCCGTAACCAGCGGATATTTCCATATTTCCGCATGATTGACGCGGTTCGCGGGAGAAATTATAGACAAATGTATGGGAAATTAAAAACGTAACTGAACGCTATACGAGAAGATTAAAACGGATTGCGTTTGGGTTAACTTGAAAAACGTCAGTTCGACATTTTTCAAGTTTATCTCAACTTGACTGAAAGTGTCAGTAACAGTGTACGAATATTATCCTTGTTTGTTGTATGTGGCCGTGATTTTGAAGTGGGTTGCTGTGTTTCATTAGTAGATTTACGGTGGTTATTGCTGATCCACTCGGGATTGTATGGAATAAGTAGTGTGCTTTTGAGAAAAAAGGAAAGATATCGCAATCAATTTCTTCATGTGTGCCATTATCATTTGTTTTGTTTTCTGTACAGACACGTCATTGCGATCATGGAGGTGGGCGTGTATTGATGGCAAACAAAGGATTGGAATTTGGACGAAGTTCAAAACTAATTGCTTTTCCGTCCAAATAATCTCTTTCATTAGCTGAAAAGTGTTTTGGGTGTAAATGTGCCGTGTTCAAAAATTCCATGAGTATGTGTTCGTTCCCGAGCGCAAGAGACCGTTCCTAGTTGAAATCTTGTTGATTTTCTGAACGCAGATAAAATGGTTGGTAAAATCAATTTTGGTTTTGTCTGGGTGCTCTAATTCATAGTTGTACTTGGAATTAATAGGTCTCTGTTTTGGTTTTGACGTTGACAATACATGTAATTATCAGCCGGGTGATTCTCTCTTTGTCTTTCTTTTTCTTTTTCGTTCTGAGGGGTGAATAGCGATCATTTCCCAACGTAGTTGGATACTTCGATAGAAGGCCCAAGAAATTAATTGACTTTAATTTATAGAGGTTAAATCCCCGAAGTTCCCGAGGAACGCAAAGCCGTTTTTGGTTTATTTTTTTAGGCCGATAAATTGTCACATTTTAACGGAAAATAGAATGTTTTCATTTTGATCGACAAGAAAATGATCGTCTTGACAGATTGTTATGCATGTTTATTAAATTATCGGTTATGTTTATTAAATTATCGGTTACGGTTAAGGGGTGTTCCAATTTTTCATTTCCAAGTTTGATTCACTTTCTCAAAGAAGTGTTCTTAATTATATATAACAAGTCATATTGCGGATAAATGAGCCACTAGGCCATAACTATAAATATTTCCATTAGCAGTGTTTAAAATCTGCCTTTTAAAACCAACGTGAAACTTATTTATAAGCAAAGGATAAATTTAAATTTATTAACTACATAAAGGTGCGTTTTGAATGAATAATTATGTTACCAAAAACTGGGGAATATTAATTAAAGGGACACTGTTACGGAGATTTTAATGCTTTTTGGTAAAAAGTACTAAAATTGGCGAATAGGTCTTCTCGTACAAAAAATGCACCTAGTACATCAAGATGGAGATATAAAGTAAATTGTTCAGTTGAAGAAAGACGGGAGACATAATAATTTGAGGTGATTTTCCAGTCCACAAGGACAAAACTTGCAATTGACAAAATCAGCCTGACTTTTTCAAGTTGAGATCTAAAGTTCCTGATAGCATCACAATAATATCATTTGTTTATCGCTTCAGTACACTTGCATGGTGATTTTTAACAAAATTGGATCACTATTCGTAGATTCCTTATGTCTTTAAGATCTTAAGTTGATGAAGTGGAACTGGTGACGGCGTCCCTTTAGTCCATGAGCGCGCCTTGGATATGAGATGGTAGATAGCTACGGAGCGCCGAGTTAGCTATACCTATATCATATCCAACTAGCACGAGTGGAATAATTGTTTTTATTAAAAACACCCAAAGAACACCCCTCTGTAACAGACCCACTGGAACCCGACCCAGTGGATTATTTTCCCCTACCCAGTGAAAATTTAGTCTCCCCGGTACCCAGCGAATATTTTGATTTAACCCGCCTATTTTTGTGCTTCCCCAGTGACTGTGCGTTGTGACTTATGTCGAATAAACCTACTTTAGAAACGAGCCCAAATAAAGCGATCCAGTGGGAAATTCGCCAACCCAGTGACTTTTTTCAGATTCCACTGGGTCTGTTACAGAGGGGTGTCAAAGAATTTCACCTGTGGGAATATCACCCACATGTGATATTCCCCAAGTAATATTCTCCAGTTTTCGAACTTTGCGTTTTACATTTGCACCTTTAGTTTTCATCTCGAACAAATTTCTAAATTGGATAAAACTGAACATTTTAAAAAAGCTAAACACAACAAAATTACTTCGATGTTAAAAATCTTTTGAAAAAGACCTCCCGAAAATTAGCGGCCTCGTGTAAAAATATTTGAAGGATAATAAACACAATAGCCTCCATTTGACTTCAAAAATATGCACTGATATTTGTCCTTGGACATTATCTGTTCCTCAAAGATCGCAATTTACCTCGAGTTTCGCTCTCTGAATACTGTTAGCTTCTCGGAACAGATAATGGCTGCGGTCACATCTAGACAGTTAGGACGGCGTTAACTATAGTTAGCTATTTCGCTAATGTGACCGCTTCTCTGTTCGCTCTTACTATAGTTAGAAAATTTACGCCTCGCTGATCCAAAACAATACACACTAACTATAGTTATACCCAAGCAAGGTTCATGGGTTAGTCTTAAGTTTACAAACGAAAAACCAATCAGAATGCGACAATTCTTTTCGCACGTGCGAGATGAACATAAACATGCAAAACAAAGCGACAAGGGAAGGAAAACAAGAAAAACAACATGCCACGAAATTACATATCACCAATGTTAGCAAAAATAAAGCTTGAATTCTTCTGTTTCTAGCATCCTTACTTCATTTTATTTTCTTCAACGCCGAAATGCCGTCCAAAAATAGAAAAAATAGAGGAACAACTGGACACAAATAAACAACAAGGGCTGTCATGAACTAATTTAAATACCAAATTATTCACAACTTATCAGAACTAATTATAGTTAACTGCATTGGTGTGACCGCAAAGACGACCGAAAGCACTAACTATAGTTAGGTATGACGTCACGTAACTTGAGACTTGGACTCATGGACTAAAGGGACACCGTCACCAGTCGTAGATGTGACCGCAGCCATTAAATGTCTGCGGACAAATATCAGTGCATATATTCGCGCCAAATGGAGGCCTTTGTTTATATACGGGTATTTGCAGCTCGTGAGAGCAGTTTCAAGAGTTAAAGTTTTAAGACTCGCTTCGAGCATCACTGGAAACCCAAGCACAGTATCTGCAATTCCTATACTGCAAATAAGCTTCTCTGGAATTGCGCGATTTGCATTCTTCTAGCCACAGGGTACGCTGCTTTTAGAATTTATTGATCAATGACAGTAAAATATGTTATTCTCGTTACTCCTAGCTACTATCAGACAGCGCTCTCTTTGAGGAACGACGAAGATTGGATTCTACAGCTTAATCATTGCTTTTTACTGAGTGAGACTAAAATATAAACAACGCCGAGCGGTTATCTCAGTTGGTAGAGCGCCGGACTGTCGTGCAGGAGGTCTCGGGTTCGACTCCCGGCCAGATCTAGACCGGACCAACACTCAGGGTCTTAAAATAACTGAGAAGAACGTGCTGCCTTTGTAGTGACATTTGCAAATTGCTATACGTTCTAGTCTTCTCGGATAAGGGCGATACTGAAACCATAGGCCCTGTCTCCTGCATCTCCAGTGTCATGATCAGCAGGGGCCGTTAAAGAACCCACACACAAATCGTAAAGAGTCGGGCACGGAGTCCCCGGTGTTGTGGTCTGGCCTATCCACATGTATCTATAGTTTGGGTGCCCGGGGGGTACTCCCTATAATGGCCTATACGGGCAGGTTCCGCCCGAAAGGGGTACCTTTTTCATGCTTCAGGTATATAAAAGGGTAGGGATTTCACGAGTTTAAGTATATGAAAAGGTATGTAAATCTGCCATTTGGCTATTTAAAAGGGCCTTTAATTAAAATATTTCGAACAGAGGTTATTTATGGCTGTATTAATTAAATTTATTAAGCGCTACATAAAAATGACAAGAAAACGTCCTATTTTAAGTCCACGCCATGTCTTTTAGGTATATGAAAGGGGCACCTTTTTCAGTGAAAGGTATACGAAAGGGGTACAATTTCTGTCAAAAATGGTATATAAAAGGGTAAGGGGTTAGAACTTGGGGCGGAGCCTCACCGTATAAAACCTTTTTTGAGTACCCCCCCCCCCCCCGGGCTTTGGGTGGACCTGGTGGGGCGAGATCATATACGCATGGACGGGTAGCGGCTGTCAAAGGCGCCTGATATACTGATGTCCGGTCTCATTCCATAATTCTAATTGTGAAGTGCATTGAGCTTTGTAAATGCGCTGTCAGTAAGAACCTATATCATTCATTCATACGCAAATAGAACGCTTTCATTTTGATCGACAAGAAAATGATCGTCTTGAGCAAGAACAAAGGCTGTTGCATGTTCGGTTTGTGATCAAAACTGGTCTTCTTTGTATTTCTACTAAACCCACGCACTAATAGTAGATCATTACCATATGGAGTGGTCTTATGCGAAAGCGAAACATCTCTAATAAGCTTGATGTGTTTATTGGCTGCATAATGTTTTGTTCCTTCTTTCTTCTACTAAAGCGAAAAAGACACACAAAGTTCACACAGGGCAGACATATTGCTCGACCCTAACGCTGATATTGGTTGTCGTTAGGGTGAATGAAAGAACAATCAAGAAGATCTATTCATTGTTCTAGCAAACTTATTAAACAAAAGGCAAGTCATTAATTCTTTGTATTGGTCATACATTCAATTCAAAATTCGTTCAAAGAATTCATTCATGACAAGATTATTAGACCAACACGTCTCCCATGAAATACTAATAAACAATAAAAAGAAAAGAGCGAAAAAGTTTTGGAATCCCGAATTTCGCAAAGTTTAGAATCCCGAATCCACAGGCATGGAATCCGGAATCCAGTCGTTGAAATCCGGAAACCGCGGTGGGGAATCTGTATTATCCAATACAAGACTCTCTTGGATTCCTTTACATGGTGCGACACAAAGATCAGACAAGGCGGGTCGTAAAAACACTTCAATTAGTTTATTTACGACGGCGTACCTTATTCAGTTAATCCTCATTTTCGCGTCGGTCTTTAAGTGATTTGAAGATGTCATCGTAAACTGGCTACGGAGTTCCTGGCCAGGTAATCGCAGTGATTGGTGCTCGGAACATTCGCAGGTTCAATACATTTTTCCTGTCCTTTAAGTTGATCGTTGAGTTAAGAAACTAACTATAAACTACCATTGAGTTTTATAAAGATCTTTCAACGCAGTTTTATTAATCCCTGAAAATACGGTGCTTCTTTATTCATTGTTCTAGCAAACTTATTAAACAAAAGGCAAGGTACAAATTCTCTGTATTGGTCATACATTCATTTCAAAATGCGTTCAAAGAATTCATTCATGACAAGACTATTAGAGATGTTTCGCATAACACCACTCCATATGCTAATCATCTACTATTAGTGGATTTAGTAGAATTACCCAGGAGACCAGTTTTGATTGCAAAGGAACATGCACAAGCCGTTGTTTTTTGTTCAAGACAATCATTTTCTTGTCAATGACAATGAAAGCGTTCTATTTTGCGCAGAAATGCGACAGGCAAAAAAGAAAAGCAACAACAACAACAACTAACGGCTGGGCCATGACTCGCAGTCTTTGATAGTCTTTGATAGTCTTTGATAGTCTCGCAGTCTTTGATTTGCGAACCGTGATAATGTATGCGCTCATGCATGTTTCGTGTTACCTCACACAAAATCATCTTTATTTCCGAATTCTTTGTCATATTCCCACTGGAATCACGGTTAACTTTTAATGAAAAATACGTTCAAAACATCTTACGCTTTTTTACGTTCACTCAACTTTACTTTTGCACAACATGCCTCTGTGCGATAGTTGACTGGCAGAAACCACCTGTGAATGGCGCCATAAGTTTTCAACTGCTAGGTTGTTTTTTTTATAACGGCAATTTAACAATCTGCCCAACAAAGTTCTGTTCACGTCCTTTAAACAAAGCAAAGGGTAGTCTCCTGGGTATTTCTGCTAAACCCACTAATAGCGGATCATTAGCGTATGGAGTGGGCTTATGCGAAACATCTCTATTAGGCCAACACATCTCCCGTGAAGTACTAATAAACAATAAAAAGAAAAGAGCGAAAAAGTTTTGGAATCCCGAATTTCGCAAAGTTTAGAATCCCCAATCCACAGACATGGAATCCGGAATCCAGTCGTTGAAATCCGGAAAAACGGTGGGAAATCCGTAATGTCCAATACAAGACTCTCTTGGATTCCTTTACATGGTGCGACACAAAGATCAGACAAGGCGGGTCGTAAAAACACTAGTACTTTAATTAGTTTATTTACGACCGTACCTAATTCAGTTAATCCTCATTTTCGCGTCGGTCTATAAGTGTTTTGAAGATGTAATCGTAAACTAATCACGTCCCGCTAGCTACGGAGTTCCTGGCCAGGTAATCGCAGTGATTGGTGCTCGCGACATTCGCAGGTTCAATACATTTTTGTTGTCTTTAGGTTGATTATCGAGTTAAGAAACTACCATCGAGTTTTATAAAGATCTTTCGACGCGGTTTTATTAATCCCTGAAAGGATGCCGCCGCCGGTATTGAGTAATGCCGATTTCAATAGGCTTCCATTACAACCAATCACAATGCGTTGCCTGGCTTTATGGTTTGTTGTATAAGTAAGGACGCTACAAAGTTTGAGAGTCATTTGAGCAGTAAAACCCAGCATCAAAATTCTCGACTCGCCTTAGTGGTGTCAAATCTTTCCTTTGCAGAAGAAACCGGAAAACGTCCTGCAACACAGGTGAGTTAAAATAAAAGGGAAGTCGTAAAAGATTTTTTTCTAAATTCCCGCCGATTGTCGGCTGCAAATATAATTATTAAACTGATAGACAAAGTGAAGCGTTGTTTAATTTGATTTATCTGTTACACTGATCACGTTCGACGAAGGAGAACGCTTTCCTTATTTCGTTTGGTTTCCTGTGCACATACTTGGTGTCCAGCATATACCAGGGGAAATTTTGGAGTTAGCAAAATGCCTCGTTTTCATGTTATCGACCTCGATTTAATGCGCGTACACACGTGGACTTACCGCACTAGTCGAGCACACGACATCGCACATATCAACGTGGACACTTCGATTTGTACGATTATAATCCTTACTGTTGGTAAATTGTTTTTTATTAACTGGCCTTATTATTAATAATTTACGTCAATTTTTTTGTCTAACAGACATGAAGTACTCCTTGCTCTTGGTGTGTCTGCTGACCATTTGTGTGATTGCGCTGGTGTCGGCTCGTGATGACGATCGCTATTATGAACCCGACGTGTTTCGAAAGTGGGTGTTGTCCCGCCGGGGTTGCAAAGAGAAGGGAGAGGAATGCAGCAGTTCTAGCGAGTGCTGTAACACCGGGTGCTCCTCAGATTTCAATGGAGTGAAATACCAATGCCAGATTTGTTCCTTTGACGGACGTCGCAAAACCTGCTTTTACTGAATGGCCACCAAGACTGTTTTGTGAACATTAAATTTTCGACATAAGATTCAGTCTTTTCAATTTGTGTAACCAATTTTGAATCTTAATTTAGTTGGAAGCGAAGCCTTTTTTATTGTAGTATGCATATTTGTAACCGATAATTTAATAAACATGCATAAAGATCTGTTGTAGCAGTTGTTGTGAGGATTCCATTATAACTTAGCATTTTAATTGCTTTAAACCCGCTTGTTTTTCTTCATTCATCGAAGGTAAACAAATCCTAAACAGTCGGGACAAAGACAAATAAAAATAAATGTGATCAGTGAGGTATACCTCTGGTCGGTAAACAGTTAAATAATCCCTTTACAGTTGTAAGTAAACAAAAAATGATCATGCAGCAAACAATAAAAAAGACAATAACAGACATAAATTAAAAGAATCCAAAGATTTCCATTATCCCCCCCCCCCCCAAAAAAAAAAAAACTGTTAGTGAAATTTGACTTCCTTGTGGCTTATCTTTTTTACTTTCTGATTGAACATGTCTATTTCTTTCCATCCGTGTAGCTTTTAACAGTCTCTTTTATTGTCTTTAAAGTTCTTGAGTTCGCTTATATTTCAACTTAATTAATATTCTTCTCTTGATTAGTGGTTGAACGCACAAGGATTGCCGTAGACAAATAAAAACCTTGGTCCATTTTACAGGGGATGTAATCTTTAGGCTTAAATTTGCGCAAATATTTCGGATCTCAACAACAACAACAAGGTATATTTGAACTTTAAGATTACAAGTAACAACTTAAACAATAAATAAATTTAAAAAACATACAGTTGCTGGTCACCCAAAATAACTAAAAAGCTAAACTAGTTGGGTGACCACCATTTATTAATTTAAAGTAAACACAAGGTCAGAAAAGAGGCATTTTACATTTTACTTTTTGACTTTACGCATTTTTTAACAGAATAAACCCGACGCAGCTTTGAAGAATGTTGTGCAAGAATTATTTTCGAGCTTATTCTTCTAGGATATTTTTTAAAATCGATTTTTCAATATAAAAAAGCGCGACTGCGCGGGAGTACAGGCCGAGCCACGAGAAAAGCAAACAGGGCCCTGAGCACCAGTTCGACCCAGGCTTTTCTCGGTCATCTAGCTTCGAGTTTTTGAGGGGGGTAGAGTAAACAGTTTCGTCTTGTAGTGAGCTTGTAGTTTCTGCTGACAGTGTAAAGCGCCAAAATGCATCCAGCTATTCCAATTTTCCTAGTTTTCACTGGCTGCTGTTCTAATGTGATTTTCTTGGAGTTACTTGTAAGGTAAGATAACAGTCAACGTAGGTATAAACTTGCGAACTACATTTCTTTTAAGCTTATAAGCTTGCCGTGCCTGTGTAGAGAGCATGCTTGTGTGTTCTCTTTAGACAAACTTCGTTTTCCTTTTACTTCGGTTATTAAAGTACAGCGCATACTGCTTAGTAATTTTATTTCGTAAGTATTTACATAACTGTGGAAACAATATTAGAAAGTGATCTATCTTTAGTAAACACTCTAGTTAAATTAACGAAGTTGGATACGGTTATTACACGTAGCTTAGTGACCCTTATCGCTGGTTTCGATATTCGTATTTACCCGAGGACCGTGCTGAAAGTGTGATGTGTCTGAATATGCGAACAGTATTGAGCAAGGGCACCCGAAACTATTAAATCACTGACTTACAACTTTAGCTGTAAATCACAGCAGTGTGCCATGTAAAAGTTGTTTTTGTTTAATTATGTTACTTAGAGGTTGGGTGTTGGGCTTGGGGAAGATGCTTTCTTTGGACTGTATAATTAGGACCTGTTTAAAAGGCCTTAGTATATAGTACAGGTGTCAAATGATCTTTTCATATAAGAGTCTCACAAAATTTCAGTCAAAGTTCACGTCTGGCGGCCTCATTACTATTTTGAGAGGTTCTTTATGTATCAGTCAATAGCCCAATTTCGATATATTAAAATTCAGCCTAAAACAATAGAACTCAGGACGAGGCTCCAGGGACTAAACTATGGAGTTTGTGGGGTTTATTCCCCGGAGCCTTGTTGTGATGTCTATTGTTTTATGCTGAATTTTAAAATATCGAAATTGGGCTATTCTAAAACTGCCCATTCCCCGCACCCCCTTGGGATAGCCTGGCATTTGACTTGAGGCTTTGCTGCCAGGTCAGCATTTGTCCATCGAAGAAACAAGAGTCAGTGGTCTACTCTAAACTTAAGGATTTCGTAATCCATTCCTTCACTACATTTATATGACTACCAGTGTTTACGGTCCTCACATTATTACACAATTCTACCTCTGTTTTTGTAAAGGTATCCTATAGCCTTCATTGAAAAACATTTTAAGTGTGGATTCATTGTCAAAAGATATTTTTTAACTGCGCTGCGCAGTTCTTGCTCTGCAAGCGGTTTTTTTTTTTCTCAGTGACCAGACTGATGCCCCGCTCGGCCGGGCTCGGGTCACGCAAGGTTTAAAAGCTAGAAAAAACTTACCAGTGGGAAATTGTCAAATGCTTTGGTCTTAATAAGCATGTTTAGCATGAAATGTCCGATTTTGAAGCGTTTTACTCAAAGAAATTTCTAAATTTTCATGCGTCAAAAGAAAAATATATTTCAGCGGGCCAGAATCTGTGAATAAATACCATTACGTTGGTGTAAAAGAATGTGCTGACATGACAAGTTTCACTTTCGATCGGCTAGACCTCGAGTCACGTAATTTTTCAAAGCTATTATCAGCTTCCTTTGAAATCTTTGCGAAGCCATTAATCTTTCCTTACAAAATTCAGTGTGAAGTATTTTGAAAAGTTTGAATCGAAGAAAATACTAAAATTTCACGCTTTAAACAAATACGCTTTAGCGGGCAAGAATTTACATTTATTTACATTACGTTTGTGTCCTGGAATGTGCTGGCGTTAGCAAATTTTTACTTTCACAAGGCAGTGATCGGCAAGAATCACGCAATGCTCTGAAAGGTTTAAATCTGCCACAAACGGAAACTAAACAAATCCTCTGGTAAGTGTGAAATGTTTGACTTTTTAGCGTTATTTTTTTTTTGGAGCTGTGTCATCTAGAGGATTTCTGAACTCTGATGGAAAACCACTGAGACAAACCTTGACTTGCAAGGGTTACATGTACGTCATTGCTAAATTAATTCCCCGGGGAATTCCCATTCAGCAAAACACAGGTCTAGTGTTTTTCTCAAATTTGATTTAATTATTTGCTCCAATATTCCATTTTCGGAGCTGGTTATTCAATCTTTAAACGGTAATTCAAGACAACACTGGATGCTGATTTAAAAGATTTTTTTGTTTCACGGATCAGGATCGTGGGAATTAAATTTGGCCAGCATTAGCATATAAGGGCCTGTTTACATGGAGGGAGGGTGCCCCGGCTAACCGAGTTACCCGGCTAGAAGGGATGAAACATAGCTCGCTTTTACATGCAGAATTCACAGCCCTTCTACCCGAGTTGAGACAGCGTCATTGAAGCGTGTCACAGCGTGGGAAAACCATTAATTAGTTTAATGTTATATAATATTTAAGGTATTTTAAGAAACCTTTGGCAAATAACATATTTTCCTTGTTGTATGAAGCAATTTTAAGTAAACATTGACATTCTGTTTGTTTTGTTGTACTTAATAATTTTGTATTCACAGTACGAAAAGGGTGGCAACTTGACACTCTGTGAAGCCCTACCTGGTGGGGAATCTGACCGTCTAAACTGCCAGCATAGCAGAGAATTTGACCAAAATTTTTCCAAAATGTCAAATGCCTCAGGGTTTGACCGGGAGCCGGGGACATGGGGGATTTTGGAATTATTTGATGCATTATATTGTCAGGTCAAAGGTGCAAGATTGCCAACATCAGTTTAAATTTTTTTACAAAGAGGAGTTTGAATACAAAGTTCAGGCAACAAGTTTGCCAAAGCAGAAAGGTCTCTGAAGAGTCCTTTGGCCAGGCAAAATGATGCTCGATTTTCACAAATAAATAAATGGCAGAATTTTGAAAAATATATATATATAATGAAGTTATTCTCTTTATTATTGCTTTCAGAGAAGTCTCCAGTTGTGTCAACACTGTTACTTTTTGTCAGTTCCTGTTTATTGCTGTGGAAGGATTCATATTTACTGCTAATTTTGGCTTCAAAAAACCTGTTATTCCTATTAGGTATGTTTACTTGTGTCTTTTTGTGTATTGTTAAGTTTTCTTCTATAGTTGCATACAAGAGCAGGAGTCAGTAGTTGTGGCTTGCCCTTGGATTAATAGTGTCTGTACAAAGGGGGGGGGGGGGGGGGGGGGGGGGGGGGGGGGGGGGGGGGGGGGGGGGGGGGGGGGAGAGAGGGAGGGGGGAGAGGAGAGGGGGGGGGGGGGCCCCCCCCCCCCAAATGTCCACGAAAATGTTATTTACCCAATGTAACATGGAAGAACTCTCAGGGGCTCAGTAGAAAATGTATGTGTGTCGAAGATCAAATTTTGGTTCCTATTTGTGGAGGGAGGTACATTTGTATACCGGATACTCTGGTTTAAGGGTTGGTTTCTGACCTGTAGTGGCACCAAGTTTTTCTGAGTTTAAAGTCACTAAGTGTGTTCCTTTTTTTTCCAGCAATTATGCAACAATGGTGGTATTTTTCTTCTCAACTAGTGTAATAAACAATTATGCACTGAACTTTAATGTCCCTATGCCACTTCATATGATCTTTAGATCGGTAAGTTTTGTTGAAACACTGTAAAGCTATGCTCTCTTATTACACAATGTATCTGGCACTTAGTTTTAATTAGTATTTTATCATCTGGAGTACACAAACAGTAGAAGCACACAAACAGTTAGCACAATAAACAATCCTATCCTATTGCAAAATGGGTGACGTAGTTACATGCCCGGCCTGACCAATCGATGAAACCGATAATCGATGATAATCGATATCAATCGATAAAAATCGGTGCCAATAAGGCATTACAACTTCGGGACGATTTGCGTGTGTCATTCAGAAATGGGTGATACCGCTGGATATTGTAGCTTGAAGGCTCTATTAAGTCCTTTGGGCATTCTCTTCGGTAGTCACCGAAGCCGTGTTGAATAAGTTCGGTGTTTCTTCGTTTGGGAAGAGGTGAGATATTTTAGATCAATAGCTGCAGGGACTTCAAAGGAATGGAACAATAAGGCGATTAAGCGACCTTGAGCCGCGAAGCTAATGAGTGTATCCTTTTGTCTTTTACCTGCTTTTACTTGTGAAATGAACTCTAGGGAATAATTTCAGACATTCCATGCGTTTACGTTTTTCGTTAAATGTTTTCAAGTTTGATTTTTATTTATGAAGGTAGAGCATTTTGAGAGCTACAAAATGAGATCTTGAACGAGGGATTTTCATCAATGCACGCCGAAATAAGCCAAAATTCGCTTTTGTTGATGTGGCCGTCGGAATCGGCGGTTTCGAATTGATATTGGAAATCGATGACCAATCGATGGCGGGAAATTTTGTGACTTTTAATTTCATCGATTTTCATCGACTGTCATCGATTTTCATCGATTATCATCGATTACCATTGATTTTCATCGATCATTTTTTATTTGGTTTGTATTCAATATAGGTGTTATTGCATCAACTCAGTGGCTCTTAAAAACTTTAAAAGCGTTTCCACGCTCTCCCCGTTTTCTCTTAGCCGCAAACTCCTCACCAACTTCAACGGTGAAGTCGCAGGCTGCCATGGTAGCCTTTGACCACGCACTTAATTATGAATGTAACGTCTTTTGCTTTATCCCGGCCTGCTCTTCAGACATCGTGCGCTCAGCTCACGATCAGTCTAGGATTGCGAAATTCTATTTCCAGATATCCTGGAAAATTGTCCTGGGGATGCCCATGTACGTCGCGAGATATCGATAACAATCAATGACAATCAATAGCAATCGATGACAATTGCTGTAATCAGTTAAGGAAATTTTATTTGTGACTATCGATTGGTCATCCATTGGCCGATGCCAATCGATATCAATTAACTAACCATCATCGATTGATTGATTGATTTCCGATCATCGATTTTCATCGATTGGTCAGGCCGGGTTATATGATGATATTGATGCAGATGATGATGGTGGTATTTTTCTCAAAAGTGACAAAATTCTCAGTTCTTCTTTATCTTCTGGTCACCCTTTTGCTCTAATGGGGGTTATTGATGCTATCCCAAATGAATGGCGTTCTATAATTAAAACAAACCCTTATTGTGCTCCCTCTCCTTTGGATCAAACTTGTCTTGTATTAACAATTGCTGGTAAAACTATTGACCTTACTAATATCACATCTAAATTGGTTTATAGGGAATTTCGTTCTTTTAAGCAAACTTCACCCACCGCTAAAGCTAGAATTTTGACTAAATATCCGGATCTTTCTATAGACTGGAAAAGACTATATTCTTTGGCTTTTGAAACTACTCTGGATACAAAACTAAGAGAATTTCAATATAAATTATTAAACCTTATAGTTTTCACCAATAAAAAACTTTACCAGTTCAAAATGGTGGAATCCCCCTTATGTGTTTTCTGTAATGAAGAAGAGGAATCCCTAGAGCATTTATTGTACTTTTGTAAGTCATCAACATTTTTTTGGAAAGAGCTCTTATCTTGGCTCGCAGATGAAGTCAATATTTTGCTTAATGTCTCTCATTTAGACATTTTTTTTGGAAAATTTGACCTTGACAAAGATTTTCTTTTAGTTAATCATATTATTTTGCTTGCTAAATACTTTATCTATAAATGTAAACTTGCCAAGAACTGTCCATCACTTATAGTTTTCAAAGCTAAGTTAAAAGCAACCTATAAATTGGAATTATATATAGCAAACAAGAATGGAATTCTAATTAATCATTACAAAAAGTGGGATCATCTTCTCTTTTGGCTTTCTCGATGTTGATATTAACAATAGTCAAGTAAGCCTAAGTTGATGCTTTTGTTTTTGACTTTTTGACCTTAGTTAACAATTTTTCTTTGTTTTTTAATGCAGTTTTTCTTTTCTTTTTTGTCTTATTTTTGCACATAATTTATAACAAATATTTATATACTGTATCTTTTAGTAGTGTAGCTATATTTTGTTTGTAAGTAGAGTGGCATTTGTATCAGTATTGTAAGCCGAGCAAGAATATGTAATGTATTGTAATTAGGGTACCTGTATTAGTTCTTTTTTTTTGTTGTTGTTGTTGTCTTTTTTGTTTTTTGTTTTTGTAAGCTTTGTGTAAAAATATCAATAAAAATTAAAAAAAAAAAAAAAAAAATGCTGATGGTGGTGGTAATGATGATAATAAAAAAAATTTCTTGTTATCCGTCATCTGCTCATTTAACCACATAACAGATATCCTGCGACGTACACACTTGCTAAGATTTATCTAAAGTGTTGCGAAGAGCTGCATAACCACAGGTTTTTTTAAATGTAAAAATGTGTTAAACTTTGGACAAATCATATACCGGTAAATATTAGATCCAGCTCATTTGTATCTTGCTGAACATTATCTGATTTTCGCAAACTTGGCTTATTGCCTTTTGGCTATAAGAATTAGTCAATATTACACGCAGTTCATCACTAATTAATAATTTTATTCATTGGCAAAATATTGATGTTCCAAGCCATTTATGTGAATCCGAATTTAACCATAATTACTTTGATGTGTCCCTGGTATTATGGTGCCACAGCTAATCAAACCACAGAGATCATTACTGTTAGGGTGCCAGTTCATTTCTCTCTCCTCTGATTTGAGTTTTCCCTTTTGCATGCACTTACCTGAATGCTAAGAGTACCAAAAAATAGAATATGATAGATATATTTTGTTTTTTTTGTTTTTTAGGGTTCGCTGGTTGCCAACCTTGTTTTAGGAATGATTATTTTAAAAAGAAGGTATGTATGTATGTACATTGTATATACTGAAAAGTACATTTTTAACCCATTACTTGTGAAGTTAACTTTTAATACAACTAGACATGTTAAAAGACCACTTTATGACTTAAAGGGTTTATCAACCTTATTATTTGAAACCAAACTTGAAGACAGCGAAAAAAAAAAAAATTCACTTCTGCGCATTATTTTTAATTAACAACTCGCAAAAACACGAAGTCTTTGTACAGAATGTGAAACTATTTCAAAACACTCGGCAGTGCCTTGCCTCTATTTTCGATGCATTTTTCTGTAGTACTGTCTTTAAGGTACTTTTTCAGGTCAGCTTTACATTACATGTAGTGCAGAAACTTAAATTAAGACTTAGTAGGATTTGATGCCTGCTTTATGTATTTCTAAATAAATTATTGCAAATTCTTTTTTTTTCCAGATATCAGTTGTCAAAATATTTATCTGTCCTTATGATCACAGCAGGGATATGCCTGTGTACCTTAGCATCAGCAAAAAAGCTGGTGAGTTCTAATTTTAAAGCTCAAAATGAAAATTTGATGATTGCCATATATGTTATTTTGTCTTAATGTTCTGTTTTGAGAATTTTAACTTAAGTTAGATCATTGAAGACAATGTTTGCCCATTGCTAACTTGTAGTCTTGTCTCTAATCCTGTCTGGCTGTCCATCTGTATTTTCAGGGGTTTCAAAATTTATGTTTTGAAGTACTGTAGGCAGTAGCTGTAGCAATTGTTAAAGTAGGTGGCTGTGAGAATGCTCATGTGGGCTGCTTGCTATGACCAGAGTAATGAGGGACATAATAAATTTATAATCAGTCACCGGCTTGTTTTGAAAACCTTGTATTTCAGCTTGTCCATGTGTTTGTCCTTCCTTATTTATAACGCATTCAGCTTCATTAAATTATAAAAGTATAGCAGAATTGCAGAGTTGCAAGTTCAAAGTGTTACATTGTAAGTCATGTGCACTTTTTGCCACTTTAGGTACACTTTATCTCCTAACTAGGTGATCATCGAGGGGAAAGGGGGGGAGGTACCTTATATACACTATACTTGTATGTGTCACTAGATGTGGGTTTAATGAAGCATGTTTCTTTATTCAAGCATTATACATTGTATATATTATTAAGAAGTTATAGAATCAAGATTTTTTATTGTTATCATTTTATTTTTTATTTTATTCTTGTTTTGTGGTTTGCAATGCCTACAGGATTCACCAAGACTATATGATACAGATATTATGTAGCTATTAAAATGTTATATCCATATATTAAATAACATTGTCAAACACTAATGTTGGCCAGGCCAAACTACCATGACCGAGATATTTTTCCTTTTAGGAGTTTAAATCTTCCTCTGGAGATCCTTACACAGACTACATGTGGTGGTGTGTAGGTTAGTACCTTGCAATAATGAATTAAACAGAGCTCTGCAGTTTATGTAAGAGCCATGTGGCATTTAGCGTAATTATTATTATAATTAATGCTGAGCTTTTTTGTCGTGATTCAGGGGTTGGATTGCTTGTGGTTGCATTATTTCTTTCTGCTAGAACAGGCATCTACCAGGTTAGTGACTGTATGACTTTGTTGTAAAAGGGGCTGTGCCATGCCACTTCTAACAACTGTTTTATTTTTATGTCATGTGAAATAATTATACCAATTCTGCAACATTCATGTCACTTGGGTTATGTACACCAATATTATTATATTATGTCACACAAATTATATTGAACAGTAAGCAATTAATATTCTGAACTTTTCATCTTGTTTGCTAGTTAGTCTATGTGCAACATTTAATGTCACATGTTATTTAATTTAGACTGTTTACTGTCCCCTTTTTTCCGTGAAGTCATAGAGATCGATCATTGCTCAGAGAGACCCTGGGAACAAGGTTGCTCGACGGGCCACCATCTTGGTTCCTGAATGCAAGCAAAAACTGGGGAGAGTACAAAACCCTGTGGGTAGGGTTGCGGGCACACAGCGGTCAAACGCCACACTCGTGTGCGATTCCCACCAAAATTTTCCATACAAAAGTCCTAAATTTTCCGAAAGCTTTCGCTTTAAAGCCAAAAGTTAATGTCGTCCCTGGAAAGTTAACTTAAAGGTTTATACGCAGCTCATGGATGGGAAATTTGATAATTGATCTCTACCAAGTTTCCCAAAAGTTTGCACACTTTTGAGTCAAATTCTTAGATAAGTTTAAGGCACCAAAAACCGGATGTGACATCGTTTTTGCGTTTGACCGCTGTGAAGGTTGCAGGGTATTTTGTACTCTCCCCAGTTTTCGATGGCAGCCCGTCGAACTCAACGATCGATCTCTATGACTTCTCAGAAAAAATAATAGGGGACTGTGAAGAGTCTAAATTTAACTGTGAACAATTATTCATTCAATTATTTCAGTGTTTGTAATGCTTTTGTAACTAATTTATTTATTATTGTTGTACTGTCCACTTAATTCATTTACTTTAGGAGCAAATGTATGCAGAGCATGGAAAGCACCCTAGAGAGGCTCTTTTTTATGCGGTAATGATATATTTTTTAATACCACATTGTTCATTGAACTCGTTTTGACAAGTGAATCCATCCAGTGTAGAACACTTTACTTAAAAATCCTGTATTTGCAAAAGGCTGCATTTAATTTTATCTTTCTGTCTTTTTGTTTCCATATATGCTCTGTAGCATGCGTTACCGTTAGCAGGGTTTCTTCTGCTTTTTAAAGACATCTATCGTCATGTTTTCATCTTTAACTCATCTGGTAAGTTCATGTTCACGTATGATTGTGTTCATTGAATTTCATCTGTCTACTTATCACTAGTACCCTTAAAATGGTGAGCGTCATGTAGAAATCTTTAACTGTCCACCCAAAAAATTTAAAATGAGCCTGAGAGGAGCATGACTTTATATAAACCACTTGTACTACCAGCATGTCAAGAGTGCTGCAGTAACTGCACCAGTTGACATGCTTGTTTGCTGCTTTTATACTAGATTGTTATGTTTACTAATGAGCACATCTTACATTATTTATTATATGTGTACACATTTTTACCTTATTTTGTTCTGTGCTGAGAAGGCCTAAACACAAACCAAAATGGCTGTGAACAATGCCCTTCTTCTTGCAATGTACAAGGCCATAATGCTTGGGGTGGGGTGGGGTAGGGTGGGGTGTGGTGGGTGCTCATAGCTAATTTGCAAATGAGACAGATGCCCAGGGCCATTTACAAAATGGACATACCAACTAAAGAGAAGTTCTTTTAACATTACTGTGACCATGTGCTAGTGTTTGCTTATAAGAGGGTCCAACCAGTGGAGTTTTGATGCCTGTCATAACTTGTTAAGATAACAATAAGGTTTGATCTTCACACCCACTGAAATGTAATTGACACTCAGAACGACATGGAAGTGGCCACATGAGATCTACACTCTTTGCATTCAAACCCTGGTATAAACTGCTTGCAAACATTCTGTATTTAAATTTTGTCTTATCTGTTGTGGTTGAAGTTTTGAACCCCTCATTACAATCATGTCGGTACGTCTTGGGCTTACCTTTTTTATTTCGGGGTGGGCTCATTATTGGGGAGAGAAACACAGAATGAGGGGGCATTACAGGAAGGTAATTTTGACACTCAACAAGATAATGGTTAGTTTGATTTTTGGAAGGCACTTTGCATCTATAAACGGGTACATATGTATATTGTAATTACATCACAAAATTGCAACATCTCCCCCCCCACCCCCCCCCCCCCAGCCGATGAGGCCATGAAAAACACTCTAAGCAAACCGAAATGAAACAATTGAAACAGCTACTAAGGGCCTTCAAATGAATATATGAAGAGTATTTGATTGTGCAGTAATGTTATAAAAGAAAACGAAGCTTTAGTGGCCTTAATAATGGGCAGAACTACTGTTCTCGCGTTAGTATATTTCCGGGGAGGAGGGGTTCTTTTATTAGAATTCCCATTATCTTACTTTCCGTACGACTCAACTTTGCTGCCTTGATTGGCTGTATTTATCACAGCGTAGGAAACGTATTTAACCTGGGTGTCTTGTGGGTTGTATGCAATGGTATTTTACCACTCCTATGTGTCGTTGTGCCTCATATTCATGGGACGAAATACATGTCTGGGGGAGCCTATAAATAGTTGCCTTCCAAGGCGTCCTAGCCAGCGTAGAAAAGCCACAGCTGTACCGGTTCTTCTAGGGTGGCACATCTAAGAGAGCTCTTGAAAATATTCGTGCCTGAAATGTTGAAGTTTGTGGTTTGTAATCTGTCTCAATCTCCCCAATCTTAACAAACACCTCTTTGTTTTTTCTCTACCTTTGTTATCTAGTGAGGATAAAGTCGTACATAAAAAAGAAAATGTCTTAATATAATTATCATGTTTTGGTTGCCTTGGAAACGCGAGCCTCGCGTTCCCTACTTCGTATATATAACCTTTGAAGCAGGCATAGAAATGGGAGGGAAAAGGAGATAAGTGGGAGGAAATTACCCTTGCAGTCATTGTATGCCAGGTAGAAAAAATCTGGGCTCGACTGGTATTGAACCCTTGACGTATCAGTTATATTTTTTACACGACCGTTCAAGGAGGAGATTCTTAATAGACCTAAAGCTGCACACAAAGAATTTCAACCCCTCTCTAATCATACCCTCGCACTCATCACCTCCCCTCCCCCCATTCACTCTTCATTTAACACGTGCCATGTAGAATATTGTACATATTTTAAATCGTTTCCCGCATCCATTGTCTATCCATGGAATATCCAAAATTCCTATTAGTTAAAGTGGGTTCTTGCCATTTGTCTCGCACAGTTTGGTGGCGAGACCAAGTTTATTAGGACGCTGGATTTGAAATCTGGAGTTTCCTTGTTCAAGTCCTCGTTCCTACCTCTAGCTGGATTTGTTCTTGGTAGCCCCAAGATCTACTTCTCAGCTACGCTTTTAAAAAAGCCAACTGGGCCCAGTTGGATTCTTGCTACGTTTATAGTTAATTTGCAATATTTTGTTTAAGGTGATTCCCTAGTATTGCATTGCGCATCCTTACTGCGCAGAATTTACGTGTCATTAGCGCGCGCACACAAACAAAATGGCGGATTTTTATTATGCGGCTTGGCTCGCGAGAGAGAGAAATCATCGTTTTCTCGTAAACGAGTACGGTGACCTATCAGTTTTTCCTCTTAGTTTGAAAGTAGCTATCAAATTCTTTCTATAAAATGAATACAGATCAATTTCTATGGCAGAATAATAATATCACACGTGTACTTTGCCCCTACTCACAAAGGAAATATAAGGAATTATATGGTAAATACAAGGTCTTCCTGCTCCTAAACGAATACGGTGACCCCCCTTTTTTATTTCAAAATTTAAGTTCCCTTAAGGTAAGCAACCAACTGGCAAAGTTTGGTTGGAAATCTATGAGCAGTTCTATTTCTAGGGAATTACCTTAACCATTTCCTCTAGGTACAACAATAATCAACTAACCGACAGCTAAACAAAGTCATTTAGTTTTTGCCATTGATTTTTTTACGGTATCAAGCCATTACTTTTTCATTTCAGTTTTTCCTACTTAATTGAACACTGTTAAAAGTGCGGGAGACAGTTCCCCTTTAAATGTCTCCCACTGCATATTTTAAGGCCTGCATGCGTTTTATCCCCACGACGCGTTTTCTCTTACTTGTAGTAACGAGACCTCACAACAACTTTTTAAAAATCTTTTACAGCTCCTTTGGTGTTATTTGATTTCAACTTTCAAATCCCTAAGCTTTGGGCGTACCTTGCTGGTAACGTTGTCACGCAATACGTCTGCATCCGCAGTGTGTACGTCCTGACGTCAGAGTGCGCCTCATTAACTGTCACGCTCGTCGTCACGCTACGGAAGTTCATGAGCCTGATGTTTTCGATCTTTTACTTCCAAAACCCTTTCACGGTCTATCACTGGTGTGGCACGGTGCTGGTTTTTGGCGGCACATTGATCTTCGTTGAGCTGGCGAGCAAGATTCGTGAAGTTTTGGTACCCGAGAAGGAAATCAAAAAAGAGTGATGGTCTTTCCGATTGCGATGAACGCCGACGAAGACGCAAAGCAAGTTGGCGAAAAAGCACCACAAAGCATGTTATGGTCATGATTCCGAATCTTGTAAATATTGTCAGTTGTGATTTACAATTATTATGTACATAGTGCATTCTTATCTTTCTTATATCACTTGTCGTGACACACCAGTACATGTATGTCTAACATAATGTGCCTTATAGTGATCGGTTTTTATACAGACATCAGTTCACACGCACGATTCCTTCCCCAGTCGTGCGAGATTTGACCCTAAAAACTCCAGTTTATAATTGACAAATCTCAGCATAAGATATTTTTTATTCATTTCAGTACAGACACACACAAAGAGAAAAAAAAAACATAATACGGTTACAATACTTCTTAATTTACAAGAATTACTCAGCATAAGATATAGCTAGAAACAAATATTGAAAACAAGAATAACTTACACAACATAGTATTACTTATGTTTACGAAAATCTGATACCGTTGTATTCATATACAAATGTTGTTAGGTTTTGAAATTTTTTGTGGGGTCTTTTCGTACTATTTTCTTTACTCTTTTAGGATTGTTTTTTTCGCTACTGCCCTTATCCAAATAATAGGAACCTTATTTCCACGTCATATTTTATTTTCGTATAAGAAGATTTTCACTTTAAACATACCTATAAAATGATTTATTATAATTTATGATTTATTATTTAAACTTATTTACCGAATATTATATCAAATGATTTATTATAGGGGGTATTACAGTATGGGTATCATTTTACGTTATTTTTCTTTTTACTTGCGAGGCCAGACGTCGAGCTGTTTAGGTTAATGACTTTTTCGCACAGCAGCTCAGGCGAAAACAACATCCCAGAAGAGTTTAGGGTCGTTATTATTGATTGGTTGATTGATTGATTGATTGATTTGATTGATTCATTGATTTGCACTATTGATTAATTGATTTTTTGATTTATTTATATATTGATGGATTGATTTATTGATTGATTAATTAAATATTTATTTCTCGGTTGTTTTTTATTGATTTAGTGGTTGAGTCGTTTGATTGATTTATGTAGTATTATATTTAGTTAGTATTGATTCATTTGATCGATTGATTGATTGATTGATTGATTTAGCGTTTATTTTTTGATTAATCGATTTCTTGATTGAGTTATTGATCGATAGATTGATTGATTGATTTAATATTGATTGATTGTTTTTATTGATTTGTTTGTTGATTCATTTGATAGACTGATTAATTGATTTATTGATTGATTAATTTAATTGTTTGGTTGATTTATGGATTCATTCATTCCTGTGATTGATTGATTGATTGATTGATTGATTGATTGATTTCTAACGATGAGTTTTGGCCACAAGCATGGCGTTTTAGCCTTTTAGATGACGCGTTAGTGGCAGAATGATGTTATGGTCTAAATGTCGTCATCTCTTAACGTGGGCTTAAAAATAATGACAGTTATAATGAATACCGTTAATTATGTTAAATTCACAATGCGATGTAACTTTTCTATGGCGCTCAGTAAGAGCATGTCAGACTGGCCTGCCACCTAATCTAAATACAGACCTAAATTCGGTCCTGAAAAAAGGGACCTAAAAAGGGACCTTGAAAAGGACCTGATGATGTGCCTGATCTCTATCGTGGTTATGTGCCAGCTTCCATCGAGGCTTAAGAACTTTAAGGACCTTAGTTACGAATGGTGCATCTTGACGTTCGTTGTTCATGCCTCGTCCTATTTTCCCTCAGGCTCAAAATCCGTTCCTTATTGGTTTTTAGTATCTTTGGGGGTTTTCAACAGGATTTTAAGTTCGTTTTGAATATCTCAAAAAATAACTGAAAATGGGTCAGAAACCTGTCGAAGCCTCACAGCTTTTTTATTTTTTATTTTTTATCTGTGTTCACTGTTTTGATGCGTTACAACTACCAAGGTCACTTTGACTTGTAAAATTATAGTCACAAAAAGGCGCGCTCTGATTCACTAAGTTGAGTGGGTTGGAAAGACTTTAACCAAACTCACTCCCGCTTGTGGATCACAGTATGTACAGACATAACAATTTATTTTATAGATGGTAGCTATACTATAAGTATATTTGTTCAAGACAGCTATAGAGGATATTACACGGCGGCGAGAAAATGTGAATTTTACTTTCCGTGTGGTAAATACAATATTTTACGACTTACACTTGGAGTGCATTAATTCCTATCTTCTAGCCGCCCCGTAATTTTATTTTTATTATGTAGACAGAAACACGTATTTAGTGAATGTAAACAGAAACAATCCTATTAAAAAAGACGGGAAATGACGTCATCGATACCTCACTTGCGAGGATATCGAAAATACGCCATTAGGGTCCCGGATGTAGTTTTGTATGTAGATGTAGAGAGTATTTTACATTAAACACTGAAATTCATTTATTTTCACACCAATCGTTTGAGACATGCATACGATGTTTATAAAGTTACCATGGTTTAAGCCTGTGAGTAGGCCTGCGTTTAGGCCGGGACACACGGTACAAAATTGCACAATGTAGCGCGCTTTATAACTGAAGTGTAGTGTGTGTCCGCCCTTGTTGCTGTTGTTGTAAAGGTCCGAATACACAGTGCAAAATTGCATCGTGTGACTATCCCTGAAATTGTCGCGCGTAATGTCGCAAAATTTTTATTGCGCGCAACAAATTCAACTTGTGTCTGCTATCTGCAACATTGCGCACAATGGCGTGGTACAGCTATCAGCGATTTTCTCCCTTTTAGGCATCCAATCTTTAACAAAAACACTACGACTCGTTTTTCTCTGATTTTTCTCTTCTGAGAGCAAACTAAAC
This sequence comes from Oculina patagonica, assembly GCF_052425735.1. Classification (NCBI taxonomy): domain Eukaryota; kingdom Metazoa; phylum Cnidaria; class Anthozoa; order Scleractinia; family Oculinidae; genus Oculina; species Oculina patagonica. The sequence continues at coordinate 9,653,426 of NC_135771.1, read as the reverse complement.
CAGCTGTAGTTTATTCTTCTTAGCTAATGGTTCGCCATTTTGGCTACGTTTATCGAAAATCCAGGGCCTTAACACTGCGCGCAATAGTTTCAAAGTATGTCAACTATCTGCAGCAGTTCGAACAACGCTATTAAATAACGTTTTGCCTGCGTTGCAGCCGGACGTGTCACATTCTCGTCCCCATAGCCCTTTCGTTTCTCTTAGCCGGCTTGGCACGAGAAAACGGAGGGCTCTGGGGACATAGGATTTTTGAATTAATTCGAATTTTTTTGATTGGCTGTTTGGAACAAAGAATTCCTAAACGGAAGTCGACTCTCATACATTCTTTTGAAACGTCGTGACTGCATACATGAAGACCGGAAGTCCTAGAATCTGGGACTGGAAATCCTGTTTCCCCAGAGCCCTTTGTTTCCTCGTGCCAAGGCACAGCCGGCTAAGAGAAACGAAAGGGCTATGGGAACGAGAATGGACGTGTCACAAAATCCTTGGTATAAATACCGGGGTTTAGTTCGTCTGCGACGTAGGTTAATAAGGTTCGGGCAGTTTTGAAAATGTTATACCTGTGTCCCGGCCTTCACGTCTCTACTCGCTTACTGATGAACTTAATGTAAACTTCTTACTAAATAAAAGAAAGTAATTTAGTACATCTGTGCTTTTTTAGTATTTCAATAAATAGGAACTATAGAAGGCCGGGAAGCACGGCTTTGTAGTTAGCTATCCAACTTAGTTTGCGTGTATTCCGTGAAATTTCAATGATCTCGAACCCTTACTTCATTAGAACCAACCGTATCTTTAAGTGCACCTGCAATCAATTGTGAAATATTTTTTCTTAACAGATGTAACACCTATTCGTTTTTAGCAAGTCCTTTTCATCTTTGATCATGACAACGTTCTCTTTTCAAAATAATGAACATCAATTTGCAATGGTTTTCTTGCTCTTCGATATGTTATTGAGAAAGTTTTTCTGAAAAATTTTGGAAAGCTCTCTATCATAGCGTTATCTGCAAACAATTTGTATTAAAAACTACAATTAATTCGCGATCTTAGTGTTTTATAGCGGATTTCCCACTGACTTTTGGAGACGGCAGCACAATTTATTTAAAACTCGCATGGGTTACAAAAGCAATTGGAAGCCGTTTATAAAGATGGCTGTATTTGATAGAGCTTTTAGTTCAGTAAAATACTTACAATAAGCACCTTGTGCGCCGTTAAGTCTGGTTTTAAGCAGGCATGAAAGTGTTGCCACAGGATAGGATATGGTCAGGGAAAAATAAAACTCTTCAATGCTGGGGAAAAGGTCAAGGGATTTTATTCAGGGAAAATTGACATTTTGTAGAAAGAAAGTCAGGGAAAATTAAAATATAAAACTGCTGATTTCATACAATTGACGGCTGGAAGAAACATTTCAGCTGAGAGTGATTTTTTCTTGGAAGCGGAGGCTGGAGGCCATTACTTTATCTGCCATTTTGTATTTGTTTGGTCAGCGCAATTTTGTTTTTATCAGGGAAAAGTCAGGGAATTTTAAAAAGGTATGTGGCAAACATGCATGAGAAAAAGAAAACTGAAGGGCATTAGAAGAACGAACACACATTTCTTTCTATGTTGTCCTTACTAGGAATAAACATAAGCACAAGAAAACATAGTTCTTCGTTCTTCATGCGCTTATGCTTATTATTAGTTAAAGCAAATTCAGTACACAAGATTTATGCAAGGTTCGTGAAGGTTAAAAAGGCGTACGAAAGCCTTTTGTTGCCATTGGTGAAAAACAAAGGGTTCAACGAATAGAGCACGGCTCTGAATAACCCAAACTCTGGATTGATTATATGTCACGTATTATAATAATGGGGGGCCGTCGTGTCCGAGAAGTCCATACACATACTTGTTAACGTAGAAGTTATGTCGTTCAATTTTATTATGTTTTGTTTCTTTCGATTCTCGTAATCTACATTATTTCCAAGAGAAATTGTTCTAATTCACCTCACTAAATACAATATATTTTCAAGTAGCGTCGGAAAAAAAAAAATTCGCTTGCGGGGAACACGGCGGGCGATCCCGAGCGGTCAAGATGGCTCCATCTTGACTGCACGGGTAGCCAATCAGAGCACGAGATTCGCTTCATCTTGACCGCTCACTGAGCTAGTCATACAATAATGTGTTTTAGTAATACTAAATACGTTCTTGATGGCTTTTTGGCGGATAATAATGAACAAAACGGCATCATCTTGTCTAATTGTGCAATATGAATGTGTGTTTTCACTGGGTGGTCCGACTCTTCCATAAGAAGACTGCTTAGTATAACCTTCATGATGGCCATAGTGGTTTAAAACACTTGGTTTCCACTTCGTACGTTAAAATATAGTACTGATCAACCGTTGAGCCCCTTTCCTCTTTGTCCAGATACCAATCGTAGAAAGAATCGTCAAAGGCAGCTGCAAGTACCGACAAAAAATCATTTGTAAGTATATACATAGTCAAAGTTTGTCGAGTGTAGTCAATTAGGATGACTTCTTCATCAAAACGGCCATTGTATCGTTTTAGTTGTTTCGTTTCCTCTGACCCTTTACATACTGCTGACATGCGAGGGTTAACATGTATTCCTAATGTTTCAAAGAAGCGACTGTCGGTAGAACTGAATGACTCGAGATTAAGCAAGCGCGACGGAGGAGACGCCATGGGTGATCGCCCATGACGTCTTTGGCTTTTTGATAAAAAAATAAAGTTTATCTACAGCAAGAAACGTGATAAAGACATGGTTTCCGTAGTATACTAATAATTTGGTCATTCCAAATTGTCAGGAGCCAATCCTGAAATTGTCAATTCCCCACACCCAGACTCAATCAAATCACTCGTTGTGGAAGGTTTTTTTAGTTTCTTTAAGCGAACAAACAAACAATCATACAAACAAACAAGAACAAATAAAATGGATTTACAGTTCAAAGAAATAGCAGGCAACAACGACGGTAAACAAAACTAGAACGCCCAAAACGAAATTAAAGGTAAACGGGAAATCGATCTACTGCACATTAAGATAAACCAAGTAATTATTTTACACCAACATCCAGACACCCCCTCCCCCCAACACCCTACCACGGCGGGGGTATGACTTTGCTTGTACGTCCAAGGGTTAAGCTATAAACAAACAAGAACATTGAGAAGCTTGAGAAGCTTAAAATCGGGCGCTTTGCCTTGAAAGGCAGGGTTCAGTACAGCAGAAACCACGAAGCAGTTACTTAAGTAGCACTCAGTCCGACTGTGTTTGTGTAAGTCACAGGGCTTGCATGAGCTGTATTAGTGTGCATAATATAATATCTAGAACGTTGTCGAGATTGCATTATTACTTAATGACATGATGGTTTCAATTTATAAATGTATCTCACACAATACAAATAAACGATTGAAGTAGACGACTAGACAATGTAAAGTTTTAAGACTTAGCAAAGTGCAGTGTATTGGTAATACTGTAAGGTGCGGTTTCACCTGAAGGTCGTGTGCTTTTCGGTATTTTCCAGGCATTGCACTTTGATGGGACAGTACTACAACCGTTTACCGGGGAACTACTATTGTCAAGAAAATGATCACAACTTGTTGATGAATGATTGAACATTTGTTTCATACCATTACTGTAATAGCAATTGATGAAGGCTTTTAGTCCTGAACCAAAGTATAAGGACTGGGAAATACTGAAACCCATTATCAGCCACCTTAAACGGAAATATCTTGTTGGTGTTTCAAGGAATCCAAGGAAACTTCACTCATCCCATGTATCTATGTATTGCGGTATTTTGTAATTTTTTGAGTGATTTTTGGGGATGTTTGGCAGGTGATAGTTTTTTTAAAAGAATTAGTAAAATTTAGACAACTAAGAAATATTGAAAATTTAATGTGAATTTAACATTGGAATTTGAAGTTAGAAATTGGCAGACGGACACCAAACAGTCCCGTGACATCCTGGAGTGTTTTTGCATGGGGGTCAACTGTGTGATGATGTTTCCATTTTTTTCTTCAATCCCCACTGATAAAGAACTGTTGTTGGTGTTATGTTGGTGTTATCACATGTCAAGCCTTTAACAAGGTATGAAAGAACACAAGGATTTAAATTATTCTGGTGCTCAATTTTTGCGTAACTAAAATTAATGTTACTCAAATTCCTGATGGATTCTGTCTTAAACTGTTACGAGCTTAGTATTTCCAAATTATTGCATGTCAATGTAAGGCAAGACAAGACATGCCTTGGTTCTTATGTAATTCTCTTAAAAACACATAAGATATTGACTATGATTTTGTCTGTGCTATGGCAATTCACAGTGGGGTGGTCTTGATGTGTCTTTAACTTGTAGACTGGACTGGACTAGTAAAACGCGGACTAGTAAAACGCGGACTTGTAAAACGCCTCTAGACACTTCGAATTCCTTGGCCACAATCATCTTACGGCTCTCTTCAATACATAATGTCTCAAAAAAACAGTAACCTCAGAAAGAAGTCAGAAGCAAATAAGGTCGAAAGACCGAATTTGAACATATAACGGCAAATGTTCTAATGTCACGAACGTAGGAGTCGTGTAGGCCCGTCACCTTTATTTACCACATACTGCCCCCAAATTAAAACAGTACCCTCAGAAAGAAGTCAGAAACAAATAAGGTCGAAAGACCGAATTTAAACATTTAACGGCAAATATTCTAATGTCACGAACGTAGGAGTCGTGTAGGCCCGTCACCTTTATTTACCATTGACTGTTGATTTCTGGACGGGCCCCGTTCTACCTCGTGCGAGCAATACAAACGACTGCACTCAACAGACGTCAAGTAGTGGAAAGAAAGAAACATATGCACACAACTCATAGCATCAATCCCGTTGTTTTAGTAGGGGTTTGCAGAACGAACATGTGCTATACTGCAAAAATATCTCCACGCTAAAACAGACCATAGAGTGCTCAAAAAAGCTAGAAATATGCCGTCGAAGAAACACACAAGAGCTTCAAACACAAATTGTTTCGCTCGCTAAACCGTTTAGTTTTATCCGATTTACAAGCGCTTGTTTTACAAGTCCGCGTTCTACAAGTCCGTGCTTAACAAGCCCTCGTTTTACTAGTCCTCGTTTTACAAGTCCGCGTTTGACTAGTCCGCGTTTTACTAGTCCCTCTTTTACAAGTCCGCGTTTTACCTGAGTCCGCGTTTTACTAGTCCGCGTTTTACAAGTCCGCGTTTTACTAGTCCGCGTTATACTAGTCCGCGTTCTACAAGTCCGCGTTTTACTAGTCCGCGTTTTACTAGTCCAGTCCAGTCCTCGAAATACAGTATGCCAAAACTCCCCGCCCTCTAAAGATAAGTCCTTGACGGTTCTTGTCGTTTTTCGGTGCCTATTCATCTTCGGCATCTTTCTCATCCACCTCTCGTTCTGTCCTGTGTCTGTCATCACACGAAAGAAAAGCTGATTCTCAAAAAATCTGCCACAAAAGGAAATTGACAAAAACAATATGAAAACCATATATCGAAAGTTTCTTATTCTAAAATTTTATCATACGTCTTAATTCAGAGCTACAAAGAAGTTCCTCCTTTTGAGTTATTGATACTGTTCTTACAGTACCTCTTTCCACTAGCGAAATTTTACAAAATTCTTTCGCGGCGAAAAGGTAGCGCGAATCCAGAACAGACTCCAATCGAGAGTGGGTTAATTCTAGATTACTATTAATTAACTATTACAACATTCATTTTTAAAATAGTTTCCCAAGCCGACTAAGCTAACTAAACGTCGAGTGTATCCTTCAGTAAACAAAACATGCCGTTATGACGCCGGAAATCCAGCTCACGCATACTATACCCCGTGACTCACGCAAACCTCCGACTTACGTGCTACTACAGTCATTCCTTTCTAAACATTTTTTTTTGACCACCACCGTACCTTTCTACCCAAAAAACTCATGAAACCGCCCGGTTTTAACCTGTTTTAACCTTTCAAAAATTAGAGCGTTCGAAACTAAATAAGATCCGTAATCACAAACAACATACAGCCGTTTACCAGCACTCTTTAAAACTCCTGAAACCCTTCAAAATCAGGCAAAATAAATCCTTGAAATAACCTTTATCAATGTTTCTTATTTTTTATTCAGTTCTATAAAATGCCTTTCATACACTACTGTCAAACAAAAATTTCAATTTCCTCAAAGTTTCAAGACAAAAGAATAACAAATATTTCGTGCACAATGTAATTTGATTAAGCCAATATTATCACGTCTAAAAATACTTCAAGCAATTCAGTGAAAACCCGTTTTTTTTTCGTATCAACGAAAACCACTTTCGAATAATCAATACATGGAAATAGCAATAAGATCAAAAGGAAGAAAGGAACCTTTCTAATTATTTGAAGACTTTCAAAGCCGTGATATTATGCATCCAATCCGCGATAAAATTTAATTACAACAAAATCCAAGTTCTTATTTTGAATTCCATTTTTTTCAGTTGATACCTTTATCCAACTTGTGAAAAATTCCATTCAAGTTCCTATTAATACTGTACATTCCCAATGTTTTGCTCAGGTCTTCAGAAGCGTCTTACTAACCAAATCTAAAATAATTCCAAAACATGCTGTACAAACATTCTACTCTTTGTGACAAACGACTTGACGACCAATTGTTCAGAAATGAAAATCGACACAGTTCTTGCTAAATAAAAAAAAAAGTTTTACGGCGGAGTCAGGCTCAAAAAATATACCGCAAGATCACACCCCCATTCATAGTCAGAAACCAGCAAACCATCTAGTTTGCTAAAAAAAACACTGCGTGACATCAATGACGTTACCTTTTTCATTTACAAAAATAACTTTAACTTGTCAAAGTAAGTGCAATTTCACAATGGTGAATATCAGTACAGTATGGGGCCCAGTTCTCGGCCGGGTCCAGTTCTCGGCCACTTTGTGTTTAACGCGTTTTTTCACACTCCAGTTGAATCAAAAGAAAAAGGTATTTCCTTCAAACGATAGACTGATTCATGTGCTTTAAGTATCTTGAGTTTGATCGTTCAATTCGATATAGAAAGCTCACACGTCGAGTTTACGCGGAGGTAGGTGAATTTGCATTCCCGAAAAAGTTGTTTGTTTACGGCTCCAAATTCATGGATGTAGTTAGATTCGTATTTTATCCAAAAGCCCCCACCATACGAGCTAATTTTTGGCATGTGAAACGTAGAATAATTCAGCTTTCTGCTTTAGTTAACTTTTCGTTGAACCGTTGTATTTTTTGGTCTTAATTTACTTCGAAATTTTTTCTTGCGACGTTTACGTATTTGCCAGTTCTCGGCCACCCTGCTCGCTATCACAGCTTAGCGCTTGGTTTTTAATATAATTTCATCTGCTGCTGCCAGAATGAAAGAAATAAATGTTTTAAAAATAAAGTTCAATCTTATCTCTAAGTTTTGAGCTGACTCTTGTCTTGTCTATTATTTCTACAACACCTAAATCTTTCAAGACCTTTTCACTGCAAAATAAACCATCTAAATGCACGGGTCACACAATGCGGTTTTGCCAGAACCTGCACATAGGCAACTAGGCGCGTTAAAATCCTTCTTTTCTAAAGTAAAACAAAGCATCATAAAAATAATTTGGGATCGATATAGTATAAATAGGTTTACAGAGTGATTTTATGACTGTGAAAATTAATTGAGCATTTTTTTACAGATAATTACGCACAAGCTTTTTAGTGGCCGAGAACTGGGCCAAGGTGGCCGAGAACTGGGCCCACAAATGGAGCTTTTATTTTTATTATTGCTCGGGCAAATTAATTTTTGACCGGTCGATAGCTTTACACCAAAAAGCTGAATAATGTAGCTAGCTCTGGGAGAAATTTCAAGTTCCTGCGGTTCTTCTGAGGTAAGAAATACAAGTTTACGTCAAAAGTGGCCGAGAACTGGGCCCCATACTGTACTTTGCCCCGTAAGCTTTTTTCTCTGTCCTTCCGCCGAAGCAAAAAAACACAACCTGATTACACATTAACCCAAAAGTCGACCAAGTGTGCCTGCAACGATTTCCTGTCAAAACTAAAATGAAAACCATTGCGGTATGCGTCACCCGTAGCGGTTTTGTAGCAACCCCAAGCTATCCCCGTCTTTTTGGCCGCGCCAGGAGACTACGCTCTAGGACGACCAAAGGGTAAACTATAAATCGGCCACGCCCGATTAATTACGAGATGGTATGAGAGACTGTAAACATAGGTTACAACTGGAATATTTTCAGTGCAGGTTGATGATAAAAATCCATAAAAGATTTAAAGCGACTTTAAAAACATGATAAAACAATCGATCAATATTTTATTCATATAAAAGGTTTTGCACCCGGCCTCGTTAAACCAGAAGCCATCTGAGAAACCTGACACTGACATTGATAAAATAACGGGTGGAGAAATGGATCGAGAACGTCAATTTTTGGATAAAGGGGATTTTTATACTAGACAATACGTTTCCAATTCCAAGAAGCATTTATATTTTGGGCAGCATCGATGTATGGAAGGTTGCTTTGATAGAAATAGTATAACTTGTAATTAATATAATGGTACGGGTAATTTCAAAAAACGTAATACAGCTAATTTTGCAAGGGATTTCCAGTTTTGAAAGTTATAACTCAGACTAAAACTAAAATAATTAGAAATGAAAAAAATAGAGGCTTTTAATTTTACAAAGTAAACTGGAAATGAGTATACTTGTACTAAAAAACTAATGAAACAATTCAAAAATGTTAATCCACCTGCATAGTAGTTTTACTTCGCTAAGTAATGAAAAAGTGATAACGTTATGTTTGAAAGCTGAGAAAACATTGCGGTACTTTTCTGTAATTATAGTAGCTTTTCCAGTGAAGTTCGTTTTTGTCTTGTGACGTCACGACGTAGTCATGACGACACAAGATAATACTACAGGGGACAAGGTGCATTCCATGCGTATTTGCTTTCTGAGGCCGCGGAATTTTCCCGCCATGTCAATATTTTTCCCGCCATGTCAAAATTTTCTTTTTTTAGTAAATGCCGAAAAATGCGATCATCAGATTTAAACAAAACAGATGCAGACTTCTCAACCTCAAAGCACTAGAAATCTGGAGATTGAGGTAAAAAAATCTGGAGATTTCAGTAAAAACCGGGAGACTGATCAACTGACGGACAAAAATAACTAAAAGAGTCCTAAAACCAGGCGCTAATCAAATGACTTGTTACTCTGTCAGTTTTTCCGTGAGATTTCTGTTTCTCGTCGTGAGATTGAAGTGAAAACCGTGAGTCTCAGGACAAAATCGTGAGACTTGAGAGGTCTGCAGATGCTGTTTACACTGACAGTTGCGTTTATTTTTAAGCTTTTTGTTTGTTTTTCTTAGTGATAAAAGCAATCACACGAGATTCCCACCATTCTAGTCATATTAGTCAATCAGATAATAGCTACCGTTTCGTGAGAACAATGTGTTTTATGATTTTGGTACAGCAATAGGGGAAAAGCATGTCTTAAACAGGATTGCGCCTTACAGAACTGTAGGTATGTCGACCGACAATATGTCAGGAAAACCTTTTTTTGCCGTTTCCATTTTTGATTAGATCCGATTTCAAAGATGTAATAGACCGTAGTAGTCGAACCACATGTGTGCCTTTACTTCAGTTGACTAGCTAGCTTAGGCAAGTTAGAATTTGTGCTGATTAAACTAGTTCAAAACAACTGATCCCGTGGACATTATTTTCCTTGTGTGTCTTCAATTTGAGTATCACTCGAAGACACACGCGAAAGGTCAACCATGAAACTTTGCTTGGTAGTGTGCGTGAGTTTATTGAAACGTGAGGCTGAAAACGTTCTTATCAGTCACAGACACAAAACAACAAAGGAGAATCTGTGACTTTGTTGACCTTTTTAAGATATTTAAGAATTATCTGTGACAGATAAATGCTTATGAATCTGTGTGTGTCTGTATTCTTTTTGTGCTGTTATCGGAGTCCTATAACTGTTCAACGGCTACATGCTGGAGTGTACTTTGAATTTAAGTCAAGCCTGCTTGGAAAAATCGCTTTTGATAAGGTGTCGGAAACAAGTCGCGTGACAATAATAAGTACAAACATTATCCGCCTGACAGAAATAGCAACGATCAATTAGTATGAATCAAGATGGACGCTTAATTACCGTGATTGTGATCGGAATGGATACTATTAAGGCATCGATTTCAAAACTTTAAGCATGTAATCTTATACAATAATTAAAGATAGAAACTTCACGGACAGTTACTCAGAGTTTCACGCACGAAGCGATCATCAGACTGTGTCGTTAGATGCGGTGAAATACAATTATTAATTTAAACTACGTTCATGGAGGACGGTTGGAACGATCCTGTCTCTGATTGGCCGTGTAGTACTTGTTTTCGTGCCTGCACTTGGTAACAAGCTCAGATCTTTTGTTCAAGAAGGTGGATCTGTCAGCTGATAGTATGCAGAGCTTCTCCGTCAGAAACAAATTGCAGCGTGACGGGTTTCCGCTGTAAGCGCTTGCTCTCGTGACAATGGACCACATGATCGAAAATTCGGTGTTGTTGTCTTTCAGGTCCCAAATCTTATATATATTTTTTAGTTGGATTTTAAGCCTTTCGCGTGAGAACCTTTTGTAGTTGGAATAAACCTTTGTTTTTATCTTTAACTGTGAAATCGTGAAGTTCAGCGCAAGCATTCACGACAAAGGTTTCTGAATTGACAAGTGAATAAAGAGTTTCGTATATCGTGTTGTGAATGTCACAACTTTTATCGAGCGACTAAAGTAGCTTTAGTTTTAGTTTAAATTTTAGGGGTGAGGAGACTAAATGTTTCTTTATGTTAGATGCACGCTTTTTAATTTTCGATATCTTTACAAGCAATAAATAGACGTGAAAAGCGATCTATTTTCAAATAAATTAAACTCTGAAAAGAGTCACAAGACAATAAGCCCAGAGGGCTTTTGATCATTCATTGTACTATCCTAGACACTCCGACGCATAAGACAAAATGGGCCTGTTTTTAAATGACGTATAGACTGACAAGTCAATACGGTTCCAAAGATAAGGTAATTAAGATATTGTTCAACAATACAAGAAGAAAGAAATTAATTTCAAAATAACGTTTTTATTTTTAAGCCTTAAAAAGACTATTCTCAAAGACAAGTTTATTCAGTTCATACAAATTAAAAGCACTTATGAAAGGGTTTGTAGCTGGCCTCGTTTCGAAACAGAGGCAAACTTGGAATCGGTGTATAAAAGAAAATATTTAACCAGACGCTTTCTGTGCGAGACCGCATGAAAGGTATTCAAAACTAAGTAAATACTACCGGTGTTATCAATTGAGGTTCTATTATAATTCAAATATGAACTTGACGCTGATGTTATTCATAACATAATGGATGCAGTAATGGATTGAGAATACAAATTGGTCAGATAGTTGGTTTTTGTTGCACAGTGAAGTTTTCAATTCTACGTTACATTTAAATTCTGGGCAGCATTGCAGCATTCATGCAAGGTTGGTGTGGTAATTGGGATAATGTTAGGGGCAATTTCTTATATTATTGACAAAGATATCTCTCAAAGCATTAGGAATAATTACACCTAACGCTGATTTTCCAAGGATTCTCAGCTCTAAAAGTTTTAACTTTGACTTAAGCTAATGAAATGATTTAAATTAAAAACTGGTTAAGGCATTTTTTTCTTTTAAGTGTAAACCAAAAGTAGGTATTTACAGAAAAAAGGAAACAATGCCGGCAAAGATATGAATTCACTTGCAAATTTGTTTACACTATTGCTAAGGAAAGGAAAAAATGGCACAATAATATCTTTAATCTGAGAAAAGATTTCGCGATGCTTTTCTTTATGATGTCTTTTTGAAAAATTCTAGCGATTTCGTTACAAGACATTCTAACGCGCCATTTTATAAAATTGAGCTGTTTTAACTGACGTATAGCATGCCAACTCAGTAAGGTTCCCAAGAAAATGTCGAGCAAGTAATTTAGATATTTTTCAACAATATGGTTAATTTAAAAAAATAGTTCATATTTCTATGCCTGTAACAAGACTATTGTCAAAGAGTAATGATTACTTAGGTCACACTAGTTGCCTAATGTAAATCCATGTATATCTCCAACTAGTCGTTGACTTTCGCTTTAAGATCTTTTAAGCCCCTGCAAGATCATTTTTTTAAGGTCGTTTTTAGCCATAATAATATATAGAAGTGAAGTGCCCTGCAAATTGCATAAAAACCGACTAGTCATATTTCAGTTTGGCTTGACTGATAATAAAGTCTTTATTCGAGTTAATTGCGTTTTTGGTCTTCACGCGAGTGAAATAGAGGGATCAAAGCAAATTTCCCGCAGGTGAACTCCATGTACCCTCATCGCAGGATTCCTTTTATCCTCATAAATAAACTAAAAACATGAATACAATGAAAAGTGGCGAAGTTGTAAATTGAAAGTCCAGACGTTTCTAGCTTAGGCCTCGTTAGCAGTCGGATGATCGTTAAATGAAATGATTTGCATTTTGTCGCCAAAGTTTGCTTAAGGAAGAAGAAAAAGTATGTTTGAGGTCACGCGTCTGTGTTGACCTAAACTCAAAAAGCCCAAAGCCTGTATTTTTAATTAAAAGCTATCGCACTGTTGCAAAATAATATAATTTTATTTAGAAATTTTGAAATCTCTTCCGTTTACATTCTACCGACTATCCTTTCGTAAGGTAGAACCAATTATACAAAATGCTCGAAAAATCCTGTAATAAAATTTTAGCATGATGTTAATTTTTTTCACTGTGTAAGTAACATTGCCGGGGGCAATATAAACCCTTTATTTCTATGTCTTTGTATTTAAAAGGGTCATTAGCGACAGTAATTTAAAACTGAAAGAAGAATTGCGACATCCTGTTCTCGGTCTTGGAAACATTAACGTATTTTACCGCAGTGACGTTTGATATTGAAAAATTAAAGCAAAATTAGGATCCGCTGCACTTGGATGTGTCGTTGAGTATATATTTGAGTAAGAAGCATGCATATAGTTTATGTCTCTTTATCAATATAAGTGATACTGATAAAACTAAGTTCCCGTTGTATGGATTTTCTATTGCGAAAATGTTTTCATATTCTCTGTTGTAAATTTAGCATATAAACTGCGAAACACAAGTTGAAGATGAATTAAGATGTTAATTTGAAAAATGCCTTTTATTTGTACAGCAAAATTTTTTATTTAACAATGCGTGTATTTATTATTTTTTGACCGTATGTAACATTTCCTAGTTTCCCTTTTATAGGATTATCACAAACCGCCTATAATTTAACAGGACATAGTTTAATCTAAAGACGTGCTTTCCAGCGAGTATCTTGATTTTCGGTGTGTCCGTACGCACTTTATTTATGAGGCTTATTTCCTCTCAGGTTAACAAACAAACGGATGCAGAAGACAAGTTGACACAATGACCGACAATATGAATTAGTTAATAGAATAACGTTGGAGAAAACCGTCATTACACAAAGCGAGTGTCTTCCTTTCTGTTGGTGGTACGTGACAAGATTTTTGCAGGTGACATTCCAGTCCTTTATTTCGCGAAATTATCAATTTTTGGCTATTTTAAGGGGCACTGTAACGAGTTTCACTTCAATAATTTAAGAGCGTAAAGACGTATGGAAATCTACAAATACTGGTCCAATTTTCTTCGAAGTTTATCTGCCAGTGTACTGAAACTTTAAACTTGTGATATTTATGTGATGCCATCAGGAACTTCTGATCTCAACTTGAAAAAGTCTGGCTGTTTTTTTTTTTTTTTTTTTTTTTTTTTCAAATTTTGCCCTTGTGGCCTGGAAAACAGCTAAAAAACTTGAAACGGCTCGCATCTTCCTTCAACACAATTTGCTTTATATCTTCACCTTGATGTTCTAGATGCATTTCGTGTACGAGCAAGGGAACTTTGCCAATTTTAGCTAAAGAGCAGAAAAATCTCCGTGACAGTGTCCCCTCAACACACAAGAAGCCGGGCTAACTAGGAAAGCTGTCTGGCATCAAGACATTATTCAGTTTGAAGAACAACGCAATAGATGAAAGGTACTTAGTGCGAATTTTCAATCTGTATTCTTATTTCGTGTTTACATGATTTATTTGACAGGTTTCAGATTTTGAAAACTGAAAAATATTTAAGACAGAGAAGTATTTTAAAGGGTAACTTTTGTTGCATTGCTTTTTGGAAGAAGGCTCGTGATTTTGAAAACCGTTCTTATAATAACTATCTCGTTGATTAAATGTAACATGGCGAATTGAATTAACTGTCGCGGGGTCCCGAAATGAGGCAACACTAGCTTAATGGCCTGCCGGGTCGTTTCATGCAAGCTTAAAATTATTCCTATCGATGTCAAAGACATTTTAGTGGGATTATGTTCCTCTATAGATTGCATCTAATCTTTTGGTTTTTAATTTCTCCATAAGCCGACTATAGAGTGGTTTTGTAGAACTACTGAAAAATGTCTTTCGTATTTGACGTTGCTTTGAAATTTAGCTAAGTTTAGACAAGTATATAATGACTATTCATTTCCTTTACTAATCTCTTGTCTCAGCTTGCCAAAAAAAGTAAACCCCTGAAGATCTGATCTCAATATCGCATCTAATTATTATCTAACTTTTTCAGCTATCTGCGATTTCTGACATCGGCAAATTGTTGTCAGGCCAAGAATAGACGTAACTTGTTTTACCGAAGTTTAATTTAAAAACCTCTTTTTACGTTTGTTAGTTCGCGTAAATTAAACGTTTTGCTTGCCCCAGGTTGGCTAACATTTTGCATTCTCATGCATATCAGCGGGGGTAAATGATGCTACTTTGGCTCTCGGCGTTTTTGCTTTGAAACTGATTTTCACAATTTAGTCCCCTGTTTTATCTTAAGATATCCTGTCGCAATTGAGGGATTAGTAAATTGACATTTATTTTTACACTGTTTCTTAAAATTTGTCTTTTATGTAATAATGAAATTCATTTTTCTTATTGTACCGGCCGCCGTGAACCGCCTCGGTAATGAATTGTATGTAACAATTGTATACCTAGTACATGCTTATGTGTATAAAGCTGTGAAAACAATACTTTTTGTCGCACTGTTATTGCATTTTCACAGTTGTGTTTATGCTAGCCTCCTGTCAAGAAAGACATGTTATTTTTTTTTCAGTATTGAGTGGTTTTAAATTATTGTCTTTCTTGTTTGGTTGCCAAATCAAATCTTCTCGTTTATAAGGTTTTGTTATACTCCACACTCGAAATGTAAAACCAGACCGCAGTGACCTGTTTTACTGACCTCCATTGAAAGATGATTTTGAAAACGCAAAGGTAGTCTTTACTCCAAGCAAAAATCATCAATGCTAGATTTGGGCGATCTTGTTGAATTCCGACTGATAACTCGAACCTCCCGCTAACTTGAAACTCTTTCATAACCTCGCAGGTAATTTTCTTCATTTTAACTTTAACTTTTTTTTACCCTCGATAATTCGAAACTTTTTCGATTCCATTTAAAGGTTCTAGCTATCTAGCTATCGGGATTCTACTGTATTTTTGCCAGATACTTGGTCAAAATTCTTTGCAGTGAAAAGGAAAGCTGAAACTTAAAAAATAATGAAATTCGATCTCACCATTTTCCGTTGAGCAAGGCTAAACTGAATACTAAAATTTTACAAAATTTGAAAGACCTACATCGCGGTTGTGTTTTTTTTTTCTAAATTTCGTCGTTTATTATTATATTCCTCAATTATTTTTTTTTCCCCCCCCCTTTTTTTTTTTTTTTTCTCCCCCTTTCCTTTTTTTTTTTTTTTTTTTTTCCCCCCCCCCTTTTCCTTTTTCCCCCTCCCGCCCCTCCCCTCCCTCTATGGCCCCTTACACTCTCTCGGCCCGCCCAACCCTTTTTCACGCCCCGAGGGTGTCCGCTTACGAGAGCTTCACTGTATATGCATTCTTGTTCCTTTTTCTTTGTTATTACTTCCCCCTTTGTCCAATAATTATTGTAAACTATCATTTGAACGTTCCTCTATTCTAAGGTTATGCCGTTCATTAACGGCAGCGAGTGTCATAAAACAAGTGTAAAAAAATATGTTATACCTTAGCCAGTCTACAAACGAGTTATTGGATGATTTTCGTGGAAAGTTCTATCGTAGAGAATTAGCATTTTCGTGAGGGTTAATATATAATTATATATCCAGATGCAAATCGTATGTCAAAAAAACTTTTAAAGTTAATTTACTATTGTGTCTTTAGTTTTTGCAAACGTTTTTTAAAATAGATGAGAGCCATATTTGGTTTCAGTTATCTTTTGGTATTGGCCTCTGGTCAAAAAGGACCTTCTTTGAAATAAAAATCAGTAACGTTTGTTCGGAAAATGCTCTTTTAGTATTGACGACGTTGGCTAGTAACAGATTTTTAGCGAGGACCGCAGTTTACGTTTTATTATTTTCGTGTTAGAAATCAGGTTGTCACGTTGGTGTTAATTGGAATTTTCGTCCAAGTAAAAAAATATAATTTTTTTTGGTTACTTGATATGCGCAAAAGTAAATAAATTCCAGGCGATTATTTAAAAGATTTCTCGGCTATAGGTAAGAAATAGTCTCCCTGTAGCTTTCCTAAAGTTGGCAGTCTTATTTGCTTGTCTGTTCAGCGAAAATGGCGTATTTACTTTTCCTTGACAAGTTTTCATTTTTAAGAGCCATCAACTCAAGTAATTTCTTTTTGACACTTGACAAGTTGTTCCTTGACAACCTGTTTTGTTCAAAAAGTAGCATGTCAGCTCTACAACAGAGACAATTGTGTATGGAACAAGGGAAGAACAGAAATTTCTCAAAGGGCAAGTTTTAAGGAAAACTATTCTTTGTGTATTGTTTTTCATCGTCAGTCGGACAATGTAATTTGAAGAGGAAAACACCATTACTTTCTTCAGGTGGGAAAGCAAATTTCTTATCAGTACAAATTAACGCGCGATAGAAATCCAGAAAATGTAAATGTAAAGTGCCAGATATTGCTTTACTTTCCCAAACGTAAGCCACATTAACAAATTATCCAAGGGAAGTTAGTTTGAAGAATATAAACATCCTTAAACGTGACAAACAGACTCATATACTATACGTATGGTATATTTTCAGTCACATTTACATTCATTTAATTAAATATTCAGTCGTCTGCAAAATTTACGCGGATTTTTTTAGGTGTTTACTGTTGTCCGGTATCTTGGCAAATGCTCAAGAAAATTACTTTTTAAAGAAAAATGTTCAGCGTTAGATTCCCAGTCATTATATTTTCCTATCAAAATGAAGTGGCCTTCTATTCAGGACCATTATATAGACAATATATGTAAGTCGAAGGAAAACTGCTATGTATTTCATATTTTTGTCATTATGTGGGTAGTGAGTGGACATAGACAACGCTATGATGACGTCATAACATGGCCAAACTTAACCCTTAATATGCTAAGTCCAGATTATTCCGGGATTTGAAGGAAAGGCCATTCAACCACTTATGACGTCACCAATTTACACGACAGCAGATATACCCGTACGTCAAAAAAAAAATAAAATGCTAAAACAGCCAATATAACCGTACTTAATCATGGTCTCCTTTCCAGGGTTTTCCATTGATTGAGATCAAAACTTTTCAGGCCAGTAGAAGGGCCGCACAGAGTAAAAGATAGAGAGAATAAGAAAGCAGAGAAAAGCGAAAAGAAAAGAGCAAAGAAAAAAAAGCGGAACGATTTAGCAGTCCAAATTTTGGCTTATGCGCATGCGCAAAGTAAAATGTTGTACATTTTACATGGAAATTGCATCAAAACCCTACTGCAGTGTCAGAAAGTGCATTTCTAGCAACGTTTAGAGAAATTTAGGACCGTATAGCCAAGAAAATTGACTAACGGTTAAAAAAACCTTTTTTTGGAGAAATTTCACCCTATAAAAGGGTTAATCACTGGCATTCGCTCGTAATTCTTTACCCTGTTTCACCACTTTGATAACAGCATGAAATTAGACATTTACGGAAAATTAAAGTTGCCTAACAATTAAAGGAGCCTAACAAATTTTAGATTGGATTTACAATGTTCGTTAAGGTGAATAAAGATAGATTTATGCTATCGTACGTAAAGTTGATGTAAAGTTACGCTTTACGCTGGGGAGTAAAGTTTGCGTAAAGTTACCTTTACTAAACCAAACGGAAAGCTGTTGTAAAGTCTGCGTAAAGATGTATGATATTTAGGCCGTTTTGTTACGCTGCACGTATGTACGTGTTTATAAATTGCACTAACAAAATAACATAATTTATATCGAACCAGAACAACCAACCGCCTGGCATGGTTACTTTTAACACAAACATGAATCAAAATCACAATATATCATTAAAAAGTCAAAAAATTTAAAAAGCTAGAATGACAAAAAAAGAGCAATATTTATGATAAAAGGGAACAAATACGTTTAAAAGCTAAAATGACGGAAATAAAAAATAATAAAAAAAGTCACACATAATTATGTATCATAAAAAAGTCAAAGAATTTATTAAGTCAAGGCAGAAGTAAATATGTCAAGGATAAAAAGGCAATAATTATTTACAACTTATTTATGTCCATTCTTAAACATAACACAGCTCATTTACTTCTTTTTCATGTGAATGCTCCAGGGCAGAAATTTTATTGTTTTAGCATTACCCAATTTAAGCTTAAGCATAACACACTGGCCACTTTTTTGTATAAAACACATACAATGCACATCACTATAATTGATTTATTTATTGAAGATTTTAATTGAAAAAAAAATTCAGCAAAAAACTGAGCACACGCTCCGAGAGCTGTCTTTCAATCATTAGCATAACCCAGCGGCTGTCTATTGCCAAAACACACGATCCGATTGGGTACACAGGTACCTTAGCTTCTATGGATCGCTTTACGGCTTTTGGAGAGCGCGCTCAGTTTTCCCTGAATATTTTCAACAAATTCTTCACATCCTCAGGTCAGGAAATGGTCAGGGAAAAATAAAATTCTTCAAGGTCAGGGAAAAGTCAGGGAATTGTATTCCGAGCCAGGGAAAATTGTCAATTTAATTTCCCCTGACCCTTTATATACTGTTCACATGCGAGGGCTTACTTGTAAACTGAGCGTTTCTAACTTAACTGACTTATAGACTGATAAGTCAATACGGTTCCAAAGAATACGGTAATTAAGATATTAAACAATACAAGAAGAAAGAAATTAATTTCCAAGAATAGTTTTTAATTCTATGCCTTGAAAAAGACTTTTCTCGAAGACAAGTTTATTCAGTTCATACAAATCAAAAGCACTTATGAAAGGGTTTGTACCTGACCTCGTTTCGAAACAGAGGCAAACTTGGAATCGGCGTATAAAAGATATTTAGCCAGAGGCTTTCTGTGCGAGACCGCATGAAGGGTATTCAAAATTAAGTAAATACTACCGGTGTTACCAATTGAAGTTCTATTATAATTCAAATATGAACTTGACGCTGACATTATTCATAACATAATGGATGTAGTAATGGATTGAGAAATACCAATTTGTCAGATAGTAGGTTTTTGTTGCACAGTGAAGTTTTCAATTCTACGAAACATTCAAATTCTGGGAAGCATCGCAGCATTCATGCAAGGTTGGTGTGGTCGAATAAGGATATTGTTAGGGGCAATTTCTTGAATGTGTTATTGACAAAGATATCTCTCAAAACATTAGAAATAACATATTTACACGTAAAAATCCTGATTTTGCGAGGATTTTCTGTTCTAAAAGTTTAAACTTAGTCTAAAACGTATGAAAATAATTTACATGAAAAACTGGTTAAGGCATTTTTTTCTTTAATGTGTAAACCAGAAGTAAGCATTTACAGCAAAAAATGAAACAATGCCGGCAAAGATATGAATTCACTTGCAAATCTGTTTACACTATTGTTAAAGAAAGGAAAACCAGCACCATCCGAGAAAAGATTTCGCGATGCTTTTTTACTGATACGATGGCTTTTTGAAATTCTAACTGTTTCGTTATAGGAAATTTTAAATGCGCTATTTGATAAAATGGAGCTGTTTTAATTGACGTATAGCATGCAATTCAATAAAGTTCCCAAGAAAATGTCTTACAAGTAATTTAGATATATTTCATTAATATGGGTAATTTTAAAAAAATAGTTCCTTTTTTTATGCCTGTAACAAGACTATTGTCAAAGGCTAATAACTACTTAGGTCACTCTAGTTGCCTTAATATACATCGATGTATATCTCTAACTAGTCATTGACTTTCGTTTTAAGCGGTTTTAAGGCCCTGCAAGATCATTCTTTGAAGGTATTTTTAACCATAATAATAGAAGTGAAGTGCCCTGTCAAATTGATTCATATTTCATATTTCTGTGGTTCATATTTCTATTTGGCTTGACTGATTTTTTAAGTCATTATTCGAGTACCGTTTTTGGTATGTATTCACGTGAGTAAAATTTATGGATAAAAGTCAATTTCCCGCAGGTGAACTCCATGTAACCTCATCGCAGGATTCCTTTTATCGTCATAAACTAAAAAGAATAAATACATAAAAAGTGGCGAAGTTTGAAATTAAAAATCCAGACGCTCCCAGCTTATTAGGCCTCGTTAAAAGTCGAATGATCGTTAAATAAAGTGATTTGCATTTTGTCGCCAAAGTTTGCTTAAGGAAGAAGAAAAAGTATGTTTTGAGGTCACGCGTCTGTGTTGACCAAAAGTAAAAAAAACCTGAAACCTGCACGTATTTTTAATTAAAAACTATCGCACTGTTGCAAAATAATATAATTTTATTTAGCAATTTTGATATCTTTCCATTTACATTCTACATTATCCTTTCGTGAGGTAGAGCCAATTATACAATATGCTCGAAAAATCCTGTAATAAAATTTCAGCACGATGTTAATTTTTTTCATTGTGTAAGTAAGATTGCCGGGGGCAATATAAACCCTTTCTTTTTATGGCTTTGTATTTAGAAGGGTCATTAGTGATAGTAATTTAAAACTGAAAGAAGTATTGCAGCATCTTGTTCTTGGTTTTGCGAACATTAGCTAGTTGTTTCGCAGAGACATTCAATATTGGAAAATTAAAACAAATTTCGGATCCGCTGGACTTGAATATGTCGTTGAGTATATATTTGAGTAAGAAGCATGCATATAATTTATGTCTTTTTTATCGACTAAGCGAAATTTACACTGATAAAGACTGAGTTCCCATTGTATGAATTTTCTATTGCTAAAATGTTTTCATATTCTCTGTTGTAAATTTAGCATATAAACTGCGAAACACAAGTTGAAGATGAATTAAGATGTTAATTTGGAAAATGCCTGTTATTTGAACAGCAATTTCTTATTTAACACTGCGTGTATTTATTATCTTTTGACCGCACGTTAAATTTCCAAGTTTCCTTTTTACAGGATTATCACAAACCGCCTATAAATTAAAATGACATAGTTTAATCTAAAGACGTGCTTTCCAGCCAGTATCTTTGATTTTCTGTGCGTTTGTACGCACTTTATTTATAAGGTTTATTTCCTCTTAGATTAACAAGCAAACGGATGCAGAAGACAAGTTGACACAATGACGGACAATTTGAATTAGTTAATAGAATAACGTTGGAGAGGAACCGTCATTACCTAAATCGACCATCTTCCATTTCTGTTGGTGGTACATAGCAAGATTTTTGCAGGTGACATTCCAGGTGCTTTACTTCGCACTATTATCTTTTTTTTTTTTTTTTTTTTTTGCTATTTAAAGGGACACTCACGAGTTTCATTTCAATAATTTTAGAGCCTAAAGACGTATAGAAATTTACAAATAGTGGTTCAGTTTTGTTCGACGTTATTATGCCAGTATAGTGAAGCTATAAACTAGTGATATTTATGTCATGCCATCAGGAACTTTTGATCTCAACTTGAAAAAGTCAGGATGGTTTTTTCAAGTTCTGCCTTTGTGGCCTGGAAAACAGCAAAAAAAAAAAAAACTTACAAGGGCTCTTATCTTCGTTTAACACAATCTGCTTTTTTTTAACCTTGATGTTCTAGCTACATTTCGTGTAAGAGCAAGATGACGTTTCCTATTTAAGCACTTTTTTCTGAAAAGCAGAAACATTCCGGTGACAGTAACCCTTTATCACACGAGAAAGCGAACTAGAAAAGTCGTCTGGCAGAATGACATTGAAGAGTTTCAAGATCAAAGCAATATGTAGATGAAAGGTACTTAATGCAAATTTTCAATCTGTATTCGTATTTCGTGTTTTCATGATTTATTTGACAGGTTTCAGCTTTTGAAAACTGAAAAATATTTAAGACAGAGAAATATTTTTAAGGGTGACTTTTGTTGCATTACTTCTTGGAGGAAGCCTCGTGATTTTGAAACCGATGCTATAACGATTCTCTTGTTAATGAAAGGTAATATGGCGAGTTGAATTTACTGTCGCGGGGTCCCGAAATGAGCCAACGTAATATAATAACACTAACTTAATGGCCTGCCGGGTCGTTTCATGCAGGTTTGATTATTACTATTGATGTCAAAGACATTTTAGTGGGATTATGTTCCTCTATAGATTGCATCTAATCTTTGGTGTTTTAATTTTTCCATAAGCCGACTATAGAGTGGTTTTGAAGAACTACTGAAAAACGTCTTTCGTAAATGACGTCGCTTTGAAATTTAGCTAAGTTTAGACGTCAAGTATATAATGACTATTCATTTCCTTTACTAATCTCTTGTCTCAGCTTGCCAAAACAAAGTAAACCCCTGAAGATCTGATCTCAGTATCGCATCTAATTATTATCGAACTTTTTCAGGTATCTGCGATTTCTGACATCGGCAAATTGTTCTCGGGCCAAGAAAAGGTGACACTTGTTTTAACGAAGTTTAATTTAAAAACCCTTTTTTACGTTTGTTAGTTTGCGTAAATTAAACATTTTGCTTGCCCCAGGTCGGTTAACGTTTTGCATTCTCGATTCAGCGAGACTAGTGGATGCTACTTTAATTGTTGGCGTTTTCGCCTTGGAACTGATTTTTAACAATCCTAAAAAGATTTTTTCAAACCACACTACCATATCTTTGGGTATCCTGGCGTAAGTGAGGGGCTAGTAAATTGACGTTAACTTTAACACTGTGTCTCGTCTTTTATGTAATTGTGAAATTCATTTTTCTTACCGGCCGCCGTGAACCGCCTCGGTAATGAATTGTATGTAACAATTGTATACAAAATGCATGCTAATGTCTATAAAGCTGTGAAAACAATACTTTCTGTCGCACTGTTATTGCATTTTCACAGTTGTGTTTATGCTATAACCTCCTGTCAAGAAAGACATGTTATTTTTTTTCAGTATTGAGTAGTTTTAAATTATTGTCTTTCTTGTTTGGTTGCCAAAACAAATCTTCTCGTTGAAAAGGTTTTGTTACACTCGAAATGTAAAACCATACCGCAGTGGTCTGCTTTACTGACTTCCCTTGAAAGATCATTTTGAAAACGTAAAGGTAGGCGTTACTCTGAGCAAAAATCACAAATGCTGATTTGGGCGATATTGTTGAATCCCGATAACTCGAACCTCCCGCTAACTCGAAATGATCTTTTCAATAGCCCTTCAGGTAATTTTCTTCATTTTAACCTTTATCGATTCCATTTTAAGGTTATAGTTATCGGGATTCTACTGTATTACTATACGTGAAAACTCTTTCCAGTGAAAATGAAAGGTGTCTATTGAAAAATAACAAAATTCGATCTCAACGTTTTCTGTTTCGCAAGGCTAAACCGAATACTAAAATTTTACAAAATTTGAAGGAGCTACATTGCAGTTGAATTTTTTTTTTAAGCTCGTCGTTTGTTATTCTACGTCTTCCTAAATTATATGCACTCTTGTTCCTTTTTCCCTTGTAATTATTACTTCCCCTTTATTGTTTACAATAATTATTGTAAACTATCGTTTGAAGGTTCCCCTATTTTAAGGTAATGCTGTTTATCAACGGCAGGGAGTGTCACAAAACAAGTTGAAAGTAGAATTATTAAAAATAATACCTAGCTTCTACAAACAAGTTATTGGAGAATTTTTATGGAAAGTTCGATCGTAGAGAATTAGCATTTTGGCGAGGGCTAATATATAATTATATATGCAGATGCGAATCGTTTGTCAAAAAAGCTTTTAAAGTCTGTTTGTACTATTATTGCGTCTTTAGTTTTTGCAAACGTTTTTAAAAATAGATGAGAACCATATTTGGTTTCGGTTATCTTTTAGCATTGGCCTCTAGTAAAAAAAAGGAACCACTTTTGGGCTGTTCCGAAAACGCGGAGTGCGGAGTGCGGAGTCCGAAAATGCGGAGTCTGTAAAAAAATTAAAAAATAAAATAAAATAAAAATAAAATAAAAAAAGTGTGATAAAAAAATTAAAATAAAATGAAAAATATATAAGTATTAAACTAAATATTAAAAAAATAATACACATTTTTGCACAGCTTCGCCCGAAACAGTGAAGCGGATCGTTCAGACCGCGGCCATTTCTTTCTTCAAAAATGACTGCAGTTCACGTTTCACGAAATATTAACAAACAGTATTTCCAATTTTTTGGAATCACTACTCGTAAACTTCAAATAACTTTACTTTCTTTTTTACCAAAGAGCCTAAAGCCATGTTGCTTCGCCTGGCTTTCCACGAATACACAGTAAACTCTCTAAAAGAACCATCAGCAACGTGGCACTTTTCAACAAGTTTACGAGTAGTGATTCCAAAAAATTGGAAATACTGTTTGTTAATATTTCGTGAAACGTGAACTGCAGTCATTTTTGAAGAAAGAAATGGCCGCGGTCTGAAGGAAATCACTTCGAAGCATTGCTTCAGACCATGTGGAGACAGCTGATGACATATTACACCACGTTAGATTGCTTGCGGTTAGCTCTTTTAATGGGGTTGGGATTTCTATCCAAAAAAATCACGATCCTGGCAGCTGGTCGTCGGTGGCATAGTGGGGATGAATCCCGCTTGTTAAACCGACGACCGGGGTTCGATTCTTCTTGGTGTCAACTTTTTTTAACTTAAAAAAGGTTAAGTGTGATGTTTACTTCATGTATGAAAAAACAAGAAATCTCACATGGTCAGAAGCAATGCTTGGTAATGCTTTCCCGGTCTGAACGATCCGCTTCACTGCTTCGGGCGAAGCTGTGCAAAAATGTGTATTATTTTTTTAATATTTAGTTTAATATTTATATATTTTTCATTTTATTTTAATTTTTTTATCACACTTTTTTTATTTTATTTTTATTTTATTTTTTTTTTTATTTTTTTACAGACTCCGCATTTTCGGACTCCGCACTCCGCACTCCGCACTCCGCACTCCGCGTTTTCGGAACAGCCCCACTTTTGATTAAAAATCAGTAATATTAATGACGTTGTATTTCAAGTTGGATATTTACAGAAATTTAGCCGGGGCCGCAGTTTACGTTTTATTATTGAAGTGTTAAAAATCAGGTTGTCACGCTAGTTTTAATTATTATTTTCTACTAAGTAAAAAGATATCATTTTTTGTGGTTATTAATATGTACATAAGAAGTTTATTTCCAGACTATTTTTTATAAGGTTTATAGGGTATAGGTAAGAAATGGTTTCCCTGCAGCTTTCCTTATTATTATTAAGCTGGCAGTCTTATTTGCTTGTCTGTTCGACGAAAATGACATATTTACTTTTCCTTGGCAAGTTTTCATTCTTAAAAGCTATCAACTCAAGTAATTTCTTTTTGAAACTTGACAGTTTGTTCCTTGACAACCTGTTTTGTACAAAAAGTAGCATGTCAGCTCTACAACAGAGACAATTGTGTATGGAACAAAGGAAGAACAAAAACTTCTCAAAGGGCAAGTTTTAAGGAAAACTATTCTTTGTGTATTGTTTTTCATCGTCAGTCGGACAATGTAATTTGAGGACGAAAACACCATTAATTTTTTCAGGTTGGAAAGCAAATTTTTTATCAGGTACAAATGAACGCGCGATAGAAATCCAGAAAATCTATATTTGGAAGTGCCAGATATTGCTTTACTTCCCCAAACGTAAGCCACATTAACAAATTATCTAAGGGAAGTTAAATTGGAGAATATAAACATCCTAAAATGTGTCAAACAGTCTCAAGCCAGCATGAATGGTATATTTTCAGTCACATTTACATTCATTTCATTAAATATTCAATTGTCTTCAAAATTTACGCGGAGTTTTTAGGTGTTTACTATTGTTAAGTATCTTGGCAATTGCTCAAGAAAATTACTTTTTAAAGAAAAATGTTCAACGTTACATTCCCAGACATAATATCTCTAGTCATAGTATTTCTCGAAACTAAGTGCATGACCACTATAGACAACATTTTTTTTTTTATTTTTTTTTTCTATTAAAATGAAGTGGCGTCCTGTTGAGGAACATAATATAGACAATATGTAAGTCGAAGAAAAAAATAAAACAAAAATAGATGTTTTAGTATTGGCCTCTGCTAAAAAAAGAACCTACTTTTGATTAAAATCATTACCTTTTTTCGAAAAGTGCTCTTTTAGTATTGACGACGTTGTTTATTAAACTTGGCTTTTAACAGAAATTTAGCGAGGACTGCAGTTTATACGTTTTATTATTGAAGTGTTAGAAATCATGATCAGGTTTTCACATTTGTGCTAATTATAATAATTTCTACGAAGTAAAAATATATAAACTTTTGTGATTGCATATTATGCACACAAGCAGATAAATTCCAGGCGATTATTTATAAGATTTTTGGGATATGAGGTACGGAATAGTTTCCGTGTAGCTTTCCTAATGCTGGCAGTCTTATTTGCTTGTCTGTTCAGCGAAAATGACATGTTTACTTTTTCTTGACAAGTCCTCATTTTTAAAAGCCATCAACTCAAGTAATTTCCTTTTGAGACTTGACAAGTTGTTCCTTGACAACCTGTTTTGTTCAAAGACGGTAGCATGTCAGCTCTACAACAGAGACAATTGTGTATGGAACAAAGGAAGAACAGAAATTTCTCAAAGAGCAAGTTCTTGTGTATAGTTTTTCATCGTCAGTCGGACGACGTAATTTGAGGAGGAAAACACCATTAGTTTTTTTCAGGTGGGAAAGCAAATTTATAACAGGTGCAACTTAACGCGCGATAGAAATCCAGAAAGTAACTTAATTTTTAAGTGTAAGATATCGCCTTTCTTCCCCAAAAGTTATCCACATTAACAAATTAGTTTGGAGAATACAAACATCCTAAAACGTGACACACAGACTCGAACCAGCACGTATATATGGTATATTTTTAGTCACATTTACATTCATTTAATTAAATATTCAGTTGTCTGCAAAATCGACACGAAGTTTTTTAGGTGTTAACTGTTGTTAGGTATATTGGCAAATGCTCAAGATAATGCTTTTTTAAAACAAATGTTCAACGTTACATTCCCAGTCATAATATTTTCCTATCGAATTGAAGTGGCCTCCTATTTAGGACAGAAGTATAGACAACTTGTAAGTCGAAGGAAAACTGCTATGTATTTTATAACTTTGTCATTGTGTGAGTGTTGAGTGCACATAGACAACGCTATGATGACGTCATAACATGGCCAAACTAAATCACTGGCATTCGCTCGTAATTCCTTACTCCGAATCACCGCTTTAATTTGCCCGTGCTTCGACTTTACACTGTTGCCTATGTACTGTTGTATATGTAGGCAATACGCCACGTATTTCTATGTTTTATCGGATCAATAAATCATGTAGGATGTTGAAAGAACCAGGAGCTAGAGAAGAGAATGCGAATTGACATGATATATCAGACGTCTTTCGATTTCCAAATACCGAACACTAACTCGTCCCCAGTTATCTTCATTTAGCACGCGGCAAAGGGAGAGAAGCTAGCGCATGAGGTGGGGGAGCAGAGGATGATGGGAGCGTTTCTCTCTACCCATCTCACCTTGCGCTCCCTTTCTCGATACCCATCTCTCCCCTGCGCTGCCCTTATGAAGACGACTGCGGACGAGTCAGCCTAAAACATAGTCAAAACACGATGTTCGAAAATATTAACCAAATTTCAAGTGGTATATGCAAAGATTGCTGTTTGGTGTCAAGTTTGCTCTGACTTATTCGGTATTTGAGCTCACTGTTTGCGGTAAAGCTCTTTTCAAAATGTTTTCCTTCAGCAAAATCTTGCCACGCTGCCAGTTAGCTAAATAAACATATCATCATACTTTTTTTGTTTCTTTCAGCCTCGTCATGTTGCACACCGGAAATATAATACAAGCCGTCTTCCTCATTGTTGCAAACGTCATAGACATATAGATCACCTGATTTAAAATCCTTGAAGATTCATGGGAATTTTTATATCCAGGTATTTATTTAGAGCATTATAGTTCGACATATATATACCCATATAATTGCGGTGTAAAATTCATTAATAATTCATATCAATCAAACTTTATTTAGAGAGGATGACACATTTAGTTATAAAACTATCAACCTTGTGGTCCTTTTTAAAAAAAATTAATACAATTATTAAAAACCCTAATTAAAAAGCGATGGATCCAGTGAAAAGGCAGTATTCAGGTCACATGAATGCGCTGTAAATCCCAATACAGAATAGATATTCTGTAATTTTTAATAAATAGGCATTTTGTATTTTTGATACAAAATGGGACCGACTGATTACATCAATTTACTGTAATGAAGCTTTAAAACAAAAAAAAAACTTACATATAAATTCCACAAGTCCGATACAATATTTGGGTCCGATCTGTATTAGATATTCTCTCTTCAGCTTGTTTAGAAGAGATTTTTTAAAGCATATACATGCGATGATGATGCCGAAACGTCGACTGATTACGATTATTTCTGCTTGTTTCTGTGAAAACACATTATTGATCAATTAGGTTTCAGAAATTAATCAGTACAAACTCAAACTTCTTTTCCAGTGTATTTCCCGTTATTTGCAACGTTCTGTTATTTCTTAGCAGTTTTTTTTTTTACTATCGACCGTTAATTGCTCTACTTTTGTATCTTTATTTTCTACAGAAGGCGCGTGGTTATAATTCTCCTCGCATTTCTTTCCTTGGTCAGCTTTCTCACGCCTTCATACTCAGTATCTGTCACGGACATGTGTGTCACTCCAGTGTGCAAGTGCTCACTTGATCTTGTGTATAACATGACGATCACTTGTCACACCAACGATGTGAAAAACGATCTTGCTACGTTTCATAAGGAAGCCAGAGCTAACGTCCGCATTGTAAGTAACTAATTACAACCAATCGAAAATTAAAAAAAAATAGGAAAAGGCGTAAATTAAATTGTGAAGTTTGAAAGGAAAGTGTGGAAACTTGCTTGAAATGTCACAACTAGAAATCTGTCGTTAAACCAGACCCAGTAACCCAGATCTCATTTTCACAGTGAAAAAAAAAAAAGAAAAAAAATCAGTTCCCATTTTACCCCTTTAGGCCATCTGATAGAGTTACGAGCGTAACATACGAGATCGTTTACCATTGTACTCTTCCGATTCATTAGATGAAACCACTTATGCCACAATGGTATAAGCCCTATTTTGCTAACAACAAACAGGAGCTCCAACAACAAACTTACTGTAAAAATGGCGCCCGTCAAATCATGGCACGGATAATAGAGTAATATAACAAAAATAATTTGTTTAATTTCGATTCTTGTCTGCTCTTTAGGTCTGTCGTAGATCATAATACAACAATCATTCCAAGAGACACGTTTAGCCAGTTTTCAAATTTGAAATTCCTGTAAGTATCAGAGACACTAGCTTGAATGCAGCCTGACATTTAATTGTTTGTCACTGACTTTAATTTGTTCATTGATTTTTAGACGTCTTGGCTAGTTCTTAATATAAGCTTTCATCAGTTATAAAACACAGTTGTTAACACAAACGTTATTTGTAAAAACGTAGCGCAAGCCTTGCGCGCATGACCAAAGAAACGTTACTCTGTGAATCTTTTACTACTCGTATTCTATTATTTGAGCGCAACCTGTTGGTATTTTCTTATATTTTATTTTGTTTTAATCTAAAGGGAACTCAAACTAAAGAACTTAAAGTTATGGAAAGGAAATCTTTCACGGGAGCTTCCTTCCCTTGAGGCGATTTCAATCGTGGCAGATGACACTTTTATTCTACCCGAGAACATCCTCCAAGCGCCTAACCTTCAAAACATTACTGGCGTCACGTGGAGTACAGCCTGTACCAACTGCACACTTCTGAAAAATAAAACTCATGTAAACGTCACGCGGTTTAGCAAAGGATTGTATGACATATATCCTGAGTCACGCTGTCGTGGTTCACGCTACGTTGTAGGTAATGCGTCACGCAATTTTGCCAAACATGGGTTCTTACCAGTCTGCGATAAAACATGTTTTGCTTCCGAGATGACTTTGATCCCAATGCATCGATGTTGGGACAGCGCCAACTCAGTTCTTTATGCTGAGTATATTTTGGCACCATTGATAATCATCTTGAACTTGACGGTATTTGTGACTACAGTGACAACAAAGAATCTCAGGAAACTCCCATCAATGCTGTTGGTAGCAAATCTGGCCATGAGTGACTTCTTCGTTGGTGTGTATTCCCTTGCAATCACTTCGTCGCGTCACGCCATGTCGTATCAACGCTTTGTTACAGTGATGGATAATCTCTGTCCAGCTCTCGGCTTTGTGTGGGTTCTTGGGCAATTTATGGCAGCCTTGTCGTCCTTTTTGTTGACTACTGAGAGATACGTAGCAATTATTTTCTCCATGAGACCAAGCATTTCTTTTACAACAAAGACCTGCTTGTACAGTGTATTAGTCTGTTGGACAATAGCAGTATTGATGGCATCACTTCCACTCTTCAGTGTAGGAACTTACACCACTACAACGTTCTGTATTCCGATACAACCTGCTAAAGGAATTCCTCACTCGTTTGCCTACAGCACCAGTCTTGTTGCCATTGGAGTTATCCTGTATATCATTACATTGCCTATGTACCTCCATATTTTTCTTCATGTCAGGAAATCTGGACATCAAATGGGTATCAAAAGAGATGGAAAGCTTGCGAAGAAGATTTCCATCTTGGTTGTTAGCAATTTAATTTTTTTCCTTCTACCAATTTTTATAGGTCTTCTGTGGCTATTCACTCGAAGCCTTTAACAGCATTTCTTTGTCGACTAGGGAAATTGTGGTTGGCTCATTAACGACTATTTGCTTCAGCATCAATTCCTTTCTTAATCCTCTTCTTTATGCGTTCAGGGACAGAAGATTTCGATTGACAATCAAACAACGATATTACCGCCTTCTACACCCCAATACAACATTTGTGCAACACATTGCTTATAGGTCGGGGGTCGACACAAGGTCTCAATTAGAAGATGTGAAAAATGAATAGTATAGTTGATAGAAGGTAGAAAAAGCCGGTAAGTCTGTGTCCGAGCCATGAGGCTCATCGCCGAGCTTATCCCGGTTTCCGTGCATAGCGACTGGGAGTATTGCCCCCCCCTGGTGGGATGCTGTCCATCGCGGGTTCCCCCCACAGTACGTAATTCGCCGGTCCCATTTATACCCTGGGTGGGGGGTCTGTGAGGTAAAGTGTCTTGCCCAAGACACAACGCAGCGCCCCGGCCAGGCCTCGACCCGGCCGTTCGACTCGGGTCGGCGCGCTAACCATTAGGCCACCGCGCCTCCCACAATAGTTGATAGAAGCTTTCATGAAATCCTTCTGAGGGAAGAGTGTGGTTAAAGGTCGACATGTCAGTCTTGCTTTGGTTAGGCAGGGTGAGGCGCCAAAATCGAATATCGAATTTACCGGTTAGAACGGTTGCGTTGCCAGCAAAACTCAATAGGCATCTATTCACAGCCGGCTGGTAGTTCTATTGGGAGAGCGCCAGACTAGGAATCCTGCCGTCCTGGGGCCTTGAAACAAATAAAGGGAAAGTTTAATAGTGTACCTAGCTACAACTGGCCCGTAATGGGAGGTCTCAAAGAAGCAGTGATGTCGCCAAAAACTCGCTACAAGTGAATATCCTCAGTTAAATGGGTCTTCGCTATTACTAGCTAGCGTAAAAAGTTTTTTCATTGATTTGTATTGTTTGACATTGATTGACTGATCAATTAATTGATTATCATTCTCACTGGAGTAACGAGTCTCTTAGGGCCTGATTACATGAGCCGGGCTGGCTCGGTTTGCCGGATGACTTTCGCCCGGTTTACATGAGCCCGGTTTGCCGGATGACTTTCGCCCGGTTTTAGCATAAAGATCAGAGCACGAATGATCTTAATCACCTTTTTCCGGCAATAAATATTTGGTGGTTAATTTTTGCACTTTGCATCTGGATGGGTTCTTTCCTCTCATCCTTTTGGGAGTTGCATTGATTTTTTCGTCGATATTGTGCTCAGAGGATTTTGCTGGCCCGCTTGCCGGGCTGGCCCGGTGACGCGATTACATGGAAATTTCTCCCGGCATCGCGATCCGGGATCTCGGCTACCGGGCTGGCCCGGTTGTCAGTAATCGTGACGTTGATTTTTGTTGCGTTTTACAGACGTTCCGAGATCTCGGCCCGGCCAGCCCGGCTCATGTAATCGGCCCTTAATTGTACGCTCACAAAAGGTTGCCTTGACAGGGAAGTCGTTGACAGTTTTCCAAACTAGACACTAAGAAATAAAGAAATGATCGTAAACGGAGTAAAGAACGTATTAAAGTTATCTTGCTTTAGTATTAGAAACATAACATATAAATATATTGGCGTGTTGTCGTAAGTATATAGGTATCATATATTGGCTTACCAAACCCAAGCTCAATTTCACTTTACAGTGGATATAATTCACTTGAAGCGGAAATATATGCCTGTCAGAAATTAGCTTGCACCAGGCAATAAAAGCCCATTTCTAGTAAACTTATCAAAATCCCGACCCTTTAAGGTGAAAGTTGTCTCACCCCGAGTGAATCGAAATGAAGGCCATATTAGAAGTGGATTTTGGCAGACGCTCTCCCCCCTTGTTTGCAATATTTGCCTCATTAGCATATATAAGTGCTTCACTTTCTGGTCGAGCTACAATTCTGAATATTGAAAGTACATGGCGCGATTAACTTTCGCGTATGGGCTAATTAGCGCTTTTGCCACCCAGACATTTTCAGTTTTTGAACGCTTATACCTCCTTAAATATTGCACACAAAGAGCTAAACATTTCGCCGATTGTTAAGTTTTACAAGCTCTTTAAATATCTGGAATCAGTTTGTATATAGCATGGTGCCTTCTCTAAACAAAGACGTATGTAAAGAATGGCCCTATTCTTAAAACTCAAACTCTTTTTAAACGCTGTGTGGAAAGAGGCAGGTGGTCGTGTAT
This sequence comes from Oculina patagonica, assembly GCF_052425735.1. Classification (NCBI taxonomy): domain Eukaryota; kingdom Metazoa; phylum Cnidaria; class Anthozoa; order Scleractinia; family Oculinidae; genus Oculina; species Oculina patagonica. The sequence goes on along the minus strand of NC_135771.1, from coordinate 9,620,120 downwards.
ACAAGTTTTTCTGGTCACGTTGACCTTGACAAGTTATACTTGATGACGTGCACGGCAAATATGTTCCTTGATGGTTGCCTCACTAAAAAGCTTCCGTGTCAATTCTCAATAATGACTTCCTCGCTAGAAATTATTCTTTAAACTCGAAATTAAAGCTGAAAAAATGTAATCGTTGGCTCTTATAATTAAAACGACACAGCAGCAGCTCCAAGATATAGATTTTAACACGTTGTGGCAAAAAAACTGTTGTATTTCATCAATTTAAGCTTTGCAACTGATCTATAATTTTAAAACGATCATCTGGAAACAACAAATATTGCAATCTATTTTTACCGTTTTCCATTTAAATGAGCAAGCTAGCTCATTTGGAATAAATTACTGGAACTTTTCGATTTACAACTACAACTTAGGTTTTATTTCGAAAAAATCGATGAACAAGGCATCTTGTTTAAAATAAGGCTAGCACAAGGAGAGAATTTTGTATTTAACCGAATCAATGAAGATAAGGAACTTTCGAGAGCGTCTTTATTTTTAAAACCTTACTTAATTGACACCTGGCTATTCAAGCATATAAACAAGGTCATTTTCGTTAAAAGCTCCAACGCATTAATGCCAAAAATACAATTGCTACTACTGATCTACGACATTATCAGATTTGATCACAAAGAAATAGAGGACGAAACAAGATCAAAAATAAGGCGGACAGTTATAAACACGAGTATCAGTTTATTCACTGAAGAAGGAAAGAGATAGTTTATGCACAGATCCATGCAAAACAATGTTACAAAAGGATGGTAACTTCACTGTTAATGGTTCTTCCTGTTTTCATCTTCCCGATCCAAACTTCGATCAAGCCTCTGAACGTTACACCGTGAACCTGATAACAGCCATTATCAATATCGTGACTGCCCCACTCGCCGTAATAGTCAACGTATTGGTTGTCACTGCTATCTTTGGCTCTTCCCGTCTGCGGACGCCTTCCAATCTGTTAATAGCCAGTTTAGCGCTATCTGACGTTCTTGTCGGCCTCACGGCGCAACCAGGTTATATAAGCTACCGGCTCATGGAAAACCAGCGACGTTCAGTTCCTTGTTTTGTGATGGTCGTTTATGGATCTGCCTTCTACGTTTGCTTTGGAGTGTCTTTCATGACTTTAAGCGCTGTGAGCTATGAACGTTTCGTGGCGGTTAGGTACCACGAATGTTTTACTACGAGGCGCGTTGTAAAGTATATGCTAAGCATATGGACTGTGAACATTTTTCTGGCTGCTTTGCAATGGGCAAAAATAAACCAAGCAGCGAGAGGCTCCCATCTCATCCTTTGGCTGATTTGTCTTCTTGGGTCTGGAGCAACTCAGATTGGTGTTGTATTCATTGTTCGACGCAACCATCGACAGCTTCAAGTGGAACTTCAAGCCTCGCAAAATCTACAGAGGCACAGAGAAGCCAAGCTTGCAAAAAGCATCGCTGTCATCGTTGGAATTTATTTAATTTTGAACTTTCCCGTGCTGTTTGTGACTTTTTATCACCAGATATTGAGACTTGACTTGCAAACGTACAACCACTACAGCTGGTCTGAGACTTTGGCTTTTCTTAATTAGTGCTCAAACCCCGTCATTTGTTGTTGGAAAAATAGACAAATTCGTCAAAAAGTCAAATATATCTTGAAGAGATTGAGAGGACTAGGACATTAACATTCTAATATTGTTATGTTTTAGTTAGCTAGGTGCGCTTTTGCTCTTTTGTGCGCAATATATTTTAATTTTTTTTTTTTCTTTTTTTCTTCTTTTTTTTTTTTATATATATATATATATATAAAAGTGTGTGTTCTGATAAGTCAACTCGGCAAAAATATAGGCGTGGATACAATTTGGGTTAATTGCTGTCTTCAAATGTTTCATCATTTCCGGGGAACAAAACAACAGCTCACTATCTACATCTACATCTACATTTAATTAGGTCGGTAAAAATCTAGAGATATCACACCAACCGTTAAAAACTAAAAGAATGTAAAAATGAAAAACAAAAAACAAAAAAAAAGAAAAAACGAACACAGACGAAACAATAACTGGAGGGAGCCACTCAAGAGTCGGGGAAAAACACCTCCAGGAAACGAGGCTCCACGGGTCCAATAGTGAGGCTGCTACGGAAGTGGTAGGTGGGGAGAACGTGCTGGAATACATATGCTTGTGCTGTTAAGAATTAGAGAAACAGCTGTTTCTTCACTCTTTTAAGTTGTTCTGTTTCCACACTGTGCTGTTAAGCTGTTAATTTTTTCCTCTAAAATGCAAATTTAAGTTTCACTTTAGAAGGAACAACTCCAACGATTCATCCTGCCCGTATAGTAAAAACAATTATCCCTGGGTGTATATGAAAAGAAGATACGTGATACTGTTGCATATTTCTTCCATCGTAAGGTCATTTTAATTTTAGAATCGATTTCAGGCAGAACGTTAAGCCGACGCAGCATTTAACAGTTATTCCCCGAAGGCAAAGTGAATGTTGGTGAATATTTCTCGAGGCGAAGTCGGTGTAAATATTCACCAATGTTCACTTAGCCGGAGGCGAATAATAATTTTAGTACAATTTTCAGAGGTGAATAACAACAACTGCAAAATAAAGAACTAAAACATGGAAAAAGCAAACACAAGTGTTGGCTTGCATACATTTAAACAGATTGCTAATCAATTTACACATAAGTTAGGCAATAAAGGCCCTGGTAATCATTTTCACAAATTCCCAGTCTTTTGAATGTCCGGACTTGGGGTGATTTCTCGCGAATGAACGAAATTAAATTCATTGAGCAATTGTCCGACATGTATACTTGCCTGGTTGACAAATATGGCGAGCCTAGTAACCAAGCCTTGAAATGCTATCTTGCGGCATAAGCCGAGCTTCGCGACCTATAAGAATATCCGATTCTTCTTGCATCCGATTGATGTAAGAAGGTTAAGGTGGTTTTGCCACGGCAGTCGCATGGGCCAGGAGAGACCTTCTAACGCTCTGCAAAAATGGAGGCCTTAGAATGGGAAGAAAGTAAAGCGGCATGGGGAAGAGATATTAAAATAGCTGCAACGGATCTATATTTTTTTATAAACAACCAAATGGTATCAACATGTTTCAATTTTAATATTGTATTCTCTGTTTTACCGTTATTTATTATAATGAGCGGGTAGCGCGTTTGGACTAAATTGCCGGAAACTTTTTTCCTTTTTTCTGAATTACAACTTGAACTTGACAAATCGTGAAGACCATGTAATCTTGTTTCAAGAAAGGTGAACATATGCGGAAAGTTTTTTTTGTTCCGATGCAACAGAATCAATGAAGATAATAAAAAACATTTGAGAATGGTCTTTAGTTTTGTTTATATTTAAGCCGTTTACTTAATTGAGACCTGGATATTGTGCTTATTATCAAGGATATGAACAAGTTCCTTTTTGTTAAAAGCCCTGACGCATTTAAGCGAGGAGTAGAGCTGCTACGGCCGACGTACGACATACATCAGTTTTGATTGCAAAGTTAAATAGAGAACGAAAGCAGGTTAAAAATAAGGCGGCAATAATAATCACGAGTATTTTCATTCACTGAACGAGTGCAGAGACTAGTTCATTCACAGATCCAAGCAAATGGCTGGCAACATCTCTGTCAATGGTTTTTCCTGTTTCCATCTTCCTGATCCAAACCTCGCTCAAGTCTCGCAACGTTACACCACGAACCTGGTAACAGCCGTCATTAACATCGTGACTGCCCCACTCGCCGTTATAGTCAACACATTGGTTGTCACTGCCATCTTTAGCTGTCCTCGTCTGCGGACGCCTTCCAATCTGCTAATAGCCTGTTTGGCGCTATCTGATGTTCTCGTCGGCCTCACAGTCCAACCCGGTTATATAAGCTACAGGCTCATGGAAAACCAGCATCGTTCCGTCCCTTGTTTTGTAAGAATCGTATACAACGCTGCCTTCTACGTCTGCTTTGGGGTGTCTTTTATGACTTTAACCGCTGTGAGTTACGAACGATTCGTGGCGGTTAAGTACCACCGAAGTTTCTCTACGAAGCGTGTTGTTACGTATATGATCGGAATATGGACTCTGAACATCATTTTGTCCGCTTTGCATTGGGTAAAAATTAACCAAGCCGCAAGAGGAACCCACCTCATGCTTTGGTTGATTTGTCTTCTTGTAACCGGAGCAACTCAAATTGGTGTTGTGGTCTATGTACGCCGTATCCGTCGACAGCTTCAAGCGGAACTTCAAGCCTCGCAAAATCTTCATAGGCAAAGAGAAGCCAAGCTTGCAAAAAGCATCGCTCTCATCGTTGGAGTTTATTTGATTTTGAACTTTCCAGTGCTCTTTGTGTCGTTTTATCACCAGATATTGGGACTTGACTTAGAAACGTACAACCACTACAGCTGGTCTGAGACTTTGGCTTTTCTGAATTCATGCTCAAACCCCGTCATTTGTTGTTGGAAGAATTGGCAGATTTTTTTAAAAGTCAGAGATATCCTGAAGAAATTAAGGGGAATATGGCAATAATAAGCAGTCTGATTAGTCAACCTGTGTTGCTCAAACCCCGCCATTTGTTGTTTCCAGTTTGAAAAAATAGACAGATTTGCCGAAAAGTCAAAGATATCTTGAAGAAGTAATTGGGTACGCATGTACATAGATCCAATTTGCCTTAATTACCTTACCTTTAAAGCTATCTAATTCATAAAATTAGATATAGAATAAATTTCATCTTCAGAGGAAACGGTTTATTCTTTACATTCAAGTAGTTCTGTTTCTACACTTGTAGTAGCTCTGTTTATATTTTCTTTTTCAAAAAAATGCAAATTGAGGTTTTCGCAGACTCAAAAAGGAAACACTTTAAGCTATCCACCCTGTACAAGCTTAATACAAGCTTAGATCGTTACCTGCACATACAACGATACAGAACACACAGTGAGCACTAATAAAGTAATACACTAAAACGCTATAGAATAGTTAGAAGGAAAGTAGAGAAAAAGAGCAAAAAATAATTATTAATTGTAATACTAACCGACAGAAATAGAAAAAACACTGTCATAAATGCAAGGTGTTTCGTTGTGCCTTTCAAAGTATCGATCGTTTATCCTTTTTTGAATATGGATATGGATAACGACTTTATATCATCATCAACAGAACTGCAAATAAAGGGGCCTTGAAGCAGAAATGTTAAACTTACCATATTTAGTTCTTGCATAAGGAAGATAGTAAGACTGTTTCGCTTTTAGTCTAGTTTGTTATTATGGAAATAACTTACTCTTGTGAACGCCTGTACATGTACCGTATTTTCTCAACGCCCCCGGCGTTTTTTCCTCTTCGTGTCCCGGCGTTTTTTGGCCGGCGTTTTCGGGCCCGGCGTTTCGGCTGCTTTTCTCCTTCTTTGTTCCGATCTTCGCCGGGCGTTTGTCAGGCGGGACTTTCTCTCGTTCTTCCCGTGTCCCTGGGTTCCAGGTGTTCCCGGTCACTCGGATATGTTGTCTCGGATACCTTCTGTGCTCCTCATCGCTGGGACCTCGACACGCCCCCGGCGTTTCTGCATTCCCCGTTTTCGGGCGCGTTGGGTCCGGCGTTCGGAACGGTATGTAGCAATATGGAGTTTGAAAATATCATAGAACTTAATAATATTACTTAAAGAGATTTGAACAAAGGGCTGGAAGGTCTATCAATAATAATGCGATAGGTCAAAAAGGAGTAAATTAAGGCAAAGTATAGTTTCAGCAAAGTACTTAAATCAACAATGAGATGCCTTAACTTACATAAAATGCCAATACTTCTGATTTTATTAGCTATAAATTCTACTTGTGTTTTCCAGCTTAGGTGTGAATCAGCTAATTAGCTGGGATTGATCAAGAACTGGACTCCATGGCAACAGATGTGGCACAATGACGGGAATACTCGCCCTATTGGTGTCATAGCAACTTGTTGTTCTGATGTAAGACAGCAGATTGTTTCGGGTCTTTTGGGTTATTCTCTCGAATTGACTTTGTCGTTTCTGCAGAAATGAAGTTGCATTTCACGATTGAAGTATTTCCTTTTAATATCGTGGAATAGATATTACGAAACATAAATTTGAGTTCAACTGAAAAATTCTCTAAACTACTTTGGCTAAAGGTAGCACGTTTGTTTTGTTCAATACATAAAGGAAACCTTAAACATACGTCATTAAAAAGATCAAGACAAGATGAATCTCCAGCCAGTATTCAGCAGCAGTATGTGTTACTCTGACTATTCTTCCTTTCGGTCTAGTCACGCATGGTCGGTCTAGTCACGCATTTACCCATAGAATTTTAGAATTTTTAGAATTTTAGAATTTTTAGAATTTTTAGAATTTTTTTTTTTTTAGAATTTTTTAGAATTTTTCAGTTATTATATATGTACATATTGTATTTTACTTATTTTTAGACGTTGGTGTGATATCCGTATGGACTTTTTACTGACATATTAAAGTGTAATGTAGATGTAGATGTTTATGAATGACTTTGATAAGTTGAAAGGTAACAGGTTGCAATACCTGCCTAACAAACGATTTCTAAGTAGGTCTATTCAAATTTACCATCAGCACTAAACGCGACAAATCGTGTTCCTTAATCGTAAAAAAGTTATAATAAAAAGGTTTTGTTCAGACTGGTAAAATTATTTCTTGGTGTAATTTGTTAGTGTTTTATATCGTCGCGGGTCAAATGAGCATTAAACATTAGCTGCATGCTGATAATTTATTTTGGAAAACTTGAGCCCTTTGACAATAGACCTTTTTAGCTTCGTATGTAAATTGCCCGTACCAGATAATGTGATGTTCTCCAGAAAACTTTTCCTTTTTCTATCTAAAAATTATTCATTGATTTCCACGTGTATTGTTTGGAATTTGAAAGAAATATTTTCCAAGGGTAACATTACAGGGTCTGAAATGAAAAAAAAAAAAAAAAAAACAAAACAACAGAGTTTTTGATTAAGGTTTTGATTAGAAATATAAGTATAATTGATATTTTGACAGTGGGATCTTCCTCCCTTTTGTTTCCTTCCTTATTTCATAAATAAAGAAATAGATATATCATAGCAAAACGTAATAAATAATTTTGTGTGCGTGCGTGTGGATAAAACATGTCAATAATATTAATAATAATAATAATAATAATAATAATAATAATAATAATAATAATAATAATAATAATAATAATAATAATAATAATAATAGAAATAAACATTTATTTAGCACGACCTTTCATGTTCTCCTATAACAAGTTTTACGGACAACAATGCCACGTTTTTCTTGTTAGGTTGATATTTAACAATAACGACGGCGGTAAAACTTATTGCTTGATAAGTCTGCTGCCTGGTGTCAAACAAATAGAGAAAATTCCCCAAAAATATAGCAAATCGCAAAAATAAGAAGGTGGTAAAGATATTTTTCGTAATTCGTGAAAGGCCTTTTTCCCGCGAATTGTGAAATCGCTTTTATTTTTTCGTGAAACGTGGCTTAGTTAGTTACATAGTCGTCATACCTTACCGAATCGACTTTTTCATATGAACTACGAAATGACTGGTCTTTTTTTCTCGAGAAATGTGATTGTAAACCGTGATTATTTTTTCCTTTCAAAAGAATATCCAGTTAGCGTTTAAAAACAAGATTGCGTGTGGTAAACTACGAGACCGGTACATGATCGTGACTGATCGTTATCCCCCCCCCCTACCCCCCCCCCCCCCGATAAATAATTTAACACTTTTATCTTGGTTTCGTGAAATGGCTATTTTATTTTGTGTGAAACGTTAAATAGCCATTTTATTTTTCGTTCAACGTGATCTGGATCCCCTTTTTACCACTGTCAAACTTCTCGTGCGTATTTTCATCGAACTAATTGGAACCTCTGAAGCTGCTTTTGCATTCGTTTCCAACTCATTTTCACCTCAAACGTTTTACGTCAGGCGTAATGCTGGGTAAAGGACGAACATCTCAAATATAAGCCAATATATAGCCTTTAGAAAATCCGTTATTTAATTTTATAAAGGCCCGGATGACAATAACAGAATAACTGAATAGTTTATCCGTCGCTCTTTGTCAAATCGTCAGGCTAACTGTCAGTGGTAAACCACACATGGCCTTAATTACCAGCAACTTTCCATCGGTAAATTATATGTCATGATCACGTTTTTAAACAAAACACGTTATCTTGTATGAAAAAGGCGGACATTAAAGCCGCAAATATGTTCTGCAGCGCAGCCAGTGAAAGGTAAACAAATACCATAAACAATACCATATGGACGGCAACGTCTCTATCAAGACTAGCAATGGTTCTTATTGCTTCCATCTTCCTGAACCAAACTTCCATCAAGCTTCACAACGTTACACGATGAACCTGATAACAGCCATCATTAACATCATGACTGCCCCACTCGCCGTTATAGTCAACGTGTTGGTTGTTACTGCCATCTTTAGCTCTTCTCGTCTACGGACACCTTCGAACCTGTTAATAGCCTGTTTGGCGCTATCTGATGTTCTTGTCGGCCTCACGGCGCAACCAGGTTATATAAGCTACAGGCTCATGGAAAACCAGCATCGTTCCGTTCCTTGTTTTGTGATGGTCATCTACGGTACGTCCTTCTACGTCTGCTTTGGGGTGTCTTTCATGACATTATGCGCCGTTAGCTACGAACGATTCTTGGCGGTTCGATTGCGTGTTAGGTACAACACATTTTTCTCTTCGAGGCGCGTTGTAAAGTATATGCTAGGCATATGGACTGTAAACATTTTGCTGGCTACTTTGCAATGGGCGAAAATTAACCAAGCAGCACGAGGCTTCCATCTCATTCTTTGGCTGATTTGTCTTCTTGTTGCTATTGCAACTCAAATTGGCATTTTTATCATTGTCCGCCGGAATCGGCGACGCGTTCAAAGGCAACTTCAAGCGGCGGAAAATCGCCAGCGACATAGAGAAACCAAGCTTGCAAAAAGTATCGCTGTCATCGTTGTGGTTTATTTGATTTTGAACTTTCCCGTGCTGTTTGTGACTTTTTATCACCAAATATTAAGACTTGACTTGCAAACGTACAACCACTACAGCTGGACAGAGACTTTGGCATTTCTTAATTCATGTTCCAACCCGTTTATCCTTTGCTGGAAGAATAGACACGTTTGTCAAAGAGTAATCGATCTTTTGAAGAAAGCATTGTGCTTGTGAAGATTTTGGCCCATTTTGCACATATTGCAAACTGTATAACCACTGCAGATGTATAGGGACTTAACTGCTTAATTCGTGCTCGAACCCTTTCATTTGTTAATGGAGAAGTAGACAGATTCTTCAAAGTTCTCTTAAAATTGAAAAATACGCTAAAATTTAGTTTGTCTAAAGGTAGCTCGTCGTAAACTCTCTTATTTTTATTCTTCAACGGGCATAGTATTAAATGGGATAATATTTTTGGTAACCGGTTGGTAAGATATCCATTGTAAAATAAAGAAGACTTTATTGTCTCGTGATTTACAACCATCTTTGAATAACGTTTTTTTAGCGTGCTTGGTTTCGTTATTATTTGCAAATATAAAGCGGAAGTCTGTATGTTATTAATTATTAATCATTCTATGTTCCTGGTTGGATGCCACTCAGTCTTTTGTTTTAAGTTTAAATTTATTTGTACTTTGGCCTAACGCTCACTTCTGAAGATGAAAGAAATTTGCATTTTGTAAGCTAAGCAGATTTGTGCGTTTATTTCACATAAATGAGGTTAAGCATCCCTTAAAGCTTTTGTTAACGGCTTGTATTAAAAGAAAGCAAAACTGTAGGCAAGCCGTGTGTTTAAGGTTATTTATCGTATAATGTGTAATGATGCCAGTGGAAATAGTCATGTGTCGAGACAGCTTCATACAAAAAATACACATTGATTTAAACTGACTTTCTGCGACCTCAGATAGTTTTGTGTCTAGAATTTGGTATCTAGCATGTGTCTTAAAATCTTGCTGTTGCTAAAAAAGTGATTTTTCCGCCCAATTTCATGACCTGACCCAAAAATTGATTACCCTATTTCCCTACACATGAACTGCTTTGGTTTGCGTGGGCTTTTAAGATGGGATATAAATAACCAGCGTTTTTTTAAATCGCACTTCTCAAGGGATGAATAGCAACAATCATAAAAATTAAGTTTCTTTCAGAAATCACACCTAATTGCTGACTAGAGTGCACAAACCATACCCTATTTCGGATCAAAATAGCCAAAGTCTATTCCCAATTTCTGGCCAAAAAGGCTCGAAAACGACACACTTAGCTTTGGTGCCACAGTTACCTATAAAGCTTATGCGAGGAAGTATCCCCGGGCCTTCTGTACATCACTCTTTTCTCCACCTAAACCAGTTCAGAAGTTACAATTGGAACAAATTTCTTCCTTTTCTAGCTACATTTTCCTTACCACATGGTTACTTAGTTACGAGGACTAATGAAGTCACCGTGATGTAATTGTGCATCATTTCTTTTCTTTCGATTCGCCACAAATAATTTTTAAGCTATTATAAACATGCGATCAATGAGGCAATAAATTACAGGTTCCTGAAAGAGAAAGAGGGGAGAGGGGAAATCCAATTTCCCAGTCCAAATTATGCTCAAATTCCACCGTTTCCGTCTTTTCTCCATCCCAGTCCCATTTTTACTTTGTGTTTTTTTGGCTAAATCGGTGAGGTACGTTTCCGCTTATTTTGTCTATTGATATTTAATGTTAAGCACCTAAAAGCAAGCTACCCGGTAAATTGTATTTATTCCTTTTATTCAAATTTAAATTAACTGACATAGACAGATAAAATTACGAATTGAGCCCACGATCCAATGAAAAACCATTACCTGGTCAGCGGTCAACATCTGGTATGCAGGTACCTTTTTTGACAGCTCAATAGCAATAGTGTGGATGTCTAATGTCAAAGATGTCAGCTAACGTTAAACTTAACGTTAACCTATTTCTGGTGTATGGCCGCCATGTTTGAGCCACGTACGTACGTCGTACGTAGAGCGCACGCGCCCGCGAACCGTGCCGCTGGTCATGATGACCATGAAACATCAAATGCATGTTTCTCCTATTCTTGTGGATTTTCCATGGGTATGGGGCTCCACTCTGCGGCCCTTCGGGCCGTTGGGGCACCGCTTTTATCAAAATCTCTTGTTTTTAATCGCGACCACGTAAAAAAAAGATTATAGCAAAGTCGCCTTCTATGTAAACTAAAATAACAACTGGTGTCAGTGTTTTTTCCATGTTAAACCCTATGCTGTCTTTCCATTTGTGTTATTAAATAATTAGGGCAGTGAATCGAGCGAAGTGGTAATGGTAATATGAAGAGGGAAATATATAGTCAATTTTTCTCATTTAATTTCCAACCACTGATTTAAGCCCCGCTCTCCCCTGTTACAACCAAAGCCGGCCGCCCCCAACTTTTTCAGACAGTTGGTAATTGATAAGGGTATTGAGTATATTCTTCCGAGAAAAACAAAGGAAACCGAACCAAGTGAAAAATAAGCGTTACAGCTTGTTTTTGAAAGCAAACGGATCCTTTCAAAGAGTAATGTACAAGAAGAGTAGCATTCATTTGACATTTATGTTTTTCTATTCCATTAGCGGCAAAACAACAGATTGTTTGAAGCTTTTCTTTCAAAGACAAAAGCGCACTTTATATGTATTCATTGTTGGTGTTAATGAGAATGAGGCTATTTGCCACTGTCAGTTACGACATATAACATTACTTAGCTTAATTTTAACACTCCCCTAACTTTGACATAACGTAGCTTTATTTTAACACTTCCCTCGCTTTGTTTGTTCATAGCTGGCTGATAAAAATTGTTTTATTTCTTTCAACTCCAATGATGCCTAGTTTGTATGTCTACACCTCTCACAGTCTCTTCTTTTTTAAGGCCCTGCAAACACACAGGCTCGACGTCGTTTCGTCAAATTATGCGGTCAACCAGGGTAACTTATTATATTTATCTACAATTCTTCAAATGAAAAACACAAGCATACACATAATTTACAATAAAATCGAAAAAAGCATGCAATACTCTTACTCGCTCTGAGGCAAATTTGACGTCTTCAAAATGTCGAAAAATGCCACAGCTTCAGTTCAGAGCTCTGAGGAAAAGTCTCTTAAATATTTATTGTCTTTGAAAACTTTGCACACTGTGCCTTAGTCGCCACAATGGAGCTCGAGCAAATTCCGTTCATTATTATTCCCTTCTTCAAAATTGTTCATGTCTCAAAGAATCGACACAATGCGTCCACATCATTACCAGCACAGTACTTTCTTCAAAAGATCAATAACCCTTTGACGAACTTGCTTATTCTTCCAGCAAAGAATAAAAGGGTTTAAGCATGAATTAAGAAAAGCCAAAGTCTCAGTCCAGCTGTAGTGGTTGTACGTATGTAACCCAAGTCTCAAAATCGACTCATAAAACGTCACAAACAGTACGGGAAAGTTTAAAATCAAATAAACTACAACGATCACGGAGAGGCTTTTTGCAAGTTTGGCCTCTCTTAGCCTCTGAAGATTTTCCACGGCTTGATGCTGTACTTGGACTAGTCGCCGATTTCGGTGAACAGTGACAAAAACCCCAATTTGAGTTGCAATAACAACAAGAAGACACATCAGCCAAAGAATGAGATGGGTACCTCTCGCTGCCTCCTCAGTAATCTTATCCCATTGCAAAGTGGCTAAGATAACGTTCACAGTCCATATGCCTAGCATATACTTTATAACACGCCTGGAATCGAATAATGTGTTGTACCTAACAAGCAATCGAACCGCCAAGAATCGTTCGTAGCTAACGGCACTTAAAGTCATAAAAGACACACCGAAGCAAATGTAGAAGGCAGCATTATAGACAATTCTTACAAAACAAGGAACCGAACGATGCTGGTTTTCCATGAGCCTGTAGCTTATATAACCTGGTTGGGCTGTGAGTCCGACAAGAACATCAGATAGCGCCAAACAGGCTATTAACAGATTGGAAGGAGTCCGCAGACGAGAAGAGCTAAAGACGGCAGTGACAACCAATATGTTGACCATAACGGCGAGTGGGGCAGTCACGATGTTGATGATGGCTGTTATTAGGTTCGTGGTATAACGCTGAGAAGCATGTTGAAAGTCTGGATCAGCAAGATGGAAACATGAAGGAACACTGGCAGTGATATTGCAATCCATTTGGCTCTGCACGTCTTCAGTTAGAAAAATAACCCTCGTCTACAATATCGGCCTTTTGTCTCAAGCTCACATTGTTTTGTACTGTGTGTCTTGGCGAATCGTGAATAAGGATTCGCAAATTGTCGTTTTGAATTCGATTTTATTCTAACTCTAAAATGTCTATCGGAAATGAATCATATACATACAAAAATCACGTGATAAATGTCAATCAAAGTCGCAAAAGTGCACTGTCCCGGATGTGCGATCCAACAGAAACGAATTTAAAAACAAAACAATAGAAAACTTCACGACATGGTGGTCTGGTCTAGTAACTTTATTTGATATGTCTGAGGTTGTTCCTATGCCTTTTAAAACAGCATGGCTAGGTATCAATTTTTGTACGCTTTTAGAAAAAGAACTTTCAATAAGAAGTTCACTAAATTGCCTCAGTTGACAACCAATTTCAGCCGCGCCAATAGGGCGATCAGTTTGCTGTCGTCAATGTTTACATTTTGCCTCATTAGCACACGACTTTGCGTAGAGAAGACATTATGCTATATAAAAAGTGACTCCAGATATTTAACGAGCTTGTGAAACGTAACAATTAGCAACAATTTCCAGCTGTTTGTGTGCAATATTCAAGGAGATATAAGCGTTCAAAGACTCCAAATTTTTTGGATGGCAAAAGCGCTAATTAGCACATAAATTCTTTGTAAAATATCACGTTTTCAAAACTGTGTCACAGAAAAAGTATTAAATATATCAGGCTCAAATTTAGATCGAAATTTATAATTGTACCATGTACTTTCAATATTCAAAATTAATATTTTTTGTAGCTCGATCAGAAAGTGAAGCGCTTATAATGAGGCAAATATTGTAGAGAAAGATTCCCCTGTAACAAAAGCTTTGACGTTTCTTCAAGATGCCCATTATTTTTGTAGAAATAGATAAAAAAGATTTCATTTGGTGCATGTTTAACGAAGTGTATGCAAATACAAATTTTACAGTCAGGTGTTATAATTTAATAACCTTTACTTGCTTTTGAAAGCAAGCGGATCTTTTTATCAAAGAGTATTTTACGGTCATTGTGTACAGTGCTAATAAACATGTTTCCGACAGGAAAAATGTTTGACATTTATTGCTCTCTTCCATTAGTGGTAATTATATTGATTGCTTGAACGCTCTCTTTTATTACCATCGATGGACAAAAAAAGCGCGCCAACAGGGCCATAACCAGATCTTTGGCATAGACGAGGCAAGATAATGCTAGGAGGTACTGGGAGCATGCCCTCCAGAAAATTGGGAAAACTAGAAGCTCTGAAACTCTTTCTTAAAAATTGTTCATAAGGTATTTCTTGAAAAAAAAAACAGTCTTGTTCAACTGGGAATTATTTTCCCAACTAAACATCAATTGCTTTTAGTTTTGGGTTGAAATCAAAACGAGGCAAGTGCCTCGTCTTGCCTCTTGCCAGTTATGGCACTGGCCAAGTGTGTTTTTCTTTCCGGTTTCAAAGAAACCACTTCCCACACGGTCAGTTACGACGTCGACGTGCTACGGAACTTATCATTATTTTATAAAAAGAATTTAAATTACTCTCTTGTGTTTACGTAAATGCCAATGCAAACACATTTCCTAAGTTGTAATTATATATAACTGAAACACGAATGCAGTAGCTTAGTATCGGTAGGACCATACCTCTTCACGTCTTCTCCTTCAAAGGCTCTACAAAATCGCGCGAGCGCCTATCCGATCCAATTATTTCGCTTAATCGGGATAACTTAAATTAAACAGTTTTTGTACACTTCCCAAAGAGTAAAAACCTTGAATATCTGCTTTAATTCGGACCCTTAATTCTTCTGAAATGTCTAATGTCCAAAAAAGGCATCTTCACCAGCAAACCACTTTCTTCAAAAGATCAATTACCCTCTGACGAACTTGTCTATTCTTCCAGCAAAGGATAAAAGGGTTTGTGCATGAATTAAGAAAAGCCAAAGTCTCAGACCAGCTGTAGTGGTTATACGTTTGTAAGTCAAGCCTCGATATCTGGTGATAAAACGTCACAAACAGCACGGGAAAGTTGAAAATCAAATAAACTCCAACGATGACTGCGATGCTTTTTGCTAGCTTGGCCTCTCTTTGTCTCTGAAGATTTTCAACGGCTTGAAGATGCACCTGAATCTGTCGACGATTGCGTCGCACGATGAAAAGAATGCCAATTTGAGTTGCTCCTGATACAAGAAGACAGATGAGCCAAAGGATGAGATGGGAGCCTCGTGCTGCTTGGTTAATTTTTGCCCATTGCAAAGCGGCCAACAAAATGTTCACAGTCCATATGCCTAACATATACTTCACAACGCGCCTCGAAGAGAAAAATACGTTGTACCTAACACGCAATCGAACTGCAACGAATCGTTCGTAGCTTACAGCGCTTAAACTCATAAAAGACACTCCAAAGCAAACGTAGAAGGCAGCAGCGTAGATGATTCTCACAAAACAAGGAACTAAACGATGCTGGTTTTCCATGAGTCTGTAAGTTATGTAACCTGGTTGCGCCGTGAGGCCAAGAAAAGCATCAGATAGCGCCAGACAGGCTATTAACAGGTTCAAAGGAGTCCGCAGGCGGGAAGAACTGAAGATGGCAGTGACAACCAAAACGTTGACTATAACAGCGAGTGGTGCAGTCACAATGTTGATGACAGCTGTTATCAGATTCATGGTCAAGCGTTCTGAAACTTGATGGAAGGTTGGATCAGGAAGATGGTAACATGAAGGAACACGGACAGAGATATTGGCATCCATTTGGTTCACTGAATAAACTGGCTTTGCACCTCTTCAGTGAAAAGTTACCCAGCTTTTTATTATCGGGCTTTTGTATGAGCCTTGGGTTGTTTTGCCTTACCTCAAGTCCTAATGTTTTCATTTGATGCGCTGGAGCTTTTAAGGAAAAGGGGCGGGCTTATTTTACATGTATATGCCTGTTAAAACAGGATATACAGATGTAACGTTTGCATGCTTTTGCAAATAAAGCTAATAAAAAAAGACCATTTCTTAAATTGTCTCCGTTAAAAACGTTTATCGTCCCATCATAAGAACATGTAATATGCTTTTTGCGGAATGACTTGCGCAATCAGTGGAGAAACGAAAAAGAATCACAAAGGCCTTTTTTGTCGACTTGTACACTAATTCTGTATTAAAACTTTGACGTTTTGGTGAAATTTCTTCATTTTTTCTAGAAATCCATGTAGCTTTCAGTTGACCTATGTTAAACAAAACGTATGTAATTGAAAAATTGCGGTCAGGTGTTCATTTAATAACCTTCGCTTGCTTTTTGAAAGCAAGGGTCTCTTTGTAAAAAAGTGTTAACAGTGTTTAAAACATGTTCCCGACAACGGCACTTTTTGATATTTATAATGGTCTTTTCCATCAGTGGTAACCCTGGGAAACTGGAAATGATATATCCGCAGATGACTTTGA
The DNA here is from genome assembly GCF_052425735.1 of Oculina patagonica. Classification (NCBI taxonomy): domain Eukaryota; kingdom Metazoa; phylum Cnidaria; class Anthozoa; order Scleractinia; family Oculinidae; genus Oculina; species Oculina patagonica. The sequence continues at coordinate 9,603,488 of NC_135771.1, read as the reverse complement.
AAAGGAAGAATGCTCGGGAGTTGCGGGTCGAAATTTACCACTCTTTATATCGTACCGATCAACCAGTACGAGTTGTAGCACTACACCTTATTCATACCGGTTATTGTTTCGCATACATTGATCATCGGGACTACCATGCCTTTTCTGTTCTCGTTTGGTTTGATCTTTCATTTTTAAGGGTATTTTTGTAAATCCAACGGTGTCAATAGCAATTTTAAAAAAAAAACCTTTTATAAAAGCAAGCTCATTACCTTCTTTTTAGAGGAAACTGATCTTCGTCAAAGAGGTGTTTACTAACAAATAATATATGCATTTACCACACAGATAAAAACCTTTCAGACAAAGAAAACAAGCCTAAAAAGAGACAAAGGTTAATATGGAACATCTAGCTGATTCCACATGCAAATCTCCTCAAGTATTCGCCTTCACCTTTACCTAGAAGATTACTTTTATTAGTAGTAATTAATAATAATTAATAATAAATTTTATAGAGGATATCTACTTCACTCGAAAGGTGCTCTACAGAAGGGCCTCCCACTTATTTACAAATAATATTAATAAATAAATATCAGAAGATATATTACAAATCAGTCTAAAAATTAAGATAGTAACAAAACTTGCACTCTAAGTTCTATTTACAGAGCTAGTTTGTTCCACAAGAATAGCATCCATTTTATATTCATGCTATTTTCCATATAAAAGGCAATAAAACATTTCTGTTTTTTCAAAAGAAAAGCGCGCTTTGTATGTATAACCTTGTTGGTCAGCCAATAAGGCTATTTGCCACTGTCAGTTACGACAAATTACATTACGTAGCTTGATTTTACCGCCGGTTAATTGATAAAGTTAAAGCACTTGTTTTAGTTCAGAAAACTCAAATGTAGTTGAGCTTCTAGGTATATACTTTTAGGCCCTTTAGGCCCAGACCTGCAAACACGCGTGTGCGTCTTTTCCTGACAATTTTGTTGTCAACCAGGTTAGCTATATAGTTTTGGACAATTCTTCAAAAGGAAAGTATGTACATAAATTAATTACAAGACCGATTTCATATAACAAACACAGGCTGTTAGTCGTCCTGAGGTAAATATCTTTGTCATAAATTATTCCTTGTTTTCAATAGGCATACAGTGCCTGTTCAGTTCAAAGCTCTGAGGGAAACCCTTCATCAGAGACTGATTTCATATAACAAACACAGGCTGTTAGTCGTCCTGAGGTAAATATCCTTGTCATAAATTATTTCTTGTTTTCAATAGGCATACAGTGCCTGTTCAGTTCAAAGCTCTGAGGAAAACCCCTCATCAACAACAAAATTCGTCGCCATAAGCAGATTACTTTAAAAACGATCTGGCGCCACTCTATTATGAAGACGTATTTGTGGGTAATAATAGTCAGTATTATCTTAGAAATTCAAAAATTGTCTTAAATAGATTTCGGACAGTTGTGTATGGCAAACATGCCAAATAAGCTCTTGAGGTCCTGTTATTTCGTCAAAATTAGTCACTTTATGAGATCTTAATCCATAGACATTTTGAAGGAGCGTATTAAATCAGCTGTTTCTTCTTAACTATTTTACAGAAATTGGGCAATACTGGTAAAATACTGTTTCCTGTCATAAAAACCTAGATAGATAGTGATTGGTTCTATAATTTTTTTTAACTATTCTTTTGTTCTTATTTTATGTTGTTTATAATGATGGGTGTAATGTGGTCCGCTGTCTCCAATAAGCGTACATTAGCATGTTAGAGGATTTGACACAATAACAAAGTTCTTAAATATCTTCTTCTTCTCAAATGTTCCATGTATTAAAACTGATGGGCACAAATTGCGCCTACATCTTTACCAGCACACAACTTTCTTCAAGAGATCAATTACCCTTTGACGAACTTGCTGATTCTTCCAGCAAAGGATAAAAGGGTTTGTGCATGAATTAAGAAAAGCTAAAGTCTCAGTCCAGCTGTAGTGGTTGTACGTCGGCAAGTCAAGTCTCAATATCTGGTGATAAAACGCCACAAACATCACGGGAAAGTTCAATATCAAATAAACTGCAACGATGACTGCGATGCTTTTTGCTAGCTTGGCCTCTCTTTGTCTCTGAAGATTTTCAACGGCTGGAAGATAGACTTGAAAATGTCGATGATCCCGTCGCACAATGATCAAAATGCCAATTTGAGTTACACCAGTTACAAGAAGACAAATCATCCAAAGAATCAGATGGGAGCCTCTCGCTGCTTGGTTAATTTTTGCCCATTGCAAAGCAGCCAATACAATGTTCACAGTCCATATGCTAAGCATATACTTTACAACGCGGCTCGAAGAGAAAAATGCGTTGTACCTAACACGCAATCGAACTGCAACGAATCGTTCGTAGCTTACAGCGCTTACACTCATAAAAGACACTCCAAAGCAAACGTAGAAGGCGACAGCATAGATGATTCTCACAAAACAAGGAACTGAACGATGCTGGTTTTCCATGAGTCTGTAGGTTATATAACCTGGTTGCGCTGTGAGGCCAAGAAAAGCATCAGATAGCGCTAAACAGGCTATAAACAGATTTAACGGAGTCCGTAGCCGAGAAGTGCTGAAGATGGCAGTGACAACCAACACGTTGACTATAACGGCAAATGGTGCAGTCACGATGTTGATGATAGCTGTTATCAGATTCATGGTGAAGCGTTCTGAAACTTGATGGATAGGTTGGATCAGGAAGATGGTAACATGAAGGAATACTGGCAGAGATATTGGCATCCATTTGGTCAGTTCCGTGAAAAATATCTCCTTGCTTCGCTTTTCTCTGTATAGTCTTGGGTTGCGAAATAACTTGATTAATCACTGGAAGAAAAGGAAAATTGAATAAAGATAAGAAACGAAAGCATTTATGATTAATCGGGCGTGGCCGATTTAAGGTTTACCCTTTGGTCGTCCTAGAGCGTAGTCTCCTGGCGCGGCCAAAAAGACGGGGATAGCTCGGGGTTGCTACAAAACCGCTACGGGTAACGCATACCGCAATGGTTTTCATTTTAGTTTTGACAGGAAATCGTTGCAGGCACACTTGGTCGACTTTTGGGTTAATGTGTAATCAGGTTGTGTTTTTTTGCTTCGGCGGAAGGACAGAGAAAAAGCTTACGGTGCAAAGTACAGTATGGGGCCCAGTTCTCGGCCACTTTTGACGTAAACTTGTATTTCTTACCTCAGAAGAACCGCAGGAACTTGAAATTTCTCGCAGAGCTAGCTACATTATTCAGCTTTTTGGTGTAAAGCTATCGACCGGTCAAAAATTAATTTGCCCGAGCAATAATAAAAATAAAAGCTCCATTTGTGGGCCCAGTTCTCGGCCACCTTGGCCCAGTTCTCGGCCACTTTTGACGTAAACTTGTATTTCTTACCTCAGAAGAACCGCAGGAACTTGAAATTTCTCCCAGAGCTAGCTACATTATTCAGCTTTTTGGTGTAAAGCTATCGACCGGTCAAAAATTAATTTGCCCGAGCAATAATAAAAATAAAAGCTCCATTTGTGGGCCCAGTTCTCGGCCACCTTGGCCCAGCTCTCGGCCACTTTTGACGTAAACTTGTATTTCTTACCTCAGAAGAACCGCAGGAACTTGAAATTTCTCCCAGAGCTAGCTACATTATTCAGCTTTTTGGTGTAAAGCTATCGATCGGTCAAAAATTAATTTGCCCGAGCAATAATAAAAATAAAAGCTCCATTTGTGGGCCCAGTTCTCGGCCACCTTGGCCCAGCTCTCGGCCACTTTTGACGTAAACTTGTATTTCTTACCTCAGAAGAACCGCAGGAACTTGAAATTTCTCCCAGAGCTAGCTACATTATTCAGCTTTTTGGTGTAAAGCTATCGACCGGTCAAAAATTAATTTGCCCGAGCAATAATAAAAATAAAAGCTCCATTTGTGGGCCCAGTTCTCGGCCACCTTGGCCCAGCTCTCGGCCACTTTTGACGTAAACTTGTATTTCTTACCTCAGAAGAACCGCAGGAACTTGAAATTTCTCCCAGAGCTAGCTACATTATTCAGCTTTTTGGTGTAAAGCTATCGATCGGTCAAAAATTAATTTGCCCGAGCAATAATAAAAATAAAAGCTTCATTTGTGGGCCCAGTTCTCGGCCACCTTGGCCCAGTTCTCAGCCACTAAAAAGCTTGTGCGTAATTATCTGTAAAAAAATGCTCAATTAATTTTCACAGTCATAAAATCACTCTGTAAACCTATTTATACTATATCGATCCCAAATTATTTTTATGATGCTTTGTTTTACTTTAGAAAAGAAGGATTTTAACGCGCCTAGTTGCCTATGTGCAGGTTCTGGCAAAACCGCATTGTGTGACCCGTGCATTTAGATGGTTTATTTTGCAGTGAAAAGGTCTTGAAATATTTAGGTGTTGTAGAAATAATAGACAAGACAAGAGTCAGCTCAAAACTTAGAGATAAGATTGAACTTTATTTTTAAAACATTTATTTCTTTCATTCTGGCAGCAGCAGATGAAATTATATTAAAAACCAAGCGCTAAGCTGTGATAGCGAACAGGGTGGCCGAGAACTGGCAAATACGCAAACGTCGCAAGAAAAAATTTCGAAGTAAATTAAGACCAAAAAATACAACGGTTCAACGAAAAGTTAACTAAAGCAGAAAGCTGAATTATTCTACGTTTCACATGCCAAAAATTAGCTCGTATGGTGGGGGCTTTTGGATAAAATACGAATTTAACTACATCCATGAATTTGGAGCCGTAAACAAACAACTACCTCCGCGTAAACTCGACGTGTGAGCTTTCTATATCGAATTGAACGATCAAACTCAAGATACTTAAAGCACATGAATCAGTCTATCGTTTGAAGGAAATACCTTTTCTTTTTGATTCAACTGGAGTGTGAAAAAACGCGTTAAACACAAAGTGGCCGAGAACTGGACCCGGCCGAGAACTGGGCCGATATATTCACCATTGTGAAATTGCACTTACTTTGACAAGTTAAAGTTATTTTTGTAAATGAAAAAGGTAACGTCATTGATGTCACGCAGTGTTTTTTTTAGCAAACTAGATGGTTTGCTGGTTTCTGACTATGAATGGGGGTGTGATCTTGCGGTATATTTTTTGAGCCTGACTCCGCCGTAAAACTTTTTTTTTATTTAGGAAGAACTGTGTCGATTTTCATTTCGAACAATTGGTCGTCAAGTCGTTTGTCACAAAGAGTAGAATGTTTGTACAGCATGTTTTGGAATTATTTTAGATTTGGTTAGTAAGACGCTTCTGAAGACCTGAGCAAAACATTGGGAATGTACAGTATTAATAGGAACTTGAATGGAATTTTTCACAAGTTGGATAAAGGTATCAACTGAAAAAAATGGAATTCAAAATGAGAACTTGGATTTTGTTGTAATTAAATTTTATCGCGGATTGGATGCATAATATCACGGCTTTGAAAGTCTTCAAATAATTAGAAAGGTTCCTTTCTTCCTTTTGATCTTATTGTTATTTTCATGTATTGATTATTCGAAAGTGGTTTTCGTTGATACGAAAAAAAAACGGGTTTTCACTGAATTGCTTGAAGTATTTTTAGACGTGATAATATTGGCTTAATCAAATTACATTGTGCACGAAATATTTGTTATTCTTTTGTCTTGAAACTTTGAGGAAATTGAAATTTTTGTTTGACAGTAGTGTATGAAAGGCATTTTATAGAACTGAATAAAAAATAAGAAACATTGATAAAGGTTATTTCAAAGATTTATTTTGCCTGATTTTGAAGGGTTTCAGGAGTTTTAAAGAGTGCTGGTAAACGGCTGTATGTTGTTTGTGATTACGGATCTTATTTAGTTTCGAACGCTCTAATTTTTGAAAGGTTAAAACAGGTTAAAACCGGGCGGTTTCATGAGTTTTTTGGGTAGAAAGGTACGGTGGTGGTCAAAAAAAAATGTTTAGAAAGGAATGACTGTAGTAGCACGTAAGTCGGAGGTTTGCGTGAGTCACGGGGTATAGTATGCGTGAGCTGGATTTCCGGCGTCATAACGGCATGTTTTGTTTACTGAAAGATACACTCGACGTTCAGTTAGCTTAGTCGGCTTGGGAAACTATTTTAAAAATGAATGTTGTAATAGTTAATTAATAGTAATCTAGAATTAACCCACTCTCGATTGGAGTCTGTTCTGGATTCGCGCTACCTTTTCGCCGCGAAGGAATTTTGTAAAATTTCGCTAGTGGAAAGAGGTACTGTAAGAACAGTATCAATAACTCAAAAGGAGGAACTTCTTTGTAGCTCTGAATTAAGACGTATGATAAAATTTTAGAATAAGAAACTTTCGATATATGGTTTTCATATTGTTTTTGTCAATTTCCTTTTGTGGCAGATTTTTTGAGAATCAGCTTTTCTTTCGTGTGATGACAGACACAGGACAGAACGAGAGGTGGATGAGAAAGATGCCGAAGATGAATAGGCACCGAAAAACGACAAGAACCGTCAAGGACTTATCTTTAGAGGGCGGGGAGTTTTGGCATACTGTATTTCGAGGACTGGACTGGACTAGTAAAACGCGGACTAGTAAAACGCGGACTTGTAAAACGCGGACTAGTATAACGCGGACTAGTAAAACGCGAACTTGTAAAAGGCGGACTAGTAAAACGCGGACTAGTAAAACGCGGACTTGTAAAACGAGGACTAGTAAAACGCGGACTTGTAAAACGCGGACTTGTAAAACGAGGGCTTGTTAAGCACGGACTTGTAGAACGCGGACACTAAACGGAAACTAAACGGTTTAGCGAGCGAAACAATTTGTGTTTGAAGCTCTTGTGTGTTTCTTCGACGGCATATTTCTAGCTTTCTTGAGCACTCTATGGTCTGTTTTAGCGTGGAGATGTTTTTGCAGTATAGCACATGTTCGTTCTGCAAACCCCTACTAAAACTAGGGCTTTCCACAAGTTGCTCGGCAACTTTTTGGCAACTTTTCATGATTCGAGCAACTTTTTCACCTTCGAGCAACTTTTTTCCTCTCGAGCAACTTGTTGCTTTTTGAGCAATTTGTAGACCGAAGATCTCCGAAGATTATGCGAGTGTTGTTCAAAGGCAATACGAATGTTTCCGAAGATTTACGAAGTTTGCCGAAGACTTTCGGGGAACATCTGAAGACATTTCAACTTTCGGCTCATTTTGCATTAAAACATAACAAATCTTGTCAGCAAACATGACGTCATTGATATCTTCACGATTTTTCTCAGTTAAAGAAATCCTCGTTATTTAAAAAATGTTCCCCTTAATATGTTATTTAGATACTTCTTTTGCTGAGAAATTGCATAAAACTGCTTAGAAATCTTACTCTCAAAGGGAAATTAGCAAATATTTAGAGAAATTCTCTTGATTAGAAGCAGCGTTTTGGATTTTTTGGAGCAACTTTGGAGCAACTTTTATTATGAGAAGCAACTTTTTTGGATTTTTGGAGCAACTTTTGAGCAACTTTTTGAGAAATTACGGGCAACTTTTTGGGAAATCTCGAGCAACTTGTGGAAAGCCCTAACTAAAACAACGGGATTGATGCTATGAGTTGTGTGCATATGTTTCTTTCTTTCCACTACTTGAAGTCTGTTGAGTGCAGTCGTTTGTATTGCTCGCACGAGGTAGAACGGGGCCCGTCCAGAAATCAACAGTCAATCGTAAATAAAGGTGACGGGCCTACACGACTCCTACGTTCGTGACATTGGAATATTTGCCGTTAAATGTTTAAGTTCGGTCTTTCGACCTTATTTGCTTCTGACTTCTTTCTGAGGGTACTGTTTTAATTTGGGGGCAGTATGTGGTAAATAAAGGTGACGGGCCTACACGACTCCTACGTTCGTGACATTAGAACATTTGCCGTTATATGTTCAAATTCGGTCTTTCGACCTTATTTGCTTCTGACTTCTTTCTGAGGTTACTGTTTTTTTGAGACATTATGTATTGAAGAGAGCCGTAAGATGATTGTGGCCAAGGAATTCGAAGTGTCTAGAGGCGTTTTACAAGTCCGCGTTTTACTAGTCCAGTCCAGTCTACAAGTTAAAGACACATCAAGACCACCCCACTGTGAATTGCCATAGCACAGACAAAATTATAGTCAATATCTTATGTGTTTTTAAGAGAATTACATAAGAACCAAGGCATGTCTTGTCTTGCCTTACATTGACATGCAATAATTTGGAAATACTAAGCTCGTAACAGTTTAAGACAGAATCCATCAGGAATTTGAGTAACATTAATTTTAGTTACGCAAAAATTGAGCACCAGAATAATTTAAATCCTTGTGTTCTTTCATACCTTGTTAAAGGCTTGACATGTGATAACACCAACATAACACCAACAACAGTTCTTTATCAGTGGGGATTGAAGAAAAAAATGGAAACATCATCACACAGTTGACCCCCATGCAAAAACACTCCAGGATGTCACGGGACTGTTTGGTGTCCGTCTGCCAATTTCTAACTTCAAATTCCAATGTTAAATTCACATTAAATTTTCAATATTTCTTAGTTGTCTAAATTTTACTAATTCTTCCAAACATCCCCAAAAATCACTCAAAAAATTACAAAATACCGCAATACATAGATACATGGGATGAGTGAAGTTTCCTTGTATTCCTTGAAACACCAACAAGATATTTCCGTTTAAGGTGGCTGATAATGGGTTTCAGTATTTCCCAGTCCTTATACTTTGGTTCAGTACTAAAAGCCTTCATCAATTGCTATTACAGTAATGGTATGAAACAAATGTTCAATCATTCATCAGCAAGTTGTGATCATTTTCTTGACAATAGTAGTTCCCCGGTAAACAGTTGTAGTACTGTCCCATCAAAGTGCAATGCCTGGAAAATACCGAAAAGCACACGACCGTCAGGTGAAACCGCACCTTACAGTATTACCAATACACTGCACTTTGCTAAGTCAAACTTTACATTGTCTAGTCGTCTACTTCAATCGTTTATTTGTATTGTGTGAGATACATTTATAAATTGAAACCATCATGTCATTAAGTAATAATGCAATCTCGACAACGTTCTAGATATTATATTATGCACACTAATACAGCTCATGCAAGCCCTGTGACTTACACAAACACAGTCGGACTGAGTGCTACTTAAGTAACTGCTTCGTGGTTTCTGCTGTACTGAACCCTGCCTTTCAAGGCAAAGCGCCCGATTTTAAGCTTCTCAAGCTTCTCAATGTTCTTGTTCTAATTACATCAACCTTCCTTTGGCTACAGAGAGCGTAGAACTAAAGTTTTTACCCAAAACATAGATTCCCCTGACTCAATGGGAAAATCTCGTTATTATGTAAAGACCGTTTCTTTGTGGTGATCAATAACGTTATTGTGATGATTTGTGTAGTTGACTTCGTGATAATATTTGGATGAGGAATAGGTCTGATCACTGTTAAAATGGATTTGGGTCAGCCTTGTGAGGCCTATTTGAGACAATGTAAGTTAATATGGCCGATCGAAACAAAAACAACGGTCCAACATATTGACTTTTAATTTTACTGATGTCAACCCTGAAGAAGGCCGCAACGTCAGTTCAAAAAAACTAGATTTAACTTCGGAAAGAACCCAAAGACCAGAAAATTTTTAATGTAAGCTGAAATGTAAACAGCAAGAATTGTATTCAGATAAACTGTTGCTCTACTCCTGGCTACAGTGTGGCACCTTTTCAATAAAACACTTTAGACAGGATGTTCAACTGAACACCGACTGCTTCAAGAAGAGAAAGTTTTTTGCCACTGCAAGGAATCTGTAAGGGTTCTTAATTGTTGCTTTCCTTAGCGCAGTTTCTTCGAATAAAGATGATGACTAAATAGATTAAATACGAGTGCTTAATATGATGCAAACAAAACTATTATCTTTTACCTGAACTCGGATGATAACTGGTCGCCTCTATTAGTAGTTGATCGTGTTCCCAGCATTAACCTTTGGTTATTTTTCAACTGAATATTTCAAACTCGGGCCTGAAAAGGGTTCAATGTTTCCTGTTCAAAAATAACCATCCGAGGCAAGACAACTTTACGTCTTTTTTTTGAACGAAATGACATTTATTTATTTATTCAAAAGTCAATAAGGAAGAGAAGAAAAGAGCTGTCAGTTGGAAGACGTAAACAAACAGGTAACAACTTCTTTCTTTTACGCCTCAAAGGAAGAGAAAAGAAAAACTATTTCCTTTTAACTGGTCCAAATCCATTTAACAAGTTTGTTCTTTCAGGCCGTTAAAGAAAACACTTCTTGACAAACTGAATATACGTGATTAACTTTACTGCTTTTTACCGCAATATGTCACATGCATGAGAGGAATTAATTAACTTTTCATGCTCTTCTTCTATGTTTACTTTGAAAGACGACAGCTGTTTGGGGCGCAATACCTGTAATGGGCCTGAACTTGATTGATACTGAATAACCCTAATGCATGTTTACGTTAGATTGGCCTGTTTCACCACAAAGCCTCGCTTTGGAAATCCATTCTTGTAAATTTTATTATGAACAAATTCCCAAAGCAGCAAAGATCAAAAGAATACCCACGTGAAAACTGCACTAAGGTGATAGAAATTTGAGAATAATTCGCCTAAACGAGGCTGTTTGGGGCGCAATGCCTGCAATGGGCCTGAACTCGGATGATATTTAAATTGTATTTTTTTAAGTTATCGACCCATTGTACGTTTGCATTTCAATCGTTTATAAGAATCAGATCTTCTGTTTTAATAATATAAAAGACCAAAATAAGACATTAAGTGTAAGTAAAGCAGTTTTTCGTTTTCACCAGTAGTCGAGGGTAGTGCTGTCATAATAAAGCTTGACGTGTTGTCGAAACTGTATATTTTCCTAGATATAGACAAACGGGTTTTTAGTTTGCTCATATTTAACGATCGTTATGTAAATACAGTGGTCAGGTGTTAAATTGATAACATTTCTACTTGCTTTTGAAAGCAAACGGAATTTTGACAATTTTGTCAAAGAGTGTTTACAGTGCTTAAAACATGTTCAGCATTATTTGACATTTACGGCTTAATGGAAAAAAGCCACAAATGTCAAATAATGCTGTTGTCCATAACAATAGTATATGCTGATAAAACATAAACACAAAACAGAAAGTGAAAGCACGCTTTTGAAGAGACTTCTCCCATGCATTTCCATCGGCGTGGGGCAAAGTGTGCGGAAAGAACATAACAGTACAATGCAACACAACGCATACACAGACGAAGCTAAAGTAGAATACATACGTCAGCCACGCATGGGGCCAGCGGCTATTCGCAGTTTTCCAGCGGCAAACGAAAATTAAGCTTCCGTAGTGTAGCAGCTGTCGTAAGCTTGTTATTTTACTTGTCCTCTAATGTTCCCAACGTATTCAGAATGCATGGATGACATGAAGTTGTTTTAGCAGTTAATCGAAAGTCGTGAAGACATTTCGGCAAAGTAAAGCCAGCAATCAAGTGCATGATATGGGAATATTTTTATTTGGCACCTCATTATTGGACAGCTTATTATTGAACACTTTAATTAGAGGCCTCATTACAAGCTCCTCAGTACACACCAACTGGTATGTCAAAACGATATTGCAAGAATTACGTAGTAGATATCAGTCATAAACCGTCGATGTAAGCTTCCAATGCATGTTGTTTCTCTTTATGTGCAAGATTGCATACAACGTACCCCTGTTTCCTGTTTTTTTTTTTTTTACTGTAGTTTCCCTTGTGCTTTTTACATTAAAGCGAAAGGAAATTAAGATTCGAATCTGGTTTTATGTATACAGATGCCAATTTTGTTATAAAACCGGCGTTTTAGTACAAACACCAGCCATTTTTACCACACGAAACTTGGAGTTAAAGAGGATATGTTATCCGTTATAAAACGCACATAATACTTTAATAGCAGGTTGGTAGACCATGATGAGCGTTGAATGTATTATTTCACTTCAATTGACATTTACAACATCAAAGGGTTAAAAAATGGTAATTCGGGCTACAACAATTTCTTCCTCGAAAAACGACCCGGAAACCTCCATGTCTACTTGTTTCTGCCGTCGAGTATTCTCCAGATTCATTTCCTTCTTTTCTAGACTTCAAAAGATGTCTTTTAATAGTTAACTTAGAAAATCATTGCCTCTAAAGAGCCTACAGCAGACGACATTTTCTTTGTTTGGTCAACCATGCGTGAGTAAAGGACATGGAAAACTAGCCTGCAATGTCGTATACGTTCTGACAACGTAATAAAAAGAAAAAAATCCATGTATTGCGTGTCACTTGTAAGAGTACAAAAAATAAAAACAAAGTTCTTACTAAATGAGTATTAAGTGCCTTTCGAAAAAAATTCAATGTTCCACATGTTTCGGGCTCAGCCCTTCTTCTTCCTTCACTAAAGAAGAGTTCTGACAACGTACGCGTTGCGGTCAGCAGTTATTCCCATGAAAAAACTGACGGACTTACTAACAGACCCGATGGCATAAGAGGTTACTGACGTAACCACCAAAAACGCTCGAATATCTGCTTTAATTATCTCCTTCTTCTGAAATGTTCCACGTCTAAAAGAGGCATCTTCACCAGCATTGCACTTTCTTCAAAAGATCAATTACCCTTTGACGAACGTGCTGATTCTTCCAGCAAAGGATAAATGGGTTGGAACATGAATTAAGAAAAGCTAAAGTCTCAGTCCAGCTGTAGTGGTTGTACGTTGGCAAGTCAAGTCCCAATATCTGGTGATAAAACGCCACAAACATCACGGGAAAGTTCAATATCAAATAAACTGCAACGATGACTGCGATGCTTTTTGCAAGCTTGGCCTCTCTTTGTCTTTGAAGATTTTCAACGGCTGGAAGATAGACTTGAAAATGTCGATGATTCCGTCGCACAATGATCAGAATGCCAATTTGAGTTGCCCCAGTTACAAGAAGACAAATCAGCCAAAGAATCAGATGGGCTCCTCTCGCTGCTTGGTTAATTTTTGCCCATTGCAAAGCTGCTAACGAAATGTTCACAGTCCATATGCCAAGCATATACTTTAGAACACGCCTTGAAGAGAAAAACGTGTTGTAGCTAACACGCAATCTAACTGCAACGAATCGTTCGTAGCTAACGGCGCTTAAACTCATAAACGACACACCAAAGCAAACGTAGAAGGCAGCAGCGTAGATGATTCTCACAAAACATGGAACCGAACGATGCTGGTTTTCCATGAGCCTGTAGGTTATGTAACCTGGTTGGGCCATGAGGCCGACAAGAACATCAGATAGCGCCAAGCAGGCTATAAACAGATTTAACGGAGTCCGTAGCCGAGAAGTGCTGAAGATGGCAGTGACAACCAAAACGTTAACTATAACGGCGAATGGTGCAGTCACAATGTTGATGATGGCTGTTATCAGATTCATGGTCAAGCGTTCTGAAACTTGATGGATGGTTGGATCAGGAAGATGGTAACATGAAGGAACACTGACGGAAATATTGGCATGCATGTGGTCAGTTCAGTGGAAAAATAACTATTAGTTGCCTCGCTTTTCTTTTTTATCTTGGCATGCGGAATAACTTGTTTAATCACTGGAAGAAAAGAAAAAAAGATGAGAAACGAAAGCAGTTATGATTCTAATTTCATCAACCTTTCTTTGGCTACAGAGCACGTAGAACTAAAGTTTTTACCCAAAATATAGATTCTCCTTACTCAATGGAAGAATCAGTCTGGGAAAGCTCGTTATTATGTAAAGACCGTTCCTTCGTGGGTGATTAATAACGTTATTATCATGATTTGTGCAGTTGATTTCGTGATAATGTTTGGATGAGGAATTGGTGTTGATCACTGATAAAATGGATTTGGGTCAACCTTGTGAGGCTTAAACTTATTTGAGACAATGTCGAAACAAAAACAACGATCCGTCAAAATGACTTCAAAATTTTACTATTGTCAACCCTCAACAGGACCGGTGAAACTCGCCTCAACGTCAGTTAAAAATAAAACGGTTTAAACCTCGGAAATTCCGAAGACTAGAAAACTTTTAATGTAAGTTGAAATGTAAAACCGTAATCCGTTGCTTAATCCTGGCTACAGTGTGTCTTTTTTTTTTTTTATAATTTAATACTTTATTAAATTAAATATACAGTTACAAGCACAGATATAGATACAGATACAGAAGTTTGAAGTACAATTACACTTTGAAAAAATACATAGTTACGGGTGCACTACAGTTACAATTTTTAATTTTGAAATACTACTACAATTACTCTGGAAACAGTTATGCTAAAAAAAAAATAAATAAATAAATAAATAACAAAAAAAAATAACAAAAATAACAAACAAACAAAACAAACAAACAAAAAAAATAAATAAATAAATTCAAAAAAAGAACGAAAAATGGCAGACGTTGCATACATTTACTTTAAATAAGTTTATCTAAAAAATTTTCCCATTTAACTAAATGGAGGTGCAATTTATCTTTCTGCTTAGCAATAAATTCTTCTATTTTAATAGTTTTCCTTAGTAGAGCATGGAAGACATTCAAACTGGGATTAGTAGATCTCTTCCTACAAAGTACGATTGTTTGTTTTGCCACAAGAACTATGTGGTTTACAGCCATAAAATGTTCCTCGAGATCAGGCAAACCAAGTATAACATTGACTACTTCTGACAAATCAACACTAATTCCAGTGACACACTGTTGCAGCCAGTTGAAAATTTCATTCCAAAAGGCACTAGAATAAGAACATAATGCAAACAAATGTTCAGGGGTTTCTTCCTCCTCTCCACAAAAGGTGCACAAAGGCGACTCCACCAAGCCAAACTTACACAATTTAGAATTTGTAAATAAGATTCTATTAACCACTTTGTATTGAAATTCTCTTGTGTGCGCATCTAACGCAACCTGGAAAGGCAAGCTGTATATTTTACTCCAATCACGCTTAGGGTCAGGGAACAATTCATCGAATTTCCTTTGTGCTGTTGGTTTTTCACAAACCCTTGAGACCAGACTCCCATACAGTTTTTTGGAATTTACTTTTGATGTGGGTACTTTAACTGAATTAATAGTTAAAGTGGATTCATTTGAATCCGAGTTCAAGATATAAGGACCTGTCATGGACTTAATAGCTTGTCTCCATTTAACTGGTATTGCATCGATTAGACCTTGCCACAAAAGAAAGTTTTTCATTTTAAGACCTTTGTTATGCAGATCATTCCATGTCAAAAATTTACATGTCCCATCCAGTTTAATCATGTCACCAATTTTGTTTATACCTATATCCATCAGTTCGCTAATAAAACATGATTTATTATTTATACAGATGTGTTTATTATTCCAAATTATTTCGTTTAAAATTTCATCACTTGTTTCAGGCATTGAACCATTTAATTTTGACCATAAGGTCAAACATTCGTTATAAAATGGGGGGATAGCAATTTTCAAAGAACTTGGATCAAAATTGCATGTTAAGAGGTATGGGCCTCCCACAGGCTGTAGAAAAAAGTTGAGAACATGTTTCCATTCGGCACCATCTTCCGGATCAGAGTACCGTTTCAAAAAGGATATCTTCTGTGCTTGAATAAGGGATTCTAAATGTATCATTCTTAATCCACCGTTCTCAATATTATTAATCAAAGCACGTCTTTTCACTTTGTCTTTACCCTTCCAAATAAATTCGTAGATGATCGTATTCGCTCTCTTGATAACGTCATCTGGAAAAGGTAACTGCGACGCTCTATACAGGAATTTAGGGATAGCAAACGATTTTATGATTTGAATTCTTCCAAGAATGGTTAAATGTCTCCACTTCCACAGATTAAGAGTCTTTTTCAGCGAATCCAGGATTGAATCAAAATTTAATTTAACGGCTTGCTTCTTATCATATGAGAAAAAGATGCCAAGTATCTTTAAAGGTTTATCCATATTTTTAATACCGATATCAAGCTTTATGGACGAGTCGCCAAGATGGAGAGCCTCTAATTTACCGTTATTTACTTTAAGGCCCGAGCAGCATCCAAAATCTCGCAACATTTTTAAAAGATTTTCGAAAGATTGTTTATCTTTCAAGAAAGTCGTCAGATCATCAGCGAAAATGGTTAACTTAATTTCTTCGTTATCTGAAAGTTTAAAGCCTTTAATATTTTTACTGCTTCTAATATTTATAGCAAGTAACTCGAGAGCAATAATGAAGAGGTACGGAGACAAAGGGTCACCTTGCCTAACTCCTCGCTTGACGTCAAAATGAACGGAGGAGAAGCCGTTGTTTGTAACACAGCTTTTAATGTTACAATAAAATGTGCTTACCCACTTGATAAAAGATTCACCGAAATTGAAAGCCAGTAGGGCCTTATTTAAAAAAGCCCAGTCAAGAGAGTCAAACGCCTTCTCGAAATCGATCGCGACAAGCAGTCCACTTAAGTCATTAACTTTGGTATAAGACATGATGTCATCAATAATTCTCGTGCTATCGGAGATCAGTCGGCCCTTGACATAGGCATTTTGATTCCTGTGTATTATGAAAGGCAAAATGCATTCCAATCTCTTCGCTAAAGCCTTAGACGCAATCTTGACATCGACATTTATTAAGGAGATAGGCCTCCAATTTGCTATATACATCTTGTCCTTATCTTTCTTTTCAATTAATTTAATAATAGCCATTTTTTGTGACGTTGATAATTCTCCATGCTCATGCGCTGCATTCAAGCAGCCCACTACCAGATTCCCTATAACTGGCCAAAAAGCTTTGTAGAATTCGACTGTCAAGCCATCGTTTCCCGGTGCTTTACCATTTTGAAAACTCAGTAGCGAACGATAACATTCATTGAAAGTTAATTTCCCCTCACACTTCATCTGCATTTCCTTGTCTAGTTTTGGTATGTCAGGGTTTCCTAAGAAGATTTTAGCACAGCCCTGATCAATATCCGCCCCGTTGTTTTGGTATAAGGTGGAATAGAAGGACTTTAGCTGGTTTAAAATAACAGCAGGTTCCGTAATGACATTTCCGTCGTCTTGATTTATTTTCCTTATGCAGGATTTGTTATGATTAAAGTTTTCAAGTCGCAGAAAATAGCTGTTACTTTTCTCCCCTTTTTCATACCATCTAGCGCGAGATCGAATCATAGCACCTTGTGTTATATAATCATACATAGCTTCATATTCTATTTTTTGCTCCTCAAGTTTCGCAAGATTCTCAGCCGTTGGTAACTCATTACACTTTTCTTCCCATTCTTTCACGCTTTTTTCAAGTTCAGATAACTTATCACGACGGTCTCTAGCTTTACGCTTGCTATAACTAATCGTTTCCTTTCGTATTCGATATTTGATTATGTCCCATAACAGTCTTTTATCTGTAATATCCCTATACTCATCTAGCCAACTAGGGTACGAATTTTTTAAAAATTCGGCGTATACAGGGTCGTCCGCCAGACTCGAATTAAACCTCCAGTAGGATGGTCCCCTATCATAATTTGTTATGCTTTTGAAATGAAGAGAAATTGCTGAATGATCTGATTTTATTGCGGGTATCACGTCTGTAGCAAGAACTTCTTCTTGGCACGAATCGCTTACAAGCCAGAAATCTAATCTACGTTGAATAAGCGGCGTTTTTTGTCTCCATGTGAAGCGTTTATCATCTGGATGACGGATTCTCCATATATCTATTAAATCATTTTCTGACATCATATCTTTAATTTCATTAACGCTCCTATCTTTGATTTTTCGATTGCCACCGAAGCAATCCAAATTCTCATCGAAAAAGATATTGAAGTCACCTCCCATTATAACTTTTCTATTAGGATCGAAATCATAGCTTTCAATTTTGCTTCTGATCTTTTTGAAAAACACTTCTTGTTCATGAACTTTGTTGGGAGCATAAATATTTACAAATAAAAAAAGGTTCCCCTGCACAACGGCTTCTAGAAATATGAAGCGACCGCTAGGGTCACAAAAAACTGTTTTTTGTTCGAATTCTAAGTTTTGTTTCACTAGAATTATGGTGCCTTTGCTGTGATTTGAGCCGTGCGAGAACAACATCTTGCCTTTCCATTGTGTTCTCCAAAATTGTTCATCCTCAATTGTGCTATATGTTTCCTGCAGGAAAGCAACATCAGCTTTTTGTTTTGTTATCCATAAAAGTATCGCTTTTCGCTTATCGGAGGAACGCAAACCCCGAACATTTAAAGAAACCATTTTAAAATTTGTTGTCATTTTCTATGTTTTCTTTGTCAATAGAGCTAGCCTAGCACCTCGAATACCAACACCCTAATTACCGCATAACACCTTATAAAGAAAAGGTTATGTAACATCGCACCATAAAAAATTCTAATTAACATAATATGCGCAACGTAAGTTAGCCTGAAATAAAGGTAACAAAAACAAAACGTAAACCATATTTTAAAATAAAATAAACATACACACAAATACGGAATGATTAAACTAATAATCTATTCGTCCATGAAGCTCTTCAGCCCATTCCAATCGCATCACTGAATTCAATATTGGTGTAACTAAAAGCAGTATTAAACGACAGTTGAATACCTGAAGAGAAGGTCCAAGCTTCATCAATTGTTCTTGTATTTGATTAGAGAGAAAAACCTTAAAGTACGGGAGTTACTCAGCAACGAACTTTCCATCGATGTAAAGCATATCCGGTTTACTTTGACTGAAGTAGGCCGATTGTCCCGCCTTCCTTGCTTCTTTCAGCTTTGACATTTGACGTCGTCTTGCTTCTTGGATTGACTTTGGAAGATCGGGGTAGATATAAATTTCTTTATCACGAAGATATTTCCCCAGGCTCGCAATTCGTTGCCTGTCGCTATACCGGAGAAATCTGGCAATTATTACTCGCGGTCCTTTCGAGGTTTTCTTTCCAAGGCGGTGGACCCTCTGAAATTCAATCGTGTCGGGCTTCTCAACATTCAAAACAGTTTCCATGAATGAGCGTAAGACGGCGGCAGTGTCTTCGCGTCCATCTTCATTAGGGGCTTCATGGATTCCCTCGAAGAGAAGGTTTTCTCTTCTTGAGTAAGCCTCCAAATATGACATTTGTTTGGACAAGCGGGCCAACTCGGCTTTATGTTTCTCGCTATCTTCCTTTTGCCTATGTGTAGCATCTTCGCACATCTTCGAGATGAAATCAACACTCGCAGTCAGCTCTTCCACAGATTTATCAGCAACACGGCTCTTAGAGTCCAACGCTTCAACTTTGAGCGCCAGTTCATTGACATGGGTTTCCACTGCTGCTACTTTGCTTAATGCCTTGTTCAACATAGTTTCCATACTGTCGAGTTTCTCTAGCTTCTGAAGAATATGTTTTATGTTCACGCCTATGTCGTCCGACAACGCCATATTGGAGACTCCACGTGTAAACACTTCTTCGCTCTCTGTCTCGAAATTCTCGTCCTTTTTCTTCTTATTAACCGGGGAAGCTGTTTCACTGTCTCTATCGCTTGAATTACTGCTTTCTCTTTCCCTTTTTGTTCTATCCATACAAAAAAAAATTGTTTGGGTCTAGCGGAGCTTCGAAGGCACGTCTTCACTCAGACATGGTCGTGCCCAATCCCGTCGGCTACAGTGTGTCGACATTTCAATAAAACACTTTAGTCAGAATTTTCAACTGAACACAGACTGCTTCACGCAGAGAAATTTATTTGCCACTGCAAGGAATCTGTAAAGGCTCTTGTTTCTTTCCTTAGCGCAGTTTTTTCATATGAAGATGATGACTAAATAGACTAAAAACAAGTGGTCACAATGAAGCAAACAAAACTGTTATATTTTACCTGCACTCGCACGAGAACTGGTCGTCTCGATTAGCAGTTGATCGCGTTCCCAGCATTAATCTTTGATTATTCTTCAAATATTTCAGACTTGGTCCTGAAAAGAGTTTCAATGTTTCAAGTTCAAAAATATCATTCAAGGCAAGGCAACTTTGCGTCTGGAGGAAACGAAATGAAATTTATTCATATATTCAAAAGTCAATTAGGAAGAGAAGAAAAGAGCTGTCAGTTGAAAGACGTAAACAAACAGGTAACAACTTCTTTCTTTTAAGCTTCAAAGGAAGAGAAAAGTAAAACTGTTTCCCTTTTACTGGTTTAGTTTCAGTAAACAATCCGGTTCTCTCAGGCCGCTAATGAAAACTCTTCTTAACAAACTGAATATACGTAATTAACTTTACTGCTAATTACCACAACATGTCACATGCATTAGAGGAATTAATTAACTTTTCATGCTCTTCCTCTATGTTTATTGAAAAACGACAGCTGTTTGGGGCGCAATACCTGCAATGGGCCTGAACTCGGATGATACTGAATAACCCTAATGCATCTTTACGTTAGATTGGCCTGTTTCACCACAGGCCAATCTAACGATCCATTCTTGTAAATTTTATTATGAACAAATTCCCAAAGCAGCAAAGATCAAAAGAATACCTACGTGAAAACTGCATTAAGGTGATAGAGATTTGAAAATAATTCGCTAAACGAAGCTGTTTGGGGCGCAATGCCTGAAATGGGCCTGAACTCGGATGATATTGAATTGTATCTTTATTTTAAGTAATCGACCCATTGTATGTTTGCATTTCAATCGTTTATAAGAACCAGGCCTTCTGTTTTAATCATGTACGAGACCAAAATAAGGCATTAAATTTAAAAGTTAAGCTATTTTTCGTCCTTGCCCGTAGTCGAGGTGGCGCTGTCATATAATAAAGCTTTGACGTTTTGTCGAAATTGTCTATTTTCCTAGATATAGATAAAAGGTTTTCATTTATTAGCTCATATTTGACGATCGTTATGTAAATACAATGGTCAGGTGAAGTTAAAAACCTTTTAGTGATTTTGAAAGCAAACGGATTTTTGTTAAAGAGTGTTTATAGTCTTTTAAAGTTCTTTTATAGCATTTGTTTTAATGCTAAAATAGGATACATACGTCGTCCATGGGACCAGCGGTCATTTGCAGTTTGCCAGCGGCATACAAGAACTAGGGTTTCGTAGTGTAACAGCTCTTGTGCACTTGTAATTCTACTTGTCGTCTAGTTTAGCCGTAACTATCCTTTTTTTAGGCCAGGAACACTGCTCTTGTTGTTTATTCCATCGTTCTTTCGAAGGGTAACAAGCCATTCACGTATTACCTTGCGAAAGCTGCTACTGAACTCTCCGACATTCTCGTCCCCAGAGGCCACAATCCTTTAGGTCAGCGTCCTCTGGGGACGGGAACGACCAACCGGAATTCTTAACTTATGTACCATGTAGTGTATTGCGTTACCTAAGTGTTACTACTGTAACGCTATTTCCTATTACACAACCTGTACATGATGTAAAAGTACTTTCCTATGTAAAAGTAGAATTACTGATTCCTAGTATTGTATTGTGAATATACATGTAATTTGTGATAGTGTTAATTAACATAAATTACTATTTTGCCGACACGGACCAGAGAACTGGGTGCGAGCGTAGCACGCGAGGACTTATGGTTAGCGTGTTTGAAATAGAGTTCGTTGAGAGACTTGTGACATTCTACGGTCAGCCTCTTTGGCCTATACTTTACTCCGTTAAGTTATATTTTTATTATTTCGTTTTGTGAATATATTGTACTTTGATTATCGTTTGCTTTCATTATTCTGATATCATTGTTTTTTGTTTGTGTAAGCCTTAAAACCCCAAAGGCTGCGCCATAGCATTGGTCGGGGGTACACGGTGCCTAATTTTTTCCATAGTGGTTTTTTGGGGTTTACGTGTCCGGCTGTGGTGCATGTAGGCTATGTATGATTTTATTCATCCTGCTGTAATCTTATTGATGTGTCAATAAAATGTATCGTGGGCCCGGCTGACCAACGTGCCCATGCCTCATAGTCTTTGTGTGTGTTCGGTTGTGTAGTGAAGGCAAAATTTTCTTGATCTTGTAATAAACTTCAGTTGATTAATAGCAATGAAAGGAGTCACTTGCACAGTGGTGTAAAGCTTAAATAAAGCTGGAATAAATGTGGAATTTATTCAGCTATACACTGACTTTACATTTTTTAAAGCTGACCTTTATCCCAGCTTTACTCTCAAGTATAAAGGCAGATAAAGAGACTCCTTTACACCAACTTTAAATCACATTTACACACGGTAGTGTAAAGCTTGGTTTAACCACCTTTAACAACATTTATTTGATGGTGTAAAGTTGGATAACCGACTTTACACCAGATTTAACCACCTTTAATTTAATGTAAATCCCAATTTTCGTGCTGTGTTGAGTTGTTTCCCACGACACTATATACCACACGCAACAGACAAGTTCGGAAAGGATTTCTGAGTGATTTCACCGACGCCAGTGGGAATGCCATGGGTGGGGTTCTCTAGCGAATTCCGGGAGCATATAAGCTCGTCCATGGAGTATTGCCTGCGAAAATGAATCCATGTTTTTAAGGGATTCGTTTTTTTCCTTACACTCGGATCCAGGCTCTTTATCAGACATTTTAGCGGAATCGAAATTAAGTACCAAAACGATTTAGTTCGAAAACAGTTGAAGTGTTTTCAGATACCTGCAATGCCATTTGAAAAAAAAAATAGCGAAAATATCATGTAAATAGAAGAACAGCTTGGAAAGAAGAGGAAATTTTGAATGAGTTATTATACTTTTAATTAACAAAATCGGACGGCCTCACAACGTAGTCAGAATGCATGGATGGCACAAAGTTCTTTTACCAGTTAAACGAAAGTCCTGAAGACGTTTCGGCAAAGTAAAGCCAGCAATCAAGTGCATGATACGGGAATATTTTTATTTGACACCTCATTATTGGACAGCTTGTTATTGACAATCTGTTATTGGAAGCCATTAATTATAAGCTACTCACAGATCAATATTTTGAAAAAAAACTGCGAGAATTATGTTGTAGATATTGATAAACTTAAGTAAGGTTCCAATCAAGTGCATATCTGGCGTTTCTTTTTATGTGTGAGTTAGTGTACAACACCTCTTTCCTGTTTTCTGTTGTTCCTCTTGAGCAATTTACATTAAAGCGAACTTAAAAACCGAAACTAACGTTCGAATTATGTTTTATTATACATTAATGCCAAATCAGAACTAAAACGTTTTCGTAATAACGTACACAAACTCCAGCCATTTTTACCAGACGAAACGTGGAGTTAAAGAGGATATTTTATCCGTTTTAAAACGCACATAGCACTTTAATAGCAGATTGGTAGACCATGATGAGCGTTGAATGTATTATTTCACTTTTATTGACATTTACAACATCAAAGGGTTAAAAAATGGTAATTTGGGCTACAGCAATAAAAAATTTCAAACAAACAAGAAAAGTGGAGCCATAGTAGTAATTACTTAAATTTGCATTAAAAAAGATTCGAAAACAATTTTGAGGAAAATTTCCTTATTATAAATGTTCAATACATTAAAAAAGTAGACACACTGGCTCCGTTCTCAGTTTACTCATCCCTGTTTTATTATTACCATGGTAGAAAAAAGAAAACGTTTCTGGGGAAAATCCCTTCATGTATTTAAACTCTCTGTACCCTGCAGCTGGGCCTTCATTCTCAATTTAACTTTTAAGGGAACGAAAAAAATCTCGATCTCAATCATGTCTTAAGATTACACACATTGGGTCTGCATCTTCAACAGCACACTATTTTTTTCAATAGATCAAAGACTCTTTGCCGAACCTGTTGATTCTTCCAAAAAAGAATAAGAGGGTTTGAAAACGAATTAAGAAAAGCAAATGTTTCTGCCCAGCTATATACATTATAAGTTGGCAAGTTATATCCTAGCGTTTGATGGTAAAATGTCACAAACATTACAGGAGTGTTCAAAATTAAGTAAACCGCCACGATAATTGAGATGCTCAACGCAAGTTTGACTTCTCTTTGCTTTCTTACAATTTCCACCGTTTCCATGTGTTCCTGGACTTGTCGTCGACTCCGTCGTACAACAATAAGCACAGCCACTTGAGTAACTCCTGTAGCAAAAAGGCAAATCAACCATACGACGTGATGAATACCTCTTGCTACATAGTTAATTTTCGCCCATTGCAAAGCGGCCAGCGAAAAGTTCACAATCCATATTCCAAGCGTAAACTTCAAAACCCTGCTTGAAGAGAAAAACGTGTTGTACCTAACACGCAATCGCACCGCCACGAATCGTTCGTAGCTAACGGCGCTTAATGTCATAAAAGATACCCCAAAGCATACGTAGAAGGCAGCAGCATAGACGATTCTCACAAAACAAGGAACTGAACGACGCTGGTTTTTCATGAGCCTGTAGCTTATATAACCTGGTTGCGCCGTGAGGCCGACAAGAACATCAGATAGCGCTAAACATGCCATTAACAGATTGGAAGGCGTCCGAAGACGAGGACAGTTGAAGATGGCAGTGACAACCAACAGGTTGACTATAACGGCGAGTGGGGCAGTTACGATGTTGATGATGGCTGTTATCAGGTTCGTAGTGAATCGTTGTGAAACTTGATGGAAGATCGGATCAGGAAGATGGAAACATGATCCGGGAGGTGTATTGACGGAAATGTTGTCATCCATTTGGTTCTGTGTGTGAACTATCTCCGTAGTCCCTTAATGGTTATAATTTTCGTCTTATATTCCACCTTACTCTCTTTTTCTTTGCGATCACTGAAAGCCTTAGCAGTCACTTTATGCTGTAGTTCATTCGAGGTAACTGTGCTTTTGGCTTTGGTTACAGTGGAGATCTTGACGAATAGAAGATGTTTATATGCCTGATAATAAACACAACCTCTAGGTGCTTAATAAGTAAGCTTTGTATATAAAGCCAAAAAAGGTCTTAATTATCACAGTTGATAAATATTTATCATCCGATCAGGACAGCAAGACTCACAAAACAACATGTGGATGGCAAGCAAAATGACTTGCGCAATTATCGGGGGAAAGCACAGAAAAAATTGAAACTGATAAGAGACGAATTAATGCTAGGATAAAAAAAAGTTGTAAATTATTCCCGCAAGTCTATAAACTAGAAAATGTTTTAATAAGCTGCTATTTTCCAGGTTGGTAGCACAGTTTGCGATACCATGAGCTTAATTTAAAACGTCATAAAAGTAGTTATTAAAAAAACTCTTTTGACGTCATTTTAATTTGAATGCATTGGCGGATTTGATGGCTTACCATTTCAATTAATTCGTTCGTACTCTCTCAATTTATATTCATAAGCGTCATTTTGTGCAAGGCATAATTATAAATATAGTTTTGGACAGTTGTGCAAAAAAGAAGCAATTCAAGCTATTGTTATTTTTTAGTTTGGTGCGACATTTTGCAAAAAATCGTGTATTATACCGATGATAACGTTTTTTTTTTTCTCAATTCAAGTTAACCCACAAATAGGTGTTTTTCGATTTTAATATACAGTAGAACCCCGGTAACTCGAACTCGGATAACTCGAAAAACCCCGCTAACTTGAACTAACTGCCATTTCCCTTGGATTTGACCCCCACTTTTCAGTCATTTTTACTCGGTTAACTCGAACTCGGATAACTCGAAAACCCCGCTAACTCGAACTAAATTTCGTTTCCCTTGAACAAAATTTGGGTCAAATTTACCCCGATAACTCGAATTCCGGTTCTTGCAACTTGGCACGGTTTCCCATTGATTAGAGCAACGAACAGATCACGTATTTTACAACCATTTTCCACTCTTATCATAAGAATGTATGGTCTTGTTAGAGTTTCTGACAAGTTATAATTAAGTTCAATTTGCACTGTACCGTATACTGAAGTGCTGAAAAATCAGTTAACTATCAATTATTAACTTGGCAAATTAAATATGCAATCGACCCCGATAACTCGAAACCCCGGTAACTCGTACTGTTTTACGTTTCCCTTCAGAGTTCGAGTTACCGGGGTTCTACTGTAGGTGGTCGCCATAGGGACCTTTTTTCGCGCCAAAGAGGCCAGTGGAAAGAAGACCAACGAAATAAAGAAAACTGCTTACAAACTTCAAGGAATCGATGTGTCGTGACTAAAACTGTGCAGTTATTTGTTTTTCGTTCTTGCACCTGTAATCTAGATGGATTAAAAAAAGTCTTGTTTGTTTGTCGTTTACTGGCTTACGTTAGTTTTGGAAGAAACACGCGGTCGCGTGTGTGTTTTTTGTTTTGAAGGCCACCCACGAAGGTATGGCGTAACCGTCATATAACTCTGCAACCTAAAGTAGAAAAACTTTTTTTTTTATTAAATTTAAAAATTCTCGTCACGTATGCTTGGCGTTGCTTCAATATTTTATAAAGTTATTTGATAGCTCTGGGTTTTTAGACGTTATGTTTTTTTTTTTTTTTTTCATCAAAACGTTTTCCTTAAAACTTTCTGTTTTGTTCACCTGAGACCTGAAAAAGCCTTTAAAAGTTTCGATGGCATCAATTATGACTGATTCATTTCGCCTCCAGATCGACCAAAAATAGACACTGGAACGCAGTAAGAACTTTTTATTTTAAGGTTATAACTTTTTATTTTAAGATTACGCAATGAGAACTTTTTATTTTAAGATTATGTATAACTAATACAGTGTTTGGGTCCCCCTGTGTTTGGGACAGAAATTTGGCCACAGCACCTTCCTGTTCAGAATTACCAATTTAAACTACAACAAATAAGCCCGTTCACATGTTTGTAAACTGTTTAATTGGACATACATAGTTCGATATCTTAACAAACATCATAAATGAGAATCAACGGCTATTTCATCAAACTACCAATTCTATGAGCGGGAGCCTATTTACAAGTAACTCAAATGATGCAGTGGCCCTGTAGTTAAATAAGAGGTCCATCTGCCTCGCATTCTCTTCAGTAACATAGTTTGGTTTTCTATATGACCAGCTTATTACGCAATTAGCTCGGTCTAGAGATTACCAATGAGCCTTATACATTGTATAAGAGAACTTCTATTTAGTAAATTATATATATCTGATATTTACAGTGTTAACACCTTTCTAGCTGCATGTTTTATGTACCTGTATGTACGTAAAAGTATGTTTATGTCAAACATTCATACTGAACATGTTTTGAAACCTGTACAGTCAAGTTCTAGGTCGGGTTCACTTGATAAATTAAAGTCAAATAATACGATAAACGTTCCTCATCAGCAACATTGGGACTTTTTCTTCATATATATCAAAGATTTACAAACAAAAATGGTTAAAATTGCCTGAGCATTGACTATATCATAATCGACTGAAAATGAAATCACCTATGCCGGAAAAGACCGTTCAATTTTTATAGTTTTTTAATCTGCTAGGGAATTTATTAGGGACTACTTTTTCAAACCGGACGACAGGACCTCAAACAGAACGACCTAATTTGATCAACAATTGACGACCTTTACACGAGACTTACAGCCATTGACATCACGGCAAATTAAACTGAGCAATCATTTTCAACGAACCATACTTATACATTTCGCTCAGGTTCTCGAAACGTCAACAACGTTTTTTTTTTACTTGTTTCAAAACTACCTTCGCCCGGCCATCACATAGTGCAAACGACTGATACTCCTACGTTCAAAAAATTTACTATGTACTACTTCTAGTCAAACAATTGTGAAATCTTTGAAAATCGTAATCATGCTCATAAATAACAAAAAGATGCAATTGCGTTCTTGCGATTTTCCAAACAAACAACACCTAGTGACTGTTGTGTAAATGACATTGCAAGAGGCCCTCTTAAAGGCCCTGTAGACTTGAACACTGCGAGTTTTGCGTTACGTTATAATTCATTGTGTCGTACATGTAGTATGTTCAACTTTCTTGTATGAGCCTGCGATCCTTGTGGGCGCCTCGTGGTTGCAGTTGGCCGCCATGTTTGTATAGACAGAGATTTGGTGATTAAAGCCTAGTATTTCCTCAGGCAATCGTCTTCTCTCATTTACAACAGTGACATAGCAGATTTTCCAGGATCGCCAAAACTCCTTGACGAATTTGTCGACTCTTCCAACAGCAAATCAAAGGATTTGTGCACGAGTTAAGAAAAGCAAGAGTTTCTGACCAACTATAGTGGTTATAAGTCTTGATGTCCTGCTCGAAAATCTGGTGGTAATATGTTACAAACAAAACGGGCATGTTAAATAACAAGTACACTCCAACAATGAATGTGATGCTTCTTGTCAGTTTGGCTTCTCTTTGTCTGCGGAGTTTTTCGGTCAACTGTAAGCTGACGGAGTGCACTTGGCGACGATTTCGAAGCAAGGTCACAACGATGCCGATATTTGCTGCCCCGGCAACCAGAAGACAAATAAACCACGCGATCAAATGCATGCCTCTTGATATCTTATTTATTCCCGCCCACTGCAGACTTGTTAAAATGATATTCAAGAACCATATAGCCGCCATGTACTTGAAGACTCGCTTTGATGAAAATACATCGTTGTACCTCGCCTGGAGTCTCACTGCAACGAATCGCTCGTAGCTTACTACGGCAAGCGTCATAAAAGACACCCCACAGCAAAGATAGAAAGCATTAGCATACACAATTCTCACAAAGCACGGAACGGAGAGATGCTGGTTTTCCATGAGTCGGTAAGTGATGTAACCGGGTTGAACTGCAAGGCCAACGAATACGTCTGAGAGCGCCAGACACGCAATCAGAAGATTTGACGGTGTTCGTAGACGGGAGACGATGGCAGCAATGATCAAAAGGTTAGAAAAGACAGCAAAAGGAGCGGCGGTTACATTTATGATAGCTGTTACAAGGTTCATGATGTATCGTTCAGAAACCTTGTGGAACGTTGGATCGGGAAGATGATAACAAGATGAAGCATCATGCGCCATATCTTGAGCCGAAGTGTTGTTGGCCATGAGTAATAAGATATGTCCATCGACAAGACGCTTCAATATTGAGGAAATAGTGCTTTGAGGATATCCAAAAACCACAGATGCTTTATAATCCGAAAATTTAATTTCCATTTAGTTAAAAGACGGTAAGATGTTTTCTTTTGCACCGCTGTGCAAACATGCGGTGCAAGATAAGGTGGGGTTTTGCTTACCCATTCATCAAAGCCATATACTGTTTTGATGACATCCAGTAAATTCGTTTTCTTTATGATTCATTTAATTGCTTGACATATTGGAAACAGTTCAAACAGTTCTGCTGTTAATCTGAACCTGATCTAGAAATTTCCTTAATTAATAAGTTCAAAGGATTCCCAATACCCGCTGACGAATTGAACGAGTCCATAGAGATGTATTTTTTACAACTTTGGTAAAGTGTTTTAGCATAAATTTGACGACTGTTGTTCGATTTTCCTTGGCGTAAATTACATGCCCTGCAACATTGATAAAAATCGGTCAAATGAAATAAAAAAAATCAAGAATAAGTTAGCCGTGGTGGTTCATAATTTGGTTAAAGACGAGGATACCAAGTCGACTTAGTTTTAAAAGTACACAAAGGGCAATTGGTAAAATTAAATTCATCATCACTATATCAGCTTGACACTATTCATTTTCCTGATAAGTTATTTCAACTTTGGAAGTGATCATGACTCGACAGCTGATCTTTTTATCGCTAAGAAATCTCATTATCAGTAAAAAAAAGTTTGCTTTGAAAGGCAGCTGCGCCGAGTCCCAAGCGCATTCTATAATTAATTAAAATATCTTCTTGGAACAGAAAACAGTTCATTTGTCACTCTTCTGCAGGCATGTTACAAATTAGTTAAGAATACAACTCCTGAAAGGTTCCTCTTGTTCTTTTCTACTGAAACCCAGTAGACAGAAGAATACAACGGACTTTTGGCAATCCTATCAGTGAAATGTGAGCTGCTTGCAAAATTGTTTGGCACGGCAACACCTGAGGCCAAAAATATCAGTACCCTTTGTCTGATCTTTTCAGGCTTATTTTAACATAAAAGAAAAACTAAGTGCACGTTTCTAAAAGGAATTGATGTCCTGAAAATTTTTTTATAGAAATTTGTCGAAGGGATTCAGATCCAACTTTTATTAACGAAAAAGGGATCTGTTTTTACTTTGATTGAGTCGCGAGCTTCACTTAAATATTGATGTAATTTCTACTGATTCAAGCCTCTCGCTGTGAAGGTTGCTTGCTTGTTTTATTTCATTGGCGGATATGGAGACTGAGGTTTTGTGTCGTATCGTTCAGTTTAGAGGTATACATTTTAATTTATTTGTACCTATACAAATACAAAATTAAACTTGTGTTTTTTTCTTAAAATTAAACCTTGTTCAGACTGTTTACTCAAACATGCGGTATCTATCTGTTCATCACTGATTGACTCTACTCAATTTTCAAAAGTCTGTCACTGTATCCAGAGATTGGAATTTTTCGATCCGCGTTGTTATTGTTGTTTATTTTGAACGACCGGAAATCGAGCCCAAGTTCTTCCATCTGGAACCGGGAAAAAAAATGTTGCGCACCCCTCGCACATTGGCTCATATTTATAATTTGTTCCTTTTGTAGAAACGACGTGATCAAAAGCTTTGGCTGTTTCCATTCAAAGCACGCTGGTCTTTTCCTAGATGGCGGCTCTAAGTTATTAGATGGCGGCAAATTTTGATAACTTTGACGTCCTTTTGGCGCAGTGTGACTTCACGATTGGCCAGTGACATCACTTATAATTTATATTTTTATCCAACCCTAAATTTTGAGCTCGACACTTATTTTCTGGTTCTTAAATTGTGTAAAAATACTCTCATTAAAAATATTGTTATTGAAGTTATTAAACGTATACTACACAAGAAAAATCTATAGCCTAATTAAATCGTCAACTCCAATCGCAGAAATTGTGCTTACAAAAACCTGTCATGACCCTAGACAAAAGAAGTAAGATTTAAGCCCGCGATACTTTTGAAAAATTAACTTGGTCAACGGTCAGCTTCAAAAAACACATGACCTCGATGAGGTGTACCCTGAGCCTGCGATATGGTCAGGACATGTGATACTGATCAGCGGATATTTTGTTATAACAGCTGTCTATTGACCATAACATGGATGTCTAATATCAAACATACAAGCCGACGTTGACGTTCGTAGTGGTATGATAAGATGGCATTCTGTTCCTCCCGCTCGGGTTGCTTCCCCTCCCCAAGAGTCTGTAGGCGCGGACATGCGTACGCTCACTCAATAACCAATTTTTATCGGCTTCATGGGTTTACCAAATTTCCTTACGCATGGTGCTCCGCTGGCGCTCTTCGCGCGATGGAGCTCCGTTATTAGTGAACATTCGTTCTTTATTTACACATGCATGCACGAGCTGTGGCTTAAGTTTTTACAACGATTTAAAATTGCCAAGACAACGCATTAAGAGTAAACCAATCACGAGTCAAAAATCCAAAAACTTTTTACACGAAAAAGCAAGACAACGCATTAAGAGTAAACCAATCACGAGTCAAAAATGCCAAATGGTTGTGTATTAAGTTATCTATATATTAACCATTATGATACCAATACATAGTCACATATCATAAGTTAATGAAAAGACTAATGATAAAGATGGTGCGGCTTTTTCCCCTTATTACAATTTTTTTATGCAATGATTACTAATGTGTCCTTAACGGATGCGGACGATCACCCGAGAATCAACCGAGGAAAACCTGAATATTACCAAAGATTAAGGAAAATTTTAAGGAACTTGTTTGTCGATTTCAACGATTGCAAAAGATTCTGCACCAGAGATTACCCGATTATTGTCTAAGATTTCCGAGATTTTTCAACGTATTGACATGTGTTACTGCAGGCTAATGGGCTCCTGGTTTAATTTCGTAGATGGCGTAAACGAAAGGATAAACATTAAATAAAAGTAATCTTGGCATATACTTTTTCCAATACAACTCGGATTCGGAAAGCCTTATAACTTTTCAGACTACACTACCTGAGCCTATTCATATACGTGGTACTCTATAGCTAAAAAATATCAATGTATGTTAACTTTATAGTGGTCTGCACTTAGCTGACAGATGCCAGTCAAATAGAGAAACGAATACTTCAAATGAAAACTATATACCTAACACTTCCAACTGGCAGGAGACTGACCAGTTTGCTATTTACAAAACATAAACGAGAAGGTGAACCTTCAGCTAGTCATGTGACAGGGTGAAAGGGTTAAGCCTGGGACATCCAAACAATTTCCGCGCCGCTCGGCCACGCTGCCTCCTGCGTATTCTAAACCGTTTTAACCTGTGTTTAGAGTCATTGTACACCCAGTGAAACTAATGCTGTATTAACCGTATACCTAGTAACACTGCCTACACTGTTATATCTAGGAATGCGCACGTGATCAGTTTCGTCACTACTAAACAAGTGACGTGCCACTCTCTCTGGTATCGCTATTACGCCATGACGAATTTGAACGCTTTTCCAGTAGCAGAGTAATGGATTCGTGCACGAATTAAGAAAAGCAAGAGTTTCTGTCCAACTATAGTGGTTGTAAGTCTTGATATCTTGCTTCAAAATCAGGCGATACAGTTTTATAAACAAAAGTGGCATGTTGAACAACAAATACACTCCAACAATGAATAGGATGTTTCTTGTAAGCTTCAACTCTCTTTGCTTTCGAATACTTTCGGAGATCGTGCTGTGAGGCTGTAATTGGCGATGATGTCGACGCAGAATCAAACCGATTCCAATGTTTGCAAGCACAGAACCCAGAAGACAGAGAAACCATATAATGTAATGTATGCCTTTTGAAATGTCGCTTATTCCTGCCCATTGCAAGCTTGTTAATATAATATTCACGATCCAAATAGCCGCCATAAACTTGAGGACACGTTTTGCTGTAAACACATCATTGTATCTTGCCCGAAGTCGCACTGCTACTAAACGCTCGTAGGTTACAGCACTTAGAGTCATAAAAGACACTCCGCAACAAACAAAAAATGCATTGGAATATATAACTCTTACAAAACAAGGAACGGAACGATGTTGGTTTTCCATGAGTCTAAAACAAATGTAACCTGGTTGTACTGCAAGGCCAACAAATACATCGGAGAGCGCCAGACATCCAATAAAAAGATTTGAAGGCGTTCGTAGACGCGAACTGCTAAAGATAGCGATAACAATTAAAGAGTTGGATATCACTGCCAAAGGAGATGCAATAATGTTGATAATGGCCGTTGCAAGGTTCATGGTGAAACGTTCTGAAACTTTGTCGAAATCGGGATCCGGCAGATGAAAACATGATGAAACAAGCGAGAAGTCTTCAGTCGAAGTGTCATTGGCCATAATTGAATGTCGACTGAATTCTTCTCCCACCGTCGCTATGGATGTGCAAAATGAAGCACTGTCAATGTATACAAGCGGTTCTTCTCTTCAAATTTTCTTACGGTGGATGTCTCTTTTTGATTTGCCTTTTTGATTTGCCTTTTGATTCGACAGATCTTCCTTTCAAAACATCTGCTTGTAAATTTGATCTTTTTAACATGGGGATCGAATGGTTTTAAACAATTGCCTTTTTTGAAACATTAACAATAATGTCGGTTGGATGCGAGTAAGATCATGTTACACTGATTGTTATATTTATGGCGAAGAAGGCGATCGACATTTCACGACCAAAAAAGTCATGATCAATTTATCATGTATTCCTGAAAACGGCCCTATTTAATTAAGCCACCTCTTTAATTTTTACCTAACATCGCTTCGATGTAAAATTAAATTATTACTTTAACTAGTTTAATATTTCCATGTCAATTCGCGGCTCGCGAAAATGCCCTTTCTTACATGTTAACTCACTGAGATTGCTGAAATGAAAGATGTATTTACTTTTACAAGTGTAAATGTTAACCACAAAATTAATTACATACTGACCTTTAAGGTGAATTCAATCATTTTTTCAAAGTTAAAACCAAAAGAAACTTAACATAATTTCAACTTTTACCCTGATCATTTATTAATCCTTAACAGGGCAAGTTTGTTTTAATCCTCTTCAACCGGTCTCTCAATATCCTCAATTTCACCCAGAAAATGTGAATGTTTCTTTATTTGTTGTTACATTAATTTTGCTACTTAAACTAGATTTCCTTCTTTCCACAAAAATCCCCAAAAATCCGAAAAGAGCGTTTTTTCACTGAAAGATGAATTACAAAAACTTTTTTAAAATTTAATTATTGTATCAACTTCCATCTTACTTGCCGAGCGCTGTCAAATTCCTGACAATATGAAATGAAAGTCATTATGTAAACTCGCTGTATATCTTTAGGTTTCACGTTTCTATTTGGCTCACGATTAACACACCGGCACACCAAGCGAGTTTTCTGATTCTACTGTGGAGCTAATAGTTTTCAATTTATTTGTCTTGAGTTCTCTTTTATGTAACCTCCCTCTTTGTGTTTTTGTTTCTCTTTTTGTACGCTGTTCAATCATAGTCAGTGGTTCTATCGTGGCCATAAGCTTGATTCACTTCATCCGTCATAAAGGAAATTGAACTCTTCTACCTCTTCTGTGCTTTATTCTTCAAAGTAAACACATATTTTGCATTGTTAATTTCAATATTGCAATATCTATCTGTCGGTTATTGATTCTATCGCGGCCGTAAGTCTATTCCCAAAAACTTCATCCGTCAGTTAGTAAATTGAACTCTTCTGTTGATGTAATTTTATTTCAAAAGAGATTTCCGGCAAAAAGTTCCTGTCATTCGAAAATAAAACTTGTCGTTCACTGGCGCGCTTTTAAAGCTGTTCTTATTGTTTATCTTTCGTATTGATGTTATTGCTTTCTCGGAAAACGCGTGGTCGGAAGATATGGTCCCGTTCGCACTACTTGCATTATTTCAATTTTAGCAATGGAATAACTGAAAAATCTTCAAATCGATTTTCCAAGATGGCGAATCCAAGATGGCGCATTTTTGCACGGTGTGAGTTCATAATTGACACGTGATCAGCACTTCTGCAAACATTCGGGGATGCTTTAATTATATTAAAGATTCAAAAAATTATAAATTTATGACGTGGAACAGCTAGGGAATAGCTTGCTGCTAAAGAATGCAATAAATAAAGTTAACTGGTTCTGTATCACATGGAACACGACATCGTCAAGTTCTATACTTTGATTGATTGGTGTATAGTACGTTTTCAGGAAATGCTACCCTCTCATGGTTTTTCTCCCAAGCTTTTTCTCTCAAGATTAATATCGCGTGAGATAAAATATTCCGGCAAAAGATAAACAGCACATAAAACACCTTTTGAATTGGTAGATTATGGCATTTTTATTGAGTTTTAAGACATTGTTGAGTTGTGTTTCACCACATCGCTGACGAATTTTCTTCCTATAAATAACTCTAAAGACAGGGTGTATATTACTGAGTCACAATATAAAACAGCCTAGGTTGCCTAGGTTTTTTCTACATCGTTATATTCGTTGTCGTGATACCTCGTGGGCGAATATTTTCATCACAGTAAGGTCCAGATCATTTTAAAATTTGTTGACACATGTGAAACGTGTATAAATGTAAATTACAAAGATATTTCCAAAGAAACCCCCTAAAAAATTAAAAACTTGAAGACCCTTAACAGATGCCGACGATCACCTAAAAATAACTCGAAGACTCGAGGGTCACTCGAAGACTTCTGAGATATGATTTTCTTAAATTAAACAAATGAATATCATTACCTAAGATTTCAGAGATTTACGTGACAGATTAATGATTTGTAGATTCTTAAAAATCTTTTCATATCAAGGTTCCTTCACACGCAATTTGGACGAGGAAAGCATCACGAAGAATGAAAATTTTGCTTTTTTTCAAATAGCACTCGAAACCATTTTTTACCCGTGTTTACATTCATTGTACATCAAGTGACACTTCTGCTGTATTCGCCGCATACTTAGCAATCCCATTGTTATATTTAGGACTGTTCATGTTTTCTTCACTGTGTGCCAAATGACACATTATTCGCTCTGGTATCGTTTTTAATGCACTGACGAATTTGCTGGTTCTTCCAGTAGCATAGTAATGGATTCGTGCATGAGTTCAGAAATGCAAGAGTTTCTGTCCAACTATAGTGATTATAAGAATTAATGTCTTGTTTGAAAATGTAGCGATAAATTTTTGTAAACAAAAGAGGCATGTTAAGCAACAAATACACTCCAACAATGATTGAGATGTTTCTTGTTAGTTTTAGTTCTCTTTGTCTTCGGATATTTTCTGGGATCGTGTTGTGAGCCTGTAATTGGCGATGATGTCGACCCAAAATCAAACCGATTCCAATATTTGCCAGCAGAGAACCCAGAAGACAGAGAAACCATATAATGTAATGTATGCCTTTTGAAATTTCGCTTGTTCCTACCCACTGCAAGCTTGTTAAGATAATGTTCACGATCCAAATAGCCGCCATAAACTTGAGGACACGTTTTGCTGTAAACACGTCATTGTATCTTGCCCGAAGTCGCACCGCTACCAAACGTTCGTAGGTTACAGCACTGAGAGTCATAAATGACACTCCGCAACAAACGAAAAATGCATTAGAATATGTAATTCTTACAAAACAGGGAACCGAACGATGCTGGTTTTCCATGAGTCTAAAACAAATGTAACCTGGTTGTACTGTAAGGCCAACAAAGACATCAGAGAGCGCCAGGCATCCAATAAAAAGATTTGAAGGCGTTCGTAGACGAGGACTGCTAAAGATAGCAATGACAATTAAAGAATTGGATATCACTGCAAAAGGAGATGCAATAATGTTGACGATGGCTGTTACAAGGTTCATAATAAAACGTTCTGAAACTTTGTCGAAATTGGGATCTGATAAGTGAAAACACGATTGGGCATGAGAAAGATCTTGAGTCGAGGTGTTGTAAGCCATCAATGTTCGTTCTTCGAGGGGTCTACAAAAGTATAAACGCAACACTTCCTCCTACGGAGGATTTTCAAGATATGGTTCAGCTAGAACTTGAAATTGTAATATTGATAACCTTTTGGAGGGGTTCAGATCATTTTCATAATAAATTATTATTTGCATCGGAAACATCGGTTCATTTACCACGATTATGCCCTCAACATTTTCT
Organism: Oculina patagonica; assembly: GCF_052425735.1. Classification (NCBI taxonomy): domain Eukaryota; kingdom Metazoa; phylum Cnidaria; class Anthozoa; order Scleractinia; family Oculinidae; genus Oculina; species Oculina patagonica. Next base: position 9,566,591 of record NC_135771.1, on the reverse strand, counting down.
TAAATACAGGGATAGTTGACACTACAGCTTGCCCCTGCTGTTAATACGTTTTTTTCGCCCATTGTTCAGTTACTCAGCTTTTATCTGCTAAACTGGTTGAAAATCAGTTATCTGTTTTGGACGTTTTTGCCGGCGGCTTGCGTTTTTTAAATTGTTCTCGTATTGTGCTGACAGAATGTTACATGGTTCATAGTCTTCTCTTCTTCAAGATGGAACTAGGCCATGCGATTTAAATTATGCTTTCAGGATCAACCGTTGATGCCATGTGAATAAACAAAACAAAGCGAAATTAAGGAAAACGTTTGAAAGATTAATGATTACATTTAATTTAATTACAAGAACGCGAACGCAGCTTCTTGACATCATTTCGCCGTGTTTTGCTGAATTTGGTGATCTCAGTGAAAATAAACTTTAGCAATAGCCAAACGTTTCAAAACTACCACTAGCGCCCAACTGTTTTTTAAGATATTTTGGCTAGGAGCCTAAGCAAGAGTGACCAACTTGACAGCTGAATCGAACAAGTGCCGAAAGATTTATGCAAACGCCTGCCGTGGGTTTTAATTATCTCGAGAACTTTTGTAAATTCTCTTAATTTAATTGAGAGTCTCTAAATTAAAGTGGCACGCGAGTGAGTGTAAAAGCGATACTGGGCACAACACCAATTATCAGCTATTCTTGAAATACAAAAAAAAAAACTAACGCACATTTAAATCTGAAAGTGTGTGGTTTATGTGGCCGTGAAGCTTTAAATATAAATGACACCACCCCGAACTCTTCTTGACTGAAATAACATGGATGTAAACCAAGCTTAAAACCGGCAACCGAAAGCTCTCATCATTGAGTGTTTATCAAAAGCATATCACCGAGGTGATATGCTTTTGATAAAACTTATATTTCAATATATTCTTTGATTAACAGCTACAGTCATGTTAACTTGAGTGCATTTGAGATACTGGATAAACACATCCGCTAAAAGTGTCGAAACAATAAATTTGCCGCTGTCTTTATATGAACGTTTAAAAATTTACATCCACCCTTTCTGAGTAAGACGTATACCGAACTTTATTTCAGTTTCGGAGAAAGGAATTTACAGTGTGTTATTTATAATTTCTGCAAAGAAAATAAAATAGAATTACCCTTACGCATAGCTTAAGTCTTAATAAGCTCTTTTAACTTCACATATAGTCTTTAAAACGAAATAAAAGAAGTTGTGAATGTGCTTTTACAGGTAAACTTAATGTGTCAAGTCCACGTAAGCCATTAATAACTCATATGCGTTAACGTCGTTAAAATTCGGTTAAAAACGGGTCAAAGTTGTCTTGTACCTTGTCGAAGTTAGTTTCCTTGCCAAATTTTCTTGTTCAATAAACTTTTCTTTATTCTGCCCTTCAAGAATAGAGTTTTGTGACACTTCATATTCTATGAAGTTTTTCTTTTTCAGCTGTACCATCAAAGCAGTGAGTTGTCTGTCCGCGGATGAAAAATAATGCCTCGGAAGTGAACATATGTGATTCTTCGTATGTCGATCGATTTTTGTTCTTGCTCCTGCTTGCCGCAAGGCATTGTGAAAAAAACCATAGAACGCAAGGCATTATGGTTAAACTAATGAAAACTGCTGCGCAGCCACAAACGTCGATATTTGCAAAGAAATTCCAAACAATATAAAATAAAGAGCCTTTACAGATGTCAGATATATTTTGAAGACTTCCAATGTTAACCGAGGGTAACTCGAAGACGTTCGAGATATGATGGCTTAAACTACATAAAATTGCCTAACATTTTAACGATTTACATGTCGGATAAAAAGTGTTTTGTAGATTTTTAAAGAATCTTTTTTTATATCAAGGTTTCCTTCCAATGCAATTCGATGAGCAAAGCGTCAGAAGAATTTTCACACATTTCGGTCATTTGGAATAAATATTTTGTTTTCAAAATGGCACTCGAGACCACTGTGTTAAATCCATTGTAGACTCCCAGTGGCACTTCTGCTGCATTTGCTGTATATTTAGTAACACTACTGTTATAGTTAGGACTGTGCATGTTTTCTTCACTGTGTACCAAGTGACACTGAGTTATTCTTTCTAGTATCGTTTTAATGCAGTGACGAATTTGCCGGTTCTTTCAGAAGTAGTATATTTATCTTGTTAGCTTTCACCTCAATTGCTGAGCTATGTCACTTTTTGTCAATATGAAATGAAAGTCATTATGAAACTCGCCAAGTGTCTTCCGCACACCAAGCGAGTTTTCTGATTCTATGTGGAGATAATAGTTTTAAATTTATTTGTCTTCAGTTCTCTTTTATGTAACTTCCCTTTGTGTTTTTGTTTCTTTTTGTACGCTGTTTAATCACCGACATTGGCAGTATCTGTCTATAAATCATTTATTTAGTTCTATCGTGGCCATAGCTTAATTCACTTCATCCGTCATGAAGAAAAATTGAACTCTTCTACCTCTTCTGTGCTTTATTCTTCAAAGTAAACAAATTTTTGCATTGTTAATTTAATATTGCAATATCTATCTGTCGGTTATTGATTCTATCGCGCCGTAAGTCTATTCCCAAAAACTTCATCCGTCAGTTAGTAAATTGAACTCTTCTGTTGATGTATTTTGTTTCAAAAGATATTTCGGAAAAAAGTTCCTGTCATCCGAAAATAAAACTTGTCGTGCACTGGCGCACTTTTAAAGCTGATCTTATTGTCTAAAAATATGGTTCCGTTCCCTAAACTTACATTATTTCAAATTGGGCGCTGGAATTTGTGAAAATCTTCAGGTCGATTTTCCAAGATGGCGAATCCAAGATGGCACATACTAAAATTATTGACGTCATTTTGGCGCAATGTGAGTTGTTAATAGACCAAATTCTTATTCTCGGTATTGGACTGGAACTAGCTTGCAATGGAGGCTAATGCATTTGCAACTGTCCAGTGCATTTTATTTGTTGACACAAAAGAAACGAGTATAAATGTGAATTACAACATATTTTCAAAGAAAGCCCTAAGAAATTAAACTTGAAGACCCTAATTGATGTCGAAGATCGCCCAAAAATAACTCGAAGACTTTCAATGTTTACCTAGGGTCACTCGAAGACTTCCGAGATATGATTGTCTTAAACGAATTGAAATTGCAGAAGACTCTTCAAAGTTTCAAAGTTTCACGTGTCGGATATATAATCTTTTGAAGATTTTTGAAGAATCTTTTAATTTTGTATCAATTAAGGTCCCTCCCATGCAATTTGGAGGAGGGAAGCATTAGGAAGTTTTTCAGACATTTCTGTCACTTGGAATAAAACGTTTTTTATATAGCACTCAAAACCACTTTTTATTGTTTTTTTTTTTTTTTCATTGTACTTCCAGTGTCACTTCTTCTGTATTCTCCGGTCCGTACACTTAAACTGCTAGCTAATGCTGTTTTATTTAACACTGTGCATGTTTTCTTCACTGTGTAACAAGTGACACTGAAAATTTACTGTAAGGTAAAGGTACACAAGGGTAATTGGCAATATCTAAAATGATCATGTACGGGTATTTAGCAACATAATTTGACTCTATAATAACCTTTGCTAGAAGAGATCAGAGACGTTTGACGGCTAATTGGATGGCTCAGTTGACGGTTGACCGTGAAATTGTTCCATTTTAGGCAATTGTCGTTTATGATGTGGATTTAAGCCTGCCATGCCAAGCAATGTACCCATCTAACAGTGAACAACAAAAGCAAACGTACATTCTACTTATTAGAAGAAAGATTAAAAGTCAGGCCGAGTAATAAACCGCCACATCAAATAAAAAATCTTTCGACAAAGCACTTGATAAACGGAAAATGGCGTTCACTTGAATCCACTGTTCATCAACGTTGTCAGTTTTCTGTGAGCTAATACTCATCAAGGTCCAACCGAGTAGACTGTCTTTCATAGAATGGCAAGTAAAGTGGTTATTTTAGTCAATTCTGTAAAGGATGGCAAGAGAAAACCAACAGTTTTATTTTAAAGCGGAGTCCTAGGGTTCGTAGGATGTTGTTATTCGTTCCAACCAGCTGTGTTCTTTGTACTTTCAGTCTCCTGCAGAATGTGCTTCTTTGGTTAAGATCTACAAATTATAACACATTTCTGGCGTATTAATTGCCCACTCGTCAAAATTATTTCCAAAGGCGTGACGTTAAACATTTTGCTTAGTAGGGTAGGTATCACGAAAACGAAAACAGCCATTTAGTTTCATTCAAACAATAGCTGCGTTTGGATTTAAAAATCAGCTTTTCAATGAAAAATCAAATACAAAAAGGCCAAAAGGCTAGCCAAGCGAAACATGAATAAGTTCTAGCGCAGGTCACTGGAATAAGAAGTTGAAAGATGTCGGAGCTTTTTTCCGTGCTGTATTTCTGGGTGGCTTTCGTAGCTTTACTTCTTCCTTTGGCTTCAGGTAGGCAAAGTATTATCTGTAAATTATTGCGTCTACAAGGTAAAGTTTGGGCCGGGAAATTTGTGTAAATGTGCTTTCTGTAGTGATCTCATAGCGAAGAAAGGTCAGTCGGCTTTTCCTTTCAAAATATACGACACTATGCTGCAAAATCAAATGATCTATTCCATAAGCAGAGATACAATCAATGTAAAGTTTTATTTACATTGCAGTAGTTATCACTTTTTTATAGCTAAGTAGCACGAAACGTCGAAAGTTTATTTTGTTTCTCACCAACATAATTATCTTTTGTAAATAAATTCTGTTCCTGCTCATGGCTTCACTTCATATGACCGGCTCTTCTATTCCTTTAGCTCTCAAGCAACTTCGTCTCAACCGTTGGTTTCACTTCAAAGACTGATCAACAGGCTTGCATAAGATTTTAATGTAGGGCAAAGCTAGTTCAGTTAAAAACGCCTTTTGTACTTAACTAGATAATGAATTAACTGGCCAATGCATCCTTGTTAGAGTTTAATTTGTATGCTAGATTTCTTGACCGTGCATACAGGAAGGCGTTCTAAATTAAAGAGTTCCTGTTTTATGAGCTCGTCAGTCTGTTTTCAGTATTCTCCAAGCAGGCGTCGTATCGATATGCAAAGTATTTAGCAAAGATTTTCTTAACACTTGACTTAGTTTTTCTTTTTGAATATATTTACATTGTGACTTGTTTTTGTCAGAAGTGCAATGAAACGTACAAAATATGTGGGATGTGGAATTATTAGGGTTTGGTAACTTCTCTTTAAAAAAGTTACATATTGTTTTCAAACTCAAAACAAAACTGAGGTGAACAGTATGATCTAATGTTTCTGAAAGCGTTTATGCGGCAGCAAGAGAAAATAAGAAGACCCTGCGATAGTGATTTTGTCATTACTTTTATAACGTGATGCCGCCTGCCAGCCTTTGGGAAGTTATAACAATGTTCATTGTATGAGTCAATTGTCTTTTATCCAGTGATAATCAAATTAAGTGCGCTGCGTAAGTAGATACAAGCTGGGCTTAACTCACTTGCTGAAACATGTAACTAAAACTTGAAATGAAACACAACATATCACGCATGTAATTAGTAAATAAAAATAAAAGTAAAGCCCCGAAAAAAACCCACAGTAACAAGCAGCATAATAAAACATGTTGACTATTTATAACTAAGCAACAACTTGGCAAAAGCTTAGAACTGAAAACTAATTACTACATCAAAGGGTCTTGTTTCAGCCAAAATCCATAAAACTCGTCACGCAAAGTACGAAACCAAACTTAGCTTCCACTGGTTTTGCAATGCAAGGTTTCACATGAGCGATTTTTTGAATTTTTTCAGTAGCTGGTTACTATTGCCAAAGAGAAACAAGGGGAGTTGCAGATGGAGTTACGTGTAAAAGATTGGGTCCACAAAAAATAAGAAAACTTCCATGACCCCCCACTAACTATCTTGAAACTCTCATGCCCCCCCCCCAAAAAAACACCTAAAACTTTTCTGCCTCCCCCCCCCTATGATTTAGTCAGCACCCCCCTAAAAAATAAATAATGAACACTCCCTTAGATGTTGGTGAATGTGACAACCGAGCCTGTGCCCAGAGAGCCAAACCACTGGCGGCTCATATGATAGACCTCTATTGCAAATCAGACCAATATGCTAAGCTGACATTATTGTTACTTATAAATTCCGCAGAGGTGTGTGATACATATTCATTCTTTGATTTTATATCACAGGAGACTGTGTTAATTTGGATCTTGGAATGGAAAGTGGATCAATTCAAGACAGTAATATAACTGCTTCTTCTGTACAAAGTGTCAGCACACCAGCCAAGAATGGTCGACTGAACTTTGCATCAGGATCATCATGGTGTGCAGCAACAAGTGACACTAATCCATATCTACAGATTGATCTACAAACACTTCATATCATCTGTGCTGTGTCCACTCAAGGGAATTCTCAAGCTGATCAGTGGGTGACAAACTACACTCTACAGTCATCTACAAATGGTTCAACCTGGACAGATTATACAGAAATGGGACAAGTTATGGTAGTATTTTTTTTAAATACACAATATAATTCAGGCAGGCATTTCATGTAAACCCTTATTTGTTAAGTGCATTGTCACTGATTGGTATTAAAAAAATGTTAGTGTTGGTAATTTTCATGCAAATATGTTATGTTACAATTTGGAGTCTGAACTTCTTATCCATTTTTGTCTTTTTATTTTTATTTTTTTAATTTTAGACTCTTAGGGGAAACAAAGACAGAAACTCAGAGGTAAAGCACATTCTTTATGAAGGTGTTTTATCAAAGCATTTGAGATTTCTGCCTGGAACTTACCATGGTGGTGTATGTATGAGAACAGAAGTGTTTGGAGTGAAGCTTAAACCAGGTGAATACAGCTTTAATACTACTTCTGCTACCATGAAAGGTGCCGTGGCATAATGGTTAGCTTGCTGGACTCTAGAAAGAGTGGTCTGGGCTTGAGCACCAGGGCAGCTAAAGGGTCATTTTGGTGTGCTCTAAACTGAAAGATACTACATAATTCTCAGTGTCTCTTAATTTTCCACCAGGAGTTTAAATGTGGTTTATACGGCAAACTATTAAGGCAGCCTGACACAATATGTTGTACTTACATAATCACAACATAATCACATATATCTTGTTACCATGGTAACATCATCCGCTTCAGTCTTGTTTTTTTTTGCTTTGCACCATAGAAGTACCATTTCTAACTTTGTTATGCAAAATTAACTGCCTTTTAACTTGACACACACAATGCCAGCAATGTTGTAAGGCTACGTACTGCACCACACATGGGAGTATGTACATGTAGCTGGTGTTTGAAAGAACAAGAATAGGGAACACACTTATTCATGCATATACATGTACATGCATGGCAATATGATGGTATATCTTAACAAACTGTTTTACATGTATTTTTAAAATTAATTGTCCAGAGATATCCCCCATTTTTGATTTGTCGTCATGCTATATTGTACACCATGTTATAATTATGGCAATATAACTCATAATTATGTGCATCAACATCTGAAATGAGATATTACAAAGGCGAAAACACTTGATGTCCTCATTTCATTGTTCTGAATAAGTTTGATGTATTTTTCACATCATAAATATAATATACTTTGAATACAAGAACAACATAAAACAAAAAAAAATATCGTACAGTCGGCAAATGCCTTTATAGCTAATGTTGTCAAAAGACAAAGTCCTAAATAAATAAATAAATAAATAAACAGTTCCAGGAAAAAGCTCTACCCACTCCAAGTTTAGGGAGATCAAATTACTACAGTGTTTAAACAAAATGTGGGATGGCCACGGTGACCAACAGTAACTTAGCACACTTCACTACAAATGGAGTTGTCTGGGTTTGAGCCCGGGCCGTGCATGGTCTCTGTGTTGTGTTCTTGGGCAAGACACTTTACTCTCACATTGCCTCTCTCCACCCAGGTGTATATATCGGTACCAGTCAGTTTAATGCTGGGGGTAACGCTGCGATGGACTTGTATCCCATGCAGGGTGGAGTAGAAATACTTCCAGTTACTTCGAATTCATGATACTGAAATTGGGATGAGGCCCAGCCTGATGGGCCACTAGGCTCGAAGGCAGACCTTACCTTTTGTAATAAAACAAAAATGTATAGAGTCCATATGCTTCGACTGGATACTCCTGGGACTTGTGTAGGTAAACCAGTCTTAGTGCCACCATACTTGAATATCTATTTAAAAGTACATTAAGTACAGCACACGTTAAAAGTACCTTGGCCTATCCCCCCCCCCCCCTCCCCTCCCACCAAATGCGAATTAAAAAATCAATATAGGAAGACTTTCCTTTTATGAACTCATACCATTCAGAGACACCTGTCAATGTTGTTGTTTTCACTGATACACAGAGAATCTTGCTCTTGTAAGGCCCACAGATCAGTCTTCAACATACGTCAACGATTTTATTGGTGTTGCTAAATCAGGAAGAGCAGTGGATGGAAATCCTGATCCTGATATGCGTAACAGACACTGTTCGCATACCAGGAAGGACAACCCCAGCTGGTGGAGCGTGGATCTGGGTTCAGATCACGTGCCAGTCTCTGAAATACACATCGTCAACAGGTTCACAGGTCCCCAGGAAAAAAATAAAGACTTTAAAATAACCTTGGGTGAGTAGTATGCTTTGAATAAACTGCTTTTTAAAATTACCGTACCCAAATTCGAAAGTAGCCAATCAGAAGCGCGATCTACTGTCCTGATATCCTACGATATCATCACTGACCTGATATGCCACCATATCACGGTCACCATGAAGTAAAGTAGTGTTACTGTACGATGAAATGAAAAGAGGTTTTACCAATAAAACAGAACTTTGTAATTTAAATTTAGCGGTGTTTAGCGGTCGTAAAAAGAGAAAATCTTTCCCGCCAAAACTAAACTTGAGCGTGCTCACCAATTGCGCGATGTTTGCTGACGAGTACTGAGACCGCATTCAGACTGAAAAAATGGAGTCGGATTTTCCAATTTCGCTTATTTTGACTCTAAATTAGCGAATAAAACTCTAAAAAACGAGTGGAAATAAAGGCAGAAGAGGAACTTGGTAAAAGTGTTGAGACAGTCGACACATGAGTACGTACCTGCAGCATGGCTTAACAGAGCGATAAAAACCGGATTTTTGGCTACATTTGGGTACGGTAAATACCTAATAGTCCTTTTGGGGCGGCCATCGTTTGGTCTCGCCATGGGTATTTTGGCTCGACTACGTCTCGCAAAATACCCATGGCTCGACCAAACTCGCCTGATATGCCGCAGCGTACAAAAGTACGATTAGGTATAAATATCATGGGGTAATAGTAAATAAGTAAAAATTTTACAGTACACAGCCTTGTACACGTACATAGGACCTTATTAACCATATACCGTATTTAGCTACATAACTGTACCTCACAGTAATATCCAACGCCAACAACGTAATATTTTCAAGTGTTGAGTGGACAACTTGCGCAAACTTGTTTATCTCCTGAACAGTAGACTGCAAAACAGTCGTTTTTTTCTGTAAAGTCGTTGGAAAAAGTTCTTATCGAAGGAGCCAAGCGCCCAACGTTGAGGCGCGAAGCGCCGATGTCTCTCCCCAGTCTCACTCACAGTTTTGATATTGGCTCCAGACCTCTCGCTCTCGTTCGAAGACCGAGCGCGTTCGCAAAAGATACGACTGTTTTGCAGTCTACGTAAACACTACTTTTTTAGAAATAATAATTATTGTACTTCTACGTATTTCACTGTAGTCAGTTATTTCTGTTTCAGTTAATTCTCTCTAACTAGCTATTTTTCCCAGCTACTTATTTTTTTCTAAATAGACAGCTTATCTGACGAAAACAAATACCTTGAACGTGTTGTCTACAACAACTACCTTTCATGTACTCTTGCACTAACACGAAAAAGGTTAATACAGAGAGCAATTTAATAGAACAACTACAACGCTGGCTTCATAAGACGAAACAGTCACCGAACTACTAAAACTACCGAAACAAACAGAAACCCGACATCTGTTACTACAGCGACTATACCCTACATCAAGGGCACTTCTGTGACCATTGCGCAAAATATACGACCGTACCAATTTCTCACGCCTAGTCAAAAAATGTGAGTTATTGAAACTCGCAAACCCATAACTACGTTACGGAATTTACTGACCAAAAAAACGTTAAAGGGGATGAACCTAATGACAGACAAGGAGCGGTCATATAGAGTCTCGGTATTTTTAGGGATAATGGATATTTGTCCCCGAAATTTTAGGGATAATTGAGATAATTCCCCCTCCCCTCCCCCCCCCCCCCAAAAAAAAAAAAAAAAAAAAAAAAAAAAAAACAGGGTTCGAAAATGACTCAAAATGATTTTATTTGACAAACGGCGAACGAATTGAAACTGACCGATTAATGTTGAAAAACTTTCCATAAGTCTTATGGTTAATAACAGCATGGCTTAACTGAGCAATTAGCTTCAACGGCTTCAACGGACCAGACATAACATAGACTGCAACAATATTTCAATTTAACGTTGAGATGACTTCCGCTCAGGTTGTTGTGACGTCAGCTACCAGCAACAGTTCGTTTTAGAAATACTTCCGCCTGGGCGATCACACTACACCAACCTACTGATACTCCTGGGTTCAAATCATTGTTTTAATAAATTCAATTTATATATACTTTAATTATTGCAGTTGAAACGCAAATATTAGTTCAAAGTTCATGTATTGTGTTGTTTGATTGGCTTTTATTTGAATTTCTGTAACATAGTATATAACATAGAAACAGCTGTTCTGGTTGCATTCCTTGTAAAGAAAATTAAGCTTAATTGTTGGAAGGAAGTCTTGTATGATATATCTGTGAAAATAAATTAACCATAACAATGTATTATCACTTAAATTCATGACGTAGTCACGACGTTTCGATTGCTAGTTTTTCATGAGGTGACAAGGTCAGCTTGTTTTGCACAACCCCATAAATCATGATACTCTGTGATTGGTTGGTTTTCGGCAGCTGATATTGGTGCATTTTGATCCTCTCAGCTGTTCTGGTGGGTTATTCCCTTGGTGGTTTGCCCCAACCAGACCTCCACCGTTTTACAACACGCTTTCAACATTAGACACCACCTGCTTAGGAATTAAGTGTATTGATCGTGATCCTTATTGGTACTCCACTTGGGTCAAAGAGGCAATTCACATAAAACTTCACCCTAACAACATCAACGGGGATAATGGAATTCAAAATTCCAGAAGTATGGAAGCCCATGATCGAGAAGCACAACAACAGGAGAAGTGTACAATGGCGAGCCACCGAGAAAACAACCCACCGGAACAGTGGGGATCGAAATGCATCAATCAGACCTGTTGAAAACCATCCAATCACAGCGGACTGCCGTGCTTTATAAGCTGTTACGGGTAACTAGTCAGAACTGTTTTACAACAGTTAATTGTTACTGAAAAATTACTAAAACTGAAAAACAAACAAATTGAAAATAAATTGCAACATATTTCAATGACAGGTAATTCAAGCATTGTGACAAGCAACCCTCGGTGTGTGGGACTCTACAGTTTTATTCAGTTCAAAGCATCAGCTCTGTGTTTTGCTAATCCACTGAAGACTGGCAGATATGTTGGTATAATGACCACAAAGGAACAAAGCCTCCAGCTTTGTGAGGTGGAAGTTTACTCACGAGGTATCTCAACATAATAGTGCTGAATGATAAAGATATTAAATAGATTTAGCCAAGTCTAAAAGCGAAGCTCCCCGATTATTTACTTCGCCCTTTTCGTAAATCCGAATTTACTGACCGATAAGAGGAAAAATATAGCACTTGAGCCCGCGATCCAATGGAAACAATTAGGTGATAAGGTGATTTTTTTTTGGTTACTCGGTCAGCGGTAAACTTCAAAAAACATTCGACCTCGATGAGCCCTATATGTGAGCCCGAGATATGGTCATGTGATACTGGTCAGCGGATACCTCGTTTTGACAGCTGTCAATTGGCCATGACATGAATGTCCAATATCAAAGATGTAAGCTGACGTTAACAAAATCTTTTTTCTGGGGTATGGCCGCCATGTTGCACGACGTACGTCGTACGTGCCCGCGAACCGTGCCGCTAGCCATGATGACCATGAAAACTCAAATACATGGTTCTGTTAATTTTCTATGGGTATGGGGCTCTGCTCTGCGGCCCTTCGGGCCGCTGGGAGCTCCGCTAATAATAATTCCTTACTTCCCATTGGCACCTGAAAGAAATCGCTAACTGCCTAATTGGCACTTATGCTTGCTCTTGGCGTTCATTTTCACTACAAATTCCTTTTAGGTTTGTATCATGAATCCAGTTTTTACAAATTTATTAATTTTTTAACACCATGAAAGAGACATTTGTAAATAAAACAAAGATCAGCTTAAAATTAACAATTGCGTGTTAAAGTTATTTTTAGATCGGTTTTAAGTCGAAACATCTTCGGATCTTCATCGGCAATCTTCGGCAATCTTAGGATTTCTTCGGAAATTTTCGGAAAATGTTCGGAAACATTCCTACGACCTTCGGACAACATTTTGCAAACCTTCGGAAATCTTCGGAAAATGGTCGGCAATCTTTGGAAAATCGTCAAAAACATCGTAATTAGTAGGTTTATATAATAAACAGAATATTACATGGTTGCTTGGAGATATGAAATTTATCTTCTCGTGTTCAAATCGATAAATTTCATATCTCCGCGCAACCATGTAATATCCTCTATATATAAGATTATAAGTAATCTTCTCAAACAAAACGAATCGAGTTTTGCAGAAATTTTGTTTATACCTTTAAGTTTTGCAAGAATATTTTTTTTCAGTCAAACACAAGTTCCCAACGATATCAGGGCTTGTTGATTTTTCCCCTCTTGTTAATTTGGCATGATTTTCCCTTAGGAATTGTCCTTCCCAACCCCCTTAACTCGCCCTCTGAAAAAAAAATGTTCCATACGTAAGAGGAGCATTGTTTGTGCATTCTGAATGTCTTTATTACAAAGGGCTGTGGTTTTAATCCAGTGTCTTGATAGTTTTTTTAATGATGTTTAACTGATTCAAGAAAATCTGGCGTTTGGCAAGCAAACAAACCAGAGTAGTACAAAGTGGGATGGTCAAAGTAGCAGAGGAGTAGATGGTATTAGTTTAACAAACTATGCCGAAGGATCGTGTACACATACACAGTTAGAAGATGAACCCTGGTGGAGAGTGGACCTGGGACAAGTGGAGCCTATTTCTGAAGTGTACATAGTCAACAGAGGAGATGGTAGCTGGGGATACAGATTGTCCGATTTTGAGATCAGAGTGGGTAGGTTATATATATGCATTTCTGATATTGCCTTTTGATACAGTTGTACAGTCAAACCTGTCATAATACGGAAACCTCCCGTAAGCAGATTCGACGAAGGCTAGCTCTCAAGGACAATAAATTTTCTCGCCTAACAAAGCTACTCGGCAAAGGCCTCCAAAGCTACTCGACAGCTTCGTTGATGTTCGGTGACATTTGACAAAATTTTGGAGGTATTCGCGCCAGTCCCTTACAAGAGCGAGTATACATAAGAGCCCTGCATCTCATTTCGGCCCAGTTCGCGTAAGAATCCTTCGATTCTGTTACCTGATGTGTTGTAATAGCAAATGTTCAAACTCTGTTTTGGCCGCTGTCTTTTAAGCTTAAACATTTCTTCGACGCCTATACACTTCTGCAGCTATCCAGTCTCAAGTCCGGCTCTATCTGGTAAAGTAGCGTCGTGTATTTATCTCGTGTATTTATATCTCTCTTTTATCTCTTTCGGGTTTGCATAGTGCTTTCCACTCCTTCAGCTTCCCTTCAATTTGTACACTGGTTTGTTTCGTTCGTTCCGGTGAAACTTATGTTTCGTGTTGTTTGCCTCACAAACAATGGGTTTTGTGAAGTGCTTTTATTTGGCTTTGTTGTTTTTTGATCTTTTTTGTTATGCATAGTTTGCCTTTCAAATTTCGTCTTTGAGCAGTGCTATTCCCTAGGCGCCCATTTTTTTAATTTCATTGCGTGAGTTTTTTCAATGTGGTTTCTTTGTGCGTTTCTCGCCTTCCAACATAGGTTGGTGGAGTTCAGTTCAGTGACCCAATTTCCAAGTTTTGAGTTTGCACGCTGGAAGATTTTGTAGCTCTCTAGTCTAGGTTGGATTAAAATGGTTCCCATTGTCTCCCCTCGTTTATTGCCCTAATTATTACTTTTAATCTGTTGTTTTCCTGTCATGTTTTCTATTCTGCGTCATTTGCATCTAATTTGGTATCATTTCGTTAGCTTTCTTTTGTTTGCCAGCCACTTCGCAGCTTCTTTTGTTTTTTTCTTTTCGCCACCGTATTGTTTTACATGTTTTGCTTTGGCATATCTGTTTGGGTTTTCTTGACAGCAGAGTTCACTGTTTTTACACGTTTCGATTTTACTGCCCTATTGTCCCGGGCCATTTTCTTTTATTTTCTTCCCACGGTAGCCTAAAAGGGTGTCTAATGCCCTAGTCGGATTGCTGACGCTCAGTCTGCCATCCCTTGGGTGGGTTCTCTCGCGCATTTCCAGCGCCAAATATTTTTGTCCTATGCCATGTGCATTTATCCTGGATTTTCTGTATATTTAGTTCTGCCGCCCAAGGGAAGGCATTCTGAGTGTCCTCAGTTGCTTTATGATTTGTCTTTGTGGAAAAGTGCTCGGCTTTAGGCCGGGGAAAGCGAACTTTTGCTTAGATAACTGCGCGTCCTGTCCATGACCATTTTTTTTTTCCTTTTCTTGCCATGGTAGCCTGAAATGGTGTCTAATGCCCCAGTCGGATTATTGACGCTCAGGCTGCCATCCCTTGGGTGGGTTCTCTCGTGTATTTTCAGCGCCAAATCTTTTTGTCCTGTGCCATCTCATTTATCCTGGATTTCCAGTACTTCAAGTTCTGCCACCCAAGGAAAAGGCAGTCTAGCCTCAGCTATTGTATGGTTTGTTTGTGTGACAAAAAGTGCTCAGCCTTAGGCCGTGGATAGCGAACTTTGGCCCCTGGAAGTGTCTTGCTAGCCTTCGTCGTCAGTTATGGGTTGCTGGGTAGGATTTTTCTGGTTTGAGTTTTGGGTCTTTGGGTTTGAGTATCAGCGATGTCTTGGGTCATCTGGTTTTGGTCATACATGAGCCTCTGGCTCGGACACTGAGGGTAACCTCGTCCCGCGTATGGACTTTAAAATTGTATTTACATTTACATTTTTTTTTTACATGTAATACGCAGACTTCTGGGTGCGGGAGCATATTTCCATCTCTTATTAGCGAGCGTGAAAGGGACTGTCGCGAATAGACCCTAAAACAAGAGGATTTATTTGTCACCACTGCATTTTCACCGCGCGAGCCCCCTTTCCTTCAGACGATTGATTCTCAGCCACAAGGCTCCTGTGGCAATTATAAACAAACAGGACCGCTCTTAGGATTAACTCATTTAAGTCCACCGAAATATTAGACGTCTTTTCACCCGATATTTCAATCAGGGGCTGTGTTTATCCTTTCCAGAGATCGCGGTTTAAAATAATAAACTAGAGGTCCCGAGTCCTAAGTTTCACTGTACTTCACCCTGATAGCCGTCCCATACTCTACTGTTGCCCACCTCCCACGAACGAGGACGTTGGCCTTTAGGAGGATGATAGATAGATAGCTTAAGGACGAACAAATGTATGCCGAGAACCAATTATTTTAAATTTTCGGTATTGTACGGTTCTTTTTCTTTTTAATATTTTAACCTTTCTCTTAGGAACAATAGTCAGCAGTGGGGGTGTGACCAACCCTAAGTGTGGTGGTACTTACAGAATTCCTGAAGCAAAAGGTTTATCATTCTTCTGTCGTCCAGCTTTGTATGGAAGATATGTGACAATCAGAAGTTTTTTACTAAATGAAGCGTTGTCAGTCTGTGAAGTTGAAGTGTATTCTGAAAGAAGAGGTATGGTCTTTGTATGGTGTTTGTAGGTTGTATTTGTTTCTAAATCTTTAGTACACCTGATCCTTTTAATAATCATCGTAATAAACACTAAGAATGGTTGCCCAACTTATTAGCCAATGGTGGTTATTTTGGGCAGCCATGCACTTTATTTTATTTTATTTTTGTCTGTATTGTAAATTTAATTTAATTAAGGGTGTGCATAAAGTTGTTGATGTTGTTGTTGTTGGTAAATAGTTATTTTGATTATGATGACGATGTTGATGTTGGTAGCAATGATTTCTTTCAGTTTTAATTACTATTAATAATATATAGATTTTCATTAAATATTAAAATGCATTATGGATAAAATATTATGATGACTGTCCGTGTAGCTTGTTTTATGTAAAAAATTAAAAAAGAACCTTAAAGGTATAATTACAACAAACACTTCAAAAGCTTAATTCCATTTCAGCATGCCAAATCCAGGCCCTTGGTGTGTCCAGCAGTGATGCATTTCCAGACAACAGCTTCTCAGCCTCATCATCAAGGAGTGGTAATGAAGCTTCCAAAGGTCGTCTGAATGGAGATGGTGCCTGGTCACCCAACACTGACAGCAATGCTAATGACTATTTACAAATTGACCTGAAATATAAGTTTGTTATCTGTGCTGTAGCTACTCAAGGAAAGTCAAATGCTGATCACTGGACAATAGAGTACAATCTCCATTTGTCTCTAAATGGCAATGATTGGGTTACCTATCAAGAAAACAATGTTGACAAGGTTGGTTTGAGTTATATTTAAGGTGGTCAGCTAAATAGTCTAGTCCACATACACCAAGACGTGAAAAAAATCATCCATGGGATTTTGATAACCAGAATTCTTATTCATCGTGGTAAAGGAAAAACCGACATGTAAATATTGCTGCCTTGTCTGTATTGACTTTTCTTGTTCATAAATCATGTATGTGGTTTTTAACAGTGATAATAATAAACAGCCGGTGTTTTTACTTCAGTCTTTATATAAATTATATATGCATTGTATAAATGTATTGGCCAGTCTTTCCTTATGTTAATGATACGTACCGAATTTAGAAATTTATCTTATTACTAAACAGTTATCATAAACTAAAGATAAGATATACGGATTGGAATATTGACATACGTTTTGATTGATTGTGTGGCAACTCTGATGTGTTTTCACGACGTGCATTATTTTGGTACTGTCAACAACGGGCGGCCCAAGCAAAAGCTGTGAAACATCTAACATCACATCGCTTAATAGTGATCACGGTTGATAATGCAATCTATGATAATTATGTCTCAGGAAACAGGAATACTAGAAACTTCTTAAATGAAAGTGCCTTTCCTTGTCCCCCCCCCCCCCCCCCCCCCCCCCTTCCTTATTTCCATGATGTATTGTCTGCAGTGCGCTTACTTTGTCGGACCTGTTTACATGGAGGTAGGGTGCCCCGGCTAACCGAGTTACCCGGCTAGAAGGGATGAGACATAGCCCGCCTTTACATGCAGAATTCACAGCCCTTCTACCCGAGCTGAAACAGCGCCATATAAGCGTGTCACAGCGTGGGAAAACCATGTAGCTCCAAATGATTTTAGAAAAATATGACAGTTTTACTAAATAATCAGACTAGCCGTCTTCAAACCTATTTTATTTTGATGTGCAAGCTCTTAGAACTTTAGTACGTCCATTTATGGGGAAATTCAATCGAAATTCAACAGTCTTTGGCCGCCAAATTGAAATTAAATTTGTTGTTTCGTGAGCTAGGATAATCATTCCTACGAAAATTTCGAATTAATTAGCTCTTTCTCAAAGAAAAAATTTTCCAACCTACAGATAAAACTAATTTGATCTAATTTTGGTCAAATAGCACTGTTTGGGTCCAGAATTTACACATTTTATGCCATTAACAGTCACTGACTGAGAAATCCAGGCAGGCAGTCAAAGATGGGGGTCGGCCGATTTGCTTCATACTAACACCATAAATAGGTTAGGTGGACTTATGAATAAATATACTAAACTTGGCTCCTCAATCGTTTTTGTATAGGAGATATGAGGTCCACTATTTATCACCCCATCAGGGCCTAGATTTACCAGTAAATTTGACCCAAATTTGAAAACCACTATAAACTACAAAATTAAACGAACGGAATTTTTATTTTCTGTGTGGCATAAACAGACATAGAACTACTTGTAAAAATCCAGAAATGTACGAAATAAGCACAGGTGAGTTTACACCGTCCACGTTTTGAACACCTACTTTTTACATTTTCGAATGAGCAAGATTTTGCCCATTTTCGAGTTCCCGTAGAACACACAACTATAACTGCAGAAATCATTGGATACCACAGATAAGTGCTCTTACCTTTCCTCTATCATAAACAGCAATAATCTTTTTGGGCCATTGAAACAGCAAGATTTTAGAGCACCTCAATGTAGTTCATGTAGGCGATATCGTCTTCAACAACACACGAAGCAACCAATGTGTTTTTAAACCACTCCTCGAGTCCACTTTGAGTTTTTCCGAGGTTAAATAAATGCAATTGACTGAATTCCTTCCGAAATATATCTCAACCCGTCGATAATTCATTAAACAGTGAAGAAAACGTGGAAAACACGAAAATAACAGAGCGACGCCATTTTGAATTTGACAACTCGCAGGGGCCTGGAATTCAGCTTTTCCCAAGGAGGGTAGGGTGGGTGATTGTTTCAACAGGTGTATCACAGGTGGGTTAGAGGGGCTAGCATTGGGCCGAATCAATTTTTATGCTATTTACAAAGGGAGTAGCTTGTTTATTTAGTTTTATACTATGACAGCAATTAAAAAATATATTTTAATAAAATAATAAAATTACGAACGAGTTTGAATAAAGTATATGTTGCCTTTTTGTTTTTGTTTTTTTTCTGTCCATCACTCCATCCGTCTGCTCTGCAGATTCTCCAGTGCCAATTATATTTTTTACAGCTACTTATTTTATATTGATAAAGCCGGTTAAATAAATATATATATTTATATTTAACTGCAGACAGTACTGTTTCGGCCTTTATATATACCGTGTACATATATTTTTATGCCAACGCGTCATACAGGCACCAGGTTTTGCGATGTTATCTACATAGCCGGCTTGAAATATAATGTACGATGGAAAATGAGTTGCTCATTCTCAAATGAAAACAGTGTGTGCGGTGCAACACCATACGCTCCAACCGAGCTTCATGTAATTCCTTTAGAAGCATGTAGCAAGGATTTAACCCAATATCTAACTAAATTGGGTGTCAGTGGAAGCGGTGGTGTTGGTACACAGATCACAGAGAGTGAAGTTATTCTCAATCGCGCTGGATTACATTCCCTGTCAAAGAAAGAGAGAGGAAGGATTACTGTGTGTCCAAAGCACCGATACGAACTGACAACACATTACCAAAAGTTGTCATCCAGTTGCTGTTACCCATCTCATAGAGGCGAAGCGAAAAAATTGAAAAATCCTCGTCGGGTAAACAAGCAGGTGTCAGAGGAAATCTATGAGGTGTATCATGTTTCAGTGCCAATCGGTTCCGGTAAGTACAACAGTACAATAAAATTATTATTTAGTACAGCTTTTCACATGTTGGATTTTTCATGAAAGATTCACAAGAGAAATAATGAATACTATTATTATATTCGTGCTAATTATTTCATTCTTTTAGTGTGTTTCCATATTTAGCTGTTTATCAGTTTGAAAATCTTTGCTAATTACAGTGTGGAAAGTGTAGCATTCCAATTGAAACCAACACGTTTAGCTTGCCGTCGTGTTTTTCAGAAAACCTTATCAATACCTTTACATCTTTCTTGTTTCAGCCCTATGTAACACATGCCGAAAAGGCCATTCAAAAAGTGATGAAGAGACCAAGGTGAATATTTTGAATTAAAATGACATCGCTAATTCCCCTGCATAATATATAAAGTTTGATAGCACTCGGCAATATAAATAGATTTTGCCAAACATAAAAGCGAAGCTCCTCGGCTCCACTTAGCCTTTAACTGAATTAATTTGTGGTCAGGGTGGGTTTTGCTGCTTCCCTCCCTCAGTCAGAATAGAGGAGTGGGTAATTATTCCCCTTTTAGTAACACAAGCCTCCAGGTTTCTTCTTCGTCAGCAGAAGCAAAAAATGCTGTGTCAATGTGCGCATGTTTTACATTTTTTCCTAAAGCTTGGTAAGTAACATCTAGAGTTGTTTGGGAGGTCTCGTCGACAATGACTCTTACACTACTAACATTTTAGTTGCCGGCGATCGAAAATGCCACGCCCTTCATACCTAATCCTTTATAATTCTTCACTTGCAAAAAACAGCAGAGTATTTATGGATAAGAGTGCATTCGATGCCGAACTGCACGCGTAAATAGTTAAAATAATCTGAATATTACATTGCTATTCGTTTCTTTCAGGGTAAAGTGGAGAACGATGAAAATGAAGGCAGTGCTCTAAGGAAGAATGAGTTTTCAATAAAGGTTAATGGTAGTTTCATCTCTACTGATTAAGACTTTAAAGAGTAAATAAGGAAATGAATTAAATCGAGCGTCTTGTCCCCGGGGGAATTGGGGTACTTCCTGTTAAGACCTATACGGCGAGGCTCCGCCCGAAGGTCTGAAAGGGTAGGGAAATCTTACGTTAAGGCATTAAAATTTGCCTTTTATAAAATATTTCGAACTGACGCAACTGGCTGTATCATTTTAATTTACTAAGCGCTGTATGAAAATGACACGAAAACTCCCGGTTTTTATTATATGTCATGTCATGTAGGTATATAGAACGGGTACATTTTTCAATAAAAGGTTTACGAAAGAGGTGCCTTTTCTTTCAAAACGGTATATAAAAGGGTAAGAGGTTGGATTTCAGGGCGCGGTGCCTCCCCTTATAAAACGTTTTGTAGTTTAGTATAGAAGTTTCATATCAACTGATTTAGACTTTGAAGACTAAATAAGGAAAAGAATAAAATCGAGCGTCCAGTCCCCGGGGGAATGGGGGTACTTCCTGTAAAGACCTATATGGCGAGACTCCGCCTGAAAAGTCTGAAAGGGTAGGGAAATCTGACGTTTAGGCATTAAAATTTGCCTTTTATAAAATATTTCGAACAGACGCAACTGGCTGTATTTACTATGCGCTATATGAAAATGACACGAAAACTCCCTGTTTTAATTATATGTCATGTCATGTAGGTATATAGAACGGGTACATTTTTTCAATAAAAAGGTTTACGAAAGAGGTGCCTTTTCTTTCAAAATGTTATATAAATAAAATAAAAAATAAAAAAAAAAGGGAATTTACAGTGGGATCTTCCACTAGGTGGCTCTTCTTGATCCCACTGATTCCAGATCGAATTGGAATTTGGAAGTGTTGGTTTTTGTGGAGGGAGGAAAACCGGAGAACCCGGAGAAAAACCCTCGGAGCAAGGACGAGAACCAACAACAAAATCAACAACAAAATCATTAAATCTTGTAATATATATAGTTTTTATTCATTTACAAGTGTAAAAGTTTTTTAATAATAAACGATATTTCTTCTTCAAACTCAACCCACATATGGTACCGGGCCGGAATCGAACCCGGGCCACATTGGTGGGAGGCGAGTGCTCTCACCACTGCGCCACCCTTGCTCCCCGCTAGGGTAAGGGGTTGGATTTCAGGGCGTGGTGCCTCCCCGTATAAAACGTTTTCTAGTAACGCGCGCCGCGCACACTGTTTATACTTTCTATTGAATATTACAGTTTTTTATTCGTGTCTATCCAGGGTAAAGAAGAGAACGCTAGAAATGAAGGCAGTACAGTGAAGAAAGACGAGACTCCGGTAAAGGTATATAGTGTGTTCGACTCAAATGATTTGGACTTTGAAGAGAACATTAACTTGTCATTTCCTAACCCCTCCGAGTTTGAATACACATTGGACAGTACTGTTGCCGACAATGAAGGAGACGATGAAGATGTCAGTTTTTGGATCGATGAAGAACAGCGTCAGCATGAAAGACGCGCAGTCTTAAATGAAGCAGTAGGAAATATATCAGATGGAAGGGTTAGTCCGATAGCATCGACACTCAATTCGAATTGGGAAAGTATATCAAGTACACAAAAAGTCTACTATTTGCGGAAAGTCCGTCAAGTTCTCAGTGCTGTTTTGACAACCATTGCACCAGATCAAGAAGAGAAAGTATTTGATGCACTGAAGTATTCTTCAGACCGGGACGAAAACGGCAAATATGACGACAGACAAGAAGTAAGCAAAGTCGAACTGTCAATTTTGCTGGGGGTGTATAATGAAGCGGAAAGTCGTCAAACTCGATTGCAAATTCTGTCGATGTTTGCTAAGCATTTTTCAAAGAAGGAGCTCAGAGAGATGATTCCTGGTCTAAGTAATTGGCAAATAGATCAAGCCCGCAGCCATGCTACTGAAAAAGGACCAGGTCAACCAGTGGTACCAGTACCTATTAAAAGGACACGCCTTGATCCAGCCAAAACAAGCCACTTCGTCAACTTTATTGCAAGACCAAACTTTTTACAGGACGTAGCGTACGGAACTAAGGTGCTGAAGCTTGACTCTGGTGAGAAAATCACCATTCCAAATGTGATAAGAACAATGGTGCCCTCAAGAATAATCAAGCAATACATTGCTTATTGTCAAGAAACAGTGTTTGAGCCAGCCAGCGAAAGAACACTATATAGGATCATCGAAGTGTGTGCTGCGTCAACGCAGAAGTCGCTACAGGGATTAGATTATTTCTTAACGGAAGGGGCACAAGCATTCGAAATTCTCCATAGTGTAGTTACCACACTTGAAGAAGGTGGTGCCTTCCCGATATGGGGAAAAGAGGCGAAGGGTATCTTGAAAGAAGCCAAGCGCTACCTCAAAACGGACTTTAAGAGCCACGTCGGACCCGATGAAAGATGTGCAGACCACTGCACTAGGTACAGTCTTAGCGATCCTCAAAACGACGTCTTCGCCCATCAATGTGATCACACTCATGATACATCTTGTATCTCATGCTGTCAACTAGATGAAGTTTTATCTGACATCACAAACAAGATCAATTCTCCAAACCTGACTCTTTCCGACCTACAGCAAAGTCAAGTCAAGTTTGATATGGCTCATGCCGTGCATGCAATCGGTAGTTGGAAAGCCCATATGCTTCGCACTGTTAACCAAGAGCAAGCCAAGGAAGACGCTCTTGGTGCACTTAACGATAAAAGCGTTCTCGTAACGATGGACTGGGCAATGAAATATCTGCCCCAGCGATATAGAGAGCAAATGAGTGACTTTTACGGAAAACGAGGCAAGAGCTGGCATGTTGCTTGTGTTATACTCAAATCTGATGAGAACGAATACAACGTGGAAACAGTTGTGCACATATTTGACAGCTGCACACAGGATTGGTTTTCCGTGGCATCCATTCTAGAGCACCTTCTTGTTTCAGTCAAACAAGAGCACCCTGATGTAGAGACGGCTTATCTAAAATCTGGCAATGCTGGATGTTACCATAACGCCTCGCTGCTTCTTTCGCTGAAATCCATTGGAGAGAGGACAGGCATCAGCATTCGAAGGTATGACTTCTCAGATCCACAGTCAGGGAAGGACGTATGTGATAGAAAGATCGCGCCAATGAAAGGTCACATACAAAGATGGGTAAACGAAAAGCACGATGTTGTCACAGCAGCTGACATGAAAGAGGCTTTGGAATCGTACGGTGGTGTACGTGGGTGTAGGAACGCAGTTGCTGAAGTGGATTTAGCAAAGGCGGCTAAAACGATGGAATGGAAAGGAATTAGCGCTCTGTTCAGTTTTGAGTTTCTTGTCTCCGGGATAAGGGCTTGGAAAGCTTATGCTGTGGGGGAAGGTCAGATGTTTCTATACGATGAATTGGGTCTATCCCTCCAAGGTCCGACAGATCTCTGTATTGTCATGTCACTTACGTCTCTAACGCCATTGTCAAAGCCAGGACTTATGGTAAAAAAGCAGCCTTCTAACAGTTTCCAAGACATTTTTGTGTGCGAAGAGGAAGGTTGCGTGGCCACATTTCAGACACAAGCGGATCTTTATGCACACATGGATACTGGGCGGCATATAAGGGTAACTGAGAGGGAGACTGTTTACGACTTGGCACGGAAAGAGTGGGCAGAAAAGGTCACAGGAATACAGTCGTCCCACGTCGCCAGAGAGGCAGTGCACCTACGAGCAAGTACCCACGTAACAACAAGAAAAGAACCACTCCAGGGTTGGGCTTTGAAAGCCCAACGAAAGGGTCAGAGAGCAACCGAAGGCGTTAAGACGTTTCTAGTGGAAAAGTTCAATAGAGGGGTCGAAACAGGTAATAAGTTCACACCTAGGTATGTCTAGTTAGCAATTAACAGTAATGAGTGATCTTTGCAGCGATCTTGAGTAGCTGAAGCGATTACTTCATTCCGGGCTTAAAAGGAAGAAAGTTCCATGACTTATAGAGTAGTTCAAATCGCCTCGCACATTTCTTGTCAAGGGGCAGTTTAATTTTTTATTAACCATGAAATAACCGAGGCTGTTATCCATATTATTTTGATTTTCATTACCCGCAAAATTATGTTGTAATACCTTATCTAATTATTAAATGCCTAAAATAATTTGGTGAATTATCCCTTATTCCTAAACCCCCTAATTATCCTGCTTTTCCTATCTTTTCAACACTATTTAAAAGTTTATTTTCAAGTGAAAGAAAGATCAATTGCTTTTTGACGTTTTGTCAGCTGCTCACACTCACTGAAGGCCGACGACTTTACAATACTACCGTGACCTCTTTTTTATCACACTGTAAATGACTGTGTTTGTACTATGTCATTACGATATGTTTTATTTGATATAGGGAACAAAGAAGATCCAACAAAGGTGGCAAAAGAAATGAGAATCGCAAGGGACGGTGATGGCAAACTTCGCTTTGCTCCAGAAGAATGGCGAACTGCCAAACAAATAAGCAGTTATTTCTCAAGACTGGCAGCAGCGCAGCGTCAGAGTAAAGCACCCACCGCGCTAATTGAAGAAGCTGAAAATATCGATGAGAATGATCTTGAAGCCTGGGAGGCAGAGAAACATCTGCAAGAATTGCAGACAGCAGTGTACGAAGAGGTCGACCTGCGACATCCAATCGAATATAAAGGTCAGGATATCTGTGGTCTAGTTAAACGTGGCATGTTAAAGTCAAAGTTTAAGATTGCACAGTTAAAAGAACTTTGTGACCTCTATGGAATAGAGATTGATGGGTCCCTTGCCCGAAAGGACTCCTATGTGAGACCAATCGAACATCTCGTAAAAACCTGCAGTTGTTCCAAGGAATGACTTTCTCTAACGTTACAGATCAGTAAATAAAATGGACGGTCGAAGACCACCTTCTTCGAGCGCATGCGTTTAATATCAACAACATGAAAAATTGAAAATGGAGCAGAACGGCAGTGCTTTTCATCGTGTACATAAAAGATCAAGCAGTCAAAGCAAATTAAAAGTGATGATTTTTTTTTTTTTTTTGGGGGGGGGGGGGGTACTTTTCTTGCAATACTTTACTCATAAACAGATGAGCTGAGGTGGAAAACCAATTTAAACAAACTAAACTAATTTTAATTAATACTGAACGGACTGTCCCAAACTTTTGGGATATATATACGATATAAATTGCTTGATTAGGTCTGATAAAGAGCACGTTTTGACTGTAGAATTATTTAAGCTTCAGTCAGTCAAAGTTAAATTCTAATTATTAAATTTGCGCCAGTAAAAACGTAGCATAATTGTCGATTGCCCTTACTTCATGCATGGTCATTTACTCAGACTGCAGTCTACGAAACGATCGCTCAAAGTTGGCGTTTATTTATGTAGGAGCAGTTAACTACATGAAAGCAATCTAAAAGGGCGGAATTACGGTAATAAGCTTTGTTTGTTCTTCAGTTTTGTACGGCGGGGTTATTGGGTATGCAACTGTTGTTATTACAAGCATTATCGTAAGGAAGTTAACGTAAAATAATAATAAAAAATACATTTTTGTATTGTATTGCATTGTGAAACGCTTGTTGAAGGTATTTACAATAAAAATGTCACCCACCCTACCCTCCTGGAGAAAAGCTGGATTCCAGGCCCCTGGGAGTTGTCAAATTCAAAATGGCGTCGCTCTGTTATTTTCGTGTTTTTCACGTTTTCTTCACTGTTTAACGAATAATCGACGGGTTGAGATATATTTCGGAAGGAATTCAGTCAATTGCATTTATTTAACCTCGGAAAAACTCAAAGTGGACTCGAGGAGTGGTTTAAAAACACATTGGTTGCTTCGTGTGTTGTTGAAGACGATATCGCCTACATGAACTACATTGAGGTGCTCTAAAATCTTGCTGTTTCAATGGCCCAAAAAGATTATTGCTGTTTATGATAGAGGAAAGGTAAGAGCACTTATCTGTGGTATCCAATGATTTCTGCAGTTATAGTTGTGTGTTCTACGGGAACTCGAAAATGGGCAAAATCTTGCTCATTCGAAAATGTAAAAAGTAGGTGTTCAAAACGTGAACGGTGTGGACTTGCCTGTAATTATTTCGTACATTTCTGGATTTTTACAAGTAGTTCTATGTCTGTTTATGCCACACAGAAAATAAAAATTCCGTTCGTTTAATTTTGTAGTTTATAGTGGTTTTCAAATTTGGGTCAAATTTACTGGTAAATCTAGGCCCTGATGGGGGTGAAAAATAGTGGACCTCATATCTCCTATACAAAAACGATTGAGGAGCCAAGTTTAGTATATTTATTCATAAGTCCACCTAACCTATTTATGGTGTTAGTATGAAGCAAATTGGCCGACCCCCATCTTTCGGTTTTTTGTAAAATTGCCTGGTTTTCTCAGTCAATGACTGTTAACTTCAAATTTAGTTTAAAAACACGCGCGAAAACTTATCCCGGCAAGCCGGGATAGCTCGGGCATAACCGTTTACGGGGCAAAAAGCTATCCCGCCTAGAAGAGTGCCCCAGGCAAGTAGACCGAGTGCCCCGGCAAGGCGGGTTACCCTTCTAGCATGTAAAGGCTTCAATACGTTTTCTTAAGAAACGTATGAAAAGTTGGCTCGCCCAGGGTAGCTCGGTTAGCCGGGTAACTCGGTTAGCCGGGGCACCCGCCTTCCATGTAAACAGGCCCTTTAAGCAAGTTAAACATCATGGTATGTTTTTGAAAGGTAAAGCATTTTCGAGAAGAAGCTTGAGATTGTTTGCATTGTTCTGTTTGCGTGCCAACTCGTGTTGCAGGTGTTCAATGGCAATTCTGGAAGAGATGATATTGTCAAACACAGTCTGAAGGAATATGCAATTGCAAGGTTCATCCGTTTGCAGCCAACAGCTTATAGCACTCGCAAAGCCCTCAGAGTAGAAGTGTTTGGAATACTTATATCTGCAGGTAAAAAATTTACTGACTCTAACTATTGATTTTCAAATACAGTAAGGGTGCGTTTCTTTGGAAAAAATCCAAATCCGGATTCTTGATCCAAAAACGGATTTTGCGTTTCTTTACCTATATCCGAAAATGGATTAAGCTCGGATCAATGATCTGAAGAATCCACACTTCGAGTGGATACATCAGATCATATCTGAATCCGGATTTTTAGGATTCATGATCCGTGCGTTTCTTTGGGAAAGGATTCGAAAAAAGTACCTTGGCCCAGCGGTCTTTGCTGTGAAAATACAGGTTCGCTCTTTGTAAACACTGCCATACGGAAAGTTTTAGGCGGTTATTTCGATCAAAATACAAAAATATTTCACGATAAAAGGAAACGGTAGCTTTAGATAGGTATGTAGTATCATTTTAAACGAAAAACGGGTTTTCTAAAACAGCCACTGTG
Organism: Oculina patagonica; assembly: GCF_052425735.1. Lineage (NCBI taxonomy): Eukaryota > Metazoa > Cnidaria > Anthozoa > Scleractinia > Oculinidae > Oculina > Oculina patagonica. Next base: position 9,538,832 of record NC_135771.1, on the reverse strand, counting down.
TGCCTACGGAAGTTGTATCCTTTTGAAATTGTCACGAGTGAAATTTGCACTGATCATTTCGCAATCATTCTTCGCTCTCAGATGCTTTCTCGCCACATTGTGCTTAACGCTAAAGAAGATCTACTTCGACGTGTGGTTTTTGTATGCTTAAATTATTTTAGTTAGGATACATTCGACGAAAAATAAATTTGTGCTGATATTTTATGTTCTGTGCGAAATGTGTTTACGGGGTTGTCATGGCAAAAAATCCGTTTTCGGATTCTTCGTTTCTTTGGGAGCAAAGTATCCGTGTGATCTGAGATCGATGATCCAATTTTGGATTTTCCCAAAGAAACGCACCCTAAGTGGTCAAATGTATACTTACAGTAAATACTGCATTAGATGTTCCCTTGTAGGCTTTTTGACACCAATGTTACAGTGAGGCTACTCGAACTGGGCCACCTGGAAAAACGTTGGCCAATCAAAACGTTAATTGAGAACAATGGATGGCTTATTATTTTGTTCGTAAGCAGACCAATGACATTAAACTAAAAAAGCATCCAGACAACAACTCTACAAAAAAATTTGTAACCTGTTTGTAACCAAGTGAAGGCTAATATAAGTCTGTTTACCTGAATTTGCATACCTGATCGACTCTAGCGACCCAATTCTTTGCGGCAAAGTATCATATATTAAATTTTACTCGACAAACTTAGTTTGACTCGTTTTGTGACTGCAAAACCAAAACTGTTGAAAACCGCTTATAATTTAGGATAGAGACTAACCAATCAAACCTAAATTCCAATGCTTCCTGAGAGGTCCGGATCTTCCACAACTTTGTTGGGTTTTCTGACATTTTGTGGTTAAAATATTGTTTGTATTCTTCTACGTTATTGGTTCGTTGCAAAAAAAAAAGGTCACCATCCTTTGTTATCCATTAACGTTTTGATTGGGCAACTTCTCCCAAGTGGCTCGGTTCAAGTAGTCAGTCTTACTATAATAGTCTCTAAAAGTACATAAAAGTACAATGAAGCAGTAGATAATTTAATTATGTTAAAGCTGATCAAATGTAAAAGTTTGCATACAACTGAAGTACCTGCAACATAATTCTTCTTACAGATAATTTAATATTCTGCCTTTTTGTGTTCAAATTTCAGTACACTTTAAAGTAGAAACCCTGCACTGTTATGCTTAAAAGTCAATATATGTTACAAGTATATCATTCGTCAACAAAAAAAACATCAATGCACAAGGTTATAAAAAGAAATCGATCAATAATAATGATAACAAATTCAAACTTACATGACCTTTATTTGTATATTACTTGATATCTGTCTCTTGTTAATGTAAGTTTACAAATCGTACAAACGACTCAAACTCAACATTGAGTCACTGTTAGTACGCTATTACACCGGTAAAATGTGATGGTAAGAGCGAAAAGAGACATGCTGAGAAAAATAAAATTAATACTCAATTAACATATTGCATTAATTTGTGTTTTGCAATGTATCATTCTTTGAGGTGATTTTTCTCTCGACATACATACACTGTTTAATGTTTGTTGGTTTAATTTTATTCAATTTACATTTATAAATAAAAACGCAAGATGTTTAAGTCTTCACTTTTATTAAATACGCCAAACAAATTATTTAATAGCGTTGAAGTTGCCATATATATGCTTTGTTTTGTAAGCTAAGAAGAGAATGCTATTCATAATTTGTTGACTGTGCTACCGAATGTGTCAGTGCAAAGACGTTTTTCAATCAAATAGTTTGTTATCCTTTAGTTCTTATTTTCTTCATCAGCACCTGGTGCTCCAGGGACCCTCAGCCATATTGATGTAGCCCCAAGCAAGTTTCATGGCCCAAGAGTTAACCTGACCTGGAGTAGACCTACAGAAGCAAATGGAATTATCCGGAGTTATACTTTGTTTTATAGCTACGAAGGAGATACACAGAAAGAGATCTCTGGAATAGATGCATTAAGTTACTTAGTTGATGTGTTGGGTGGAGTCACCTATCAGTTTCATGTCAGAGCTGTGACTATCAAACCTGGACCAAATGCTACTTTAACTGTAAATATCCCGGAGTATGGTAGGTTGCGCAACCTTTGGTAGAACAACTATATTAATCAGTGTTTTAAAAACGACAAAACTTACACCATCTTTATCATCATCATCATCATCATCATCATCCGTCTGGTTTTAGTTGCAATTTACCTTTAAAGGATGTTTAATTTGTGTGTACCACAATCCTGGTATCTTACCAAACTATCATAACAGTGAAGATACAAATTGTTCCCTCTTTAAACATCACTAGTACTGGCCACTTTAAACTTTTTAGTCCTGCTGTTAAAAAACTTTGCTCATCCATTTATTCTCATCGTGATTTAACAGAACCTTTATATAATGCACAGTATTGACAATGTAATTGCAGTAAGCAAAAGCTCCCAAAAGTTGCTCGTTGTAAAAAAAAATAATAAAAATAATTCTTTGCAGCTAAGGGTTTTTGCGCATGTCTCACTTAAGTATGTTCCAGTTGATACCATGTTTGTTTCAGTCATTCAGAAACTCTGAAATGCAGCAACTACTGTTTTAAATTTGTTGCTTTGTCCAATTTGCTTACTTTTGTGAAGTTATTAGATTACTATCGGTTTTCTTTGGATTTGTATACATCAATCGTTTATTTTTATGCTGAGAAATATTTTGTGAAAAATATACTTGATTTTCTCTTTCAGAGCCCAGCCGTGGGCCAGAAACTGTGTCTACTGTTGAAGTGAATATCACAGCGTATCAGATAACTTGGACGGGACTGTCAAAAGAGTTGGCGAATGGCATCGTCAAACTTTATGAAGTCGGTATAACTTTGAAGGAAAATTGTACCCTGGTTCAACCTATATTTTATTCAACATTTAACACGACCACAACAGAAGTGCTCTTAACTGGTCTCTCAGTGTGCGCAAAGTATGAAGTGTCTGTTAGAGGCTACACCGGGGCGGGACCTGGGCCCTACAGCAAACCTGTAGTGTTTCAGACAGTAGGTAAGTGAAATAAAATGCAACCTTTGCCTTGTCAGATGTTGGCGTATTAGCGAAAGTCAGATGTGTTCCGTGATAGATTGAGTTGGAATGAGATAAAGCGACGTCAGATTTACCGGTAGGATTTTTTCGATTCCTAATTTTCCCAGGGGTTTTCTTACTGTACCAGGACAGAAAATAATGTTAAGCAATGACGCGAGGTGAGGCTCTACACGTTAGGCTACCTGTTTACATGTAAGCTCCCAACTCTATTTGTTGTTTCATAGCAAAGAGAGTTTTGAGTCCGTGACAATAGAGCTTTTGTTATAATCAGTTACGTTTTACGTCTCCCCTCCGCCCGAAAATAAGAAAACTATGAGACCTCCATAATTTCAAAATACCTTTGGGTTATGGTGTCAGAGAGGTAATTCAGGCGTTCGCGTGGAAGAGCCGCAGAAATTTCACAGATTCGTCAATATGGAAAACTATTATTAGGACCTAGTAGGCAATGTTATGTAACCTTTTATCTGATATTCTTTAATCTTCCGGGTTCCGGAGGCGTTACGGACATGGCACAATTTCTCCAAGTTTTTTGTACTCTTGGAACTTTATAACTAATCAGGCTGAACCTTGCTTTGTTTTTTGCAGGTGTGAAATGGTCCAAAGAAATGCCATATGCACTTTCATTTTCTCCAATTTTAAGTGAAACAGGAATTACAGCAAAAGTAACATTGCCGCGCTTTCCTCGAAATGCAAAGTATGTTTGGTACAAGTTTTAATTGTGTCTGTTTTGTTCATTCACTGTTCATTTCTTGCACAACGGCAAGAGCTGGTTACTTTACTTTACGTGGATGAGTTATTATTTAACATGCCGGGTTGGGAATGTATATTATGAATAAATGACTCAAGTGGACAAACAGTGCAGAGATGCGCTGTCGTCCTACATGTACTATCCTTTCTTGGAGTAATTAGGGTACTTTTAACATTTGTCAATAGTCAGGGGAGGCTAGGTTACTTGCGTCTGAGCGTTACCTTTCCAAGACCAAGTGTTCAAGTAGAATTTGAGTCTTATTTGCTCGTTTTATAGTTTTGTAACTGGGTGTGTGTATATATAAAGGCCCTATTCTCCCAGAGGAGATTTAAGGATGCAGAGAGATGAACTGGGTGTTTTCTGCCAAATAATACGTTGGACTCTGGATTCTGCGTTCTAATATTTGGGCCTGTTTGTTTTCTTTGTGGCACATGTAAATGTATGTTCTCACAGTGCCTCTTTCTACTCAAGCGCATAAATGAACGAACCATTTTATTGGGTCATTTTGAGTCAAGCTTTATTTTTTCACAGGGCTCAACGGCTCTTTGACAGTTTTTTTTTAAGATTACGATTTGTGCGTTTGATTGTATTAAATATGGTTTTACCATCCCTACACAAATAATAATTCCCACGCCAACTTGTTACGTTCTATAGGTACGTGCAGATTGATAGCCGTAATTGTCTCATATACTTTCCATTCAAGCTCTGCACATTTACATGAACCCTGCACCAGACTTCGTTCCATGCCAAAACAACATCATGTTGTCTCACTGTCACTTAAATTGTTTTCACTTAGCTAAGCTATCAAATTATTGTTTCAATCTTGCAGGTTTTTTCAGGTTATCATCATAACATTTTCATCGAACTATTCTGGTGTGGTAAACTCACCGGAAAGTTTTACACCTCAATATCTGTTGACATACGAAAAGGCTCACGAGTCTTCAACTCCTGCAGCTTATGTCTCTTTTCAGTTTGGAGGGAATGATTTTAATAAGTACCAGGAATTTGTTATCGGGAATGGAGCGCAATCAAACAGTAAAACAAGAAGTAAGAGAAGCAGTGATGTCGAGAGCTATTACAACAAACCTCTTCAGCCAAACACCAGCTACAGAGTGTTTCTCAGGGCTTTTGTCACTGAGGTATTGTAATCAACTTGTTCTAATCCATAACGACCAATATTTTTTTTTTTTTATGGCAGAGCAGACTGACTGGCGGACAAGTTAAAAAACGCGTTTAAAATATGCTCACAACTGCCCTATACCCGTAATGTAGTAGTTGTTATAGTCCATGGCCTGCTTTTAATCTTTTATTGTAAAACTATACATACATGTACAAGTACAATGTTACTGTGATGCTTGAAATTATCTAAACGCTGAATTATGTTTTCGTTATGTGTTCATATTTCAGATGATTTATATTTCCAGTGACTTCATAGAGATTGGAACCAAAGGTACTGAACGATATTGTAATTGTTGCATGAATACGATAGTTGTGATGTAATAAGCCCAGCTTGTTTCTCAATTGAGATCAAGTTTTATGTAGATTACAGTCATATTCATTATATTTTCTGGCGACGGTCTCCAGCACAAAAAATGACAACTAACGATGCACTCAACGCAAAGTGGTGTATGTGCTTGTTTTTAAATCTAATGGGCCCGCGCTTAGGTCCCAATCCACCTGGGCTCGATTGTTCAAAAGGAGATTAACATTAACACTAACTCGACGTCAAAGATGAAGGACAAATACATAATTAAAAAAATCTCACTGAAACGTTATAAGGTAGGAATCCAAATTCACGCTAATCCGGTGTTCAAAGTAGGATTCAATTTTACAACGGCATAATACTGCTGAGAGATTAAGATTAATGCGAATGCATGCTTCATGAGAAGTTGGAATGGGCATGCGGTGACGACAAATTTCAGGAATGGTCTGTGAACTTTCCAGTACGTCTATAACTCGATTAACACGCCGCCTAAGCATGGTCCAATTCTTTACTAACATAGTTACACAGAACGGCGATAAACATGAAAAATAGTCGATTTAAAATATGCGTTTTTTTTTTTAAGTGTGCGTTTTTGCCTAAACGTTAAGGCCAGTCAAAACTAACCATATTAGAGATTTGTAATACTATTCTCACATGTTTACTTTAAAGAACATAAAAATGCATAATATTCCTAATTTGTCGGTTGGTCAGTTGCTAAAGCAGGAAGCTGAAAACCTTTACCCTTCGCAAGTGCGTTTGTATCACTCGTTTCTTGAGGTCCTGCGAGGCACGTTAATTTGTCTTCGTTAATAGATGCTCAAATTATTGTTAAATTTCTGGTTGTTGTATGATGTCTATATAAAAACGTGGTCAGTAATCTTGCTTTCAAAGACAAATTCCTGTTTAAACAAAAACGTAGCATGAATAATAAAACTGCTATGTCTTCATCATCAATTAACATTGCCATATTTTTGTTGTTCATACAAAAGAAGGCTGGGTTACTTCTGTAGCCAAACTGCTTTCCAGTTGGTCAGTGTATGTCTTAATACCTGTGTTACAAATATCGTTGTGAAACAAGAATTGAAACCCATACTCTTTAACTCTCTCAGAGAGGCCTGTTGTCAAGAAACTGCCAATAAGAACCACCTTGTCAGTCGGTGAACTAGCAATATTGGCATGTGAGGTCAGCGGAGATCCAAATCCTTCTGTAACATGGACTAAAAATGGAAGTACCAGCATACCGCGGGCTCAGTTCAAGAATGATTCACGACTTCTTGTTATTCAAAATGTCCTTACTCAAGACAGTGGTGTTTATGAATGCAGGGCATTTAACATGTTTGGAGAAAGCCGTACAGCTACAATAGTGGAAGTTGCTGGTACGTTTCACTTTCTTTTACCACAGAATTGGTACCGGTTCAGTTTAATCGATCTCGTTCTGTTTCTCGTAAAATCAGGACAGATAAAGACATTTCTTTTGTTAAGTTAACTTGTTTTTTGTTCCTTTTAAGCCTTAAAGTGGTCACCTTAATACTCATTTAAGTGGCTACTTTAATATTCATATAAGTGGCCACTTTAAGGAAGTCTTAAAGTGGCCACTTCAAAGCTCTTTAAAGTGGTTACATTAAGACTGACCTTAAAGTGCCCACTTTAATTAGACTAACCCAAGAGAGGATGAGGGGACCCTCATCCTCTCTTGACTAACCATATTGTGCCCACTTTAAGTCTGACTTTTAAGACCTTAAAGTGCCCACTGTAAAACTCATTTAAGTGGTCACTTTATGAGAGCCTTTAAGTGGCCACTCCCAGGCTCTTTAAAGTGGCTACTGTAAGACTGACCTTAAAGAGCCCACTGTAAACTTCATTTAAGTGGTCACTTTAAGACTCAATAAAGTGGCCACTTTAAGACTCTTTAAAGTGGTTACTTTAAGACTGACCTTAAAGTGGCCACTTTTATTAGACTAACCATATTGTGCCCACTTTAAGTCTGACTTTTAAGGCCTTGAAGTGCCCACTGTAATACTCATTTAAGTGGTCACTTCATGCAAGACTCATTTAAGTGGTTACTTTAAGTCTGACACTTAAAGTGCCCACTTCAACTAGAATTACCTTATTGTGCCCACTTTAAGTCTGGCTTTAAAGACCTTAAAGTGCCCACTTTAAGTGCCAATGAAATGAATTTGCTGACCTCGTTTTTATTCCTGGAAAACATAGCCTATGATCCACTGATTCGTAATTTTCCAATCTTAGCAACATTTCAGGGCGAGATCTTAGATAGCCCCACAATTAGCTTTTCGTTTTCCAGGGACTGGTGCCGAAATTAAACCTTGTGACGTCATAAGGGTTGTAAACCTTAAGCTTGCTTGTCGCAGTTTCTCCTGTTCTACTATAAGCATGTAGTGAATTATTTCATGTCGCTTTTAAGTCGCTCTTTACAGGTGTTAACGGATTCTTGAGTTTTTTTTAGGGAAGAGGGGGGGGGGGGGTGTTCTTGCTTTTGTTTTTTCTTCTTTTCTTAGAGAAATTCCTAAGCACAAGACGGCAGACAAAAAAACACTTGGGACAACATAATTACACAGTCAGGTAAGTTTATAATGATACAGATAGTTAATTTGATTTTAACCCCCACCAGCAAGACACCAGCTAACTCCTAAATACTGAGACTGCTAAGCACATATCTTCTTTCGGTTTACACACAAATTCGTTTGTTATACCCCGCAAAAGAATGAGAGCGTATCACCTGATTTGCGTTTAAACTATATTATTCCCAACAAACAAGGCAAGAACAGCTTGAAGTTTTCCATCGTGATCAGCCTAAGTAAACATTCTTATTGCTTTTCAAATTATGTGAAATAAAATTAGTCATAAAGTACTTACCTTAAAAGGACACGTGTTTCTGTTAATTCATTTTTTGTCCCTTGCTCGAAGTCGTAGGTTACAACACTTAAAGTCACGAAAGACACTACGCAACAAACGACAAATGCTTTCAAACTGCTTCGTATTCATTTTCAACTTAAGTTTGCAAACAGTCGTATCATACTGATCATAACTCAGTCATTTAGAATGGAGGGTAACGAGATCGTTTCTTCTGTTAACTACAAAATTAATTATATATGATCTTTTAGGTAAAACAAACCGTACCAAAACAATTAAAAACAATTTTTACTAGCTGATTTATCATACTTCAGAAGTCAGGGATAATTTCTGTAAACCATCTTGATTAATGTGAAATGAAAGTCATTATGAAACTCACTGCGTGTCTTCAGTTTTCACGTTCCTTTTCGGCTCACGATTAACAAACCTTTTAAGTGTGATAATAGTCTTTTTTGTGGTTTTCTTGAACGTTAACATTTTTGTCTTCTTTTGGAAGGGGGGGGGGGGGGGGGGAGGTTATTTTATTGCTTTTTTGTCCGTGTAATCAAATTGGCACTATCTGTCTGTACGTCAATGATTCCATCGTGGCCATAAATCAATTCACTTCATCACTGTTGCATCCGTCGTGAAGGAAATTGAACTCTTTTACCTTTGCTCTTTTCTTCAAGTTAAACAAATTCTTGCATTGTTTATTTAAAATTGCGGTATCTTTCTGAAGGTTATGGATTCTATTTCAAAATGCTTCATCCGTCAGCTAGTAAATTGAACTCTTCTGTTGATGTATTTTATTTCAAAAGAGATTTCCGGAAAAAGTTCCTGTCATCCAAAAATAAAGCTTGTCGTACGTTGGTGTTCTTTTAAAGCTGTTCTTATTGTCGTAAAGTATGGTTCCGTTCGCTACAATGACATTATTTTAAATTTGGCGCTGGAATTTGTGAAAAATCTTCATATCGATTTTCCAAGATGTCATAATGACGTATTTTAAAATTATTGACGTCATTTTGGCACGATGTGAGTTCATAATTGACACAAGATCAACACTTTCGCGAACATTCGTGGACGTTTTTACTGATAACAGGTGGATAACGTGGCACCGCTAGAGAATAGCTTGCTGCTGAGTGCAATAAATCCAGCGATTGGTGTATAGAGCAGTTTTCAATTGAGTATCGTTAAACCAAAACCAAAGTAATTACTCCGGCCAATCACAAAGGACACAGACAATCGAGTGAACCAATCAAAACTCGAAGCAAATACATGTAGTTGACACGAAGCGCGGGAAAACGTGCGCGAGCGAGTAACAATTGGTTTTGGTTTTACTCCTGATTGGCCGAGAAAGTGGCGCGAAATTTTTAAACCAATCACTAAGCGTAGTGAACGCAAAACCAAAGCAAACGCAAATTACTTTCGACACTCAAGTGAAAACCGCTCTAGTACGTTGTCAGAAATGTTTTTGACAACGTAAAAGTATTGTTACTCTGAAGATTAATATATCGTGATATTAAAGATTCTGCGAAAGGTAAACAGTATATATACCTTCCGGCGGTCCATTTTATCTTTTAATGAATTTCATGACATTGTTGCGTTTGGTTTCACCATCTCTGTGACATTCTGAAGTGGTGTATTTTACTGAGTACAAAAATACATGCTTCTTGGTTTTTTCCAACACTGTTACATTCAAGCGACTATTTACATTACTGTTATACTGATCTTGTCGGACGAGATCAGTATTTTATGTGGAGACAAGAGTAAAAAGTGTATAAATGTAAATTACAACGAAGATATTTTAAAAAAAAATCCTAAGAAATGAAACCTAAAGACTTAACGGATGTCAAAGATCGCCCGATAATGACTTTTAATGTTTACAGAGTCACTCGAAGACTTTCAAGATTGTCAAAGCGACCGAAAATTGTCCAGGATTTCGACGATTTCCAACGTCTCAGATAACTAGTATTTTGTAGATTCTCTAAGGATGTTTTTATATCAAGGTTCCTTTCAATGACATTTGGACGAGAAAAGCATTAGGAAGTTTTTCAGGCATTTCTGCCATTTGGGATAAAAATCTTTTTCGAAATGGAACTCGAAACCACTTTTTACCTGTGTTTACATTTATTGCAGACCCACTGACACTTCTGCTGTATTCGCCGTATATTTAGTAACGCTACTACTGTTATAGTTAGGACTGTGTATGTTTTCTTCACTGTGTACCAAGTGGCAAGCTATTCTTTCTGGAATAGTTTTAATGCACTGACGAATTTGCCGGTTCTTCCAGTAGCAGAGTAATGGATTTGTGCATGAGTTTAGAAATGCAAGAGTTTCTGTCCAACTATAGTGGTTGTAAGAATTAATGGCTTGCCTGAAAATGTGCCGATACATTTTTATAAACAAAAGAGGCATGTTAAGCAACAAATACACTCCAACAATGATTGAGATGTTTCTTGTTAGCCTCAGTTCTCTTTGTTTTCGGATATCTTCCGGGATCGTGCTGTGAGGCTGTAATTGGCGATGATGTCGACGCAGAATCAAACCGATTCCAATGTTTGCAAGCACAGAACCCAGAAGACAGAGAAACCATATAATGTAATGTGTGCCTTTTATTATTTGGCTTATTCCTACCCATTGCAAGCTTGTTAATATAATGTTCACGATCCAAATAGCCGCCATAAACTTGAGGACACGTTTTGCTGTAAACACATCATTGTATCTTGCCCGAAGTCGCACCGCTACCAAACGTTCGTAGGTTACAGCACTGAGAGTCATAAATGACACTCCGCAACAAACGAAAAATGCACTAGAATATGTAATTCTTACAAAGCAAGGAACCGAACGATGCTGGTTTTCCATGAGTCTAAAACATATGTAACCTGGTTGTACTGCAAGGCCAACAAAGACATCAGAGAGCGCCAGGCATCCAATAAAAAGATTTGAAGGCGTTCGTAGACGAGAACTGCTAAAGATAGCGATGACAATTAAAGAATTGGATAACACTGCCAAAGGAGAGGCAATAATGTTGATAATGGCTGTAACAAGGTTCATAATAAAACGTTCTGAAACTTTGTCGAAATTGGGATCTGGTAAATGAAAACACGATTGGGCATGAGAAAGATCTTGAGTCGACGTGTTGTAAGCCATCAATGTTCGTTCTTCGAGGGGCCTACAAAAGTATAAACGCAACACTTCCTCCTACGGAGGATTTTCAAGATATGGTTCAGCTGGAACTTGAAATTGTAATATTGATAACCTTTTGGGGGGGGTTCCAGATCATTTTCATAAGAAATTATTATTTGCATCGGAAACATCGGTTCGTTTCCCACGATTATGCCCTCAACATTTTTTTAAATACAGGGATAGTGGACACTACAGCTTTCCCCTGCTGTTAATACGTTTTTTTCGCCCATTGTTCAGTTACTCAGCTTTTATCTGCTAAACTGGTTGAAAATCAGTTATCTGTTTTGGACGTTTTTGCCGGCGGCTTGCGTTTTTTAAATTGTTCTCGTATTGTGCTGACAGAATGTTACATGGTTCATAGTCTTCTCTTCTTCAAGATGGAACTAGGCCATGCGATTTAAATTATGCTTTCAGGATCAACCGTTGATGCCATGTGAATAAACAAAACAAAGCGAAATTAAGGAAAACGTTTGAAAGATTAATGATTACATTTAATTTAATTACAAGAACGCGAACGCAGCTTCTTGACATCATTTCGCCGTGTTTTGCTGAATTTGGTGATCTCAGTGAAAATAAACTTTAGCAATAGCCAAACGTTTCAAAACTACCACTAGCGCCCAACTGTTTTTAAGATATTTTGGCTAGGAGCCTAAGCAAGAGTGACCAACTTGACAGCTGAATCGATCAAGTGCCGAAAGATTTATGCAAACGCCTGCCGTGAGTTTTAATTATCTCGAGAACTTTTGTAAATTCTCTTAATTTAATTGAGAGTCTCTAAATTAAAGTGGCACGCGAGTGAGTGTAAAAGCGATACTGCACAACACCAATTATCAGCTATTCTTGAAATACAAAAAAAACTAACGCACATTTAAATCTGAAAGTGTGTGCTTTATGTGGCCGTGAAGCTTTAAATATAAATGATCATGACACCACCCCGAACTCTTCTTGACTGAAATAACATGGTTGTAAACCAAGCTTAAAACCGGCAACCGAAAGCTCTCATCATTGAGTGTTTATCAAAAGCATATCACCAAGGTGATATGCTTTTGATAAAACTTATATTTCAATATATTCTTTGATTAACAGCTACAGTCATGTTAATAGTGCATTTGAGATACTGGATAAACACATCCGCTAAAAGTGTTGAAACAACAAATTTGCCGCTGTCTTTATATGAACGTTTAAAAATTTACATCCACCCTTTCTGAGTAAGAAGTACACCGAACTTTATTTCAGTTTCGGAGAAAGGAATTTACAGTGTGTTATTTATAATTTCTGCAAAGAAAATAAAATAGAATTACCCTTACGCATAGCTTAAGTCTTAATAAGCTCTTTTAACTTCACATATAGTCTTTAAAACGAAATAACAAAGAAGTTGTGAATGTGCTTTTACAGGTAAACTTAATGTGTCAAGTCCACGTAAGCCATTAATAACTCATATGCGTTAACGTCGTTAAAATTCGGTTAAAAACGTGTCAAAGTTGTCTTGTACCTTGTCGAAGTTAGTTTCCTTGCCACATTTTCTTGTTCAATAAACTATTCTTTATTCTGCCCTTCAAGAATAGAGTTTTGTGACACTTCATATTCTATGAAGTTTTTCTTTTTCAGCTGTACCATCAAAGCAGTGAGTTGTCTGTCCGCGGATGAAAAATAATGCCTCGGAAGTGAACATATGTGATTCTTCGTATGTCGATCGATTTTTGTTCTTGCTCCTGCTTGCCGCAAAGCATTGTGAAAAAAAAAACGATAGAACGCAAGGCATTATGGTTAAACTAATGAAAACTGCTGCGCAGCCACAAACGTCGATATTTGCAAAGAAAGTCCAAACAATATACAATAAAGAGCCTTTGCGGATGTCAGATATATTTTCAAGACTTCCAATGTTAACCGAGGGTCACTCGAAGACTTTTGAGATATGATTGCTTAAACTACATAAAATTGCCGAAGATTTTAAAGATTTACATGTCGGATAAAAAGTGTTTTGTAGATTTTTAAAGAATCTTTTTTATATCAAGGTTTCCTTCTAATGCAATTTGATGATATGAGCAAAGCGTTAGAACGTTTTTCACACATTTTGGTTATTTGGAATAAATATTTTGTTTTCCAAATGGAACTCAAACGACTGTGTTAAATTCATGTTTACATTCATTGTAGACTCCCCACTGACACTTCTGCTGTATTCGCCGTATATTTAGTAAAACTATACTACTGTTATAGTTAGGACTGTGCATGTTTTTTCACTGTGTACCAAGTGACTGACTGAGTTATTCTTTCTCGTATCGCTTTTATGCACTGACGAATTTGCCGGTTCTTCCAGTAGTAGTTTAATTATCGTGTCAGCTTTCACTTCAGTTGCTGAGCTTTGTCACCTTTTGTCAATATGAAATGAAAGTCATTATGAAACTCGCCAAGTGTCTTTAGCACACCAAGCGAGTTTTTCTGGTTCTAAGTGGAGATAACAGTTTTAAATTTATTTGTCTTAAGTTCTCTTTTATGTAACTCCCCTTTGTGTTTTTGTTTCTTTTTTGTACGCTGTTTAATCAAATTGCCAGAATTTGTCTATAAGTCATTAGTTCTATCGTGGCCATAGCTTGATTCACTTTATCCGTCATGAAGGAAATTGAACTCTTCTCCCTCTTCTGTGCTTTTCTTCAAAGTAAACAAATTTTTGATTGTTAATTTAAAATTGCAATAGTTATCCGCCGGTTATTTATTCTATCGCGCTGTAAGTCGATTCCCAGAAACTTCATCCGTCAGTTAGTGAATTGAACTCTTGTGTTGTGTATTTTGTTTCAAAAGAGATTTCCGGAGAAAGTTCCTGTCATCCGAAAATAAAACCCGTCGTACACTGGCGCACTTTTAAAGTTGATCTTATTGTCAGAAAATATGGTTCCGTTCGCTACAATGACATTATTTCATTTTTCTTATTTACAACAACTTTATTGCAATATAGAGAAAAAGAAATACAAAAGGATGTCAGTAGGGAGGAACAAATCCTCTTGTAAAGCTGACCCCTAAGAAAATTAATAATAATAATAATAATAATAATAATGATAATAATAATTTAATTCTTAGATAAAATCTATATACACCTGAATAAATTTATAATATTAATATACATAATTTTATTTGATTTAATTTGATTAATTATTTAATTTGATCAAATTTGGTGTTGGAATTTGTGAAAAAATCTTCAAATCGATTTTTCGAGATGGCGAATCCAAGATGGCGCATTTTAAAATTATTGACGTCATTTTGGCGCAGTGTGAGTTTATAATTGACACTTTCGAGAACATTTTTCAGATTCGTGGATGAGCACCGCTAGAAAACAATTTTTTTCTGCTTCTTTATCGCCTGGAACATCAGGCGACAAGGTCTACTCATTTATATTTAGTCTATAGTACGTTGTCAGAAAATTCAACTCTCTCGCGGTTTTTCTTCTATATTGTTTTCTCTGAAGATTAATATCGCGTGATATTTAAGAGTCTGGCAAAAAATAAACAGCATATATAGCTTTTGGCGGTCCATTTCATCTTTTAATGAATTTAATAACATTGCGTTGCGTTTGGTTTCGCTATCTCTCTGACAAGTTCTCAACACATTAATAAAATGAGCTAGATTGGCTTAAATCGAAAAAAACGATGTTTCTGGGTTTTATTTTTCTACACTATTATACTCACTGTCGTAACAAAGCTACTTTTTTAAATGGTGTACTGTAAAATTGTCCAGTGCATGACAAGATCATTATTTTAATTATTTGGAGATAAGAGTGAAAAGTCTATAAATGTAAATTACAACGTAGATATTTTTAAAGAAAGTCCTAAGATATGAAACCTAAAGGCTTAACGGATGTCGACGATCGCCCGATAACATGACTCCAAGGCTTTTAATGTTGACCGAGTGTCACTCGAAGACTTCCAAGATTGTCAAAGCGACCGAAAATTGCCGAGGATTTCGACGATTTCGAACGTCTCAGATAACTAGTATTTTGTAGATTCTCTAAGGATGTTTTGATATCAAGGTTCCTTTCTATGAAATTTGGACGTGTAAAGCGTCAGGAAGTTTCTCAGACATGGCTGCCATTTGGGATATGTATTTGTTTCCAAATGGCACTCGAAACCATTTTTTACCTGTGTTGACATTCATTGTAAACCGACTGACACTTCTGCTGTATTCGCCGTATATTTAGTAACACTACTACTGTTATATTTAGGACTGTGCATGTTTTCTTCACTGTCCACCAAGTGACAAGCTATTCTTTCTGGAATCGTTTTAATGCAGTGACGAATTTGCCGATTCTTCCAGTAGCAGAGTAATGGATTTGTGCATGAGTTCAGAAATGCAAGAGTTTCTGTCCAACTATAGTGGTTGTAAGAATTAATGGCTTGCCTGAAAATGTGCCGATACATTTTTATAAACAAAAGAGGCATGTTAAGCAACAAATACACTCCAACAATGATTGAGATGTTTCTTGTTAGCCTCAGTTCTCTTTGTCTTCGGATATCTTCTGGGATCGTGCTGTGAGGCTGTAATTGGCGATGATGTCGACGCAGAATCAAACTGATTCCAATATTTGCAAGCACAGAACCCAGAAGACAGAGAAACCATATAATGTAATGTATGCCTTTTATTATTTGGCTTATTCCTACCCATTGCAAGCTTGTTAATATAATGTTCACGATCCAAATAGCCGCCATAAACTTGAGGACACGTTTTGCTGTAAACACATCATTGTATCTTGCCCGAAGTCGCACCGCTACTAAACGTTCGTAGGTTACAGCACTTAGAGTCATAAATGACACTCCGCAACAAACGAAAAATGCATTGGCATATGTAACCCTTACAAAACAGGGAACCGAACGATGCTGGTTTTCCATGAGTCTAAAACAAATGTAACCTGGTTGTACTGCAAGGCCAACAAAGACATCAGAGAGCGCCAGGCATCCTATGAAGAGATTTGAAGGCGTCCGTAGACGCGAACTGCTAAAGATAGTAATGACAATTAAAGAGTTGGATATCACTGCAAAAGGAGAGGCAATAATGTTGATAATGGCCGTTGCAAGGTTTATAATAAAACGTTCTGAAACTTTGTCGAAATTTGGATCTGATAAATGAAAACATGATTGGACATGAGGGAGATCTTGAGTCGAGGTGTTATTAGCCATCAATCAGGAATAACTCTTCTTTCCACAACGCGCCTATAGAAGTATAAACTCAACACTTGCTTCAACAAATGATTTTTTTGCTGTTGCTTTTTAACAGATGGTTCAGTTGGCCTTGAAATTGAAATATTGACAACCTTTTGGAGGCGTTCCAGATCATTTTCCACAAGTAATTATTATTTGCATGGGAAACGTCACTTCATTGCCGACGATTAAGCCCTCAGCATCCTCTTTAATATGAACCCTATATCGTTTCTTTTAGAATGGCAGATTTATCAACTTTGACGAATGAGTGTACCATGTTAACTCCAAAGTAACTGTCTTGTAAATTTTGGACTTTGTCATTGTAGACAATTGTAAACCCCTTAAGTCTCTAAAGTGTGACTAGAACCGTACCAGTACAACACTCCACTGAAAACAATTTTTCCTAAACACTGCGTCATTCAAAAACGAAAAGCGCAAAGAGCTTTGTAATTTAACCGCTTACTCCGAAGTCAACACAGACAGTTCGTTTTAATTATTTTTCAGTGTTGTGCGTCATAACATCGCCACTTGACTTGACTTAACTTGTAAAGCCGGCAAAGGCCAAAAAATGCCGCGAATTTAACCTTGGTTTATTAAATTTACCTTGGTATAGCTTCATTTTGTCCAAAAATGCGAATTTCACCCAAGCCGACTGGAAATTTTCCTTGTTTGGTCAAAAACAATAATGTTACTTTTGTTTTATTGCGAGATAAATTTTGAAAGCTTTTGAAAGCTTATTGTATCAGCTTGTTGCACTTGCTGAGCGCTGTCAAATTCTTGTCAATATTCCCCGCTCTCTCGTTTCGTTTCGACTCATAATGTACCATAGCAAGCAAGGTTTTCGATTCTTGCCACAATAATTGCTTTAAATTTGTTTGTTTTTACGCTTGTCTTCAAAGTAAATCTTGAAAGCATCGGTTACTTCATAACCGCGAAGTCCATCTGAACATACGTCATTGATGCAATTTTGGCTGTAATTAAAGCCGATTTCAGGAAATATGTTTGTTCATATGTCATTTATTTTAGCAATTTGAATTTTTTCTGTCGTTATTTTTTCTTTTGACTAATGAAGTCCCTAACTTTTTTGCCTTACGAAAATGTAGCTTGGCATTCAGTGATGCAAATTTGAAGTCGAGCAGCACTCACGGAACGACCGATTTCATTTAACCGGCTTCTACTAAAAAATCATATTATTTTAAATCTTTCAAATCTTGTCAAAAACAAAAAGGTATCAGTTTCTTTGTACAAGAATAGGCAAACAACAAAAACAAATTAAAATAACCACACTTCAGTTCACCTGCTTTACTTTACTACAACACTTCACTTGCCTCGCTTTCCTAGCCCAGTCATGTGCTACAGTCAAAGCTCTCTTAACGGACACTCTCGTAAGCGGACAGCTCTACTTACGGCCACCTTGTTTGAAACCCCGTTTTAACTCCCATACAAACTCTGTATTTTTACTTTTTCGTAAGCGGACATTCCCGTAAGCGGCCGCGGATACTTTCAAAGATTACGACTTAGACTTTTTCTTTGTTTTTAAGCTCCAATAAGCGGACACCCCGATGAAAATCCTACAAAAACCTCTGTTTTTTGTTTTTATCAATCAACTTCTCATCGCCGTTCGTCACAATGATTTAACAAAAATTACAGTACCATATTTCAGTGCTTGTTTTTTCGTCATCCACGTCCGTCTGGTCAGTTATTGTTAGCTGGGCAAGCTCCCGTAAGAAGCCCTCTATCCCGTACACCTCTACTGGCCGCGTACGAGAACCATTTTCGTAAGCGGCCAACTCCAGTTACGGACACTTTTTTCGCGTCCCGAGGGTGTCCGCTTACGAGAGCTTCGACTGTATTTTTAGGCCGAAAGTTGCCTTAACAATCCCACTGCAAGCAGCATTCTGGCCTTTTCTTAAGTTCCTTTTTTTTAAACACATAAAGCGGGATCTTTTGTACTAGCCAGATCTACCGCCTTTATTGTATGTCAAGTTTACTTGTGGGAAATAAACGATCAATAGCTGAAGTCCGCGTAAATACAATTCCTCGATTGGCACTTGTTTCCAAGTTCACGTTTCCCTTTGTAAACCAAGCTGAGATCTACTTTTATAGGTTTTATTTAAGACTAACGTAATGTCGCATATTTATCCTCGCCTTTATTTTGACCGACTCTCTAGACAGGCTCCTGAAAGGGGGGGGGGGGGGGGATCCGGGAGCCTGAAGCCCCGTCGTCAGTGTTGCTGCTTAGAGCCCTACATTATTTTGCCACAGAAATTGGAGACATGAAAAACGTTCGTCGCAGAGCCTGAGCCGAAGCGTTGATTTTTGGGGGTGCCTGAAGCCCTTGCATGGAACCCTAAGCCCTTTTGGGTCTCTGTTTAGGATAAGAGGGTCGCTTAGAGGATCTTCTTTTTGCGATCTAACTTTACAGTAATGCAAGAGACCTTTTATCGAATTCTCAGAACTTATAATATCGATATAAGTTACTAGCAATGTTTAATCAATCGGGAATTACCAAAATAATGATGCCCACAACAAAATAAATGAGAAAAAACGCAGTCAATCAGTTGCCAGCCTTTCGTTGTAATTCTGTATTTTCGGTCCCCTGTGATTCGAATTATGTCAATATTCAGTGAATAATGTTGTCCACCTTTTAAATATGTTCGTTACAAGCAGATTATGTCCAGATCTCTGTTGATCAGAGGAACCAAAAGCCTTGAAAATTCTGAAGAGAAAAAAAAAACATACAAAAAATAAGGAAAATGGGTTTAATTTTTGTTTACAACATTTGACATGCAGCATATTGTTTTATACCTTTGTGAACTACTTATACTTGGTCATGAAATGATGCAAAAAAGGAAAATTTTATTTCAAAAGTCACTACTTTTTTATCATCATTATCATCATCATCATCGTCATCATCATTTATTAGCCACTTTTGAAATGAATTATTACAACAATAACTATAGTAGATAAGACGAGGAGACCCTGAGGAAACCACCAGGCTTATAGGGAAGGCCACCTCGGTTGGCAATACTTAAGTAATTTCGCTGTGAACGCTCTTTTTTATAGCTCATTAGCCTTTTACAAATTAAACCAATGCACTTACTACCCGATAAAAACTAAAACAATAAACTAAAGTGATTGTTTCTTTTTTACATTCAAGGCGCATAAGCAAAGACCTCGCAAAATTAAGTTCAAATGCTTTTTGTTATAAACGCACCGTCAAAATAAATGTGCCGCCTATCATCTACAAGATTTACTGCCTCCAAAACGTCTTCGATTTTTTCTTTTGCGATATCTTTGAGTCTCAGGAAAGCTTTCTTTAACTCCTTTGCTTCAACGAATCCTTTATTATCAGGATCAAATACCCTGAAGGCCATGATAAGGTCGTTTTCAGTATCAGGTTTCTTGTACTCCTCCGTGGTTTTGATAAAATCAGAAAAGACTAGGAAACCATCACCTGACGAAAACAAATAAAATACGATGTCGATTATAAAACAGGCAAGCTTTAATAAAGCGACGCTCGAATACATGACCAACAAAGCAATGGCCGTTTTCACACTAGAGACGGACAAATCGTCTCGACGGACAAATCGTCTTAGTGTGAAAACGTACAAGTCGTCTGAATTTGTCCGTCGATTTGGCCGTCTAGGAAGACGATTTTTCAAGGACAAATTGGTCGCCTAGACGGACAAGTCGTCAAAAAAGCCGTCTTAAATTCACACTAGACGAACAAATCTTCAGACGACTTGTCCGTCAACGATTTGTCCGTTTCTAGTGTGAAAACGGCCAATGCTGGGGCTAGGCCCGTACGTAAGTCATATGGTCACAAAGGATAACTCCTTAAAATCCGTGAATCCGCCATTTTCGATGCCAACGATGTTATATACAGTATGAAAAGAAATCCTATTGCATCGCCTCAGGTTGTTTTAGTGGAAGTCTGTTAAATTACCTTAAGCAATTTCACTGTGATCTCTTTCGTTTAGACATAATGGCTGCGGTCACATCTAGACTGCTAACTATAGTTAAGACGACGTTAACTATAGTTAGCTATTTCGCTAATGTGACCGCCTCTTCGTTCACCCTAACTATAGTTAGAAAATTTACGCCTCGCTGATCCAAAACAATACACACTAACTATAGTTATACCCAAGCAGGTTTCATGGGTTAGTCTTAAGTTTACAAACGAAAAACCAATCAGAATGCGACAATTCTTTTCGCACGTGCGAGATGAACATAAATATGCAAAGAAAAACAACATGCCAAAAAATTGCATATCACTAATGTTAGCAAAAGTAAAGCTTGAATTCTTCGGCGTCTAGCATCCTTACTTCATTTTATTTTCTTCAACGCCGAGATGCCGTGCAAAAATAGAAACAAATAGAGGAACAACTAGACACAGATCAACAACAAGGGTTGTCATAAACTAATTTAAATTCGAAATTATTCGAAAGCTAATCATAACTAACTAGTTAACTGCATTGGTGTGACCGCAAAGACGACAGAAAGCACTAACTATAGTTAGGTATGACGTCACGTAACTTGAGACTAACTATAGTTAAACTTCAGTTACGTCGTAGATGTGACCGCAGCCAATATCGCAAATCCCGTTTGTCAACAAAAACAAAGGGATGGCCGACTAGGGTCCTTTAAGACTGGTTTTTGCTCCGTTCTGATAGATTAAAGAGAAGGAAAAAAAAAACAAAGGAAACAAAAATAAAAAAAATGTCAGAAAAAGATGAAACAGACAAAATTAAAAAAACAGAATATGGTCAATTCGCGTTGTTGTTTTGCAAATGATAGAGAGCTAATGCACGGCTTATTAAACCTTTGTCGTTGGCGCGCTCGTCATGATTTTTCTTTTTAACCATTAGCCATGGATCCGGTAACGCAGGTTAACGCAAGTAATTGCAAATTAAACTTGCGTACAGACTTGTGTAGGGTGGCCAAACGGAAACGCAAGTGTAGACAAGTTTGCAAAAAGTCATGATCATAAAAAATGCTACGAGGTGCTTCAGCATTTGAACTAAACTACAATAAAACGTTGACTTGCGATCGGTGGCCAAACGGTGAAAACCTTGTGTTTACTTAAGTGCAAATTTTATCTCGTCGAAAGTGAACGCAAGTCAACGCAAGTGCACGCAAGTCCTGGCCAAACGGAGACGCAAGCCAGGATAAAGGCATTGCAGTGTCAATGAACATTAAATAAGTGAATAACAGTCAGTAACATTAAATAAGTGGTTGTGCATTAAACTTACCATCGTATTCCTTTTCATTAATAAGAGCCTGTATCTGCTGGTCAGTTGGGTTGAGGCCGACCATGCGCATTGCCTGCCTGAGTTGCTTTGTTGATATCTTTCCATTCTTGTCCTGGCCAAAGTATTCAAAGACCTCAAGGTATTCTGAGAATATGAACGATCGCATGCTAAATAACAACAAATAAACGCAGCATGGAAATTGGGATTTACGTGAAATTAAAGCCGGGTGGTTAAATCTGGTGTAAAGTTGGTTATCCAACTTCACACCATAAATTAAATGTTGTTAAAGGTGGTTAAAACGACCTTTACGCTACCGCGTGTAAATGTGATTTAAAGTTGGTGTAAAGTGTTTCTTTATGTAATGTTTAATAAATGAGCAGCAGTGTTTTATCAAGTTTAAAACACGAGGCGCAGCCGAGTGTTTTAGACTTGATAAAACACGAACTGCGAATTTATTGAACGGCTTAAAAATCTTCTGATGTAGATCAACTCGTTCTTGCACTAATATTTAGATTAGGGGTTATTTTGGCCTAGAAAATTGGACGTAAAGTTTAGCCGTGTCTTTATCAGATATAAAGACACTCATTAAACATTAATTTCTTTTGTATTTTCTTTATGAATTATTAATGAGTTTTTTAACTGCCTTTAAACTTGAGTGTAAAGTTGGCATAAAGGTCAGCTTCAAAAAATGAAAAGGTTACCGTAAAGCTTATTAAATTCCAAATTTACGCCAGCTTTACTTGCGCGTTTTACCACAGTAAAGTTATGTTTTCATGCTGTGAAAAAAAATTGATAAAGGAACGTGACATAATATAAAAGGTAGTTGACATGATTGGGTCGAAGTAATCCAAGACAAAGCTGGAATGTCCATATATACAGTTTGCCTCCTGTTACTATCACGTTATCAGTTAGTCTCCTGTTACTATTCCTAAAGGACATATGTATTCTGATCAATGTACGTATTGCATCTTCACTTCTAATTATTTTCAAAGACAGTAGTATCGATGTATGTGTGTCGGCTTTTTTTTTAGAATCACGCTTAACCTGCGAGCAGGAGAGCCTGCGAACGGACCAAATAACGCTAAAATAATACCAACCTTGTACTTCTTCACGCGATAGTTTTTCCTGTGAATAAAAATAGGCAAACGAAACAGTGCATCAGGGTACCGAATTCAACTCCTCTACGCTTTGTAAATAGCCAACTGGTCAGCATCCTGACAGTTGGTTTTTTTAACAAGTTTTTTGTTCGATTTGTAATATGTGTTTATCTATTTACAGTTTCCTCAGTTAGCACAACAATGCTTAATACACTGACACATAAATAGAGTGATTTTATTTTATTTTTATAATATTCAATGTCTATATGACACCTAGAGCGCATTCGAACTGTAAATGTACCGGGGGAAAAAGCAATTGATCAATTTGTACAAATTGGCAGGAGCCGCGATACAACGCCAGGCAAAAGGAAAGGAATTTCTGCCTTGTAAGTTACTTTAGGGGATTTTATTTCAAAATGTGACATTGTAGTATTATAATAAGGACTGCTCGATGAATTACAAAATGCAACAATGTTTTGCCATAACCTACAATACACTATGAGAACGTGTTTTGTGCAGTGTCTCTCCTTTTTAAATGTGTTATTTCAGTAACATTTTAGAGAAAACCCGGAACAAATGACTGGGAGTTTTATTTGTTAATATAGCAGCTCTCATTTTGTTAAGAAAGTCGCTTCTATTTTGAGTCAGTTTACAGAAGCTTCCCGCAAAAGACTGTTTAAAGCTTTGAAACAGCATGCTTAAATTCTTATGCGCTTTTTATACAATTGCTGCATACTAACTATATAGTTGACTGCAATGTACCACACGTCTATATGATTGGAAGTTCTAATGAGCAAGAAGTGAAATTCAACTAAAAGCCGACATTTTTACACACCGATGAAATTTTTATGAATACAAAATAGTTACTTTAATTTTTTATAACTAGGAAAAGCTGAAAACCTTGTTATTGTGTTTAGTGAAGCCAGGAGAAAAGATAATCGATTTTGTTAATATTATTTTTTAATTGCAAGGAAAAAGAAAGAATATATTAAATATGGCTTAGCTAGATCACATAGAGTTACTTGTTTCGTACAGTCGGTTTGTTAAGTTCAACGTGTTTTTCAACTTTGTACAATAATTTAACTTACACGGCAGAAAAATTGAGGGATGCCTTTAAAAAATTTGCATTAATTCCGTTTCAACCGGCAGTGCCTCATAAGCGAGTCGAGACGGAAATATTGAAGCGCAGAGCCTATATTTCGGTTAGAAAATGATAATACAGAATTCAAACGTAACATAAAAAGAAAAACAGAATAACGTACCATGAGTTCCTTGTAAAAATATTGACCGCAATTATGCCGACAGCTAGTAGCCTCCTTGCTTTACTGCGGCCGCTCTTCAAATTATTATATGTAGTGTACTTCTGAGAAGATACTTCTTATGCTTCTGACATAATGCTGTCATCAATCATAAAAGCGCTTTTTTGTAAAGTGCATTAATAAAATGATACACTTTGGTTTTCAGCATAGTTAACCAATAGTCGAGTACAAAAATGCGAATTGCGATGGTAAAATATCTCGGAATATGTTTCAGCTCAATTAAGGTAAGAGTTTGTTTCCCATGGAAATACAAAATACTAAGGTTTTAACTAAGTTAACTGATGAAGTCGTAAGTGAGGTCAAATGGCGATGTTGTGTTCTATTATTTATTGTCGGGTATTTTACAAGCTTAAAAGTTCTCCACACAATGTACTTCTGTTACTGACATGGTTAAATTTTAATTCTTAAAAAAATTGGAAAGGGACAAATAGTGCCAAATCCCCTGCTGTGACATGTTGGAAACACAGCTTGTTTATGCTCTTATCACTAAGAAGGTTTTCCTTCAGATGTGGATGCTGTCAGTGTCTAAACGATGAAATAGTTTTGAAGCAGCTCACTATTATATAAAGGCGAAACAGAAGACATCAGAGGGTGTCTTGTTCGCAATTTGCGTCATTCGTGGGTGACGTCACGGTGGTATTGTTGCCGCGACTAGCAATATACCGTAAAATTCCGGTTATAAGCCCTGGGCTTATACAAGTTCGTAAGAGGTTTTGGGTGGGCTTATAAACGGACGGGCTTATATCCGGGAGGGCTTATAAGTGGAATAAAAAGAACGTTTTGAAATGAGCCACGGTAGTGTTCAACGAAATATGTTTTTAAGTAAAAAACGCATAATAAAGCAACAATTAGCTCTGTTCATTACTGTCATCAAGCAGAGGGGGGCTTATATCCGGGGGGGCTTATAATCGGATGTATTTTTTTGTTTTCCAGATAGATGGGCCTATAACCAGGGGGGCTTATAAGCGGGAGGGCTTATAACCGCAATTTTACGGTATCTCAACTTCTATACCTTGAAAAGGGTAATCCCCCGCTCCTGCAATTTTTTAAACTTTGGAATTATGCCTAAAATGTTACGTTTGTCAAAATTGAAATTATCGAAAAAGATTTCACTTGATATAATAGCCAATACTGACAACATAAAATTTATGGGTTCTGTCTATTTCGGTTTATTTTGTCAATTGAGCTGACTTTTCAATATTCTGCGCATGCTTGATATCCTGTGCAGGTATCAAGTTGCTGACCAATCACAAGCGCGAAAACACACGCGTATGAGAAATAACTTTGAAGAGCTTGCATTGCTCAATTTTGCAGTTTACCGTAATAATAATCGACGCTGCGTCTGTAGATCTTGGACTGCGCAGAGTTAAAATCGTGACATCCGTGGAGTAACTGTTAGCTGGAGTCGACACAAAATGGTAGGTGACTGGCTTGTGGTAAATTTAACGGACTAATAGCACCAAAATGATGCGTTAAATACAGTTGGTCGTTATTACGTCGAACCTGCCTTAATGTCGTTTAGAAATCAGCGAGAAAGTTAGCAGTTAAATGGGGAAGGAAAGAAGCTCGAAGGCTAAGCTTCACTCATTAGTTTTATGTCCGTGTAGTATTTACATTTTTTAGTAGTAGTAATTTGCAATTGCATCAGAAAAGAGAACTAAACAATATGCATCAATGTGTTTTTTATAACAATTTCGTGGTGTTTCGATGTGTAAATGAATGAGCCCCATTAAGCACTTTAGCTTGTAGTATTTAAAAATAAAGTTTCAGGATTTTCGTTTAATTCTAATGATTTTCGACTACGACAGCCATATTTAGTAGCCATTAATTTTTATTTTGCAATTTTAAAAGTTACCTTGGTTTTAGTAAACAACGCTCGCCACCTGCTGAACGACTTAGTGAGACACCAGATTTGTGCGTTCAAACTAGTGAATTAAGGCACTAAAAACATGGCGAAACTGATTACATTGTATACTATTTTTGTTATTAACGGACTTGCTACAGACTTTGCTAAGGTTTAGGGGTTATTTTTTTCAGTAAAGAAGATTTAAAGTTCATTTCTGGGCGTATTTGTTATGCATCTTTAAAAACTAAATATCACCACGCTCGTTCGTGCTTGGCATTTTACATTCTCATTAAGTTTCAGACGAGCTAGTTATTAATAATTGATTGCCTTAACAGGTCGCTAAATTCAGCGTTGATATAGACGTTGTAACTGACAGATTCGCTAGCAAATAAGCATACTTTCTAGACCAAAGTACGAAAAATCGTCTGTAGCCCTTTTATCCTATTTACCAGAAGAATTCCCATTAGAAATCAATTCAAATTACTTTGACTGCATGACAGAGTGACCCTCCTCAATCGTAAACAAAAGTGTAAATTAACACATCAAATTTCGAGTCCTTTTTATATTATGTTTTATAAGTTATCTTGTAATTGGCTTTTCTCTTTAATTGCTTGTAATCTGGAAAATCCATACTAAGTCTAAAACGATTAGGTATTTTTAATTTTTCTCCAACTCAGTCTTTTATGTCATATTTTAGTGCCCTAGGCAATAGCGACGGCGATGACGCAGACAACGCCAATAATATATTGTATTTTACCTATCATACATTGAGTATGTCAACTGGTTTCAGAAATTAAAGCCCCCCGTCAAAACGAAAGAAATCGCCATCGTATCTCATAAGCGTTCCCAAAATACGCAGAATTCCACCTTTGCACTTTGTTGTTTTGCAAAAAACGGCAAGTTGTATAAAGCACGTGTAAAGTCTTTTGATTGAACTATTCTTTCTCGGTTCCGTTGTAGTTGTCGTTGCTTTAAAAATTCTCCTTTTCTCAATTAACTACTGGGGAGCCATTTAATTCTACGTATTTGTAATAGTATTTGCTTTTAGCAATACTGGATTTTTACATGTCATTTGCAGACATAAGGTTTAAACCTTTTTGCAAAGAATAACCAACAGCTCTTACGTTTTCTTGAAATGACAATTAGTGGTAAAATTAAGCCAACCCCAAGGGTACTAGCTGTGTTGGGTTATCATTTGCATTCAGATGGTTTATTATAACAAATATCTTATTTTTGTTAAACACAGGAAGGGTTAACGTTGTCTGATGAGCAAATCGAAGGTACGTTTTTATCTCAATGTTCCTATAAACGTGTTCAAATTTGAATGCGATACTGCCTTCAAGGAGCATTTTGTTCTGCAAGGCCCAGACTAAACGTCGAACTTCACATGAGACAATTTAAATTGCAGTTTTGGTCGACCCAAACAGGTAAAGCTCGACCGTTGGGTCAAACGTCGAACATTATTCGTCGAACCAAATTCAGAGCAGCAAGAAATTATATTTCCAAGCTAAAAAATACAATAACATACAAATTTAAACTTTATTTATTAAGTTCGTTTCATGAAAAGATCGACGTTTGTCCTACAGTCGATCTTCACACGTACTATCCGTTTGACGCAGACGGATAGAACGTGTTGGTCGATCTTAATTCACATTTAATTCAGTCGGACGAACTCAACCGAGTCAAACGTCGAACTTATCATGAACTTAATACGCTCAGTAAGTTCGTTTTACGTGAAGTTCGAAGTTTTGCCCGGGCCTAACAGTAACTGACTGAAATCCTGACTTTCCACTGAAGAAGGGCTTAGCCCGAAACGTCTGGAACTTTTAACTATTTTAAAGGCACTTTCAACTCATTTAGTGAGAACTTTATTATACTTTTGTACTTTTACAAGTGCCACGCAGCACAAGGAAATTTATTTTTCCATTTATCACTAACAGTTATTGATCGACTTATCCCAAAACATGGGAACGTTTTCTATAGAAGCCAGAAGCCACTGTCATATTTTTGTTTGGCGACCATTAAACATAAGTTAGGCCCGGTTCAGACGCCGATCTTTTTATGAGCCAAACCTAATTCCTTGAATTAAGTACATGAAAAGATCGGCGTCTGAATCAAATTAGAACGGCTATTTTAATTTGGAACGGCTCACCCGTTCTTCCCGCCTGGCTTGGCCGAGAATTTCGCCTGTGGAACGCCTTTGGAACGACTTTGATTCAGACGCCGTACTTTTCATGTGCCGATCCTAATTCATAAATTATTATAATGTATTTTGCATGTTTTTATTGGAATTGTATTAGGAAAGGCCTCGGAACGGCCAAAAAGTACGGCCTCTGAATCAAGAGGCGTACTTTTGTCAATTTGGGTCGGTCCAAATTCGAATTGAAAGCGCGTTTACACGAGCGAGAAGATTGGGTACGGACCCGTCAAAAAATTGGTCCGGACCTCACCACTTTTGTAGAGAAACAGTCAAATCAAAACGGGGCCATAGGCGCCTATGGCCCCGTTTTGATTTGACTGTTTCTCTACAAAAGTGGTGTGGTCCGGACCAATTTTTTGACGGGTCCGTACCCAAATTTTTCAGTCGTGTAAACGCGCCTTGAGTTCGTCTCATGAAAAGTACGGCCTCTGAACCGGGCCTTATTAGTTTCTAAGTATTTGTCAGGTTTTACGAAAATGTTTCCTACACTTTATTTGTTTTTCGACGGAATAAACGCAAAAAGTGAGGTTTTACTCATATTTTAGTTAATCTACATTTATCTTTGAACATTCATATTGTTCCTTCATGAGTAACCAATGTAACCAATATCGTCCTGAGGTTTCCTTTGCTCTTAATGCAATACAGTAAATCCTCCTAGTTGAGTAAGGCTATGTTTACACGGGACCGGTCCGGAACGGATCCGGTCCGATTTTCGAACCGGATAGGCCTTCTGTTTACACGGGACCGTTCTGGAACCTGTCCGTAACGGATCCAAAACTGGACCTGCTATTTTGCAGGTCCAGTTATGGATCCGTTGCGGACCGGTTCCAGAACGGTCCCGTGTAAACACCTGGATCGGTTCCAAATGGTTCCATGTAAACAGGTCCGGTTCGGTTCGGAACGGTTCCGGACCGGCCCCGTGTAAACGTAGGCTAAGTCAATGCATTTGTCATACTCAGCTAAGCTTGCTTTGTTGATGTTTGATGTTTTCTTAGAAATCGTTGCGATCGTAAGCCATCATGTAAAAAACAGGACTTTTTGATAATCTTAGAACCATTGACAAATCAAATCATACAGTGATGTCAACAATTAAAATGCAGCTATTTTGGATAAACAACAACTTTAAAATAACTGCTATAACAACAAAACATTTTTTCGTAGAATACCGGGATGCCTTCTACATGTTTGACCGAGATAACAATGGGTACATCACTACGAAAGAACTGAATTCCATCATGAAAACTCTGGGTTTTAACCCGACAGAAGAAGACTTGCAACAAATGATTTTCACTGTGGATTACGATGGTAAGTGAATGCAAGACAGTGAAGCCCGGGGCAGCTTGTTAAACCGGGCTTCTGGTCGGACATTTCGCTGTTAGTAACTTTTGCCGGATTAGAGATAACTGTTCGTTATATAGCGGGACTTCGTTGTAAATGGGTTCGTTACATCGCGGTTCCACTGTATTACTTTTATGGGTTACTGAAGGTTTTGTCACAAATTTAAAAAAGGAATTTACCCTTTTAATGTTTAAACGTTCGTGGGTGGATGACTTTGCTTGTACAGCCTAGGGCTTTCTCCTCTCAGCAGTGGTTGGATTGATGGCCTTATCAGTTAACCAGATTCAGAGGCCCAGTATCGAGCCTTATATGTGAGGGGCCCCCGGGGGGGTCCATGTTCCCCTGTTCCCAACAAAATTTTCCTTTTGTTCTCATCAGCTTATGTTCCCTAAAAGTATTTCTTTGATTTTGATGTTCCCTGGTCCCTCCCTAACTATTTGCCCCCGTGTTCCCAGTTTCATTTTCTTTTTTTTTTTTTTTACCCAAAACCACATGTTCCCAAAACGTTTACGGCCATGTTCCTTTGTTCCTTGCAACCCCTGGAGGAGCATCATATATCCTTCGTGTTGTCGAATGTCTTATTAATATAAAAAAACAGAGTTTTAAATATAATTCAATGACCTCTTCAGTACCTATGAATATAATTATGTTATCAGACATTCTAGTGTGAAATATCGCTGGGAATTTCCATTCAAATATCCTTGTGTTTTTGGTTATTGGTACTCCATTCAGTTTTCAATTGTTTTTTTAACCAGGGGACGGGAGGTTAAACTTTGAGGAGTATATACAACTCATGGAACAACAGAAAAAACCTGAAGATAGAGAAGAAGACATCATTCAAGCTTTTCGCGTTTTTGACCCGGATAACAGAGGGTATATCGAGTCTGCTGAATTGAGAGAGCTGTTGGAAAACATGGATTGGAAAGTCTCCGCAGAAGACCTTAAAGATCTGATTACAGCCGCTAATCTGCACCAAGACAGAAGGATAAGTATGGAAGGTATGAAGCTCGATCGACAGATAACAGAGCATAACAGAGAGGCCTGAATGTGTAAAATGGGAAATGGGATTTGGGCAAATTTTCAATGGGAAAATGGGATTTGGGTCATCACAAACAAAAAATAATGGAACTGGGAATGGGATTTGGGAAAAGTTGGGAAACAATAGGCTAGGAAATTTAAAATACCCCTCTGTAACAGACCCAGTGGAACCCGACCCAGTGGATTATTTTCCCCTACCCAGTGAAAATTTAGTCTCCCCGGTACCCAGCAGATATTTTGATTTTACCCGCCTATTTTTATGCTTCCCCAGTGACTGTACAGTGTGACTTTTGTCGAATAGACCTTTTTAAAAACGAGCCCAAATAAGCCGACCCAGTGGGAAATTGGCCAACCCAGTGACGTTTGTTTCGAAAACCCGGTGAGAATGAAGATTCCACTGGGTCTGTTACAGAGGGGTGTTTTAAAGTGAGATTTATATCCCCCTCCTCCTCCTCCCTCCCTTCAGGACTCTCGTTACAGGCCCCTCTTGCTGACGCCATTGTTTACATCTTGATTTTAAAATCTACGCATTCATCAAACAGATATTACTAGTAGAAAAACCAAACAAAATTAGTTACCATGCAAAGATTGAAAAAAACGAGTGTCCCGGGGGGAGACCCAAATGAAAGGGGTGGGATGCTCGTCGTCTTGCTTAGGGGTGTAAATTTTGGATTTTTGGTCTCACTTAGGGTGTTCCGGGCTCATATTTTAGCCGTCGAGGTCTCGTTTAGGGTTTGCACACGAAGAAATATACAAATATAAATTCTATTTTGCCGGTTTAGTATTTTGGTATAGTTTAGGGGTCAAGAGTGCTTGAGCCACGCCCAGATTGGTCTCTTTCGGGGGCTCTTTTCAAAATTACCGACAAGCATCCCCGCCCCTTTTTAATATGGGATTCCCCGGGGAGCATGTGAAAGCTCACTTTATTCAATGCATTTTATATCTATTGACGTCAAGTTTCAAATAGCTCACGTAGCCATTCTTGGGCCGTCCAGTAGCTGTCTAAACGAGATCCGTTATTGGCTAACAAAAACAAAAGACTTAATGTTGCAATCAATGTCCATAGCCCTAAAAACAACAGCAGCTACAGTTTATCGAGGCCAATGAAAATAGAGGTCTGGAAGAGGTGCGGGGTTACCACAATTCTTACCACAGATTCGTACAACGTCTTTAGATTATAGACGTTTCTTAAGAATTTGTATTTGTATCATTTTACAGAATTCGCGTGGCTTGTGGAACCGGAAGGATTGCCAGTCATTGAGCATGAAGCTGATGAAGGCAATGATGATTAGTCGACTGATCCAAGGCTTGCTAAAAAAAATTTCTTCGCGCAGATTACCTTAGCAATCGTTGGCACATTAATCTTTGTCATCGATATCTTCACCGTCATCGTCATCATTTATCGCCGATGCATTCATAATTACAATCACCAACAACATCAAAAACAATGTCATCACATTTTCATAAACACAACAGTAACAACGATAACAACATGATGAAATTGATCATCATCATCATCATCATCATTCATCATCATCATCATTACCGTCATTATCGCCATCATCATCATCATCATCATCATTACCGTCATTATCGCCATCATCATCATCATTATCATCATGAAAACAACGTCATCATCTATGCCATGCCACCGTCTTCGTCATCATCGTCATCGTCATCGTCGTTACCGCAACGACGTGCATGAGAGGTCAACAAAACAGTTATCAGGATTCACTTTGCAGTTACAAAATCACTAACAACATTAAATTTTATCCCAGCAAGCTTTAAATAGCAATTGTTGTAGCTGGTATAGCAAGGATTCTAGTTCTTTCACTTTGCATCATGATATAATTAAATTGACTATCCATTAGCAAAGTGACTTTACAATATTTTTAGCCACGCCACGAGATACAGAATTACTCGGAAAAATCGCCAACATAGTTTAATAGTTTTATAGAATTCCACAAACAAGAACAAAGCAAAGAGAACCAGGGTGACTAAGAGTAGGGTCAACTGAAACAGATTGCAAATAAACTTCAAAACACGTAGGCTAAACTTTTAAAGATAATCTATCCGTAATATATAAATTTCAAACGTTCCACGTGCATGCATAGACAACTGTTGGTATCCCAAAGATTGATTTGATTTTATATCCTTTGCCTAAAATGAAAGACTGTGAATAAAATATTTGTGTTATTTTATAAAGGTGTATAGCACTGAGAATAGCTTTAGAAATAAATTTTAAATAATAAAACAAAGTAAAACTCATTTCACATTAGGTGGTAATTGTTCTTTACATGTGAAAAATTGTCAGAAGTTGTAAAGCAATAACTTATTTCTGTCATTCATTCTATATTTTCTGTCTAGTTACTAATAAAAGCATCAATAGCAATAGCTTGATCAGAAGACTAGAATTGTATTTGCGTGGAGTGATCATCACAGGTTAACAGGGGATTCCAACAATGAGGGATTAAAGCACTGGAAATCATCATTCTTGGGACAGAATTTACAGGCTGAAAGGCTTGTGCAAAATATAGGACAAAAAAGTTAGTTAACGGTCGAATGTGCAAGATGGGATGAGTTAGACCCGTCACCTCACCTTACCTCTTAATTTATTTTTAAAAAAATGTGTAGATAAAAATATAAATTTAAAAGAAATTATACAAATAAATTAACTAATGTAGATAATGAAAAAAAGGAAAAAATGCGCATTGTCCTTCTTTCAGATCGAAAAGTAATGCACAACCTGGTACACAAATAACATCGAAATGCGCCTAAACGCACGTGACCGTTGTCTGTTATTTGAATTGCAAATGAATCATCATAACCAATTCATTATGCTGTTTACCACGAGGAAAGCGAGGGATAAAAACAGTGTTATAATTCCGACTGTATTTAGCTGAAGAAAGCTCAAATGAACGCAGAGTTTAAGGACCTTTTAGCGCGAATTATGGAGCGGGAAAACGGTAAACCACATTGGTGTACAATGTTGCAGCAAGACGCGAGCTATGAAGTCGAACAGAAGCTGATTAAGGTATTTGGTTTTATAATATTGTTGCATTTATTCGGTTAATCATTTTGTACATTCCGAGATTTAAGCAGTGTGAAAAGCTGAATGGAAGAGTAGTCCATGGCCAAATATCCTGTCACTAGTTTTTCTTGCGAGACACAAATTAAATTTAACAGTCTGTGGAGGCAGACCATTGTTTGCGACTACAGATTGAAAAAAATTATGTCCAGGAGGTCTTTTAATCTTGTACATGACTTGTCACCGCATGCCAGGAAATGTGAAATGAAACCGGTCCAAGCTATGTGTACGTGATGTTTCTTGTGTCACTCATTTCTGCTTTTGCAGTTTCGAAACGTACCGGTGTATCTTCTTTAAGAATATTCTTTGCTAAACTGTCGATATCGGAAATGTTTGCGACCTTAAATGATTCAGTCCTGTTTCATAAGTTTTCTTTGCAACACGGTCAAGTTTGAGGCGGCGTTTTGGTGTTTTTGTATCAGCTATACGACATTGGATATCCGACGGACAGCCGCAAGTATGAGTCGACTTTGGTAAGTTATAAATGTAAAAGCGAGTCGACGAAAATGATTCGGTTAGAGCGAGATCAACAGTAATTCTGCACGCGGAAACAATTGATGTGTGAAGATTGGGGCTTTCAAGGAGTCGATTGTTGTAGCTAGTCTTCACGACATGAATTGAGTAGCATTGTTACCAATTTAAGAATATTTTTATTTCATTTTTTTGCTACATTTTCCTCGCTACTTCAAAACTCGTATAGATGAATGCAAAAAGAAAGCCCTGTAAGATTGTGCAAG
Source organism: Oculina patagonica (assembly GCF_052425735.1). Lineage (NCBI taxonomy): Eukaryota > Metazoa > Cnidaria > Anthozoa > Scleractinia > Oculinidae > Oculina > Oculina patagonica. The sequence goes on along the minus strand of NC_135771.1, from coordinate 9,504,404 downwards.
GTTTTGTCTAATAAACGAAAAGAGATTCGGCATTTTCGTCGAAAGATTACTGTTACCGGGTTAATTTATTCTGGCGGGAAATAATATGGTAACGCAATTCGCAAACAGCGCGGCCCGCCGTTCCAGTTCAAATAGAAGCAAGACAAAACCGCAAATGGTAAGTTATATTTTTTTTATTTGTGGAATATAAAATTTAACTTGGGTTTTCAGTTCCACAATGATCGCTTATGTCAAGCGCTGCTATAATAATCAGCTTGGGGTGCTTAAATCTTGCTATCGCGCGCTGACTTATTTCGCTTTACTAAGGGAAGGTACGTTTTTTATTGGGGGGGGGAGGGGTGGGCCGGGGCCTCAGAGGGGAGGGTCATCAGTAAAATTTTTACAAATCGGGGAGGGCCAAACCTGTTTTTTTCACAGGAGGGGGAGGGTTACAAACATAAATAGTGGCAACAAACATAACATGGACAACGCATGGTTTGAAAAAAGACCTAAAATTTCTTCCTCGTTTCACAACGCTTTCATTACCCTTCAGTTTTTCAAAGCATGTGCTTTTCCAAGTAGTGCCCAGTTTTTTCCAAAAGAAAGATAGTTTGTTTTGTTTGGCCAGTTTTCCGGCCATTGGTGATGGAATGGGGTCTTTTCTGCTTGGCCAGAAAACTGGCCATCGCTGGTAAAAGGGTTGTTCGTGATTTACCACTATCGGCTAGAATCAAATATATGAAAAACGTTTAAGAGCACTTACGTATTCTAGCTGTATAAAATGACAATGTACGGTTCTGTTGAAATAACTAATTCTTCCTCCAGAGGCCCAAATTTTAAAATTTTCCCGGGGAGCATGCCCCCAACCCTCTCGTCATTGTTGTCTTCTCACAAGACAACGGATTGGGGAACGACTAACAATAGCCTGCAGTCATGGTCAGTTTAAAATGAAGAGTAGTTTTTAGTTTTAAAATGAAGAGTAGTTTTTTTTTTCAGGCTTGCTTTTCTCAACTGCTTAAGTTGAGTACATTACTGCGATGATCCTTCATTTGCTTAAAATGTATATCCGCAATACAAATATATGAATTTCTATATATTTCTATCTTCTCCATCCACGGGTATATTACGAACTCACAGTGACCAGCTCCCAGTGGCTTGATAGCTCAGTTGGTTAGAGCGCTGCACTAGTATCGCAGAGGTCATGGGTTCGACCGTTCAAGCCTGAATTTTTTTTCAGGCTTGCTTTTCTAAACTGCTTAAGTTGAGTACATTACTCGATGATCCTTCATTTGCTTAAAATGTATATCTGCAATACAAATATATGAATTTCATATATTCATTTCATAGTTTTGGTACTGTTGACCAGTGTTGCCCTTCTGCAGTAATTTTCCAAAATAATATTTGAAGAAGGAAAAGAAACTGTCTGTAGTTTGCGCGCGTTTCACGCTGCCCGCTTCTAAATGACTTGTCGTTAAAACAATTGTGCATGTGTTTCACATACCGCATTTCAAAGTTTCAATACACGGGTAGTGGTCTGGCTATTGTAACATAGATAACATACACGATAAAGTATTCAAGGTAGCATACGCCAATCAAACGACCGTATCTTCTCAAGGAGAACGCCCTTATCCAATTGAAAATAGGTTTTCTCTTCTTCTGGTTATACACGACCATTTGTAACTAAGGTGGCGTGTGCCACCCAAACTCAAACAGTATGTAACTGAGGTGATGCAAGCCAATCAAACTTGAAGGGCGATACAAGCTCACATGCAAACAAAGAGAAACGCTCAAGTCAAACTTAAAGGAATTTACATGACCATGTGTAACCATGCCAGGAAACAAGCGCCGATCAAGGGTGATACTTGTTCATATGTTATCAATGCGAAACACTCAAATCAAACTTCCAGGGAATCGCACAACCATATGTAACAAGGGAACACGCGCCATTAATACTGAAGGAGTACACTATTATACGTAACCAAGGCGTTAAGCGCGATCCAAGATTTTAGTGTAAAACCCAATTACATGTAACCAAGGCAACATACGGTAGTACACACCCATTGGTAAGCAAGGTGAACCGCCCAAATCCATTTAAGGGCACACGATAATGTGTACCCAAGGAAACACACGCCAAGCAAACTATAAGGGCAGTACAACAGTAACCGCCCTAACCCAAGCGCAAGGGTTGTACACGACCTTTTGTGCTTATCACGGCATCACGTACATACTAGTTATGCAACGCTTTCGAGTGGTATACTATGGAATATCCCACGAGTCACTTGTATTTTCTCGGTGTACACACGAGCCTTTAGGCGAGTGTGTATGCCAAGAAAATGCAAGTGACAAGTGGGATATTCCATAGTATACCACGAGAAAGTGTTGTGTAACTATTTTATACCATGCCATAGAAAATACGCTTACTAAATTTCGTCGAGAATACAGTCGCAGCGCACTATGGGAAGGTTGGGTTGAATACCGTCGAATATACAACGGCTTTCCTGTATTCTGATTGGCTGTATTTTCTATGGCATGGTATAAAAAACAATACGACCCTGACCATATGTAACCAACAAACTTGTACGCACCAAACATACTCAAAACTCAATTTACATGACCATGTGTAACTACATGTTAAAATGTTACAAAAGGACACTAGACAACTAAACTAAGGTAAATACGACACGGGTCAATCACAGTTAGTGAGTGAGACACGGCATCCCTGAAGAGCAGTACCTTTTTGTTTCTTTGTTTTTATTACCATTCTTGAATAGGTAGGTAGTTAGTTTAGTTTTGAGTCATTTCTCTTGTAATTTACTTTTATATCATAATAGTTTTAATTCTTATATTTGTTAATAGAATTTTTGCTGAGAGGAACTACCGTGGATAAATAAAGTCATCTGTCTGTCTGTCTGTCTGTCTGTCTGTCTGTCTGTCTGTCTGTCTGTCGGTCTGTCTGTCTGTCTGACTGTAAGGGTAATACACAAGTTCTAAACTGAAAAGGCGACGCACAAATTTAGACAAAGGTGACTCCTGCCAATCAAACTGGTCAGAACGGTAAGGGCTAACCTCGTTCCCAGAGGTTGAGTAAGGGCAACACATCCAAACCCAAATTTCGACGTTAGCCCGAATGCGATACTTGCAGCCAAACTTTAAAATCGACATAACCTTAATTGAGCTAAATGCGATAACCACAAACCATATTAAAAAGCCAAATTTTAGCTTAGAGCTATACATCCTAACCAAATTGTAAAGGTCACACGCTCCATAATTGAGCAGCTAAAGTTAAGACGCGCCAACCCATTTTTTGATAAGACACACGCCTTATCTTAGCTAAAGGTGATACCTGTCAACCATATTGTAAGGGTTGAATGTGAACAATAATGTCTAACGATATAAATCGTCCGATTTTTAATTAAAATTGATATTTTCTCGCGTACGAAGTTGAACAATGGATAGATAAAGGCACCCCCCCCCCCGAAAAAAAAAAAAACTTTTTTTAACCTCCACACATCTCTAATTTCAAAAACGTTTTTGTGCAGTGTGTGGACCGTAAATTACACTTTTTAAGGAAACTGACAATTTGATTAACAATCCTGGGCTATTTTTATGACGTTAATCAAGAATCATCTAGGCTGCTGACGACTACAAGATTGACAGCTTTACGACGTCTTTTACAAAACCAATGACAGACATCCGTTGCAAGGAAGTCTGATGAAAATTAGTTGTTACTGGTTCATCAACAGGAGAATATAAAAGGTAAATACAACTGCTTGTGTTTCAATAACAATTTCACTGGTGCTTCAGTAAACACTTGCAGCTGATATAAGCGGGACACCTACTTGCTTGGAGATAGCTACCAACTAGTTTACAACTTGTCTTTCGCACAGAAGAACTGCGACAGAAGAAAACGAGGTAAGCAGAGCTTTTATTAGGAACACAAAAGATATTAAGAATTTGTGTGCTGGGTAGGTTTGGTTAGAGGGGTTGTGGTATGCTGCTAAAGGCGACTTTTTGTTTCGTAAAAAATTGTCTTAAGATGAAGTACAACCTGAAAGCAACAGTCTGAACCGTGCAAAAAAATACTGCAAAAATTGTGAAAAGAATCGCAGGAGAATCCCTATTGAACAATGAAGGTTGAAACGAGTTTTGGAACTTATCATTTGTATATTTTTCGACGAACGAAAATATTGAGTTTACATGTAAATGATGTCTACCTTAACGAAATTTGCAGTTGGAACGCTTAGATACTGTCTGCTTTAAAGCTAAGATTTCATCACCGAACAAATTTTCCGCTTTCAATTTTTGCTTTGACGTGTGAGCTCGAGAGAAGATACATGCGGTAATAATTTAAAACTTTAATGCGATTTCGCAACGTGGATGCGTTTGACTATGAGTAAAATAAGTATGGCTTGATCCGGCTTAATACTAATTAAAAAAAGTCTTTTTTAGTTCAAAAACGGCAATTCAGATCTGCTAGGCAAGATAACATAAAACAAAGATGGGGATACAAAATCACAGTTATTTATTTTTTTTAACGTTTTAGTTTTTAACTGGAGAAGGTTTCGTGCTGTTTCTGAAGAACTTGAACTTTCATCCGACGATAAATCAGCAGCTTATCTTTTTTTGGCGATTTGAAACAAAATAACCTGATCGAGAAGCTCTATCGAATAAAATCATTTACATAAAATGTTAAAAACGAAAAAGACACCAAATACAGCTTCAAGAAAGCTAAGAAAAAAGTTCATATTCAGGATCTGAGCTAGACTAAACTGTAATTTTCAACGTACTAGCTGTCAGAACACTCTTTTCCAAAGTGAATTGATTCATAAGCTGTATGTCAAATTAAAAGTGCTTCCCAAACAATTTCGCTAATTGCATAAATTGATCAAATTTCTGCTTCAAGTACTACCGGAGATGAAGAACGTTGTTTGCGCAGTTGATCCAAAAGGATGGCGTGGGGGGAAAATTGGTTTCAAGGGAGCTTTGTGTTGAACCCGGTTTAATCTTTCCAGTTCAGAGTTAAAATATGAGGCATTCTTGCAGATAACTTATTTTTTTTAAAAAAAAAATGACTTTTTTATCGAGACTGTTTTGGTGTTTCGTTTCCGGCGTCACCTATTCGCTTGAAAATGTATACGAAAAAATTAGCCACCAATTGTCGAATTCGATACGCTTAATAAAGACATTTGCCTGTATAAATTTATATTAGCAAAAAGTGGTGTGTTTTCATTCTCTGTTTCGAGAAATTAACGATTATTATTGGTATCATGACATTTTTGCGATACGAATCGATCAAGATGGGTTTATTATGATGGGAGTTCACTAAGAGTCGATAATAAGACGATTGTACTCGTTATTAAGTTGGTCGCAACACCTTCAAAACTAAAATGGTAAAGCATGTGAACTGTACTTGCAAAAACGGAAGGTTCACTTTGAAGACCCAGACTTTTTGTGAGCTTACATCAATTGACTGGACATTGTTTGTTCTCGGTTGCTTCTGTGCCAAGATGATGACGCATGTTCACTTGTCTCCCTCAATGTTTTTAATAGACTTTATTAGTTTAAAAATCTACCTTACATGTAGCTTTGGTTTTAATTTTCATAATTTTCTGCAGATAAAATGCAATTTTATCATTATGCTTTCCGTTTTGAGATAGAAACAAGAAATTTGGCTCGGTACGTTGTCACAATTACCCATTAAATATTTGTTTCATTTTTTGCCAAAGCAACGAATTTGATGGGAAATTACTACGTATAGGTTATTGCCAATAGAGACAATATTGGCATTTCATTTTTAATAGAATTTGTACAGTATATATTTGTAAACTTTTGTGTCATCACATCGACTGTCAGAAACACCTATTGAAAACATTTGTGTACATTATGCCAACAATTGTAATCAGTGATGAGCTGTGTTAGATTATATTGATTCCCCTACAGATTAGAACGTTTGGCTGCCTATACATTATCTGCAATTCCCACAATATTAGTTTACCCATGTTTACATTTGTACTGGGTAATAACAAGAGTGACGCACGCTTCTCTTCCAGAGATAAGCTCTTCTTTCTTTAATGAACCATGTAATAAAGCATTGAGTTGACTGACCTGTTAGATAGGAAAAAAGGAAGTTTAGGACTTCCTTCAAAGTACTTTTCTCTATTGTCCCGTCTCCTGCGACTGTCATTAAAGACGTCACTAAGCATTATGACGCGTCCTTATGACGTCACACTCAATGGCTGTGTGACAACTTTCCAAACTGTGTTCAACCCTGATTCTGTGTTGAGCTTTTCAATGAGCACATATTTTTGGTATGCTCACAGTATAATGACGATTCCATTTAAGGTTTAATTCAGACATGGCCGAGGACAGCTTCACCAAAGATGGTTTCATCATCGCATTTACCTTCTCGATGGTCACGAATTTATTTGGCAATATCCTCGTGTGCCTGGTTGTAGTGTCGTTCCGAGATATGCGCATCCCGATGAATTATCTTCTGGTGAATCTCGCTGTCTGTGATATGATGGTTGCCGTCTTCATGTCTCCAAGGTTCGTCTTCAGCCAAACCTTGAATCACCCCAGCGGGACTCTCGGCGACTACCTCTGCAAAATCCTGACGGGAGACTCCTTCACTTGGACCGGCGCCCTAGCTTCAGACTTCACCCTGGTCTGTATAGCTGTGGAGCGGTATCTGGCCATCAACTATCCGTACAGCGACAAGAAGAGGCTTACTACCAAGAAGCTCAAGTATGTCATTCCAGCATGCTGGGTGTTTGCAATTGGTGTTAACCTGCCTGCCTTCATGTACCTAAAATACGACAAAACCTCTGGAAGCTGCGTTCCATTTTGGCCCACGTCGAATTTCATCAAGTATCACAGCGTCATCAACGGCCAGATATTCTTCGTTTTTCCAGCCCTGATCATGGGAGTGCTGTACGCACTGTTGGTCCATCAACTGTGGTTCAAAAGCAATACTGCCACTCAGGCAACAGTGGCCCAACAGGCAGTACTCAAACATCGCCGGCACTCCACCAAAATGGTCATCACAGTCAGCCTTATCTACTGCATATGCTGGTTTCCCAACTGTTTTGCCTACATCTACGTCGCCTTTTCCGCGAAGCAGTTGTTCGGTGAGATTCACACGGCTTCCGTGCTGATGGTTTCACTGAATTCTGCCATAAACCCAATCATATACAGTTTGCAGAGTCATCGGTTTCGTCAACATATGGCAGCCCTGTTGAAAAGATGCCATCGTAACAAAGTTGATGTTCAGTCCAGAGGCAAGGAGACCAACAGCGTGATGCAAACCTCTGTGGTGTAACCATGCAAACCTTGATAACTGAACAAACACGTGTATATAAAATATCATGTAAAGAATGCGATGAAGTACATGTAGATACTAACCACTTATAGGTAAGGTAACGTCTGCGTTCTGGGCTAGAGGCGCATCAGACCGGAGCTTATCCCGATTTCCAAAGCATTAAGCGACTAGCTAGGAGTATTTCCACTACCCCCTTGGAGGGATGCTAGTCCATCACAGGGTTACCCCCAGCATTTAATTCCCAAATTCTCGTGTATAAACCGGGTTGAGAGAAGCACTATGAAAGAAAAGTGTCTTGCCCAAGAATACAACGCAGGGACCCAGACCAGGGCTCGAATCCGGACCGCTCGTTCCGGAGTCTAGCGCGCTAACCGTAAGGTCACAGCGCCTCCCATAGATAATACCACTAAGAAGAAAAAAGTAGTCATCTATGTCAGTTAGTGCTTTGGCCAGTTCTAATCCGGACTAAGTGTCAAGTTAAAATAAAACATTAAAGCTTTTTCAAGAATGATATTTGTTATTTCCTTTTGTTCTTGATCATGACCGTTTGACTTTTACGGATATCAAAACTGTGGCTAAAAAAGACGCGGAGAGCTAGAGCTTCTTCAAGTAGAGCTTCTTGACACATCACAATTGACGCCATTTTTAAATGCCATACGAAACGAAGACATTGAAGGGAGCAAGAATGTCACTAAACAAAAGGTTTAATGAGTAGTACAATGGGTTACACAACTCGGAACATTTCTTCGCCGTTTTGTACAAACTACTTGACTACCTCGAGAGACGCTTAAGATAGATCTTGGTAGTTTTCAACACTTTTCTCCACGTCGGATCAATCCCGATATACTGTTTGACATATTATCTATTTATTTTTTTCTTTGTTCGTGAGCGGGCGGTATTCTACAAATCCTCCTGTTGGTTCCGGGGCGGGCGGTTTCTCAATCCGGCCCGCTCCCGGCGGTTCCGTTGCGGATGTCGTCGGGCCTTTCCGCGCGATCATTTTGCGCGTTGTCGCGCACATGGTTTGCGCTGCTCTGCGCTCACCACTTTTGTGGCAGAGTGGTGTTGGCCTCGTCTCTAGGCGGTTTTTTCTTTTCGCAATCGTTGTGTTCTGTCATGTTTCTTGGTTGTGGTTGTTTGGGCTTTCGCTCGCTGCGCCGACCCCCTGGTGAATAACATATATTTGCGCACGAGGCAATTTGCGTATGTCTTAAGGTGATTCTTCAGAAGTAAAAGTTGTCGAAAAAATTTTTTGAAACTTTCCCTGAATGTTCCACTGTTTAAAAAAAAAGATGGGTCACCATGCTCGCAAAAGAGATATGATGGCCCAATCTTACACCTTCCGTGCCTGTTCTGGTTCTAACCTGACCTAACAACGCGCGTTGTTTCATCGGTCCACATTACATTTTTCAGTAGCAGTTTTTAAAAGAAGTACTTAAACAAAAACTTGATCACTTGACTTGAAAGACCATACGGAACAACGTAATATATAACTTATCGAAAAAATCACAAAAATCCAAACGAGATCGAATCAAAGCGTTCCTCGAGTCGTTTATTTCAAGGTCATAATTTGCGTCTTTTTACACAAAAATTATTCAATAAAAAATACTGGTCACCGTGCTCGTTTACAAGAAAACGATGATTTATCTCCCTCGCGGGCCAAGCCGTATAGAAGAAGTCGTCATTTTGTTTATGTGCGCGCGCTAATCACGCATAAAATAATTCTGAGCAGTAAGGATGCGCAATGCAATACTGAGGAATCACCTCAAAAGGAGAGAAAAAAAAATCATTTGATCTGCAAAGAACTTCGCGTATAAAACATAACGGTGACTTGTGGATAAAGCAAAATATACTAAATTTGGGCAGTTAAAAGTGAGGTATAATTTTAATTATGTAGAGAAAAAAAATTCGCTTTACGATCTCTTACAATTGGTTTGGAAACGATACGGTTTACACCTGAAATGTGCTAACAACAACGACAAATTAAAATTGTTTACTCCTGTAGAGTGAAACCCCAACAATCCTCATTTGGCCCTAACATCGTTTTGTAACTATGGTACAGTCGATAATCGATTTAGAAACCATGATCCAACGACCAGAGTCCATGCCATTCCTTGCTGTGTCACGTCATCAGTTGCTGTCCGGCGGTCATTTTGCATTCGTGTTTCGGGAATGATTTTTGGTGCAATACACATTCAATTTATTTCGGTATAAATAAATAATGTATCATAAATAGTAAAAAATTTGAATGCACATTAACTGCTTAACTGTACTAAAAACAAAGAAAACAATCATGAACAAACGGAGTTTCACTGTTTCCATTTGAAATGAATTTAATCCGCTTATTCGAAGCAGCATTCCTGGTTTAATGACTACAGAAAAACAATGAGCTTGAAACGAAGTTTTAAGAACACAACTCTTAAAGCAGCTGAACAATCGTGTGATAATTAGCCATATCCTATGAAAAATGTTCCAATGACAACGAATTGTTCAGCTGTCGGGTTTTTTAAGTGACTTAAAATGACGTAGTGTCAGTCAAAGCGGCTGTGACAATATCATGTCACGCAAGCCTGCCACACGTTTTCCTTACTAAAACAAACCGATAAACTTTCTCGCTAACAAAGAAAGGAAAAATTAACGGATCATGTGTCCGCCCCCCTCTGTCGATCGACCCATCGACCATCATCGACACTTCGATCGACACTCATCCCCACATCACACTCTCTCCCCCTCCACCTACTTCTTCCCCTCTCCTTCCCTCCTCCCCTCCTCTTCATCTTCCTCTTCACTCTCATTACCTCCCTCTCCTTCCTACCTTTTTCCTTTTCTCACCTCTCTTTTCTTTCTTCTTCTCACCCTTTTATTAACAAAAATACTTACCCCAACATTCTCATCTTCACTTTCTCTCAATCCTTTTTCTCCTCTCCACACTTTAATATCCTATTCTATTTTTTACATTCTTCTCCTCCTCCTCCATCTCTCTTCTCCTCATCATCCTCTCCTTTCTTTTCCCTTTTTCTCTCCTTATTTCTCCTTCTATATTATTACACTCCTTTTTCCTTCCTTAAATCCTCTCTTACCCTATTCTTCTCCCCCCCTCTTTTTCCCCTCACCTCTTCTCCTCTTACTTCTCTAGTCTTCTTTCCTCATCTTCCTTTTTCTCCTACATTTTTCATTCCTTCCTAATTTTCTTTACTCTCTCTCCCACTTTTTCCCTCTATCTTTTTCTCTCTTTTTCCGGGGGGGGGGCTCCTCCCGCTAACTCCCCCTCTCCCTCTTTCTCCCTCCTTCTCTCAAATAACCCTTCTACCCCTCTCGCATGTATCCGGGGGGGCGTCCTCAGGGGACACCGGTCGACACGTCTCATCAGTCTAGGGTCCGTACCCTTACCTCTCCATTCCCCCCCACTTTCCCTCATTTACTCCTTACCTCCTCAATTAACTCTCTATCACTTTACTATCACTATTCTTTTTTTTATCCACCCCCTCCCCTCACTCCCTCCTCTCAATACTTATCACTTATCTTTTGCTATCCCTCCCATACAGTTATCTTACATGTCTCTTCTCTTACAACCCCATTACACCATCTCCACATTATTTCTTCTAAATCAACTCTCCTCTCATTCATTTACCATTTCTTACCTCTTCCTCCTACTCCCAATCCTACCCTCTCCCACCAACTCTCCCCCTCTTCTCTATCCACCTCTCTAACCTACACATTTCTTTACCCTCCTACTTCCACTAAGTGAGGTGTAATAGTGTACTAGTGACTTCTACTCCTCCACATCCCCTTTCCTTCTTCTTTACTCTAACCCCCCAAAGAAGACCCCCTACCTCCCTCTCCCTCCCACTCTCTCCCTTTCTCCAATTTCTCTCTCTCTTTCTCACTGTACTCCACCTACTTCCACATAGTCAGAACCCTCATAATAGGAGGTACGTCCTCACAGATAGTCTCTATCTCCCTTTACCTATCATATCTCACCCATCATACTGTCTATCTCTACTACTCTACTCGCTAAGATCCTAGCCCCTCATTTACACATTTACTTCATTACTGCGACATTACGACTTTTCTCAGACAGGCGGTAGTCTCATTCGACTATTCTTCCATATAGGCTTCCTTTTTCTATATTTTTATAACGCACACTAGACTCTATCCACTCTTTTGGTATTTTCGCAGCATTCTTTCCGTTGTTCTCGTTTCTTTCTTCGGCCCAAATTCCCCTGGCACGCGGCGCGTTTTCGTGCGTGTTGCCGTTTGTGCGACATGGTTCTGTCTCGACTTCGGTTGTCCCTTTCTCGTTTTCCCTCGGCTTCGCTTCGGGCTTCTCGCCTTCGGCCCTCCTCCCTACTACTGATTGAACGGCGCCTGATCGCGTTGGTCAGGTCCACCATTGCATTTGTGGGTTTCTGTCTGGTTTGTGCCTCCTTCCCCCCCCCCTCCTTTGCCCACCCAACTCCTTCGCGGGCTTCGTCGGTTGGCTTCGACTGCTGGCGACCGCTATGACGATGTTGGTTCGATCACACTCGACCGTGTGTCAGCAGAGCGTCGATGGTTCGACCGAGTATCGCCGAGGTCGACCGACTGAGGATCTCGCCGACACATGAGTCGTCGACACTCGACGACTATCGCCCGTTGTTGGTCGGTCGATCAGTTCTCGACATGAATCGAGTGGCGTCGACATGTCGTCGCGGGTCGATCGCGGGTCGATCGGGTGTCGATCGCTAGTGTCTCGACCTCGATCGGGGGTGCCGTAGTCACACAATTAACTTTCTGATGCCTGCTGAAGAATCATCCTTGGGATGGACATTCATAGATAATAAGATCATAATACGATCGCTCTTTGACTGACATGAACCTCTTGAATTGTTTATTTTTCTCGCGTGACTGACACGCGTGAGTGAGCTGACATCATGCAGTGGTTGAGTTTATTCTGTGACACTGTTTTTTAGGTTAGAAAAACAACAGCATATCTGTTTCTTATTTTATACCTACACATTTACAATCAGGATTTGTCAAACGCTCAAAATTGTCCCGATTTTCGTCGCTATTGTAGGTGAGCAAATACTTTGCTAAAGGAACACTTGGTTGTTGAGCACCGAAAAACATTAAGGACTTCGAGCAGGAGTTATTGACATCGTCATGATTAACATAAATAGAAAAGAAAGCTTAGAACCACACGGGGTTCAAATGCTCTTTTTATAGCAATGATTTTCATGTGTGTTTGTTATTGTAAGTCTGGGAAGGAATTGACGGAAAAACTGGCTTACAGGAAAAAATTGATGCTATGTCTCGAGGTCCCAACGATGGAACAGATCTGGTTAAAGCGCAGCAGAGTATAGAGTGCAAAAAGCGTTAAATTGGAGAGGTTTGTACGTACGCAATTTGGTTGTGTCACGTCACCGAGATTTGTTCTACAAAGAAGAAAACAAGAATTGTCCAGAACTGCTTTTGTGCCCGGGGTTCGATCTGTGCACCTTCTTAGCGACCCTGGAAATCCAAAGGATTATCATCTCTTAGAAACAAGGATGGCATCTAGTCCAGTTTGGAAAGTACGAGTAAATTATCAAGCTGTCCCCACTCAAGGCGAAGACATAATCGCAGACTGTGATGGCTGTAGAAGCTCATGCTCCAGTGATGACAGGCCTCTCCTGTCCGCGGTTACAAATGGCAAACCGCAACAACAGGGAAAGAACCTGAAAGAACATAGCGTCAATAACAATAATAGAGAAGATGTGTGGTCCAAACGCAAAACGGGCGCAGATGTGAGGAAAATTGTGCCAAATCTAACAGTTACTAGCATTGATAATCGAGTTACTATCAATGTCTCTGGGATGAGGTTCGAAACTTACGAAAGCACACTGGCAAGGCTGCCTGATTCACTACTTGGGTCACCGATTAAGAGAGCGCCTTACTATGACTCAATTCACAACGAATTTTACTTCAACAGAAACAAATATGTCTTTGACAGCATTCTGTTTTACTATCAGTCAGGGGGACCTGCCGGTGGGGTGCTTGTGAAACCGGACGGAATAGCCGAGGGGGAATTCATGGAGGAAGTCAGATTTTATCAACTGGGAAAAGACGCAGAGTGCAAACTTGGGCTTGACGTTGAAGCATGGAATGAACATGGCCCCTGTTGTGATGTTGTGTCGGCGGATGTTTCAAATTGTGAAACGTGCGCAATGAAAATCAGAAAGCTTTTCGAACAGACCAAACCACGTGAAACATCACCTCTGCGTAGAGTCATAGATATCTGGACGATTTTTATAACAATCTTCTTCATCATTTTGCTCTGCGGCAAGACGTTACCTTCACTAAAAGAGGTGTTTGTTTTGGACCAATGCTGCGACCAAAACAAAACCGACACTTCAGCGAAGCGTCGTGAACTGGGTTTTTTCTGGTCTTTTAGCGAGAAATTCTGCATATCGTGGTTCACTCTCGAGTACGTTCTTCGCGCGTTCAGTGCAACGGACAAAACAGTTTACTTATTTTCTGCACAAGGTATTTTTGACATGTTGTCGTTTTTCCCTTATGTAATGATGATCATTATCCAGGTGGTGATACCAGGAACAGAAACAATCCCTTTGCAACGCATTCTTGTGTTTTTGACGTTCTTTTCGGTCTTCAAACTGACCCGCTACTCTTTAGGGCTACAAGTACTCTTAAAGACGATTCAAACAAGCCTCCAGGAATTAATGCTGTTATTAGTGTGTGTAGCTATCAGCCTGGTGTTATTTTCATCCGTGATATACTACTGCGAGAGTACTGACGAATCAACAACTTTCACTAGCATCCCAGCAACCTTTTGGTTCATTATCGTTACCATGACAACGGTCGGGTATGGTGACATGACGCCCGCCACAGTGGCGGGAAAAATTTTCAGCGCGCTATGCGCAGTATTTGGAGTTTGTTGTGTTCTAGCGATTCCATCGACAATTATTGTGACAAATTTCAATTTCTTTTATTTGAAGCACAAGGCGAAGCCAAAGAAACCGAAAAGGCCAAAAACCAGGATGACAGGACTGCAAAAGTGGGTGACCCGGTTTCGCAGTGTCGCCTTATGAGAACTATGACTTAAATACGCAAACACTTCACCAAAATAGTTCACAAATGATGTTCGTTTTATTAAGGTTATAACTATATAGTATTGTAGTAGTATCACCGTGCACTGAAGCTATCTTGCGTGTTGCGAAAATCAGTATATCGAGTATAAATTCCTATTGTAAATGAAATCCTGTGGTAAACTCTTATTCTCTTAACAGCCTTTGGAGTCTTTTTCAATTTTTTTACGATCTTTTGTACGTTCCACCCCTTCGGGGTACGCCTTATTCATTTTTTCGCGCCGCGATGATTTTAGACAAAATAGAAAGTCTGTGAACAGAATAAAATCCTCCTGGATCGGAAAGCTGATCTCAAAAGTCAACTAAAATTAATTTGATTTGTTCTGAGTACGTCAGCTACATTCCGTAAGCCTCTGATAACCTAATTTGACTCGAAAATACGCGAATACTATAATTTTGTAATGCAATTGACTATAGCAGCCCATACTGGGCAAAAATTCTAGTACGTACTATGCTGCTCCAAGTGAACCTTGTGAAGAAATCTCGAAAGAAAATCATTTAAAATCATACACTAGATAAATATAGTTAGTAAAACAACACGTCGATGTTAGAGCAGTTTTCACTTGAGTGTCAAAAGAAATCAGCATTTGCTTTGGGTTTGCTAAATACTTTATTATAGGAAATTTACGCTTCATGAAATTAACGCAAATTTCAAAAATTCGCGTTAATTTAAGTCGCGTTAATTTTTGTTAACGTTAATTTCAGCACCGTCAACTGAGTGGAGCGTTAATTTCCGCGACCTTAATTCCCATTAGTTTGGCACCAATTTCTCGATACAGTCGAGTCGTTCTTATCTCTTAAGAAAAAGCAAAATTTCATCAGGGCGGAAATCTACCGGTATCACTAAAATTGCGAAGAAGGCTCCAAGAGGTCGGATTCCTCCGCTAAACCCATACGTTTGGGTAAAGTATCAGGAACATTGCTTCTGTCTCGGATTAAACGCCTAGTGTTGAAATCAACTTGTTCCTGTTGTCTCAAAAAGTTTCTATCTTTATGTACGTCGCGTTAATTTCCCTCATTTTGAAATGTTAACCTCTATTTCGCGTTATTTTTTCCTTCGATTCGCGTTAATTTAAGTCGCGTTAATTTCAAATACCTTAATTAACACAAGCCTTAATTCCCTATAATAAGGTAATCTTCTTAGAAGTCTTCACTACTGATTCAAGGATCTGCCTCCATCGACATTTATCACTTGCCCGGTTATGTACCCAGCCGAACAAGCAAGGAACTGCACTGCCTCGGCGATGTCACCAGGCTCACCCCTTCGACTCAAAGGAATCTTTTTGAGAATTTCTGCCTTTTTTGTTTCCACGGTTACACCCTTCCACTGCTCGGGCCACAAGATAGCGCCCGGGCTCACGCCGTTGACTCTGACAAAAGGCGCGAATTCCTTGGCAAGCGCCATAGTGCACATGCGCAGTCCCGCCTTTGAAATGCAATACACAGAGTGATTGTTCAGCGGTCGGTCACCGTGGATATCCACCAGGTTTATGATGCATCCACGTGAAGTCTTTAAGCTAGGAAAGGCGGCCTAAGAAATACAGTATAAAAATTATTTGTCCATAAAATGATGCTCAAAGTGCGGTCAGTAATAATATGATAAAAACAACTTGCAGAGGAATTAATTTGGTTTGGTCAAGGCAAACTGAAAATCTTGAATGTTGCCCTTTTTCATTTCGCTCGCAAATAAATAAATGAATAAATAAAAATTATATAATTTACCCTCGATAAACAAGTAGCAAATCAAGTGCTGATGGGGCCGAACATTCAAACATCAGAAACAAATATTACAAATTTAACATAGCAAGGTTAAAAATCCCAACTGGCAGGAGGTGAACCAGTTGGCTATTTACAAACGTGGCAGAGAAGTTCATCTTGGGTCTACCGTGTGACAACTCCACTGAGGTAGTGAACAGAAAGGCGGGGACTTCAACCCGGGACCTCCCCACTTCAAGCCCGCACCCTCACCACTCGGCGACGCTGCCTCCCAGAACGGACACGCAAATCAACGATTGATACCTAACCAGAAAAAAATAGAGCGCCTTTTCGCAGCTTAATGTTTCTAATTTAATAGTTCTTAAACCAAAACATACCGATCCGTTGATCTTGAGTTCAATAATGAATTGCAAATGTCTTTCCAAAGAGGTTGATTGAAGATCGAAGAAAACTATTATTTTTTTATTTTATTTTGTTAACCAAAAACTGAAATTAGTCAAAGAAAAAACCAAAATTGTAACAAAGGAATGCGTAACTGTACCTGTGACAAGAAGAATGGAGCACTTAAGTTTGCGTCCAAGAGTCCATTCCAATCTTCTTGTGTTATTTTTCCAACATCTGTTGAATGGAACTGAGACGCATTGTTTACTAACAGGTCCAGTCGTCCCCAGGCCTCCAACGATTCTTCGATAATCCTCTCTGAAGTTTTCCGGGTGTCGTGTTTCAAGTCTCCTTGGATTTGCCGGGCTGAATTTAAACGTACACTGCAATAATGTACAAAGGAATATTTAGCTTAGTACATAGGGGCCTGATCTGAATGGGAACTGAGATTTGCCTAGTTTCACTTGGAAAGAGGAATTTGGGTAACTGGGATAAGAAACAAAAACAAAAAACTGGGAATGGAACTGGACCTTGGGCAAAACGAGAACGAGGGTGGGAAATGGAATTTGATCAACTCCACCCCCCCCCCCCCCCCCCCCCTCCTCCTTCGTCCACCACATTTACCCCTTTAGGACCCTCAGTATAGCTTTCGTTTACTTGCCCCTGTTTTCGTTAAAACCAGTAAGGCAGCAAGCCAAATGCTTTATGGGGCCTATGGCATGGTATAGTAGCAAATGAACTAAGGGCTTAGGCTTGAACCGGTACTTTTCGAAATTATAAAGGTTTGGTTTACTGGTACAAAGTTGTAAAAGAAAAGTAGTTACCTATTCATTTGCTTTACAAGTTCCGTAGCCTCTATGACAGATGTGTTGTAATGAACCAATACATTATATCCTGCTTCATGCAATCGTTTGGCAATACTAGCCCCAATTCGCCTTGCCGCGCCCGTTACCAAAGCAACTGGACTAGAGGCCTGCTCAGAACACCCATTTAAATGTACCATGTGAGCGAACGGTTTCTTGACGATAAGATCTTTACTTTTCAAAACTCCCGGAAGTATCATGCCGTTTTCTACTTCATTTGAATGAATTTCATTGGCTAAACACACTTGACTGACAGGAAAGAAAGACCGGAAGTCATCTTTACCACACACTTCCGTCGCGATCACCTTTAACGTTTTTTTCGCCGATGGGTGAATGAACTCCGGTGTGACGTCAGCTAGAGGTATGATCACGTGCGCATGCGTGCACGTGTCTGGATCAGGGATTGACCACGATTTTACTGCACAGCCGTCGTTCAGTTTGTATTCACACGTCATGTTACCCCAAAACGAAATGTCCAGGTCAATTGGAATGAGACCGTTTTTGTTGTTTAGGTCTCGAACCCGTCCAAGTTTGTGTTCCACTTGAGTAAGGACTTGCTTTAATCTGAAAACAGGTGTATGGTTAGAAAATTGGTTTAAATACATACAAATTAAAGTCATGACTCCCAAAGTCAGACTAATGTTGTACAAGATGGTTCTAAGAGGGTCTGAATGGGGCTTAGTGTTAAGTGTTATTTGCCCATAAATTTTAGTGTTTGCTGTTACATTGGCCAATTTTTTAAAGTTTTCTGTTTCCGGAGAAAATACTGTTAAGTGTTTGGAGGGTTTTACGTGAAAAAATTTAGCATTGTAAATTTTTATCTGCTCTTCCAAAACTGGATAAAGTCACACATGAACTTAGAGAAAATTTTCGGATTTCCCCTTGGAAATCTTCGGTAGTTTTCGGACATCTTCGGTAGTCTTCGAAAATCTTCGGCAGTCTTTGGGAATATTCGTTTGTCTTTGGAAATCCTCCAAACTGATCGGAAATCGTCGGAAAATGGCTGAAAACTTCTTCATATATTAAACAAAATAATACTGGCCTTTTTGGAGCCGTTTTTGTTTCTTTCTGGATAAAATTTTGCTGTTGCAGTGAATTTTTACTGTTAGTGTTAAAATGCCTAAAATTTTACTGTTTCATGTTACAGAGCCAAAAACTTAAGTGTTTAGTGTTATCGAGGTACCCCAATTCAGACCCTCTTCTAACTTCAACATTTTAAGAGTGATACTGTGGTGTGGGACAGCATTCAAATGAGTTACTGAGCAATATGGATGCGGGCTGTTTATTATGCTACACAAGGTGATTTTAACTTTTAGTCCGTGGATAACCATTCAAATGAAAGCTATTGAGCAGTTCTTGGCGTGTAGTGCTGTTTATTATGCTGTACAAGGAGGTTCTAACGTTAAGTCTATGGATGAAACCCTAATGTGTGACCATTTAAATGAAAGCTATTAAGCAGTACTTTCAAGTGGTACTGTTTATTATGCTGTACAAGGTGGTTCTTACTTTAAGTCTATGGATGAAACAGTAGTGTGTGACGATTCAGATCCAGATTATAAACTTATATTCAAATCTTTAAATCTATATTTTTATTTCCTACCCTGCTGGATCGAGTTTGGTCCTCACCACAGCCGCCATATTGACGAAATCGCCCTGTTCTTTGTAGTCGAAGCCCACCGGTGTGGTCCTAAACGCTTGAGACAACTTCATAAGGTCCGTCTTCTCCTTTAGTAAGCTAATGGCCAGTGGCAAATTCTTCTGAGGTTGAATGTTCGATCCAATCGATATATGAGCTTCATGCCAATCAAAATCTTCCCAGCGTCGTTCAATGTTTACAGATGAACTATCAGAAAAGCGTAAGGCGTTTGGTTTTGAAACAATCACTTTTACCGAAGGTATACCATGGCGAACCACGCAAATACGCGCTACATCGGTTGCTACTGCTTCAATAAGGTTGTACTTCTTGTTCTCGACGTGAAAGAGAACTTCTTTTGTGATGGTCTTGTAGTTAATCGTATCTTCCACACGATCTGTCTCGCCGGCTTTCTTGATGGTTGTTCTCAGATGTATGGTGATGTTTAGTTCTTGAAGTTTTCCCAGCTCATGGGGACTGAAACCTACTTCGGTGCGGACTCGAAGACCATTTATCTCAACTTCATCCATTGTTATTAACTATTCTGAACAGAAAAAAAAAGAATATGTTTTTAGGTTCATACATCACCACTCACGCATAGTACAGGTGTCTCACCTTACTTCTGTGGTGCACTACTAGAGTTTGTGTGGAGTGTTAGATCTTTTTACTGTTTCTCTATATAACATTTCTGAGTGATATTATATAAAGAGAAAAAACAGGAAAAAACTCACACGAGTCTCTCTAACAAACACGAGCAATCACTCAGTAGCACGGAAGCGAAGGTAAGGCACAATACGAGGCTGTCACGTACGCACATGTTTTAGTTTTTGTTTCGATTGAGAAGATATGTATCAAACAATCGAGAGATTGTTCGATATCGAAGTTCGTCACAAAATACTCTGCTACGTGGTATAAATTTTACAAGCACCCAGTAGTCTTAAAAAATCAGTTCAGATAGGAATGAGTAGTTGCACGTTTATATCTTATATTGACTCTGGTCACATCTACGGCGTAACTATAGTTTAACTCTGGTAAGTCTCAAGTTACATTACGTCATACTTCACTGAAGTTCGTGCTTCCGGTCGACTTTGCGGTCACACCAACACAGTTAACCACAGTTAAAGTTCTGATCAGCCTTAGGATAACGTCAGAATTAAATGTAGTTCTCTACAGCCCTTATTGTTGATCCGTTAAATGTAAACATCGTTGACAGGCAAAAGCTGCGTCTAGTTATCCTTCTTATTTTTTATTTCGTGCGGCAAACCGTTGTAGAAAATTAAGAAATGAGGTGAAACTTTTAACAGTGTTAGAGGCCGAAGAATTCAAGCTCTATTGGTGCTAACATTGGTTTTATCCACCTTTAAATCTTGGCGGCGATCACGAGGTTCGTGTCGTTCGTCCAGAAATACAGGAAACATTTTCTTTCACCTTGTCGCGCAACATTGTTGTTTGTTGTTGTTGTTGTTGTTGTTGTTGTTGTTGTTGTTGTCGCTTTTGCTACTGACCTATACTCAATTTGACCATCCATACACATCTTATGTCTCATGTCTCATATGTCACTTTCTTTTCACTTTGCCCTAACGTTTCAAGGACTGAAATCGATCTAGACCCTGGATGACGTTTTGCCACCAGCCCCAGCACAGCCGAAATTGGAGGGAGTCTGGCGACTGATTAATTAAAAGTGACTAAAAAGATGAGAAACACAATCAACTTCTTACAACAATGGCCTCGGTGGTGAGTTATATCACTCTTTAATTTCTAGGCCAACTAACGCACAACCAAGTTTTTAGAAACATGTAATATTTGAAAAAAATAATAATTCGGCCAGTGGAAAACCTAGAACGTGGCGAGATTGAAAGCATTAAAAAAGAATGAGCTGATTGATTGAGCTGATTTTTGTTATAATTAATACAAAAATAACAGTGAAGTTGGAATTCGCAGTGGCATTTCCACAGAGTGGCTCTTCACCCATTGTCCCCCGAATGAATTAGAAAGTAAAGGCCTTTACATCCGAGTAGAAGTACGGAACTCAGTACAACTACGAATAAGCCTGGGCGAGATTGCAAATGGCCTGGTTCAAGTTGTCAGTGAAATACTGAAAAAATGTTTCCCAGAAAGCTACTAAGTCCTTCGGTAAATTTAGGAGTTCATATCCAAGATGGCGGACACACCGAGGGAAGATTTAGTTCTTCAGTGCGTCCGCCATCTTGGAAATGAGTCTACACCAGCTGAAATACTATTGGCACAAGGTTTCTCAGAAAGCTCTCTTCAACCCTTTGTTAGAAACATTTTGGTTCAGTTTAGTTGCTTTGGGATATTAAACACAGATTGAATTGTCCCTTTCTGCGATTATGAAATCATGAGGTCACCTTCCTATTTCGTGAACTTGCCTTCATCACTTAGCGAAACGCTTTTTCCGCCAAATTGACACTAGTTAACTCTTTTTACATATCACTACACTAGTCAAGTTTACTCTTTTTTTTACTTACCTCGATGTTAAACATGTTTAAACATGTTTCAGTGTAGGCGTATTTGTCACGATTAATATTTTAGTTTATTTTTATTTCCTTCACTTTTTCAACAATGTTCCTCTTTCTCACTCGCTCGCACATTTGTTTTGTGCTGGGGGAAACTCCCCACCTGTTGATACCTACGGTGCCGAATTGTTTTTCTGTTCCGCTTAAAAACTCTCGGCTAACGACAGTATAAGATCAGCGCTTATATTCCCTCTATCTTTACCTTTAGTTGACTTTCTTCACAGGCCCAAAATCTGTCAAAAAAAATGCAAGTCTGGGATAGGGTAGGGATTTTCGGTGTCTAGTCTAGTATAGGGTTGCAAAAATCAGCTGAAAATGGTCTAGTATAGGGTAAGGTCTTCAAATTCCCAGCGGCACACCCCCACCCAAAAATATACAGGGTGCCCCCCCCCCCCCCCCGGGCATTTTTACCTCTTTAGCAGACTTGTTTCCTTTTCACATCAGCAGTTAAACCAGTGTTTGAACAAACAACACAAATACCTTCTTTTGTTCCTGTCCCTTTTCAATCTTACAGAAATGAGAAAGCCATTAAAAACCATGAGCATGATTTCCCACAAAAAAGTTAAGAAAATCGCAATTTAACACACGCCATGGCGCACGTCAACTGCACACACGCGGCGCACGAAACTGTCGTCAACACGGTGAAAGAAAACAACTCAATGCACACGAAATGATGCGATTTTTCGCGGCAAAAAACGTCAGCCAGAATCGATTTTCTGCAAGTGACACAAGTCGCTCGTTCCGAGCCATTCCTCAACGCACGGACAAATGAATTCCGCGCGGTCACTCGCGTGCGATTTCAAAGCAAGCTTACTCAAGTAACTCTATCGACACGAAAGGAGCGACTTGGAGCAAGTCTAACATTTATCCAGCTTAGAGCGCTTTAAGATCGCCAATATATCCCTCCAGGCTGTTAAAATTAACAATCTTACCAGACATGCATGACGTGATGTATTTTTAACTTCAACACACCTTCTTAACTCACTGCAGATCGCTGGACTCCGCGCCAAGCGCAGTCAATCAAAACTTCAACTGTGCTGGAGTAGTTAGGTGAAATGGACAGAGGGTATATCTATTTGGGCGGTGAACCACAGGGGGCCCTCATATTAGATAAGAAGGTAAATAAAAGGCAAATAAAACACGAAATTTTATTGTCTCGTCTTTTGTTTTGAAGCGGAATTTTAATTAAATGATCTAGCCCGAGGGAGGAACTTTTCGAGTCAGTGATCTATTAATGGCTCGCGCAACAACAAAGATTTCAGTGCTGGAGTATTAGGGTTAGCGAGCGGTACCCAGAACGCCTTGGGTCTTGTAACCTTTTGATCTGATCTCGAAATCGTGGAAGCCTTTGCCACGGGTCAAGTACGAAGTCTCGTACGTTTTTTTAAAAGTGTTCTTAATTCCGTCTTGGAGTCCAAAATCGGGAATTAATTAAATAATGACACCTGGATCCAACACTGCACACTTGTTGGCATTCTATTTTTATTCTGAAAGCATCTTGATTCACAGTAAGCTCTTTACTTAAATTATAATTTGAGCAGGCTTCGCTTTGTTTTCTTTCTCGAATGTATTATACACATGAGAATTGGTAACAAGCTGTGCAGTCGTTTAATTTTGTTAATCACTCGTATAATACGAAAATAAACCAGACTAAAGTAAACTTGTTTTTCATTTTCACACTTACAGAGTCCCAATTAGAAAAAAAAGTATCCTAATTAACATTTAAGATTTTTCGTTGTTCATAGATACTTGGTCTATCTATAGACAATCTATTTGTAATCTGGCTTTTCTTAAGTAAAATATCTTATGCATGCTTATTGTATTTTGCCGAAATGAAATGAAGCGTGATGAAATAAAATGAATAAGAAATATAAGAAATGGACTCGGCCCAGTCTGCTCGCTTGTCTTTACTCCACGAAAGCGAGGTCTAAACTATATTACTAAACTAACTGTTATAGTGTTCAAAATCTAGTTAGAAACATGACTAACTGTATGGAAGTTTCGCTTTGAAATTCTTTTTCTTTAAAGCCAACTTCTGCAACTCGGATGACTAAGGCCAGATAATACATGGCTCTGACCTTATTTGTTTCTAAACTAAATTTAATCCTCTAATAAGTTTGCACTACTGATTCAACGATCTGCCTCCATCGACATTTATCACTTGCCCAGTTATGTACCCAGACGAGCAAGCAAGGAACTGCACTGCCTCAACGATGTCACCAGGCTCACCCCTTCGACTCAAAGGAATCTTTTTGAGAATTTCTGCCTTTTTAGTTTCCAAGGTTACGCCCGCCGTCTGCTCGGGCCACAAGATAGCGCCCGGGCTCACGCCGTTGACTCTGACAAAAGGCGCGAATTCCTTGGCAAGCGCCATGGTGCACATGCGTAGTCCCGCCTTTGAAATGCAATACACTGAGTGATTGTCCAGCGGTCGGTCAGCGTGGATATCCACCAGGTTTATGATACATCCACATGAAGACTTCAAGCTTTGAAAGGCAGCCTAAGAAATACGGTAAAAAAATAATTTGTCACTAAAATGATGTTTAAATTGCGGCTAGTAACAATCTGATAAAGAAACTTAAAGAGGAATTCAGTTTAAACAGTCAACAGTCAAGTTAACTTCTTCCAGCCTCGCCGTGTTCGATCGTTGAGCCGACATCTTGTGGAGAATAGGCCATTTGCGAGTTACCATTTGCCTCTCTTTCAAAACGAGTCTACGTGCGAAACCATTCAAATGAAAATGTGTCTGTTTTGCATGAAAATGGACCTGTACTGTAGGTAAAACTCATTTTCATATGAATGATTTCGCACGTAGACTCGTTTTGAAACAGAGGGAAAGGGTAACTCGGAAATGGCCTATTGGAATTTTGACCACTGCCCTTCTCAGTTTCGCTCGTAACGACATTCATCATGGCGGATCAATCACCGAACCAGAAAAAACAGGGACTTTTCACGGCTTAAAATTAGAGTAAATATTAACTCTACGGAACAAATTAAGAAGCACTGATCAATTAGCTCAAAAGCTCGTACTGCTGAATTACATTTTTTTTTCGAAAGAGATAAAGATCAAAGGAAACCTTTTTTTAATTATTTTCTTATTACGTTATACCAAAATAAATTGTGAGGATTTACCTGTGACAGAAAGAATGGAGCGCTTAAGTTTGTTTCCATGAGTCCATTCCAATCCTCTTGTGTTATTTTTCCAACTTCTGTTGGCTGGAACTGAGACGCGTTGTTTACTAACAGGTCCAGTCGTCCCCAGGCCTTCAACGACTCGTCAATGATCCTCTGTGAGGTTTTCTGGGTGTCGTGTTTCAGGTCTCCTTGGATTTGTCGAGCTGAATTCGAACGTACACTGCAATATATAATTGGAAGATAAAATAAAATTCAGCTTAGTATAGCTTTTCTTTTCTCGTCTTTTGTTTGCGTTATAGCCAGTAAGGCAGTTAATTTTATGTGACTTACAGTTTCGTTCAAATAAAAGGAAACCTCAAATAAAACTTTTCTAAGGATGTTCATTATTGTGACGGATTGCAAGTGACAAACTTGAAAACTATAGGCTTAATTTTTCAACATACACAATACTTGACAGAGCTGCTGTAACTTGAAGGTAATATACGAATGGCAAAATCACTCTCCGGAAGTCGTGATCCTTTTAAGCAAAACACTACGCAAGCTTCGAGTTCTGTTATTTGTGAGTCGAGAATGTAAATCACATTTTGTCTTGCCTCAAAATGATGCGATTAAAGTGTTATGCATGCAAATGAATTACGGGCATATGCTTGTACCGGTCCTTCTCGAAATTAATTTTAAAACTTGATGAAAGTCTGTGTTATCATTTAAAAAGCGCAAAAGAAAATTTGTTACCTATTCATTTGCTTTACAAGATCCGTAGCCTCTGTGACAGATGTGTTGTAATGCACCAATACATTGTATCCTGTTTCATGCAATCGTTTGGCAATACAGGCACCGAGCCGCTTTGCTGCACCCGTTATTAGAGCAACTGGGCTATAGGCCTGCTCAGAACACCCATTTAAATGCGTCACGTGAGCGAACGGAATCTTGACGGTAGAACCTTTACTCTTCAAAGCTCCTGGAAGTATCATGCCGTTTTCTACTCCATTTGAGCGAATTTCATTGGCTAAACACACTTGACTGACAGGAAAGAAAGACCAGAAGTCGGTTTTACCACACACTTCCGTCGCGATCACCTTTAAAGTTTTTTTCGCCGATGGATGAATGAACTCCGGTGTGACGTCAGCTAGTGGTATGATCACGTGAGCATGCTTGCACGTGTCTGGATCAGGGATTGACCACGATTTTACTGCACAGCCGTCGTCCAGTTTGTATTCACACGTCATGTTACCCCAGAACGAAATGTCCAGGTCAATTGTCCTGGGAGCATTCTTGTTGTTTGGGTTTCGGACCCGTCCAAGTTTATGTTCCAATTGAGTCAGGACTTGTTTTAACCTGAAAACAAGTGAAAAGGTTAATTAATTGGTTTTCTACCAAAGCCATGACTCCCAAAGTCAAACTGATTCTGTTAATTCATGGCTTTACAAAATGTTCGTGGACATTTGTTACACTTTGCGTTACTCCTCAGCACTGTCACCACGCCAACCATTCATCGTATAAGTGGTTTATGTTTTAACAAAGAGGAACCACGCTTAGTTTAAACGCTGAACTAACTCGAAATCCCGTAAAGGTTCAGTTTGCAGTAGGCTTAGAACGAAGGCATCGTAAATGATGCAAAGAGGGTCTTAATAGGGTTTGTGGCATTTCATGCATTTACGCGTTAATGGTAAATATTTTGGCTTTTTTACGGCAAACGGTTAATTCCTTTCTGTTACGGCTAACAGAAGTGTTAAAATTAATTTTCATTGTTTTAAAAAGCTGAAAACATATTTGAGGTATTAGGACCAGAGAGATACAGAGCAACGCCATGCAGAGCTGTTTACCGTCTGTAATCTCGTGCCATGACACATTCGGCAGACACTTTCAACACTGCCAGTTTTATCGGCCTTTCTACCAAGACAAAAAAGTCTTTACAAGACATCTTGAGACCTTCGTTTTAGTGGTTAGAGTTTTTGCGGCTAACACCAAAGCTCTTTCAATGTTTACGCCTAAAAGCGACAGAAAATTTTTGGCTGTTAGAGCTGGCGCCTAACTAACCCCATTGAGACTAGAGTAGAGTAGAGTAGAGTATGTAATTTCTAAAGTAAATCAGCGACTTGGTCTTTTACGTAGGATCAAACATTTGTTACCTTTCACCGCTCGCCTACTTTTCTACAACAGCCCTGTTTTACTAATTTTTGATTATGCTGATCTTGTGTGGGGCGACAAGAACAATGTGGAGCTTATGAATGACCTACAGGTTTTACAAAACAAAGCCGCGAAAATCATCCTGGACAGACCACTTTATTCGTCAGCTTCTGATGCCCTCGTAGCTTTAAAGTGGCTTAACCTAGAACAACGTAGATTTTATCATCGCTGTATATATGTTTATAAGTGTATAAATGGCCTTATGGATCACTCTATGGAGTTACTAGCTAACAGGGACATTCATAGCTATAACACAAGGAATAAAGACATGCTTAGGCAACCTCATGTAACCAAAAATTGGGGAAAGCAGAGAGTGTGTTATCACTCTCTGAAAGACTGGAATAACCTTGACAGAGACACTAGAAATGCACTTGATTTTGTAACTTTTAAGAGTAGCGTTCTAAGTAGGTTTTTTAGTTAATTCTTTCTTTTGTATTCAAGTTAGTTTTTAATAATAGTTTTTAATTCTTAGGTATTTTTCGTTTTATTGTATATAGTCTTATTAAGTATTTTTAATCTTAGTTAGGACCTTTCTGAAAACCACTGTATAGTGAATGAAGGCTTCCTAATAAAAGATTATTATTATTATTAGACACTTTGTAAAGCCTGACAGTATAGTTTAGCAGCTCCCGTAAGCTTATAATTCTAAACTAAGGTCCTCTAGTGTAGCAGTTGCTATTGTTCTTTCGGCCAAACCATTCGTGTGAGACCTTGCGTAAGCTGCTACATCGCCCCAGGCCTGAGGGTAGAGGCAATACCAAAAGTCGACATTTAGAAAATATTTTTCTACATTTCCGTGTGGATTTTGTTAACTTGTTACGAAAAACTTTCGATTACGGACAAGGTAATATATTTAAGTCTTTTAATCATTATTATTTCTTACCCTGCTAGATCGAGTTTGGTCCTCACCACAGCCGCCATATTGACGAATTCTTCTTGTTCTTTAAACCCCACGGGTGTGGTCTTAAACGCTTGAGACAACTTGACTAGCTCCGTTTTTTCTTTTAGCAAGTTAATGGCCAGTGGCAAATTCGTCTGAGGCTGAATGTTCGATCCAATCGATATATGAGCTTCATACCAATCAAAATCTTCCCAGCGTCGCCCAATGTTTACAGATGAACTATTAGAGAAGCGTAAGGCGTTTGGTTTGGAGACAATCACTTTTACCGAAGGCACACCATGGCGAACCACACAGATACGCGCTACATCGGTTGCAACTGCTTCAATAAGGTTGTACTTCTTGTTCTCGACGTGAAATAGAACCTCTTTTGTGATGGTCTTGTAGTTGATCGTATCTTCCACACGATCTGACTCGCCGGCTTTCTTGATTGATGTTCTCAGATGTATGGTGATGTTAAGTTCTTGAAGTTTTCCCAGTTCATGAGGACTGAAACCTACTTCGGTGCGGACTCGAAGACCATTGATCTGTACTTCATCCATTATGACTGACTATCCTGAACAAAAAAAGTATATTCTTTAAATTCAAACATCGCCACCAACGCATAGTTAAACGACCATCCTATTGTCTTTAACACTGTACGTGTGATTGTCAAGGGAAATTTTTACGTAATTAAGAAAAACACTAGAATCTTGGCATTCCGCGATTGTAAGCGAAGAAGACAATAACTAAAACAATTACTAAGGCAATAGTCAATTCTTTTATGAACTTCGTATTAGCATTTTACTCTCCCAAAAGTATTTTTATTGTTTTTATTGTAATTTTTTCCACCTCATACTTTTTACTGTAGATATTTCCATGTGCGCTTTTTTTATTCATTATTTTGTCAAAGACTGCAGACTGGCAATCAAAAGCCGATAATTGTAAACCTTTTAACCAAAAAACAATTTTTTAAATTTGTTAGATAAAAAAAGGTATCAGAATTTGATTTAATTTGTTTCAGTTCGCAGCTGGAGATAAGGTTGTGTCTTTTTCCTACTTTGATTATCAATCGTTTTTTTCTCTCGTTGATTTAGAGGTCAAAACGAAAATGCGAAAAAGTTTTCCGCATAAGTCATTTTAAAAAGTGACAAGGTGTCTTCTTACAAGATAAAGTCTGCATTCAGGCAGGCCTATGCCGTGGACCATCAAGCAGGAGCTTATCCCAGTTTTCCTTAGCACATTATACAATAACTAAGAGAATTCAAGAAGCAGGGAATAACTAAACCAGTTACTATGGCAATATTAAATTCTTCTATGAACTTCATATTAGCATGTTATTTCCCTAAATAATTTTCCCATGGAAATGACATAGCCTGTAAGTGGAAAAACTGCAAACTTATGAGCTCTAAAACAAGCGCGCGACTTCGCGCTGATTTTCCATCTCATTTGCCGGTAACTTAGGTTTGTATAAAGCAAATCGGCCCCATTGTATTTAGTACTTAAATAACCTTTTGAAAGACCTCTGCTTGATTTTGCCATTTGTTGTGTTTAAATGGCATGTTTCTGGGCAATTATATATATTGACGCTCAGTTTTTATGAAACCATAGCCATCGCGCCATTCGGACACCTGAACAAGTAATCGTGAGGGAGGGAGGGAGGGAGGGAGGGAGGGAGGGAGGGAGGGAGGGAGGGAGGGAGGGAGGGACACCTGAACAAGTAATCGCGAGAGAGGGAGGGAGGGATGAATCACGGTATATTTAGATGTGTGTGTGTGTGCGTGTACTATCAAACCTAACGTTTTCAAATCTCAACTATATTTATTCCAACTTGACCTTCAAAATATGTTGCTTAATTTAGCTGTTTTACCTTTGTCCAATACAGTCGAAGCTCTCTTAACGGACACTCTCGTAAGCGGACAGCTCTACTTACGGCCACCTTGTTAGAAACCCCGTTTTTACTCCCATACAAACTCTGTATTTTTACTTTCTCGTAAGCGGACATTGCCGTAAGCGGCCGCGGACACTTTCCGAGATTACGACTTAGACTTTTTCTTTGTTTTTAAGCTCCCGTAAGCGGACACCGCAAAGAAAATCATATAAAAAACCTCTGCATTTTGTATTAATCAATCAACTTCACATCGCCGTTCGTCACAATGATTTTACTGTAATTACAGTACCATATTTCAGTGTTTGTTTTGTCGTCATCCACGTCCGGTTACATTTCGAAACACCACAAACATGCATATTACCATTACGTTAGCTGGGCAAGCTCCCGTAAGCGGCCATCTATCCCTACACCTCTAGTGGCCGCTTACAAGAACCATTCTCGTAAGCGGCCAGCTCCAGTTGCGGACACTTTTTTCGCGTCCCGAGGGTGTCCGCTTATGGGAGCTTCGACTGTATTAACAAAATATATTTTACCAGGTCAAAAAGTCAAACCCCTATTACACAAATTTTAGAAAACAAAAACACTTTAATACAGGGCACACCTTTATTGGTTTATTAGATAAGAGATAACCTTTCGTCACCCACTCTTACTTTGAATATGTTTTATATTGTTTCTTGGCATCCAACTCTGTGGCATTTATTTTTAACAAAAATACATCATGCAGCACTTTTTACAAAAATACGAATTTCAGCCGAGCGTCCAAAACCACAACTTTATCGGTCTTTTCCAAAAAAAATTACACTCTTTAAAGAACTAAATTGTACTCGGTGCAGCTTATGCAATTATATCGTGTGGATGATTAAAGGTAGTCGGTTAACGATATCGGATGTGAATGAATTACAGAACATTTATATATTGTTTTGCTCTGATTTCTTTACTTACGTAAACACAGGAGTAATTCGAAAAGAACTTGAAAGTCGTATTAATTTCAAGGGGCCTTGATTCGATTAAGGAACAATGACACGAGTTTTTATGCTATTTTTCCCTTGTGCAAATTACTTTCAAAGTAAAGAAAACCTTAAAATGATCGTCTAGCTTTTTGGTAAAAACTCCAAAGGAGCACTAATAAACCAATATTAAAAGGATGATTAGGACAAAGGGAGAGATTAGGAATGTCACACTTGGCCATCTTATTAAGATGCGCCATTCCCAGTAAGATTCTGTAACATATATTATTAAAGTTAAAAAGGCTTCTCTGCGAGGCATAATTTTACGTTTAAATGTCACAGCGTTTTAAGTCATTTTTCTGATGTACAACGGTAATTTCAAAGGTAGAAAAAACTCCAAAGAAATTGCTTTAATAGCTCAGTTGGTAGAGCATCGCACGGGTATCGCGGAGGTCACGGGTTCGAATCCTGTTGAAGCCCTGAATTTACGCAGTTTTAAGACTTTAAACTCTAGACGATATGAAAAGTTGTAATAATTCATTATTTGGTTGCACTTAAACCTCGTTAACTCTGTTTTTTTTTTAAGCAACGTGCGTTTTTACTACAGAACTACATGTGAAACAGTTAAGTTCGCTGTACACTAAAA
Organism: Oculina patagonica; assembly: GCF_052425735.1. NCBI lineage: Eukaryota > Metazoa > Cnidaria > Anthozoa > Scleractinia > Oculinidae > Oculina > Oculina patagonica. Next base: position 9,473,170 of record NC_135771.1, on the reverse strand, counting down.
CTAATACGGCTAATATAAATAGAACGTTCCACACAACGTTGAGCTCACTGCTGCTTTCATCCGATATTAAATTTGGAAGCTCAAGCAGCCACTACCCATCCGTTACAATTGCAAATTTTCGCATTTTTCCCGTAAGCGTTTTCGCCAGGCGAAATAACTTCAGCGAGAACCCGCCAATGCCAAATTAATGCGCCTGCCCCTTTAGCCCTAAAAACTCCGTTAAATGTTTTTATAGCTTGAAAACACCTTTATGAGACTTTTTTTTCCATCGGAACCTGGCTACCATGGCGCTCGATGGCAACCTCCTTGCCTTACAATCACTTTAACAATCCCGCTCATGGCCTGTCACCACAGGAATAACCAACGCGCAGTGAAAATACAACAGCGGGACGCAATGTGGCCTCGATTACCAGCCACTGTTCTACAAATGAACCTCCGCTGCTGCTCGAAAAGGTGACAGGAAACTTTATAATTGACTAAATTTTGAATTGGTGTGGTTACTTCTGAACTAGGCATTTCCTAAGCTAGACATAACTTCAAAATGCTGTTCTTTCTGAATACAAACGTCCGTATAACATCGGACCATGTCGGTTGTCGGTTAGAATTTAGTTGTCGCTAATCGGTAATTTTTTCCTCGTTTTGTCGGTAGTCGGTAATATTTTTCGCCCCTTTGTCGCTTGTCAGTTAACCCCATTCAGACCCTCTATATTGTGAGATAGCGAAAATATGACAGTTGTTTTGGAGTTTAACGAACGTTTTACTAGCTAGCAATACGAGAAAAAGTAAAGGAGTGTCTCACCTTTCTTCCGTGGTGTACCAGTCTGCAACGCAGGCTACATTCAAATTTGCGTTGAGTAATTAGGTCGTTTCACTGTTTCACTATCAGTGATATTATATAGAGAGAAAACAGGAAATAACTCACAAGAGTCTCTCTAAAACGGACCAGCAATCACCACACGCAAACATGCATATGAGCAGCACGAAAGCAAAGGCGCAATACGGACAAAATCCAGATCCCCGGCGAATAAGGTTTGACTGGAAATGACTCCCGCTATTACGGACTCTCGCTATAACGGACACTAAACGACGCCCCGAGCGTGTCCGCTACAACGAGAGTTGACTGTATAAAGTTGTCACGTACGCATAACTAATTTCATTTAGGGTCTCTGTAAAATGAAGACCGGATGGCGGCGGATGGCAGATGATAAAAGGCGGATAAGAAAAGGCGGATGACAAAATGCGGATACCAAAAAAAAAATAAAAAAAATAAGGAAAGAACTTTTTTAATATATCAATAACTTAATCAATTAAATAATTTAATTAATAAATTAATTAATAAATTGAGAAGTAAATATTAGCACATTCAGTCCAGGAGATGTCTGACAAGAGGAAAGACATCTCCAGGACTGAATGTGCTAATATTTACTTCTCAATTTATTAATCAATTTATCAATTTAATTATTTAATTGATTAAGTTATTGATATATTAAAAGAGTTCTTTCTTTATTTTTTTCAATGTTTTTTTGGTATCCACATTTTGTCATTCGCCTTTTCTTATCCGCCTTTTATCATCCGCCATCCACCATCTGCCATCCGCCATCCGCCATCCGCCATTCGTCATCCGCCATCCGCCATCCGCCATCCGCCATCCGCCATCAGTGCCATCCGGTCCTCCTTTTACAGAGACGCAGGTGAGCACGCTCATAACACTCTGCCGCAATATAGTATAATTCTTGGGAGGAACTACTATAATTATAAATTCGTGAAGAACTAAATATTATCTCATAACGGGCGCTTAAGGTATTAACGTTGAAAATGCATCCTTCTATTCCCGAGATATCAGAACGAGTAGGGTCGCGGAAAAAATCGCCTAAACGCGAACTCGCGTGGATAACGCGCGAGCTTCGTGAGACTTCCCAGCATTCTTTGCTATGACAGTTCGCCATATTGCTGACAGCAAAACATGAAGGAAGAAAAGGTTCTTAATTTACCGTGTTTCCTTGCTTCTCTGTCACTTTTTATTCGCTGGGTATATAATTTTCTATTTATCAGTTGTATCATGTTGATATCGCTGATTTCTTCACAAAGCGCTGGAGTATAGTGTTGGTCAGCGATTCAACTCAAAGACGGTGCAGACTGCAGAGCAGGTAAGCTTCAATTTGCTTTTTTTTTAGGGATTTGATATTGGAAAATACGCGGTTTTATACCCGTAGGGTCCCTTAACAGCTAAACATTATACCCTTAACTTGTCTTTAAAATAGTGTGATGCATTTTAGTTTTTGATAGAACAACATCTGACAAGCATCCCCCCCCCCCCCTGGAAGGGGGAGAGGGAGGGGCGCTCCCATATGAAAGGGGCCCAGGAAGGTGTACTTGGGATTTGAAGTGACAGGGATGATCGAATAATTTTTTGGGGTTTGAAATTTTTGATTCCAGAATTTTGGGTGGGAAAATTGTGCAAGTATAAGTAGGGATGTTTTTGGGTGTTTAAAATAATCTGAAGATATTCGTGGTAGTGCCTTGGCTGCATTATTCTGCGAATTAAGTACAAACAAACATGTTTTGCTGTTAATTTTTGAGGGGTTAATTTTTGATTTAGGGTTTTTTTGGGTTATGTTGGAAGCCCTAGGGATTTTTTTGGGTCTTGATTTTTGCCCCATTCGATCATCTCCGTCAATTGAAATCCAGAGTACCCCCCTGGGGAAGGGGCTGGGATTCTCGTCAGAAATCTTGAATTAAACCTCAAAGGAAGCCATGCAATCTGGGCATTACTAAAGCTTTTTTGACGCCTAAAAGATACCATAAATTGAAACATTTTTATTCAGTAGAGCCAGGCGCGTAGCTGAATTTTTTGTAAGGGTGTTCGTATTGACAGGAATATTTATTAAGGGGGGTTATCCATTGACGCCTGAAGGTTTTACGCACGCACCCACCCCTAAATACCTGGCTCTTTTACGGCTTTGAATGCAAACGCACAAGTGGAAAAAATAAACCATATGCGCAGTAAATTCAGACAAACAAGTAGTTTCTGAAGTAAACTTTTATTAAAACTAGACATGTTGAAAGACCAATTTATGACTTAAAGAGATCATCAGCCTTGATTAATTGATCTCAAACCAAACTAAAGGCAGCGATAAAATTTTATTCACCTCCGCGCGTCATTTTGGAGCTCGCAAAACACGGAGATTTTGTACAAATCCTTAAGAAAAATCGTAAAATAGTCTGGTAAAAGATAGGTTTACAATCTGTACAACTGACTCTGTCATTAATTCAATAACACTTAGCTTTTTTCTTGGTGCAGAAAACCGGTTATTCAAGATGATAAAATTATCTTCAAATCACAGCGGCGTGGAAAAGCATAAAAAACGCTTACAAAATTACAGAATTCAGACTACTAAATCAACACTAGGACCGCTTTCCACGCGTTCCTTTACTATTAATGTTAATAGACATACTCCTTTGTGTATTTTGAAGCACTGTTGTAATTTTCAAAAGCGATAGACATAATTCAAAACAAAGCTAAGCTAGACAATGAAGAAGCAAGTCTCCCGAAAGATTTTGATCTCAGATAACAACACGTGCGCAACAAATCTGTTCTCCTTTAAAAGCCTAAAATTCCGGACTCAAAATGGATTAATGAGAGAACCTTGAAAGAAACTTTGTTTATAATTTATTTTTAGTTCGGATGAAGTCAAGAAATGTGTTAACAAGCGTTACAATATCGAAATTTTTCGAGCCGTGCTGTACTGCACGGCAGAATTAATTATTCACATGTTCATGTTGAAAGCGAAGTTTTAATTTTAGCAGGCAGCTTTTGGAGTCAATTGTACACTAAATGGATTTACCGATCGTTCAAAAAATTACATCCAAGTTCGAAGCAATAACAGTACATTACCATTTCGTTCTCAGAAGACTTGAGAAGCCGCATTTAGTCCGTTTTCAAGTCCGTGATTTGAATTCAAAACACATTTGTAAGCGCCATTACACCATGTCTTCACGGCGGTGGAAGGAAAGATAAATCCTTCATCAACAAGGTTTTAGCACTCTGTACTCCATGGTTTTCCGTTTTAGGGCCACTTTAAAATTCTATAGTGTTTCTCCTTTCCGTTTTAAGTCCCAAAGATGGTATTTTTCTTGTTCAGAATCAAAAACAAGGCCTTGGAAGTTTGTAAATACGTGCCGCGCGGCTCCATGATTTCCATGTACATTTTCAACGCATGGAATAAGACGAAAAACCTTCTTTCTAGGACCCCTAGAGTTCCCTAAATATATGCGCAGAAAACAGATTCTGATTGGTTTATTTGCCCTTATTATCTATAGAACAATAGGAGAACCAAAAAAACTCAAGGGAGGGAGGGAAAGGGCATTTGCCAACACGTGGTTTTCAAGGCCGGCTGAGGCCGGCACAGGCATTTTGGGGGTGGTTTTCGCGCGGCCGGCTATGGCCGGCACAGGCGCCAATGGGTTAATACGAGCGCCGAAGGCGCAAGCCTCTAGGGGGATCTGGGGGCATGTCCCCCCAGAATATTTTGAATCTAGAGGCCCGGAAATGCTATTTTCAGCATTGTGTACGTCAATATTTCAAACTCGATGGAGTGTAAAATAACAGGTATTTTTAGTCATAACAACAATATTTCCGGCGTTTTGTTAACTTGATACATTTATACATACATACCGGCTTAGTACACTAAACGTTTTACAAAAGCTTGATGTGTGCTGCAAAGGTTAAGCCCCCACCCCGGCTCCACCTTCAATGTACTAAAAGCGGCGTCAAATCGTCAATATGCACTAAATACACCATAGTTAGTACTAACTATGAATGCACGTATCACCTGGGTCCCCCGAAATTGTAATCCCCGCATTTTGTTTATTGATACTCCATTTATCAAATCCCGGACGCCTGTTAAGGAAATACTTTTTCAGCAATGGGATTATTTTGACTACATATAATACTAGCTATAGGGCACTAAGATCCATTCTCCTAACAATTTAATACTTTCCCGATACTTTTAGCGTTTTCGTGCAGGGTAATTTAAAAGCTGCAACTCTCAAAGTTTGTTTTCCATTCCCCCACTATTTGCTAAAAGCTAAAAAATCAACAGTTTGTGTTTTCGGTCATCCATTATTGACCTCCAAAGGGGGTTCGTTCGAACCCCTTGAACCCCCCTCCTACGCGCCTGAGAGCCCCGGTAGCTCGAACTCGGATAACTCGAAAACCCCGCTAACTTGAACTGTTTTTCGTTTCCCTTCAGAGTTCGAGTTACCGGGGTTCCACTGTATTATATCTTATGCAACCCTCAACAAGACCATGATGACTGAAAATACTGCCTTTTTAGCCAGTAACACTCTTAGTGAGAGTAGATTGGATTGGAGCAATATGATTTCTTTTCCTACTTTGAATGTTTTAGAGGCAATGATCTTTCAGGGTTATTTTCTTAAAGGACACAATACCTGAGAAAATATGACCGCTAGTCATCTTATATAGAGGCCTTGTCAGGGGGAAATTCCGACAATCGACTCAGCCCAAAAAGTAGCAACAGCACATAAAATAAAATTGCGACAAGGACTAACAATTTTCCTTCAATTCAACTACCAACAGCGACGTGAACTGTGATAAAACAGCGACAATGGGACATATTTAAATTTAGACAAGCAACACTGGATCCCCCCGTGGCATGGCCTCTATATAACATTTGTTTACTCTCAATAACTAATTAAAGACAAGTGCTAATGAGGCCAAGCGATCAAACATTAGACACAAATACCCGGTATTACAAATTAAACATAGGGTTAAAAATCCCAACTGGCAGGAGGCAAACCAGTTGGGTATGTACAAGCATGGCCAAGGAGTTGAACTCAGGTCAACTCCTGGTAGTGGTCAGAATGTGACTTGAACCCAGACTTCGGGATTTCAAGTTCGGTGCCCTAACCACTCAGCCACACTGGCTCCTCCTCTTAAGGTCATTGCCCCGAAATAGAATGGAACATAGATTTTCAACCAAACTTTGCCTACTGGTTGATTACATTAAGGGGACTTACCGGTAAATATTGAGTTAAAAAATCTTGATGATTTGGTAAGTGCAGAATGCAATATGGAACAATTGAAAGTATGATGTTTTATATACCGGTATAACAAAAACCAAATCTAATAATTCTTTTATTATACCTTGTTTTAAAGAAAATGAGGACAAACATTTCAACTGCACTTCTGTTAATCCCTTTGCCGTACGCTCCTGAATGTTTTCTTCTCAAGGTATTCGTGGACTGAACTTTTGTCGATCTTTTTGTGCTTTCTGAGTCTTAATCATCAGGCAATTTTTTAATTTCTTGCTAGGTTGAGAAAGCAAATTGACGAACCATGTAATTACTTCCCTGTGTACAAGATGCCACTCAGCTCTGGTAATCATGCATTGTGTATGCAACGACCTACAGATTTTTGTAGCTTGTTGGTCATACATTTAGTGAGTGAGTTAATTAGTCAGTCAGTCTGAAAATCAGTTGGTTGGTCAGCCATTCAGTCACTTCACCACATCAGACATGAACAGTTGACCAGTTGGCCAGTCAGTCAGACATTTTTCATTCAGATGGATAGTCAGTCAGACATTCTTTATTCAGTTGGCCAGTCAGTCAGTCATTCTTCTTTCTGTTGGCCAGTCAGTCAGACATTCTTCCTTCAGTTAACCAGCCAGTCAGACATTCTTCATTCAGTTGACCAGTCAGTCAGACATTCTTCATTCAGTTAACCAGTCAGTCAGACATTCTTCATTCAGTCAGCCAGTCAGCCAGACATTTTTCATTCAGTTAACCAGTCAGTCAGACATTCTTCATTCAGTCGGCCAGTCAGTCAGACATTCTTCATTCAGTTAACTAGTCAGTCAGACATTCTTCATTCAGTCGGCCAGTCAGTCAGACATTCTTTATTCAGTTGGCCAGTCAGTATTCTTACCATCTCCTAAATCCCCCCCCAACCCACCAACCACCCCCCCCCTTCTTCCCTTCACCCCTCTTTATTTTCCCCTTATCCCCTTGGCCATCTCTCCCTTCTTCTTTCTTTACTTCCGTCATCTTTCTCTCAGGCTCGTCTCTTCTTTAGTTTCTCTAACTTCTTCATTCAGTTGGCCAACCAGACAAACCTGGATTCGGTTGGCCAGTAAGACAGACATTCTTCATTGAGTTGACCAGTTAGACAGACATTCTTCATTCAGTTGGCCAGTCAAACAGACATTCTTCATTCATTTGACCAGTTAGACAGACATTCTTCATTCAGTTAACCAGTCAGTCAGACATTCTTCATTCAGTTGGCCAGTCAGTCAGTCTTCTTCTTTCAGTGGCCAGTCACAACATTCTTCTTCAGTTGGACAGTCAGTCAGACATTCTTCATTCAGTTGGCCAGTCAGTCAGACATTCTTCATTCAGTTGGCCAGTCAGTCAGACATTCTTCATTCAGTTAACCAGTCAGTCAGACATTCTTCATTCAGTTAACCAGTCAGTCAGACATTCTTCATTCAGTTGGCCAATCAGACAAACCTTGATTCAGTTGGCCAGTCAGTCAGACATTCTTCATTAAGTCAGACAGTTACAAGTCAGACATTCTTCATTAAGTCAGACAGTAAGTCAGACATTCTTTATTCAGTTGACCAGTCAGACAGACATTCTTCATTCAGTTGGCTGGTCAGACGGACATTCTTCATTCGGTTGACCTGTCAGTCAGACATTCTTCATTCAAATGAATAGTCAGTCAGACATTCTTCATTCAGTTGGATAGTCAGACAGACTTTCTTCATTCAGTTGGCCAGTCAGTCAGACATTCCTCATTCAGTTGACCAGTCAGTCAGACATTCTTCATTCAGTTGGCCAGTCAGACAGACATTCTTCATTCAGTTGACCAGTCAGTCAGACATTCTTCATTATTTTAGTCGGCCAGTCAGTCAGACATTCTTCATTCCATTTGCCAGTCATTTAGACACTCTTAATTTAGTTGGCCAATCAGACAAACCTTGATTCAGTTGGCCAGTAAGACATAAATTCTTCATTTAGTCAGACAGTAAGTCAGACATTCTTCATTCAGTTGGCCGGTCAGACGGACATTCTTCATTCAGTTGACCTGTCAGTCAGACATTCTTCATTCAGTTGACCAGTCAGACATACATTCTTCATTCAGTTGACCAGTCAGTCAGACATTCTTCATTTAGTCGGCCAGTCAGTCAGACATTCTTCATTCCATTTGCCAGTCAGTCAGACATTCTTCATTTAGTCGGCCAGTCAGTCAGACATTCTTCATTCCATTTGCCAGTCAGTCAGACATTCTTCATTCAGTTGGCCAGTCAGTCAGACATTCTTCATTAAGTCAGACAGTAAGTCAGACATTCTTTATTGAGTTGACCAGTTAGACTTGAGACATTCTTCATTCAGTTGGCCAGTCAGACAGACATTCTTCATTCAGTTGACCTGTCAATCAGACATTCTTCATTCAGTTGACCAGTCAGTCAGACATTTTATCATTCAGTCGGCCAGTCAGTCAGACTTTCTTCATTCCATTTGCCAGTCAGTTAGACATTCTTTATTCAGTTGGCAAGTAAGACAGTCATTCTTCATTACGTCAGACAGTAAGTCAGACATTCTTCATTCAGTTGACCAGTCAGACAGACATTCTTCATTCAGTTGACCAGTCAGTCAGACATTCGTATTTCAGTTGGCCAGTCAGTAAGACATTCTTCTTTTATTTGGCCAGTCAGACAGACATTCTTTATTTAGCTGGACAGTCAGACAAACATTCTTCATTCAGTTAGCCATTCAGTAACTAAAGACATTCTTTATTTAGTTGACCAGTCAGTCAGAAATTCCTCATTCAGCTGGCTTGTCAGACAGACATTCTTCATTCAGTCGGCCAGTCAGACAGACATTCTTCATTCAGTTTGACAGTCAGACAGTCAGTCAGTCCATCAGTTAGTTCAGCAAATGGACTAGTCACCTGATTAATCGGTCAGACAGTCTGTTATGTGCCGGATAATCAGTCAGTGAGTCAGTCGGCCATCAGTCAGTCGGTTGGTTGGTATTTTTATATTTTATATTTGTATATTTATGTTAGTGTCCCCAATTAGCTATTTAGCTAAACACAAATGTCATGTATGTATGTAGTCGATCGATCAGTCGTTTGGCTGGTTGGTCGTTCCTCAGTCAGTCTGTCCCCCTGACAATCAGTCTGTATGTCTGACAGTCAGTTGATATATGGACCAGTCAGTAAAACATTCAGTTGACTGGTATTTCTGACAGTCAGTTGTTGTTTATAAGCCATTTAATTGTTATTAGCAACTCTAACCGTTTTGTTTTACCTTTAGGAATCTGTTCTTTTTCAGAAGAAGTTCACACAGACCTGTAGAACGAGCGATACATTTGAAGGTAACACTTAAATCTTTATTGCTTATAAGATCTGGTTGCGTGACTTTTTAGAAAAAACGCACATGTAGTCACACAAGGCTAATCACGCACGCTCGTAGGCACGCAATGCGTGCAAATGATTATAGCTACATTGGTCTACACGCATTGCTGTCTATGTTGCTGACCAATTATTTTCCTCTTTTCTCTGCGAGTAATCCAAATACACGAATGATTTTGGTGAGCTAATTAATTTCTTTTGAAATAATATATTTTGTTTAGCTTTGCTTCATATAAATAATTCTCTCGCATTGCCATTTTTCCTAGGTGTAATAAAAATCAAGAGAGATTGTCTTTGCTACAAGTTTACAATTCTGAGATGTGGAGCCTCTGGATATTCTATCACACAAGTTCCTGATGCGTTTGCAGTGCACTTTACAGTTTCGGAGGTTAATGTTTGGGGAACATGCTCAAAAATACTTTCTTGGTGTTTTGTTATTTTGTGTACAATATGGCCTTAATTTTTTTTTTTTTTTAGGACAGGCTGCTGTCTGTTAGCGTGTTATTGTGTCTTATATTGTGGTGTGCTTTCCTTCTTTCAGGATAAATATAACAGTGGGAAGTAATAGCAGCACGGCGCCTGGAGTCTTCATTTAATGGTGAGCTTTTTAACGCATATTCGACCAATAATGGAAGTGGCCTTTGACAGTGGCGGACCTAGAGCAGGGCAGGAGCCCATTACCCAGAGCGAGCAACTTCCACACTGCGTCTGTGAAACGGTGTTTTCACAAAAAATAACTGAGGAGAACATGCTACCTATGCAATAACAACGCAAATGGTTAGATATTCTAGTCGTCTCGAATAAGGACGATAAACCGTAGGCATCTTTAGTGTTATGGTCAGCTGGGGACGTAAAAGAACCCACACACTTATCGCAAAGAGTAGGGCATGGAGTTCCCGGTGTTGTGGTCTGGTCTTTGCCCGTTGTACTGTGCTTACTGTGAAATGCTCGGAGATATTATTGGCTGTATAAGCAACTCTGCAAAACCGAGGGTAAACAAAGTGATGATGATGATGATGATGATGATGATGATGATGATGATGATGATGATGATGATGAAGTAAAGTTATTTTTAGATATGATTTTCCCACGAATTGGTTTTAAAAAGCCAATCACAAGCGATTTTGAAATGGACTGTTGGTACTTAACTATACTAAACAGTACCTAGTCCACATGTGAATTTAACATGACGGACACATGTGAGGAATCGTCTTTGGAGTGTCGTTTTAGCATTTCGAGCGATAATTTCAGTATTTCCTTGCAAAGTAGTAGCTGACTTCATCGAAAACAATTATTTTTGCGGTAATGGTAAAAATAAATGCACAAAGAATGTGGAAGTTGTGCGCTCCTGGTAATGGGCTTCTGGGCAGGGGCGCTTTTTCCGCCACTGATTGCATCTGGTTTTTCTCTGATATCAGCAATATTGCACATTGTAATCCTTTAAGTTTCCTGACTTATATGGGTGATAGTTTATTGAAATGTCTATTAATATTTCCAAAAACAAATACATGTACCCTCAGGCAGTAGGGGGTTGCTTAACAGTTTGCTGTACGGAATACCGTTAACGCCCCTCTGTAATAAGACCTCCACTGAAAGTTCATTTGTATCTACTAAGGTGCGTAAATGAGATGCCCATATGAAAGGTTATATTAAACGCAAAGTGTTAAAGGTCTTATTCGATATTTCAGGTGTTAGGGTTGATTATTTATCAGGTAGTACGCGCGCTGTGATTGGTCACTCTTCCCGTGCGCTTAAGTAAAATAGTTTTCCTTTTTCCAGAGCGAAAGAATTACCAAAAATATCTTGTTATCCTCGTTTTCTCGGTCTGAATTGTTAGATCATACGGTTCCTCGTTTTACCCGACGATTTATGCCGTATACATCATACAGTAAAGATCTCGGATTCGATTAACAAGAATGAGAGGTATTACATCATGATTTTACACTAATCAATGCGTTTTTTTTTTAGAATTTCAGTGACGCGCTTCATCATGATGTGAAGAAATGACGAAACAACACTTAAAAGGAGATCAGTGTGCTTCGATCACTATTAAAGCCTGGTTTTTACTAGCGACGCAAGCACAAGCGCGAGGATAATAGCTCTTATTTCTCCGTGAAAACAGCTTTGACGCAAGCAAAAGCACAAGCGCATTGCATTTGGATGCGTGATTGCGCTTGTGTTTGCGCTTGTGCTTGCATCGCTAGTGAAAACCAGGCTAAATAGCGTATACCAGAAAAGTTCAACAGATCATAGTTATAGAACAACGTTGACGATTTTTATCAGATTTTTATTGTTGTCCTTGCTGGAATTTTTACAAATAATTCAACAAGAATTGTAGATTTGTTTAATTCGCTGAAACGTAAGTAAGTATTATGCGTTGAACTTGAGGCAATAAGGAGTTAACTAAAACCTTAAAAAACAGGTCTATTGAAAAAGTCACGTTGCTCGTGCGTGAAAAAATTTTGGTACATTTCGTAGTCGTTCTCACAAAACAACAATATGCAAATTCTGTAAAAGAATTTGGTTGTGTTTTTATTTGAAATTGAACTCAGTCCTTGCATATTAAGCTGAATAGTTCTTAAGGCGTTTAGTCTTAAATAGTTTGTTTCTGAGAAGCATCGATAGTTGTTACATTTTTTTACGTCAAAGAGCAGAGTGAATATTCACCAAGGCAATGCTAAGTTTGCTGTTGACATCAAGGTAGTCGCTCTTACAGTAATTATTGCGTATACACTGAAACTATTTTATTATTGTTGTCTAGATTTTGTCCAGAAAAATAAAACAGAATAAAGTATTTTAAACTTTAAATAATTGTAGCAAGTTTACTTGACTCCATTATGGAAGGCTGTTGTGCAGATGCATTGATACTTACGAGTTACAGAAAAGACAAAATAACGACAAGGACAAGAACCTCAAGTGGTTTTAAGTTGAAGTGTTTTGTTGACACTGTATGTCTAATGCGCATGCGTATCTCCAAAAGAATTACCACAAGGACGGCCAAGTTAGTAACAATAAAGGAAAGTGTTTTCTTTTGAGCGTGGCGGGTGGGGGATGGTGGATGGTATGCATGTCCAATATTCACTCTATTCAGGATATAACTTTTCTCATTTTCAATGGTTAAAATTTGAAAAGTTTATCTTTGCAAAGTGTGTTCGTATTGCGCATGCGTATTGATCCACCCATCTCCCACAAGGATGAAAAAGGTAATGAGCTATTGAAGAATTGATTTTTGAAGGGTAGGTGGTGGGGGTTTGGGATGGTACAAGATAAAAACTGTCCAAAAAGTGTCTTTTGATGTTTGTCTAGAAAGCAGTGTATAAAAAGTGTCTTGATGTTTGTATAGAAAGCAGTGTATTTAAAGTGTACTTTTGATGTTGTTGTTAATGATGTTGAGTAGCAGCATCCCCCACCACCTCGTCCGGGAAAATGACTTACTTTTATGCATAATAAAGTTTCTTGTAATTGTGGTACATTTTTTTGGGAATACGCATGCGCATTACGTATGCCGTGTTCACTCAATATTCGCACATTTTGGACCAAATTCTGATTTTGTTTTTAACGTTTGACATTAGGAAACTAACAAATGTGGTGGTATTGCTTATGTGTACCACAAGGCTGAAAAACGTTACAAGTATAAAAGAGACTGTCACTTTCTTTACTGCACATGCGTAATTGTCTTAAGTGAGGTTGCAAATTTATGCTACAAATTTACACAGCAAGAAAGTTTGGTATTGAAAATTGAGTATGTTTCGTACTTAGAGTAGGTCTTGTGCAGATACGCTTGCCCTTTTCAAACTGACATTTGGGGGTGCTTGCTTGGAGTTCAAGAGACAACAATGTTAATTTGTTTCAATTTATTACACTCATATTTTCTTTTACATAAAATATATTTGGAAAAAAAAATTCAACTAGACGTTAAGTAAAAAGTCATATAAAAAATTTCCAGCCAGGGAACTTGACACGTCTTTGACGCAAACTTGTATTCCAAGAGAAGCTGGAAACCCTGTCAAAAGTAACAAAATTAATTGTTAGTTACTCACAACTATATTTAGGTAACGTTTTCTAGAAGAACTGAACGAGGATAACTTTACGACTCGCCATCCACGCGCTTTTTATTCACAAATTCAAATTAAGTTATCTTCATTGTAAATGTCCTGCAGTCACGATTACAATAAAACCCAACATTCCCATGGTACTTGAATACAGTATTTGTAAGGGAATTCGATTGAAAATGTGATCTGGAAAGCGAAAACGGCCACTAACGCTTTACCGTTTAACGGGTAAAATAAGCGATTTGTAAACGGATCATAAACGGTTTTAAACGGTTCAGATATCTGTTTAAATGGATAACCAAAAGTGTTGCACGGTTGGGAAAAGTCCAAAAGCGTTGAACGGTTAGCTAAAAAATTAAACGGTTGAACCAAATCGTTTAACGGAAAGCTGAAAACTAAAACGTTTGAACCAAATCGTTAGATGTTAAGCTGAAAACTTAAATTTAATTATTTCCGACGAAATAGATGGTAAAAAACTTCACCGCCTTACGACCTACCGGTTTATACGACCACCTTGTTATAACGCTTTTCTTTGGCGACTACATATTCTCCACTCCAGCTACAACCCTCAAAACTTGATAAGTTGCTACGGAAAAGTTTGTCGGTAAAAAGGTGGATTTCTACATTTTGTATATTGTACAGAATCAGCAAATCAAGTGTTACCTTTCAGTTGGTACCACGCTTCTTCCTCCGTCTTTGAATTTTCATAAGATGCACAGATGGCCGCTGCCTGTGAACACAAAACATGAACCATGTCACTGTTTTCATAGTATGAATGACGCTAGTACTGTGTTATATGTATAGTGCACTAACCTTATTTCCTAGAATATAAGCTGTGCCTCATGCATAATAATCACCCCTTTTGAAAAATCACCAACCTTTGGTTAAAATATTTGAAATATTCGCCCTTTTTATGAATAATCACCCCACCGTGGCCCATTGTTGATCGAAGTACATGCTGAGTAAACACGAAGGAAGAAGAAAGCAAAGGAGGAAACACAAGTACCGAATATCTTCTATTACCCCCCCCCCCCCCCCCTCTTAAAATAACCTCAGCCTCTGTTTAGAGCAAGAAATTTATTAAAGAAGTACCCCCTAACCTTTTCCTTACAAACAAAACAAGAAGCAGACTGTAGAGCTTTGGGAGAAACCTTGCTGGTACTTTTAGTCAATAAGAATTGATAAAGTATGGTACAAATGTATGGAAAACTGATAACTTACTGGCTTACTTTTGGTACACTAAATACCTTCCCCTCAAAACTAAATGAAACAAATCAGCCTTAAGGGGGGGGGGGGGGCTTAATAGGGGATATACGGTAATCCACGACGCAGGCACGGTAAAATGTTAAATGGTTTTCATTTTCAGTAATTCTAGGTGCAAAATACGTTCATTACTATCTAAGCAAAAGAGCCGTACTTGGGAATATTGGACCGAGATCATGGCAGTATGAAAACGACCAAGGGCCAATATTCCACAATATGGTCGCTAGTGAGTTAGGTCAGCAAGTGGTTTATCATACGGCATTTGGCAGTCGTGACAAAAACAACGTTTAATTTTAATTGGCTGCAAGCGAGTTATATGGCTTAAATAAATACACAAAGGACGCAAACCTCTATCCTGACGTATAATTTTTTGGTTTCACTTTTATAAAAAACCTGAAAAAAAAATTCACCATTTCTTCCATAGATGACTTTTTTCATATTTTTTTAGTTCCAAATCCGATCATCTCAAGAAAAAAAAAATGGCAACGATTCTTGCACTTATAACAACACAACGGCACGCTACGTTCACTTAGAAAAAAAATCTGTGCGATTCTAAACTGCAAAGAGCAAAACCGTCTTTTTTTGAATTTATTTTTTGTGGCTTATTGACTAACATGTAATCTGACAATGAAACAGCTTATTAAATCTATGTATAAATCAGGTCGAATTACGTTTCCTTTCGTGAATTTTAAATTTCAAAATCGAATACACAGTAAATATGTTAACAATAAAACTTACTCAAGCTTGCCCCTTACGTTCACAGAAAAATGCCAGTGAGAGGAACTTTTCTGACGGCGTTTATAATCCTTTCGAAATCCACCCCAAACTTTAAAGCTGCTCGCTGTTCCTGTTGATACCTAAACGAAAACAAAACATATCATTACCTCACCAAATTGTTTCTTGACTTCAATGTCAACTTTCCCATTATATTTTTGTATTTTCCTAAACCTTATAAATGCTTTAAAGCTGGGATTCATAAATCAGCTTTTGTGGCTAGATTTGGAAATGTCGCGAGATAACTTAAATTTCACTCACACAAAAAAGAGTACAATATTTTTTGCACGAACTGTCGATGACCTTTCAGCTGACCACGCAAGAAACATGGTAAGGTTTTTTTCATCAACTTCCGTGTCCGAAACCAGTTGGCGCAGTGGTTAGGTGCGTGCCTTTCACTCGTATATCTTGGGGCTTGCAGTCACAAGTTCATGCTTCTGACCTAGCGTACATTAAAATTGTTCTTTTTTTACTTTTACAAAAAATTAAATTCACCATATCGTCCTGGATGATTTTTTCTTACTCTTTTAGTACCAAATCAATCATCTTCATTGCAAGGGAAAAAATAGGCACAAATCTATCAGAATATATGTAGTATGTTAAACCAAGAGCGCGACTTAACGAACTGTATAATGAACTGGCTTGGTTCCGATGTATCTGATTATCGTTAAATTCGTCTCAAAGTTCAGTCACTGGTTTGACTATTTTGGCAATTTCACTCAAAAAAGAATTGGCTAGCATGTTTCGAAAGTTTCGGCCGTCTTTTACTTTCTCATTTTTTTTTGTGTTAGAAAAGCATATACGTCATCTAATTGCAATAAGGTTGTCATAGAAAAGAGGAAAAAGTCAAATAGGAATTAATTAAGCGCATGCATGAAATTTATTTGTACAAATGGCCTTAAAATGCTTCAAAATACGAATAAATCAATTAATCTTGTTACAGCATAAAAATATAGACTTAAAAAGTGCAGATAAAACTCGTGAAATTTCTGTAAATGCTACCAGTTATGAAACTAAGCTAATTAATTCCTGTTTACCTTTTTTTCTTTTTTCTTATTTTCTATGACAACGTTATTGCAATTAGGTGTATTTAAATTTACATTGGTCATTTCGTGAACGCCACTAGTTTCCTTCTTAGTTTGAGGGACTGTTTGGGAATTCCGAAAGTAATTAGACTTCAGTTATGTCCAGTTTACGGCAAGATGGCGTCGGCTACGTTGTCATCTGGAAAGACGAGAACTTACAGTTACAAACCAAAGAAACAGGTCAGGAGGCAGTCAGTTCACAAGCTGCTGCATTTATAGTTCGACAGTGGTCGCAAGAATGCTGGTAAAAATGAGCCAAAAGGAAACTGTGATGTAAAGATATTTTAAGCAGTGCTCTGCACTGGTATCGCAGAGGTCATGGGTTCGATTCCCGTTCAAGCCTGAATTTTTTTTAGGCTTGCTTTTCTCAACTGCTTAAGTTGAGTACATAACTGCGATGATCTTTCATTTGCTTAAAATGTATATCCGCAGTACAAATATATGAATTTCATATATTCATCTCGATGTAAAGACAATTGCCAAACAGGAGCGAATTCATCAGTTTTCAGGTGTGCTTTGCACACACGTGAAACTTAAAACAATTTCGAAAAATGAGCATTATTGAAGCTTTTTTATAAAAAAAATAATGAGCATTGCTAGAACATAAAATGCCAATTTTACTGGCCCCCTAATCGGGAAGAACCTACGCGTTCTGATTAGTTGGCCGCGTTTGATTACTAAACGTATGTAAACTGATTTGACTGCCTACTACAAGCGAGCCGTAATGCAAAATTACGTGTTCTGTTCCCATAACAAGTGATCGATTAGATTAATGGTATTTTGGCTAAATAACGCTTGCTCTAACTGGATGATAGGTTTTTGGCCATATAACGCTAGCTCTGATTGGTTGATAGGTATTTTGGCTATAAGGTTCCTTCAGATTGGATAAAGGATATTTTAGCTACGAAAGTCACGTTGTTATCGGATGCCAGATATGTATTTCGGCTATATAACACTCGTTTTGTTTGTATGGTAGTAATTTTGACCATAAAATGCTCGTTCTCAGTGATTGGACGATAGGTATTTTGGCTATACGGAATGTAACGCACGCTGGCACGCAAGCTCTACCTGGAAGGGCGAGCAGTAAAAAGATATTATGTCAAGAAGTCTCAAATTAGAATATCCAGGGCTTGAGACAAACTTTTTAACTCACTGGTTTACTGGCTAGTGACATGTCAGATTTTACTAGGCAAAAGTAATTTTTCACTAGTCAGATGTATTGACTTCTATCAAGAACAGTTGACTTTTCCGAGTTTTTCACTAGCCAAATGGCTAGTAGGAATGCTAAACCTGGTAGCCAAAACCTAAATTTTAGTGACCTTTGGCTAGTTGGCTACCGTTAGTCTCGAGCCCTGTATAATATCAGAAGTCCCAAAATTTCAGATCCTTAGAATCACGTCTAAGCACGAAAGCAGTTCACACATGTACGCATACCGAGGTTGCTATGGGACCTTAGGGAACTCCCATATAAAACCCCTAAAGCAGACCAATCTGGGCGTGGCCAAAGCCATTTTGATCCCTAAAAGAAACAACTTTTTATGTCTGATCGGTCCACACCGCTAACACAGTACGACAGGTACGGCGATTTTTATTTGGTCATGTGCAATCTCCAACAAGACCTCGACTGCTACAAATATTGGCGTTTTGTCGTAAACAGCCTAAGTGAGAGTCCAAAATCCTGTATTTACACCACGAAGTAAGGCAACGAGCATCCCCACCCTTTCATACGGGAGAGCCCTTAGGCGCTAAAGGATACGTCTGCGTACCCAGACGGATTTCGGAATTATTTCACGCCGCTAAAAAATATTGCACGTTTTCCACGGCGTGCAATAAAAGCCGGGAGTCCGTCTGTGCTTGAAGGCTCTTAAGGAATGGAAAGGGAACTCACCTGTTTACTGGCAAAGTGAAAGATCATCCCGTTGAACATCGGCAATGGTTTCACCTGTAAAAGCCAAGAAATAATTATAAATATTTTGAGAAAAATATCTTCTTCAACTTGCTCAGACTGGGTTCTGAAGATGGCAAGTTCAGCAACTTTGACTCTAAGTTAGTCTTTGCTTCACATACAAATTCATGAGAAAATTTGCTTATTTTTAATTGTGCCACCACTCCCCAGTTTTTGTGGGTCACCTATTACAGTGACACACATTGACCATTCAAATTCCAAGATGCATGTCCACATACCAAATTAACTTTTTTCGATTACGCTCAATTTTAAGGTAGGACCAGTCTTTGCTTCACAGATCAAGAAACTCAAGAAGAGATTTTGTTGGGTGGAACTAACCCCTTATCAGGTCAGCTCTTACACCCATCTCTTGTACAGAGTTCAAAACCCATTCAGCGCATGCAGACAATCCAGGTTCCGAAACAGTCTTTGCTTCACAGATCAAGAAACTCAGGAAGAGATTTGTTGGGTGGAGCCAGCTCCCTTGTGGGTCAGCACATACAGACGGTAAAAATTCCAAATAATTTTTTCGTTTTGATCAATTTTAATGTAGGACCATTTGCTTCAGTCATAGATCAAGAAACTCAAGAAGAGATTTTGTTGGGTGGAGCCACCTCCCTTGTGGGTCAGCTCTTACACCCATCTCTTGTACAGAGTCCAAGATCCATTCAGCACATACAGACGGTCTAAATTCCAAATATTTTTTTGTTTTGATCAATTTTAATGTAGGACCATTTGCTTCAGTCATAGATCAAGAAACTCAAGAAGAGATTTTGTTGGGTGGAGCCACCTCCCTTGTGGGTCAGCTTTTACACCCATCTCTTGTACAGAGTCCGAGATCCATTCAGCACATACAGACGGTCCAAATTCCAAATAATTTTTTGATTTGATCAATTTTAATGTAGAACCATTTGCTTCAGTCATAGATCAAGAAACTCAGGAAGAGATTTTCTTGGGTGGAACCAGCTCCCTTGTGGGTCAGCTCTTACACCCATCTCTTGTACAGAGTCCAAGATCCATTCAGCACATATAGACGGTCCAAATTCCAAAAAAAGTTTTTGTTTTGATCAATTTTAATGTAGGACCATTTGCTTCAGTCATAGATCAAGAAATTCAGGAAGAGATTTTGTTGGGTGGAGCCAGCTCCCTTGTGGGTCAGCTCTTACACCCATCTCTTGTACAGAGTCCAAGATCCATTCAGCACATACAGACGGTCCAAATAATTTTTTGTTTTGATCAATTTTAATGTAGGACCATTTGCTTCAGTCATAGATCAAGAAACTCAGGAAGAGATTTTGTTGGGTGGAGCCAACTCCCTTGTGGGTCAGCTCTTACACCCATCTCTTGTACAGAGTCCAAGATCCATTCAGCACATACAGACGGTCCAAATAATTTTTTGTTTTGATCAATTTTAATGTAGGACCATTTGCTTCAGTCATAGATCAAGAAACTCAGGAAGAGATTTTGTTGGGTGGAGCCAACTCCCTTGTGGGTCAGCTCTTACACCCATCTCTTGTACAGAGTCCAAGATCCATTCAGCGCATTCAGACAGTATAAATTCCAACCATTTTTTTTATTTTGCGATTTTAATGTAGGACCATTTGCTTCAGTCATAGATCAAGAAACTCAGGACAAGATTTGTGGGTCAGCTCTTACACCCATCTCTTGTACAGAGTCCAAGATCCATTCAGCGCATTCAGACAGTCCAAATTCCAACTATTTTTTTTATTTTGACCAATTTTGATGTAGGACCATTTGCTTCAGTCATAGATCAAGAAACTCAGGACGAGATTTGTTGGGTGGAGCTAGCTCCCTTGTGGGTCAGCTCTTACACCCATCTCTTGTACAGAGTCCAAGATCCATTCAGCGCATTCAGACAGTCCAAATTCCAACCATTTTTTTTTATTTTGACCAATTTTGATGTAGGACCATTTGCTTCAGTCATAGATAAAAAAACTGAGGAAGAAATTTTGGTGGAAGTAATCACCACACCCTGGATTAAAAAATAAAATGATGGATGTTGTTGCTGCTTGCTTACTAGTAAGTCAATTTTAGAAAAAAATATTATTAAACTAGCCTACATTGCAGGTGGACATCTCACTAAATCCTCGCTACCGGGATTTAGTTCATCTGCAACGCAGGCAACCATTAAACCTGAACCAACACTCCCAGAAATAATACTGGGACAAACCTAGAATGAAAACATACAAAGACTCTTACGTTTAAACTGTTTAGCTCTGGAAAGCATCTTCTGTGATTCACGAACCACGAAGCTTTGTTTAACAATGATATTTACTAAATGATTATTCTAGTTGTTGAATAAACAAATTTTGTTGTCCATGATCTATTCTCTTTTATTTAGCATTCCTGGTTCAAAAAACACATTCCCGGTTCTAAAAGATTGACCTTAAAGTTATTGCACTACCTTAAATAAGTGCTGATTGATGTGGGCAGAGAGATTGACTGCAGTGAAGCCCTCTAGCCATTTGCTTCACATAATACATAAATAACTGGAAGCAGTGAAGCATTGATTGATGGAGAGTAACTTTGGTCAATCTCCCTGATCAGCTCCAGAAGGGTCAATACGTTGATCTTCAAAATGAGTCGTGAAATGCAGGAAAACATCTGGGCCGGGTTGTTCGAAAGGCGATTAACGCTAACCCAGGATTAAAAGATGATCGAGGTTTTAATTTCTCTTCTTTTGAAGGCTTTTCCATAACTAATGTTTTGTGAAATTTGAAATTGGTCCACATCAAAACTGGGGGACAAAGAATATAAAAAGAAAACCTCAACGAAATGTTTTAAAATTGAATTCAAAATTCACGCTAATCCTGGATTAGCTTAATCGTGCTTTGAACAACCGGGCACTGATCGATATATTCATGGGTGTGACCCACCATCAGGAAACAGACCTTGATATCTAGGAGAAAGGGAAACATGGAGGTTGAGAGAAAGATTTTAATAAAGAAAATTAATGTGTAAAGATTTAAGAGTGTGCCCGTGAGAGAACAATTGGCAGAACCATGCAACAGGTGATACAGCTCATATCACCGATTTCGCCCAAACTTAGCATAAATGTTGGGTATGGTGAGCTATTTACTGTGACAAAACATCAGCTCAAAATATTTTATTCCCCTCAAGTTATGGCACCTTTTGCAAAAATGGCCATTTTTCACTTATTTATGCATATTTAATTAGCTGACTTTGATTGACCAGTTCCACAAGAAAAAAAGACTTCTGAAAATAAAATTCACTGCACTATATTCTGTGGTTATTAGGCTTTAAGTACAATAATTCACTTTAACCGTCAAATTTGATTTCTTCTCCTCAAACGGTCTTTTGGAAGGTACACATTTCGTACTGTTGGAAATAGCCTTTAACTAGTGCCCAATATCTCCCATGAGCAACAACTTATATACATTATTCTTACATGGGTAATGAAATCCATCATTAAACTTCACAAAAATGCCACAAAATGTCTGGGGACTTCAATATTTTATTAGTATTGAGGAACTAAACACACGTGACTTAACGATTTCTTGCTATTTCATCAAAATTCACCGAAACACAGAAGCCATTTATTTGCCTCAATTTGGCATAAAATCGGTACGAAATAGCTAATCAAGCATAAATCTATAGATAGCAATCAAAATATTGGCGAAGAAAAGGCAGTTAGGACATTTTTCGGAGCGTTTTCAGAGCCATATAATTCGGCAATGTTGTGATAGTAAATGTAAAAATAGCAGCGAAAGATTTTCTTCAAAAGCTCGCTCAATTCAACATTTAGGCACATCATAGTTAAGAAACAAGAAAGTAATACTACATACAAGCCACTTATCGACACACAGATGCTTTCTTTTGAAGAATTTGTTCTTCCTCGCTGCACTTCGATCCTTCGATCGATCTCAATTGACATGTACTGTTGCTTTGAGGCGCGATGAACTTAGCCAATCCATCGTGGTTCATCCTTCGTGAAAGGTGTAAACAGGTTGTCAATAAAGTCATTCAAAGAGCTGTTCAAAGTTCACGGAAGGACACTTGTCTCAGCCAGTTTGCATGAAATAAATTTAACTGGAAAATAAACAGCCGCCATGTTGAATTTCTACCTTTGAGCCTGCCGTTTCAGTCAGCGGTACGGCTGTTCACTGGGCATCACGCGTCCATCACGCGTGACCACACGCGCGATCATTTGCTTTTCCTCCGCGAGTGTTCGTTGGATGCGTTTGTGATGAAAATGAGAATATTTTCAAATTGTCGTAGGGAAAACAATTTCCTCCGCTAGAGCTTGACGTGTTTACCGCAATGTGATGCTGAACGAGCTCTAGGGTGCTTACCATTTGTTGGAGAGAACCGGTTGGAATGACCACTGAAAAATGGAAAGGCTTCTTTCCAAAATTAGCAAACTAACCGAAATAGATGTCGCTTACCATTTGTAGCTCAGTTTCCTGTTATTTCTTTCCGTTGGTGGGAGACCTGAAGGATGGGAGACTAGAACTGGGAAACCTTACAAATGGTAAGAAAATTTCTGACGTTCCGTCAATCCCGAAGAGATTTTCCAGAAAAAATACTGTTCCATTTGACTTTCACCGAAACAGAGTTCTTGATTTTTCTGTTCAACGGTCGGCATGCACGGCAACCAAATCAAAATAATTGTTTATGTTCCAAAATGACGCTAAATCGCGGTATAAAACTGCTCCGACGTCTCGGCAATACTGCCTTTTTGGGGGTGGCACCCTGAAGAAGGCAGTATTGCCGAAACGTCGGAGCAGTTTTATACCGCCATTTAACGTCATTTTGGAACATAAACAATTATTTTTAGCATAAAAGACGCTACACAGTTAAACAAATCAAAATGTCAACGTTTTCCAGTTACTTTCCAGACATTTGTATTTTTTTATTGCTTGTTCAAATTCCCCTCCCCTGGCGGAAATAGTGATTAATACCGCGCATAACGATTACATTTTTTGACCAAATTCCCCTACCCCGTGGCATAAATGGGAAAAAATGAATAACTCAGCAAAATTGGAGAATAACGTTTACCACGGGATAAATCACTATACGGTGGATAGCGAGGTAGGTTTTGTAATCGTTTCTTGCGCAAGTGCTTTAGTTGGGGGAGCGTCTGTGCTGAACTGAACAAAGTATTCACGTACGAAATGCCTTTAGCGACGCAGTCTATATGGCGCAGCAAATATATACATATATCTATAAAGGTGTGAATGTAGAGAGAGAAAACAACAAAGAATAAAACGGGTTTCCCTCGCGTTAAACTCGAAGAAGACAGAAGACTACCTGTGCTGGTTGAAACATTAGCTAATAAGTTTTGCCGTCTTGCGTAGTCCTAGTCTTGCAATAAATTTGTTTAGTTTTAATGCGGGGTTTAAGCTCTCTACAAAAGTCTGCATTCGCGTCTTTGTAACTCACATAGCCACTTAAATTGAGTCGGTGATGAAGAAAATTATCATTTGAAGCCGCAATTCGTCACTTGCAATGTTGGAATTCAGGAGGAAAAATTTGTCCCCATAAAAGCCCTTTTCTAAAACAAATTAATAAAACTGCAGTAATGACGTTTATCGGTAAATGGACAGATGGAGAACTTTGTGGGATCCCGAAAAAGAGAGTGGGTACAAATTCAGTCTCCTAGCTGCCAAAGTGTAATATAATATAGACGATTTGAACAGAAGGAATAGATGTACACAGGCCAGGCTGACAACCTGACTGCAATTTCTTCGAATGTCCATATTCACCCCCTCCCCCCACCTCCCAAAAAAGACAGAAACAACAAAAAAACAATAAACATACTAGTTTTAACCTGATATAAGATGGAAAAACTTGCTCTGATTATTTAATGAGGGTAGATAACACCATCCGCTACTTATTCCGACGAAAACAAACATTTGCGGAGGAAAGCAAATGAACACGCGTGTGTATAGCTGTGTATAGCTATGTTGGGCTATGTATAGGCGTGTATAGCTGTGTAGGGCTAGGCTATGTATCCCCTCTATGAATATCACTATATAGGATTTAGTCAAACAACTATATGATGACTACACTACGTACTTGCCCAAGTGTACGGCTTGACCGCTGACTGAAACGGCA
The DNA here is from genome assembly GCF_052425735.1 of Oculina patagonica. Classification (NCBI taxonomy): domain Eukaryota; kingdom Metazoa; phylum Cnidaria; class Anthozoa; order Scleractinia; family Oculinidae; genus Oculina; species Oculina patagonica. The sequence goes on along the minus strand of NC_135771.1, from coordinate 9,448,516 downwards.
GGCTCAAAGGTACAAATACAACATGGCGGCTGTTTATTTTCCAGTTAAATTTATTTCATTCAAACTGGCTGAGACAAGTGTCCTTCCGTGAACTTTAAACAGCTCTTTGAATGACTTTATTGACAACCTGTTTACACCTTTCACGAAGGATGAACCACGATGGATTGGCTAAGTTCATCGCGCCTCAAAGCAACAGTACATGTCAATTGAGATCGATCGAAGGATCGAAGTGCAGCGAGGAAGAACAAATTCTTCAAAAGAAAGCATCTGTGTGTCGATAAGTGGCATGTATGTAGTATTACTTTCTTGTTTCTTAACTATGATGTGCCTAAATGTTGAATTGAGCGAGCTTTTGAAGAAAATCTTTCGCTGCTATTTTTACATTTACTATCACAACATTGCCGAATTATATGGCTCTGAAAACGCTCCGAAAAATGCCCTAACTGCCAATCTTCACCAATATTTTGATTGTTATCTATAAATTTATGCTTGATTAGCTATTTCGTACCGATTTTGTGCCAAATTGAGGCAAATAAATGGCTTCTGTGTTTCGGTGAATTTTGATGAAATAGCAAGAAATCGTTAAGTCACGTGTGTTTAGTTCCTCAATACTAATAAAATATTGAAGTCCCCAGACATTTTGTGGCATTTTTGTGAAGTTTAATGATGGATTTCATTACCCATGTAAGAATAATGTATATAAGTTGTTGCTCATGGGAGATATTGGGCACTAGTTAAAGGCTATTTCCAACAGTACGAAATGTGTACCTTCCAAAAGACCGTTTGAGGAGAAGAAATCAAATCAGACGGTTGAAGTGAATTATTGTACTTAAAGCCTAATAACCACAGAATATAATGCAGTGAATTTTATTTTCAGAAGTCTTTTTTTCTTGTGGAACTGGTCAATCAAAGTCAGCTAATTAAATATGCATAAATTAGTGAAAAATGGCCATTTTTGCAAAAGGTGCCATAACTTGAGGGGAATAAAATATTTTGAGCTGATGTTTTGTCAGTCAGTAAATAGCTCACCATACCCAACATTTATGCTAAGTTTGGGCGAAATCGGTGATATGAGCTGTATCACCTGTTGCCTGGTCCTCTTATGGATACACTCTTAAAAACGTTTGACTTACATTGGTTCAACTTGTCATGATGATGTCATTCAGTTATGTATTCAAGTAAAGTCGGAGGAAAAGTGGGAGATAGAATTGCTGTGAAATTACCAGTATGAAAAGATATCTCCCTCAATAATTAATGCATACATGTCAAATAATTTCCATCCTAAGTATTAGGATGCACTCACTAGGAAGAAATATAACAAAAAAGAAACACGTTATTCTCACCTTTTCAAATTGGCTAGCTCTACTAAGAGTGTGAGCCGGGTACTCCAACACAAATTGATTTTTACACTCCCACAATCAATTGTCCACTTTGGTGGTGATAGTTCGAGCTGACAGTAAGAAATTGTAAACACGAATTACCGGTATTTAAAGACCGATTGGAAAGTTTGACTTTATAATCAAAGAACTAAAACAGATCAGGAAAAGGTATGCATTACCAGCAAATGAAAACTAAACTAATCCTGAATGGTGTTTTAAACTTCTGACCCCTTGTTTGCGTTAACAGTATTTGTTACCCACAACCCACTTGATGTGTTGCACAATTTTCTTGTTTTTCTTTTAACAGTTGCAGTGCATATTTTTTCCACAACTGCATCCTTTTTTTGTAAAAAAGATGTCTAACCATTGTTTGAATCCAAAGAACAAAGTGGAGCAAAACGTTGATGGTCAAATTTGAATTGTGCGGCCACTCACATGTGTCGACATAGAAAAAGAAGTGATAACAACAGTGAGATGTTGACAAAAAATGGGTTGTGACTGTATTTTCCTGCATTGGGTTATTCCAGAAAAAATCCACACACCCCCGACGGATGGGGTCGTTTTTTAACTCCCCCTCTCACCTGGATTTCCTGAAGCACAATAACCCCCCCCCCCACCCTCCTGTCCGGATTTCCAAGACCAAAGACCCCCCCTCCCGCCTGGATTTCCAGAAAAAAATATTATGCTTAAATTTAATTTAATTTTAATAGAAAATATGCACAATCATGTCTAGAAGATGTTCTTGTTTAATTTCTAAAGCATCAGCTAATATTAAGCTAAGAATTCTATCGCGTGGAAACCAGAAACCCATCAGTCGGGGTGTGTGGATTTTTTCTGGAACAACCCATTATGATAACAAACTTTACCTTTGTGCTCGCTGGTGTTAAGATGAGACTGGTTTGTCTTACTCTGATCCATGCCGTCTATTGTTAAATATTCATTTGATACATATTTCTCAGGGTATGCCTTGACCGTTAGCCCGTGTTATAGTATCTGCCCTGGGGATTAAGTGAAAACAAACCTCATTAGCCAGAATCAGCACTTCACATTGGCAATATATACAGGAAAGAGGAGCTTTATTTTTCATAGAACAATGTTGTACTTACCTTGGTACATCTGTTGGGTGAGATGAAGCTTTCTCATAAGATGTCAGAGGCATCTTTTGGTATTTTGACCTCGAATTTTCCCACAGGTAAGTTGGTCTATCACAGATGGCACATTCGCTAACATCACTTTGCTGTAAAAAAAAAAAACAATCAAGAAAGAAGTGAAGTTGAATATCACCTACTCATCTAGCTTTCCACAGTTTGCTCTGGGAGCAGGGGTTTGGGATTTTTCTCACTTTTTTCTCAAAAAATATCTCTCTATGTAGCCACATGTCAAAATAATCAATATGGCATTTCCAATGGCCTTTAATTACATACGTTACATCACTTGAGACAGGGAGCACACTTGGGTTAGTAAGTGGCATGTTAGTCACCGAAGGCACGCTTAGGGTGGATAACAAATCAAGTTATCAAGATTTCAAGTGACCAGGATGATTGAATGGGCGCAAAAATAAAGACCCAAAGAAACCCCCTAATAATACTATGCCGAAACTTCTGGCCCTTTTATACCAGTAATTTTCCAAAAAGGGGAAATGATATAGCATATATTAGAACATGTCTGTTTGTACTTTATGTGCAGAGCCATGCAGCCAAGGCACTACCACGAATCTTCGGATTGTTTTTGATACCCCAAAAAATCCCTGCTTAAATTAAGCCACCCAAAAACATACTTGCCAAATTTTCCTACCCAAAAAAATCCACAATAGACAATGTCCAACCCAAAATAAACCTTCAATCATCCCTGTCACTTGAAAATAATATTATCCAGAGTACTCCCCCTGGGTATCCATTAACGGAAAGATTTCCGCACAGCCCCCTACATTAATTATGTATGCAACTATTTCATACCATCACTATACATAAACAGCAATCATGAAAAGAACGAATCAGTCAGAATATTGTATACATAATTAATGTAGGGGGCTGTGCGGAAATCTTGCCCACATTTATTTACATTTAGATAACTCTTTTTTGTCACCTAAAAATCGCCTTAAGTTAGAGCAATAGAGGCCCTTTTACAACCTCACCAACACCCCCCCCCCCGTCCCCTCGCCCACGGGGGTTAGCAGGGGGGAGTTATCCGTTTAGCAAAGTGAACAATGCGATACATGAAAAGGTCCATTAAAAAAAAACCTACTCTTGCTAGGGATTTTTCCTGCAACGTTCACGATCTTTAGCTTGCTGTACATGAGAAATTACGCAAAGGTCAATGAAGAAAGCACCTCACCTCTGTCCAACTCGAATAGATGATAGATCGAGCTTTGTGCGTTGCTTTGTCGTTCTTGAGACATTTATCACCTTTTTAACTAGATAAAAGAAACATAAGCTTGTGAACTACACTGTTAACATGACTTTCGTGCAAGAAAAGAGCGTAAAACGTTACATAAAGGAATAAAGAACAAACCTAAAAAATTTTAAAGCTGTTTACAGTCGATTACAGTCTTTAAAACTTCCACACGTGCACGATTGCAAGAAATGATGGGTAAAATAACGGCACCAACCGGGGTTGGGAAAGGGGGGTCGGCGACAGCCAGAATAAGCAGCAGACTGGGTACGAATCGCGCGCAAAGTCGGGATGGGGGCAGGAATGGGGTGGAGTTTGGGCAAGAAAACAAGTTAAACTTGAAACCTTTGCCAGTAAACTGTTTTATTCTATAATTTTTTGACAAGTCATGCAGGTGCCACTTGCTTCAGTTCACTACTTTTTAAACAGATCAGCAGCTTTCCTCGAGGCTAGGCTTTAGGCTTTGGTAGATTGTGCTCCTAAAAGTGGCATATTATGCTTCTAGCAGTGCTCAAAATTTTGCCAAATTATGCAAAAATTATGCCTGAATTCCCAAATTATGCTTCTGATTTGCGAAATTATGGTCACAAAATGACGTAGATTCTGTACATAGAGGTGCGCAATAACGACACAAAATAATGATGTTTTTCAAATAAACTGTTGTTGCTAATTTATTTGTGTTTTATGGCAGTTTGTCACGGCCGTCAGCTGTGCAAATTAGCTGCTCGCATCTCTGAACCGTTTGTAAAATGCCTCCAACGACTTAACAATCACAATTGTATAGCTAAAACACGCATTGCAAGAACAAACTACCTAAATTTCATTTATTTCTGTAGAAAGTACACCATATTTACTAAATTTTATGAATTTATGCTCCAAAAGTGCTAAAAATTGCTAATTATGCCGTGGCAGTGCTCGTTTCACAAATTATGCTTTTTAGCTCCAATTATGCCAAAAATTATGCTAGCACAATCTACCAAAGCCTACTAGGCTTTCCACAAGTTGCTCGAAATTTCTTAAAACGTTTTTCGAAAGTTGCTACAAATTCCAAAATGATGCTCGAAGTTCCTCGAACCATGCTCCAAAAAATCCAGAACGTTGAATTGCCTCTTAATAAGAACATTCTCCAAATATATTCTAATTTTCCTTTGAAGATAAGATTGCCTACTGCAACAGAAACATGAAACGATGACGTCATGTTCATTGACAAGTTTTTAATGCTGAACTGGATCCGAAAATTGAATTATCCTCTAAACTTTCTCGGAAATCCTTGGCAAATTTCGTTAATCTTCGCAAAAGATCGAAAAATGCTCGGAAACGTTCGTATGGTCTTCTATAACACTTGGACAATCTTCGGACTAGAAATTGCAAAAAGTTGCTCAAAAGAAAAAGACTTGCTCGAAAAATGAAAAGTTGCCAAAAAGTTGCCGAGCAACTTGTGGAAAACCCGATCGCCCTCGCAAAACTGTTCGCCATGCAGAACAGATGATATCCGCGGACAAATATCAGTTTTCGCGCCTGATATTCAAGGCTTATTGTTTACACATTATGTTATCAGGCAATTTTCCTATATCCGCCAAAACAAGCCAAAGTTTTAAATATGTTTTATTGTCATTCAGAGCACGTCCACCGTTATCAAAAGAACATACCATGCTCTTATCTTAATTAACTCGTGAATTTTGAATTTCAGCTCAAACTTTCCTTTACTTTCTACATTTCGTGATAATTCTACGTGTGTTTCCTGAGGAAATTAGGTCTTCTACTTTGAACAGCTGTTAAACTTTAATCTGCTTTAAAACATAAACTGAAAATTGTCACTGGAAGCGATAGTTTCGTATTAAAAAAGTAGCAGTTTTGACTCCAAAATTAGGCTTAATTGCAAGGATCTAGACTTGAATTCTGTCAAAATATTGTTTAACACCAATCGCGTAAAATGCGGTGGTACTAATTATGTAAATGGAACCCATAGTATATATAACGACGCAAGGCTTTTTGGAAGAAGCCGATGTCACATTTAAATGTCTCGAGAAAAGGTCGACTACAGACGGTCGAAAGCTTTTCAGTAGGGACAGAAGGAATACTGCGGATTTTGCAATACCATTTAGTGTCGTTCTGTTATCTCCTTAACTTGATTAAATGGTAGGTACATCGCTTTGTTAAAGAGTAAAAAATTTCGTGCATTGGGCTTGTATAACTAATTCCTTTTGACTTCATTTTAATTTTAATCAAAAAGTAAACGAACAGGTTGTTCGAAAGCCGTTAAAAACACGGTCATTTATTAACTTTATTCCATGTCCATTTAAAACGATTTCTAATCATTACAAAAATAAAACTCTGGCGTAATAAAACACGGCTTTATCATTTGCTTAGTTTTTGAGATAATTGAAAAAAATATATTTCGTTTTCAGCCACAGAAACGCGTAAGTAATCAAAACTTTTGCATGCCTTGATCGATATTTGTTAGCCGTCAAGTAAAATATCAAATATCGTATATGCAGAGTATATTTTTAGGATTCTTATTTCTAACCACCCGGAAAGTCTTCATTGGAGCATAGGAAAATTTCTTAAAAATATGGATATATTCTTTGGATCATTTGATTAATAATATATTCAATTCAGTAAAATCCGTCTCTTAATTTATCGACTAGCGTGTTGTTTTCCTGTCAAATTTGAAGTGATCTTCACGCATTAACATGTAAATTTGAAATGTCATTTTTAGAAACAAAACGCAATTTTAACAAAATCTCAGAAATTGCTGTTTTTTTTAATTATTTTGACTCTTCAAGCTAGCTCTAGTTTCATATTTCAGTATAAAATCGGACAGAGCAACGTAAAGTAAAAGGTTTATTTCTCATCTTTGCTATGCGCACCTGGTTCACATTTACAAAAAAAAAGACATATGCAAAAATTGCCCGGCGGAATAAAATATAACGCAGTCAGATAATTTAGATAAATTTTCAGTGCTGGACGATAACCATTATCATTAATTATCAACACGAAGTTTCTCCCTACGTCTTCAATACAAAGGCAAGAAGAAAGGTTAGGAGAATCAGGGCCGTAACCAGACCTTTGCCATAGACGAGGCAAGATACAGTTAACACCCGCGTGTAAGAACCTAGTGGTTTAAGAACCTGCTGGCAGAAATTTGCCATTTTAATACCCCAAAATATAAGAACCTGTTTAGCCAAGCAAATTTCAGCAGGTTCTTATATGTGGGTTATAGAAAATTTTTATGAACATTTTTAACAGAACATCCCAAACTGTATTTACAAATAAAGAAAAGACAGATTCACATAGACTGTAATTGTCTTCTTTGGACCTTGCATGAGGCTTAAAGCAATACAATTATGAATAAATGCTGCATAATGAAGGACCAAACCCATTTTTTTTCTTCTCGTACAATCAAAAACTATGGCTCCTCCTTAGAAATTAAGAACCTTATAAAGAACCTACTTAGCCTAAATTACCAATAACTACCCCCAAATACAAGAAAATATTTTGCCAAACTTAGAAAATTATAGGTTCTTACACGCGGGTGTTTACTGTATTGTTAATGGGTTCTTGCATGGGGGCATGCCCTCCAGAAAATTTTGAAATCTAGAAGCTATCAAATCTCTTTCAGAGACTTTTTCCATGATGTATTTCTTGACAAAATTCAATCTTGTTAACTTGGGATTATTTTTCCAACCAAACGTTACCTCTTGCTAGCTAGTTACGGCCCTGAGGATAAAGACATTCATCAACATTGATGTACCAAAAAATCTCCGAACTAATATTAAGAAAAAATATATGGTGTTTAGATGGGAGATTTAATACAAAGACTCCATTTGCTGTTTATAATGCAAAGTTCACAATGCAATTACCAGGAACATTAAAAAAAAATTTTTAAGTCCTTTATCGTGAGGATTTATCATGCTCATGTCCAAATAGACTTCATCAACTTTTTTTAATAGTTTACCGGATAATAATGGTAAAGTCGATAGTGCTTAGAACCAATCATATGAATGAATACCATCTGTTAAGTAATTAAAAGTGCATCCTTATATTTTACTACCTCTTTTATAATGGAAAAACATTTTCTTAAAACGAAAATGCAGATAAAGCATTATCTTTCCTCTAACTTACTAGCTTTTAGTTTAAGTTCATTGCCCTGAAATAGAACTGAACACAATTTTTAAACCAAACTTCGCCCACTGGTTTATTACTTTAAGGGAACTTAAATTTTGAAATAAAAAAGGGGGGTCACCAGATTCGTTTAGGAGCAGGAAGACCTTTTATATTCCATATAATTCCTTTAAAATTCCTCTGCGAGTACTAGCAAAGTACACGTTTTTCGCGATAATTTATTTTTAAAACACAAGAATTGATCTGTTTTCATTTTACAGAAAGAATTTGATCGCTACACCCAAAATGTGAGAAAAAAATGATAGGTAACCAGACTCGTTTACGAGAAAGCGACAATTTACTTCTCGCGCGGACTAAGCCACATAGAAAAAAGCCGCCATTTTGTTTATGTGCGCAAAAGAAGCCCCTTAAAATTACCCGTAGCTAGCACAGTCAGTTATTACACCACTAAACGGACTAACTGTTTTAGAGAGGCTTTTAGGAGGGCGTGGGGGGGGGGGGGTGGGTAATTATTAGAAAAGGGGGTTATTTTCAATCATTAATGGTATACATAAACGAAATAAAGTGGACTTTTAATGTTTAAGTGCTGTAAATTAACTGACGCCCTTCTTGTTTTAAAGAGTTTTTAATTTTTAAGGAATTACGTGTTCTTAGCAAAGTCATTATTATACCGTAAAAGCTCTATTAAGTCCCCCCATCCGGGGGAGGGGATATTTAAGGAGAGAGGGGGCTTATGAGACAGAAGTTTATTTTAATAATTTACCGTACCCAAATTCGCAAGTAGCCAATCAGAAGCGCGATCTACTGTCCTGATATCCTACGATATCAAGTCACTGACCTGATATGCCACCATATTATGGTCACTTTGAAGAAAAAATAGTGTTACCGTATGATGAATTGAAAAGAGGTTTTACCAATAAAACAGAACCTCGTAATTTAAATTTAGCTGGTGTTTACCGGTCGTAAAATGAGAAAAACCTTCCCGCCAAAACTAAACTTGAGCGCGCTCGCCAATTGTGCGATGTTTTCCGACGAGTACTGAAAAATTCAGACTGAAACAATGGAGTCGGAGTTTCCAAATATTTCGCTAAATTTGGATTTTAAAAATTTAGAGAATGAAACTCCAAACAAAACAGTAAAAACAGATGGCAGAAGAGGAACTTGATAAAAGAGTTGAAGACCAAAAAACTATCAATACAAGCAGGTCAACACATTTTGCACTACGTACCTAGCAGGCATTGCTTCAACAGAGCGATTAATATCACCGGATTTTTGGCTGAATTTGGGTACGGTAAATACCTAATCGTACCTTTTTGGTACGCTTCGGCGGCATATCAGGCTCGTTTGGTCTCGCCTTGGGTATTTTGGCTCGACTGCGTCTCGCCAAAATACGAACAATGGCTCGACCAAACTCGCCTGATATGCCGCCGAAGCGTACCAAAAAGGTACGATTAGGTATAAATATCAGATAGCTTACATTTTAAGGAGATTAAGATGATTTTTCAATGTTTTAGTCCTATCTGGTACCACTTTTTTAAAAAATACACTCTTTGTTTTATAAGAACGTACCTTCTTTTTAAAAACGTTGAGCTTGTCAAAGGATAAAATGTTAGAATAGGCCAAGAACGTACCCACGGATTAAACTTGGGTAATACATGTACTGAATTCAAATCCAGCTGAAAACCGAAGTCTCAAAAGGATATTTCTGTTTCTGTCGACTATGATAGTATTATTGAGGATAAAAATAAGCGAAAATAAGCCACGACGTTTCGAACTCATCTTGAGTTCATTATCAAGTAGATATTAGTAAAATAACGGTCGAGTTAAGTTTAAATGCAAATAGAGGTGAGTTCGAAACGTCGTGGCTTATTTTCGCTTATTTTTATCCTCAATTGTATATCGCAATGTTCTCTCATTATGATAGTATTGTCGAAGTTAATGTTGAAATTGTTTTGAGAAAACCGCGCTCGAAAAAGCTTTCTGAAAAAACTTTGACTATAAAAGGAAACATAACAAGTATTAAACTGGTTTCTGTTCTTATATTGTTATAGGAGCAACTCTCTGACGAGCAAATTCAAGGTAAAGTAAGTTCCAGGGCGGTTACTCAACAACGTTTCATACGGGAAGGCTCCGCCCCTAGCCCCAAACCCTTGCCTTTAATTTTATAGCGAAGCTCCACAGCGGCCCGAAGCCAAAGCGGAGCCCCATACCCATTTATAATATAGATAGGAGTCTACGCGCGCTCTGATTGGCTAAAAACCTATGTTTTATCAGAGTATAAAACATAGAAAAATCATGTTTTATTGTTTTTCGTCAGCTTTCCTCGAGTGCTTCGCGCGTCTTTGACTTTTCGTTGGCTATAACCACTCGTATCCAGCAAGGGCGAATGGAATAATTGTTTTATTAAATTCCTTTTTTAAGTATAAATCCACTGGACATTTCATTTTGATGTAAACGAAGTGAGGCGGGAAAAATTGTGGCGCGGTGTTCATCGCTTGAGTTGAATGAAACTCGCAAGGAAAGCTGAGGAAAGCGAGCGAGAGAGTTTTCTTTCGAAGATTTTTCTTCGACAATCTCGTCTTAAATCGTCTTTTCATACTGGAACTTGATTGTGACAGCAATTAAGGTTTACGGGAAGATCCGAAGCAATAGCTTTTCTGGAAATTATACGCGTTTTTAAGTCGAACGAAGCAAGGGACGGATGTCATCGAGACTACTAAATTATCTGAGACGAAATTGCACTCAGAGTCGGTGAAGTTTATTGAAGTTCAAAAAGACAAGATCAAGATTGAAAGGTAACAAACTTATCTGAAATGCTTAGCCTTATTTTACGTCGAACACTGAATGAAATTGTGTCAGTTTTCTGGTCTTCCCGTAAATTATTTTCTGCTTTTCGTCTTCGTTTACTCGCTCTTGTTGTACATATTTTTAATTAAACTTTTCACTCGCGGTGTCTAAAATCTATATCATAAAGCAAATAAAAAAGCCTAAGCCATGTTTTATTCTGTCATAAAACACTCCGGGCATTTGAGAACACTCGAGAAATGTAGAAAACATTCGCCTGCGGCTCATGTTTTCTACATTTCCCTCGTGTTCTCAATTGCCCGTCGTGTTTTATGACAGTATAAAACATGGCTTAGGCTTCTTTATTTGTTAAATAAAATCCACAGAAATAAGAAAACCATGAACTTGAGTTTTAATGGTCATCATGGCTAGCGGCATGGTTCGCAGGCGCGTACGTAAGTACGTCGCCCACTCCAGAAATAGATTAACCTTAACCTCTTTGATACTGGGCATCCACGTTATCGTCAATACAGGGTGTCTGCTGACCAGTATCACGTGACCATATCGCGGGCTTAGGTGTATAACTCCGCTTACCGGAAAATGGTTTTCTGTTGGATCGCCGGCTCAAATTCATTTCTTTCCTTTTTATGGTCAGTGAATTGAGATATTTAAATAAAGGCAAAGTGAATTACTGGGGAGCTCCGCTTTTAGGCTTGGCTAAATCTATTTAATATACTTTTTTTGACTGTTAAAGCAGCTTTTCAAATTCTTATAACTTCCATGAAAAATGGTTTCCTAAAGACCGTATCCCTTTTCTAAAGTTCTCACTTGAGTAATTCCTTGAAATAAATTAATGAATTAGCCAGATGGTGCGCCTGTTTGAGATCTTTTGAAAGACCCTTAATCTTTTGAAATCCCAAGTGCCAGTTTTCACTACCTTTTTCTATACTTCAGCTCACGAAATCGATATTTTTATACCTGCATTCTGAAAAGGCACCCATCGGGCGAAGCCTCCACGTATAGCTAGACTACTGTAGGAAGTACCCCCATCCCCTCGGGTTATAATTCTAGCTGTACAGTTTAAGGTGCGCTGTATTTGAAGTCAAGACCAAGTCGGGATATGAGTTTCAATGTAACAATGATACTCTCCTTACAAAGTGTTCCTGGGCAAGTCCTTCCCGTAATGATTCGATTTAGCACAAGGGGCTTTAATTTACTTTTAGGTAGCTCAAAAGATCGTTGGGGCGCTTATTGGAGAAGGGCGCTTATCTGTATTAGGGACGGAGATTTACTTCTTATTTCGACATTTGAATAACAACATTTAGTATATACCACACAAGTGAATAGTGCTTTTTGCGCGCGCTGATTGGTTTACTCGGAGGTGATTAGCAAAGTACTATTCACCTCCGAACAGCTAAAGAGAAACAAACTGCCTTCGCGCATCGCTTTGTTTAACGAAAGTGATGTTTTGGTACACTAGTTATTCAACTAGTGTGGTATTTTGCGGCTCGGTAAACATCCACCGCTATTCACCTCCACTTCGGTGAATAATTGTTAAATACTGTAACTTAGCGGGTTCGCATAGTCATAACACTATTCCCTTGTTCAGTATGTTCGATTTTACGTTAAGATGAGATAACAGACTGCTAATCAGGCTATTCCACAAACATTGCCTTGATGCCACTTGCGCAATGGGGGCCCTCACAGTTAGAAAGGTGGTGCTTGTTGAAGGGAGTGTGTTAAATCGAGTAATTACGGTAACACTTAGTGCCACATGCTTTAGTCCACGAGCAGTCTCTCTCTTTTCTTAGCCCGTCGAGCGCGAACAAATTAAAGAACGCGAGTAGACCAATGGCCGTGGAAAATCTCAGACCGGAAAAGCTCCTCTCGCCCCCCCCCCCCCCCCCCCAATTTCCACGGTTATTTTTAAACTCGCCGGCTCTTTTTTCGCTTCAAGCCCGAGGGACTGCTCGCAGTTCACACAAGCCTTCAATCAGATTCCTTTCGTAATTCAGTTATAGGACGTTGATCAATGTTTGATCGTTCAACGAGCATGTGTCCCATGTGTGACTCTAAACTGTGACTTTTTCTTTTGTAGAATATAAAGACGCCTTCTGCTTGTTCGATCGTGATGGTAATGGCAGTATAACCACAAGGGAACTGGGTTCTGTAATGAGATCGCTCGGTTTTAATCCCACAGACCACGAGCTACAGGTTATGATTAACGCTGTTGATTACGATGGTGAGTATTTGTAGATAAAGGAATCCCCTTATACCAATGGCGCGTTGATGCTTCTTTTACCTATAAGAGGGTCTGAATGGGGTTTAGTGTTTTGTGTTATTTTCCCATAATTTTTAGTGTTTGCTGTTACATTGGCCAATTTTTTTTAATGTTTACTGTTTCCGGAGAAAATACTGTTTAGTGTTTGGAGGGTTTTTTTGTGAAAAATGTGGCATTGTAAATTCTTATCTGCCCTTCAGAAATGGGATAAAATCGCTCATAAACTAAGGGAAAATTTTCGGATTTCTCCTCGGAATCTTCGGTAGTCTTCGGACATCTTCGGTAGTCTTCCGAAATCTTCGGCAGTCTTCGGGAATATGCAGTTATTTTCGGAAATCTACCGAAATGATCAGAAATCGTCGGAAAATGACCGTAAACTTCTTTATATAGTAAACAAAATAATATTGGCCTTTTTAGAGCCGTTTTTGTTTCTTTCTGGATAAAAATTTACTGTTACAGTGAATTTTTTTCTGTTAGTGTTAAAAAGTCCTAAAATTTTACTGTTTCATGTTACAGAACCAAAAAATTAAGTGTTTAGTGTTATCGAGGTACCCCCATTCAGACCCTCCTATAACCGTATCGCTTTTGATAGAAAAGAGTAGGAGACTAAGCGCTAGTTTGTTGGCGATGACTGAATAATTCGTTTGGATGGACCGAATCTAAAAACATGGTGCGAATGGCATCCAAGGGAGCATCAATTTACAGATTTAGGCATAACTTCCAATGAAGAAGTGATAACATTTTTAGTTAAGCGATTTTTACTTGAGTTTCGAAAGTAAGTCACGATTGCTTTGTACGGTTGTGCATTACTACGCCTAATGGTTGGTTTAAAAAAACTCGCGCCACTTTCTCAACCAATCAGAAGTAAAATCAAAATGTGACCAATCGTGATCACGACTTGCTCACACAAGTTTTTTTGTAAATGTGGTAGATCAGAATTTTTTTAAATGAAGGACATTTCCAGAGAAAAAAACTGATTACTTGATTTACTAGATCTGGATCGAAAAGCACAGATAAAGATACCGACAATAATAATAAAGTTGAATCCCGATGACTTGAACCTCCAAGGGGAATCGAAAAAGATTACAGTTATGGGGGGGGGGGGGGGGTAAAGTTAGTAATAACATGGTCTAGAGGGGAATCTGAAACGGTTCCAGGTAGCGGGATGCTCGACTTATCGAAGGAAAAATTAGTAAGAAAATTAAAAATTGTTTAATAAAACTTTAATCTCCGATAACTGACAATTTGAAGCTTTAGAAGAAATATTAAAATCGCCATTAACGGGTGCTGAGATTTGGCGTGATCTTAAAGAAAAAATGCTCTAAAATATAAACTTTTTCATTTCTCAAAGCATGAAACCGTTTTGTTAAAAAAAATGTTTAGCTTTAATATTTTATGGAAGACAACCGCAGTCAGTGTCGCTATGGGTGACTGAAAATTACTGTCTATTTTTTGATCACTTAGTATATTAACAAACAAACGTTTTCACTTTGCCTGACAGCCTACGCCATGGGGTTTTCTAATGGCCTGAAGGGGAATCTGAACTGAAGGTTCGAGGTAGCGGGAGGTTCGAGTTATCGAGGGTAAAATTAGTAAGAAAATCCGGGGAAAATGGTCTAGACGGAAACCGAAAAAGGTTCGAGTGAGCGAGAGATTCGAGTTATCGCGATTCAACTGTAAATAATTTAGTAACAAAACCGGATTGAAACGAGAACGCTTCTTCATTTACTTTCAATTTAGTAACAGTTTCAACATACGAAAAAAACTCGTTAGGAAATGAAGTTGCTTTGTGTGGATTGGAAAAGTACGAATTGGGGTTAACTTAATAATTTATTATTGGTGAAACGTTACAGGGGATATTAAATGCCGCTCTAACTATTTTTAACGATTATGCATTAAATTGTCAGTATTTGTTTTACCCTTCCCCCTGCCCGCGCTCCGCCAGTACCGGCCCGCGCGCAAAAGAAGTGCGCGACAAAAATCGCCTGTGTAAACGCCTTCAATTAAATAAAATCCAAACACGCCAAGTGCGCGCGCTATCATAGAAACGTGCGGCTACATCACGTTCGCGGATGTTAAGTTATACTTTCATTGATTTAAAGCGTTACGAAATGCTGGTGCTAAAATTAAGCCTTGGTGATATAATGGACAGAAAAGATGCTATTTTAAAAATACACCTAATTCTTATTGAACTGAAATATATTAAAATGTATTAAGCGTCCTCGTGTAGCTTAGAAAACCCCATGGCGTAGGCTGTCAGGCAAAGTGAACACGTTTGTTTGTAAATATACTAAGTGATCCGCCAAAAAATAGACAGTAATTTTCAGTCACCCATAGCGACACTGACTGCCTTGTCTTCCATAAAATATTAAAGCTAAACATTTTTTTAATAAAACGGTTTCATGCTTTGAGAAATGATAAAATTTATATTTTATAGTATTTTTTCTTTAAGATCCACGCCAAATCTCAGCACCCCTTCTTCTTCTAAAGCTTTAAATTGTCAGTTATCGGAGATTAAAGTTTTATTAAACAATTTTGTACAGCAAAATGCAAAGCGTGGCGGTCTACGCTTTGAGCGCTTTAAGCGATAGCTGCTTCGTGGTCTTATAATTACGAATTATATTCTCTGATTTTCAGTTCGATGATAATAAATCGAAAAATTCTACCTTGCTAACCCACACAAAATGGCGGGGGATTTTTTTCCGTAGGAGGATATTTAGCTATATAAAACAGGTACATAATTTTCTATATTTACAGATGTATACAGTGCCGTGATTGATATTTTAATTATTCGAAATCTAAATCTGTTGCGTGAAATCGCGTGGGCCGACAACATGTGCTATCGGCGTGGTTTGTCCTGACTAAGGGCCTGTTTATATGGAGGAGAGTTGTCCCTGGTAGGAGGGTTACCCTCCATACCGAGCCACCCCAGGCGAGAGAGCTTTTCATACGTTTCTTTATAAATAGCTGCGAACTGTTTATATGAGAAATTGCAAAGTTGGCTCGGGGGGCAGGGTGACCCTGGGTGGAGGGTCACTCGCTTTGAAGGTAGGGTGACCCTGGGGAGCGAGCCAACTTTTTGCCATATAAACAGTTTGCCTCGCCTACCAGGGACAAGTTGACACAAACGGAGCATGCGCAAACGCTAAAATCAGCTAAAACAAAATTTCAGATTGATTGAAATTGAAGTCGGTGGTAAATTAGTCCAACAAAAGGTCTTAATCGACGATTTAGCGTTCCTGATTTTAGAAAAAAGCAGCCATAATAGATGTTTCAAAACAACTCTCGCCAGTCTTTTGAACCGAGAGGGCCAAGTTTTGGCTCGGTCAACAGGGACAACTTTTTCATATAAACGCTCGTTAAAAGATGGCTCGGGGAAGAGGGTAACCCTCCAACTAGGGACAACTCTCTTCCATATAAACAGGCCCTAACTGTTATTTTTGCGCGAAAAATAAACATAATTTAAGGAATAGTCATAAACAATAGTAAAAACGACAGTTAACTTCATCTCAATCAACTGAATTTTACGCTGATTTATCTTGTTATCGGGTAATTTTGAGTGTTTTCGTTCTACATCTGACTTGCCACTTGCTCCAGTAGGCTTTGTTATGTTATTTTCGCTCGAGCTCCGACATTTGTGCTTGAGTTAACATCTATAAGTCGTGATTGATAATATAATCACCGATCTAAGAAGAGATCAAGAGCCGATTAAACTCACTAACGGTACTGCCAAAACAAAACCTCAGACTTTCTACTTATTTAGTAAGAGAGATCGCGATAAAGGGAATTTTAAGGTCTTCAAAGTAAAAGCCGCTTTCACTCGATACTGCAATTTTCGCCGTATCATTTTCGCTCTCGCTCAAAATCATAAATGGAATTAAAAAATCTTCTCAAGAAAAACGACGACAAAACTAGACATCGACCAAGTATGTGAATTAAGCTAATCGCTGATAACTAATCGTTTTAAACAGGAGTTCATACTTTAGAAGTTTTGATTTCAGGGTAAAAACGTGGTCTGTTTAAAACGAGTTGCTAAAATGGAAATATTGCTCCCACTCACTATCAGTTACTGACATTTGAAAAAAAAAAGAATTGATTAAAAATAAGTTGCGTGGGACAATTTTTCCCCTTTTTTTCCGTAAAAGGCAATTATTTTTATTTTTTCCACGGGAATTATCCAGTCTGAGAAGTAAAGTTTCATAAATAAATAAATTTGTTGGATCTCTTTGTTGCATTTCAAGCGTAAGTCAAGGCAATTGGCTGCTATAACCTTTTCATTTCCAAAACCTAAAATGTAACTTTTAAAAGAAGAAATTCTCAACAACCATCTGCATGCCATTTTTTTTTACGTTTGAACAAAGCAAAATCCTGATTGCTTGAAAGTTCTGTCTGCTGAGCGGAGAACAAAAAGTTAATAGAAATGATATAATTACGAACCGGAAAATAAAGTACTAAGTTATCCACTTTGAGAAATATAAATTATGGCTCTCCCGGAAACGTTTAGCAATTTAAAAGACAAAATTAGACGCTCCAAGGTTTTGTTTTGTGATTTTTACTGAAAACGTGTTACTTGTTATTATGATAACAAGGTAACAAGTTATTTAGAAGTTTGGAAAAGACGTCAGCGGATTGGAGGGGGCGTAGGAAATAATACCCATTAGTGACGTCACGCTGTAGGGAAATAACCTTTATAAAGCTGTTAAAACTAGTGAACTCTGATCAAACTCAAAACATCAAGTCAAGAAAAGTAACAAAAAAGAGAAAACTCTCGGGAAGAAGCAGTTTGGAATGGTTAGAAAGCAAAGCAAAGCGACGGACCGTAAGTAACTGAGTTATTTTGTAAGCGTCGGGAAAATTAATTTATTGAATATTGAAAAAAAAAAAAGGAAAAGAGAAACAAAAATCAATGAATCTCAAATTTAAACAGGCATAAGAAAAAGTCCTCAACTGGTTGATACTGGCTTGACCGGCACCTAGAAGTTCAAAATAAGGCTTTATTCAAGTTTAGAACTTTCTCAAAATTAAATTAACAGGTCTGGAATGCATCGTGTTCGAGCTTTGAACTGAAAGGTAAAATGTATTTCATACACCGGCAAGAATTAAAGGGACTGTATTACGGCTGATTTAAGTTTATTTTATTATATGTTTTGCCAAATACTCGCTATGAAACTTGATGTTTGTAAAGAAATTACTACTATGGATCTAAATGACAAAACCATAGCTTCATTGCAACCAAATGTGACCCGGGTGTTATAATTTAAAGTTACAAGCAAACGGGATTAACTTTGAAAACTGTTCAGCCCAACAGTATTTCAAAAAGCCCATCTCGCAATCCGTTTCAATCATCTTCAGTTTTGACCACCCGTGCCTTCTTTTGCATTTGCTGTGTAATTGAATTGTTCCTTCACTGTTTTAAGAGGTTATTTTTATATTTCACCGAATTTATCGGCCATTTCCCATGCCTATAAAATTTGTTAGAAATCCGTGACACAGTCCCTTTAACTGATTAGATATAATTTTTGTTTTTCTTATGCAGGTAACGGCGTGATCGACTTCCCAGAGTTTGTCAAACTAATGGAGGACCAGAAGAATCCAGATGAACGGGAGGCGGACATGATGTTGGCATTTCGAGTCTTCGACGCCGACAACAAGGGGTACATCGAGTCAGCGGAGTTACGGTACATTCTATTAAATATGGACAAGAGAATTCCACAAGATGAAGTACATGAAATGATTGTGAATGCCAAACTGGATGAGGATAAGAAAGTTACATACCAAGGTAAATCGAGAGAGCGTGTGGCATAAGTTGATTGGTTGGTTAGTTGCTTGGTTGACTGACTGACTAACTGAACGACTGGCTGGCTGGCTGGTTTGATGACTGACCCGACGGACGGACGGACGGACGCGGATGGACGGACAGATGGACGGAATTAAAGTACTGACCGACAACAGGGGGCGAGTCACTGCCTGCCTACCTGACTAAATGCCTTGCCGAGTGACGGACTGACTGACTGACTGACTGACTGACTGACTGATTGATTAATCGATCGATCGATTGACTGTTTGATGTACTGATAGTCAATCGATCGATCGCTTGTCGTTAAAGTTAGTGAACCAAATTAATTTTAAACAATTGTTTTATTTTCATTTCCACAGAATTTCTTGCCCTTCTTGAGCCGCATGGTGAGAGGTAACACCGATACTTGGCATTAAAAGTAAATCAACGTAGCACTTGCAAGGACAAAGAGAGATCGTCGCCGCTCATAAACCATCTACCTCTCTTACTTGAGCATGTGTCGTTGTCATGACAACTAGTGGACCTTGCTACTAACGAAGCCAAAGACGAGTAAACGGTAAAATAAAGAAAAGATGTCCTCGCACAGAACTTACAGCAAGGCGCCCAAAAGTGTGACCACTTTTAATTTATTCATATTCTTTTGTGCAGATTTAATCCAATCAGAAGTCAACTGCAAGCTATCCACGGCTTTTGATTGGATTCAATCTGCACGAAAGAATGTGAATAAATTAAAAGTGGTCACACTTTTGAGCGCCTTGCTGTAAAACTTAAGAAATAGCAATAGGATATGTATCCTTGACATCAAATATCACAACAAAGTTTAAAGACAAAGTTTTACAATGTTCTTGCTATTGTGAGATTTTAACCTCTATGTTCTACTACGTTCTCACTTATTTTGATTTCGTCCCTTAAAGGGACTGTGTCACGGCTAAGTGAAGTATATTTCATTTAGTTTTGCCTTGCTATGAATCCAAATGTTTGCAAAGTAATTACGTTTGTGGATCTAAATGACAAAACCATAGCTTCATTGAAACTAAATTTGTCTCTCGGGTGTTAAAATTTAAGAGTTACAAGCAAACGAGATTAACTTTGAAAACTGTTCAGCCCAACAATATTTCAAAAACTCATTTCGCGATCCGTTTCAATCTTCGTCACTTTTGGCCATCCGTGTCTTCTTTTGTATTTTCTTAGTTGTCGAAATGTCCCTTAACTGTTGTAAAAGGGTTAGTCTTATATTTCACTGAATTTGATGGTCATTTTCCTATGCCTAAATTGGACTAAAATCCGTGACACAGTCCCTTTAAATGATTAAAAAAAAATGATAAAGCAAAATGGGATAAATTCTTACGTTTTCAATAAAGTTTGGTTTTGTTTCTCTTATTATATAGCACGGATCATTTAAATTTACTGTACTTTACATATTGTTTAATAAAGAAACAACAGTACTTAATCGCGTTTTCTTTTTTGTGGCTTTACCTCACTGCGTGCTTTATGGAGCAGTTTTCAATTGCGTGTCATAAAACCAAAGTAATCACTCCAGCCAATCACAAAGGACGCAGACAATCCAGTGAACCAATCAAAACTTAGCCTGCGTTGCAGACGACGCGAAGCGCGGGAAAACGTGTGCGAGTAGATCACAACTGGTTTTGGTTTATTTCTAATTTGATTAAAAATGGTGCGATTTTTAAAAAAATAATCACTAAGCGTAGTAATGTAATGTAAAACTAAGGCAAATGCGAATTACTTTCGACACTCAAGTGAAAACCGCTGCAACAGAGCAAAACACATTTAAGGCTTTTTTTACTTGTTAATAAAAATAAGTAAAATAAAAACACCGATCACGTTCACGGATATAAGTGTATTTGATTTAGAGATTTCTAATAATTAAAATGCCAATCAGCTATGTTTGATTTGGCGTGAGTGGGCGGGCAGCCACGAGGAATGTCATTAAAAACACTATATTATACAAATATTGAAAAAACATATCTCATTTCCTTTATTTAACTTCTCTCTACGTCTAAGAAATCCCCCTTTTGTATCAGTCTTTGAGTGGCACGTTTTCTTAGAAAGCTAAAATAAGATCCATCGTTAACTTTTTATTTTTTTATTCAAGGGAAAAAACCCACATGCAAACTACCTGCGAATGTCCATTTTGAAATATACTGATTTCCGGTTGCGATTTTCTTGGCTTAAAATCACCTTACGAGTTAACTAGGAAATTTCACTCTGTGAGCATGAAGGCATTTTGGTAAGTTGAGGGGGGGGGGGGGGGGGGGGGGGGGGGGGAAAAAAAAAAAAACCCCCCCCCCCCCCCCCCCCCCCAAAAAAGCCGCCGCCTGGTTGAGTTAGACTGGGAACAACGTGAACTTGTCAAATAAAGTGGCGCATATCGCACCATAAATTAATATCTTATGGTGTCAAAAGCCTTCAAGACAAGCCAACAGAGAAGAACAAAGTACACCTGACTTTGAGATACATTCGCGAAAAGAAAGAGAGTTAATACACTGGACTGCTCACTGCACTGGGGCGATTTATTTTATTTTGTCAATCTCTGCCTATTTCCTTGTGACTACTGTTATAATAGCTTTTTTCAGTACTTAAATTAATGTTTTATAAAAACCTTACTACTATCACCTATAAAATATATTATGCCTGTAAAAATATATTATAATTTTGATGAGTTATACTGGCTACAAACAAGCTCTAGAATCTACTCTGAAGCTAATTCGTATTTCAAACAGTTTAAACAGCAATCTTATCGAATTCCATTGTTGATGCAAAAGTGATGATTTGTTTCTTTCCATTTTTCGTTAAATGCTAGGTCGTGGTGTAATGTTAACCACAACGCCATTTTTTGCTCGAAGAATGAGATGAGGTCGAAGGTCTTCGTCTTTTACAATGTTCTGTGGAGCAACGCTCAACACGAACCTGTACCAAGGAAAAGAACTGTCAAAGATTTGAGGCTACTCTTTCTTCCAGTTACTTTTAAAAACACGCGTTCCACGCACGCACGCACGCACACGCACACATGCATACATAAAACATGTGTCGTAAAAGGTATACGACCGATGCAAGAATAATAATTCCATACCAATGGCGAAATGTTTCAACCGATTCCGGTCAGAAACTTATAGTAAAAATCTGTATATATTAAAGGGACTATGTCACGGCGGATTTTACCAGATTTTTGAACAGCCCAAATTTATATTTGTGTCGCAGGAAACCTAAAAATAATAGTCCATTTTTAGTGCAGAATGCACTATTGTGATGGTTTGGTGGGTTGGCGTCTGCTAAACCCCTAAACCACTAAACCACTAAGCCGCTAACGCGGTGTAAACTTTTAATCACCAATTAATTAATTAATATCAATTAATTAATTATTCCTGAGGAAGGGTGGGGGTGGGGAGCACCTGACCGTACCCCTAGATAAAACCTGAAGCACATCTACGTTACTTTCATATGAAGATCTCAAACGTATATATTTGTTTCAGAAAACCCTTTGCTCTCCTTGTGGTACTACTTAACGTAATTTACACCAAACGCATGCGCAGATTAGTCTACGTTGTTTTCTGGAACTATCATGAACATCGCTTGTATTGCGTGTTTGCGGTAGGCTTCCTGCAGACTTCTTGGCGCCAAGTAAAAACCGCAAATTAATTAAATTAGATTTTGAGACTTTCACAGCGCTTTCGTAATTAGGTATGCAAAAACTTGCACCGGGATTTTCGGCGTGAACACCTGATAACCAGGAAACAAATATCCTAGCTGTACTGCGTTTTAAAAAACCTGTCGAAAAATATGTTTTTTGATTAGATTTGTTTCTTTAGTTTTTGAGAATCGTCTTTCGTGCAGTCTAAACCGTAACTTAATTAAATTAAACAAATGTCATCGATGCCGCCGTAAAACAAACAAAAAACAAAAGTTTCATGTTATCGCATTTTCAAGGAAGACAAAAGTATTTTGTTACAAAGGAACAAAAGTGTCGTGTTACGTTTGCAAAGATTAGCGTAAGGAACACCTGGGAAAGAATACAAGTAGCCTGTGAACATTTTTTCCGAAAGTAAAATAAAGCAAATAAACACGAACATATATAAAACATCATACTTTCAATTGTTCCATATTGCATTCTGCACTTACCAAATCATCGAGATTTTTATTAAAAATTGCTATATACGAGCACTTAAACTGTCAACGAGCACCTTTGGCTGTGGATGGCTCGGATGGAAACGGATTTCAACTTGAAAAAGTTAGGCTAACGTTTTCAAGTTGTTTCCGCGCGTCGTCAAAAAATCGATATTTATAGCCAGGTTGATTTCTATCCGCAAATTAGGATTATACCTTCCTTTAGATGTTCAAAGGTAATGTTTTTTTATGAGTTTAGTTGCCTACCACTAATTTCAGAACAGTTTAGACCAAAAATCCGCGAAATCCCCGTGACATAGCTACTTCAATTTTAAACAAATGGCTACCCAACTGCTGGGCGCCTCTTTTCACACGCCACACCACCCCCCCCCCCTCTCTCCCCACATTTGCCCCCCCCCCCTCTTCCCCCACACTTGGCACCAGAGCAGAAGGTCACTAGTTCGTCGGTTACATTCAGACCAATTCACATGACTTACTTGCGAAGGATCATTGCCACTGTAATTTTCACCTCGGCCAAGGCAAAACTTTGACCAATACAGTTCCTGCAGGCATAGAAGGTGTGAATCATCTGTTACTGTTCGTTTCGTAGGGTATCAACATTACATGTACAAGGTATATTAATTGCGGGCCCAAGAGAGGCCCGCAACCATAATCTTGACAGTGACCAGCGGATTGCGTATTACGCGTGCGCGCCACGTTTATAAATGCTATCTGCAAACCGGAAGTTGAAAATTTTGTTCTTCCACTAAGAACGATCGGAATGCAAAAAATGTGTCAATCACGACAGTTTGTCGAAACACCGGAAGAGAAAAATCTTGTCTCCAAGAGGGATAAGAATGCGAAAAATCAACAGTTTGTCACATTAGATCGAGGCTTCTGTCTTGCAGACATTACGTTTTGCAAACGTTGTTTTATAGGTGTTGCTTTTGAGAAGATCTGCTGTGATTGTATCACAGATAAACTACGGTAAAGCGAATGATTCCAACAACGGTTATTCTCGAGAAATTCCTTATAACACTGACAACAAAGCGAGTTTGCCGACGGAGGAAAATCACATCTCAATTCACACCGCGTGCTCGTCTACACTTCGCATAAAACTGTCAATCAAAAAAACAACTCTGATTGGTTCGCGGTAATAGGAAACGATAAAAACATTCGTGACTCGCTTAAGCGTGACGCGTTACTCGACCTTACTCGGAATAATTTTCTTTTGTCAAGTGATTTATCGACACTGTGAAAAATTTTCGTGACCTGTTGAAAAAATTGCCGTGAAATGAGGTGACTTAACTTATTTCTTCTTCCATCATGAACGGTTACAATGCGAAAGGATCTGAAAATGTGTTGTTCAAACAGGAAGTCGAGGAATCTTTTTTTGCCAACTTCTGGAAAACTCCCCAAAACTTCGACTTGAAGTAATTTTCCAAACTAACAAAAAACACTTCCCTCCCAGTACCTTCTCTTAACTGCATCGAGGCCCGCACTTTCTAACCCAGAACGCTTGTACAATCAGACAATGTAGACGGTTATGTAATCCTTTCTCTTAACAAAGCTAACCATCTCCAATCCATTTAGTTCTTGTTCAAGTATTAGCACCGTGCCTTCAAAAGGTCTTGTGCGAAACGCTCGCGTTGACTTCTTTTTCGCAATATTTAGTATATTCTTAAATTGCGTTCTGTCAAAATCCAATAACCGTCTTGGAAGTCACTTTTCTAATCGCAAAATAAATTAGATAGAAACTTAGCAGTTACTCTCTCTTAGTTCCTTGCCCCCTGGTGGGGGATAGGGCCGGGGTTAGCAGTTAGACTACAAACTTCTTTTTGAAAATATAATTCAGAAGCTTACCTTGGTCCGGCGGAGAAAGGAATATACGCATATGGAGACATCCGTTTCATGTTCTCATTGGTGAAACGAAGAGGATCATACTTCTAAAAGAAAAAAAAAACAGTAAAAACTGTTCAATTAAGTGCATACGGATAAAGATACGGTAAAGACACGGTAGCATTTTTACTAGTCTCCTTCGCAGCCGTTGTTAGGGCACGTCACGCAACGATCCCTTCCTCACCAACTGGGCTCGTAGCGTTGCGTGACCAGACGCTGAGAAGATTGGATTTGTCACGTGGTGTTGTGGATGAAACCCTCGTGTGTGACCATTCAAATAAAAGCTATTGAGCAGAATTTTCGGGAAATATCATCAACTGGCTAACTGATAATTATTTTGCCTGTAAGCAGAATCCCTAGTGGGGTAAAAGGCTAAAAAAAATCGGCGAGCGTAGCAAGATCTTCCTCCCCAGACCGCGCTAGGCTCGGTGGGCTTGCCGATTATTGTTTCAGAGACCGCGGAGCAGGAGAAGAGTCTTTAAAGCCCCCAACTTCAAGTCACTAGTCAGCCCCTCCCCCCCCCCCCCCCCCCCAAATAAGAAAAATGCCCCGCGGTCTCTGTGTTTTCGCCTTTACTACACTAGGGAACTTATTCACAGGCAATTATTTTACATCACCTCAGGATCCTCCCAAACATGTGGATTATGATGCAAAGCAAATATATGAGACGTAACCCATGTTCCTACAAGGAAAAAGAATTAACTAGACCAAGACGAACAAACCAATAACAGACCTGAGGTTGTTTTAGAGTTCTAGTACTGGCGCTATGAGGCAAGGATCCTGAGTCAGCAGTTTAGACATTCAACTACTAAATCACTGCTGCATCTGGGCTGCTCGTTATGGTGCTGTTGTTCGTACACACTGAAGTGAATGCGGGAAAGGTCCAGGGCTCGAGACTAACTTTTTTGCTAACTAGCCAAGTGGCTAGTGAGAGCTTTAATTTCACTAGCCAAAACTGATTTTCTACTAGCCACAATTTTTAAGCATAGTTCTCCTTTTAAGGGGGGGGGGGGGGGGGGGGTGAAAAAATGAGCGATAATGTTGAAACCTTTAACCGTAAAATTATGCTCCTTAAATCTTCACGTTTTTTCCCCTTAAAAAATTGGGCTTTGACGCGTTTGTTCTTCACTATAAAAATTGTACATGTAAATGCGTTATTGTCAACTAGAATTTTGTTTTAAGCTTCACATTCTATAATGTCAACAGTTTACTTGTTAGTTATATTCTCTGAAAGACGATTTTAATAAACGGGGTTTCTTGCCACTAATGCCTGATTTCTTCACTAGCTTGGCTAGTGAAAGGCCAAAACCTACTAGCCAAAACTGCATTTTTTCTAGCCTTTGGCTAGTTGGCTACCTTTAGTCTCGAGCCCTAAAGGTCTATTCATCTCCTTTCCCAATATAACTTAGCTTCACACAAGAAGCTAAGTTAGTTTCAAGTAAGAACTTGGCTCAAGCACACTTGAAAATCTCAAGTCGCACTTGAGATTCACACTTGATGACAATGTATATCACTTCCGGTACAAGCTGTCAATCATCATGAGAACCGTGACATTGCTGCACGCCGCTTTCATTTGCCTTCCATTTCCTACTGGTCAAGTGCGGGCTCAAGTGTGGTGTACACCATACTTGGCGGCGTACTTCGGCTTCTTTGAACTACGAAAGTTTCCATGGTCACCAAGTAAAGTTCAAGTAAGCACGATTTACCCCTTCACACTCAAAGTAGGTTCCAAGTGCACTTAGATTATACTTACGAGCTCTATAAGCCAAGTATTTTCTTTCCTTTTCAAAGCAAGATAAAAGCTAAGAACTAAACTTCAACTCACCTTCAGGTACAACTGTGCCATTGATCTCGTAAGGTTTGTCCAACAAACGACTAATTCTAGGGACTGGAGGAAACAGTCTGTTGCTTTCCTTGATGCAAAGCTGAACATATTTTAGTTTACCAAGATCGTTCCTATGAAACAAAAGCTTACTGATCAAAACAAAAAAAAAAGGATGAAAAATTCACATCACCAAACAGACCCCTTTCTTATCCAATCAGAAGAAGGAACAAAAACTTGCATACATTCGTTTTCCCGCGCTTCGTGCCGGTTACAGGTATTTACTAACAGTTTTGATTGGTTCACTGGATTGTCCGTGTCTTTTGTGATTGGCCTGACATTGAAATCCCTTTCCCCTCCACCATAAATATCACAAAATCGCAATTTAATTATGAAATATTTTGGGAGACTTGTAAAACATACTTATGGCGACAAAAATTTCAATTCCTTTTTCCAATGACACCCCATATGAAGACTTTTTAAAACAAAATATTTTTTGCGAAAAAAAAAAAAAAACTAGAGTCAACATAAAAAGAGACAGACACAGACACACTAGAAACAGATAATTCATCAAGACGATTAACCCATCAGATGGATTATCCGTCTTGATGTGAATTTGAGACGGAGAGACTTCGAATTTTTCTCGTTTCTGATTCGCATAACACGAATAAACCACGTCGAACCACCGGTTTGCATTTAGGTTACAACTCCACAACACTAGCAATATGGCGGCCATCAAGTGCTTTATCATGTCAACCACGAGAAAAAGAACACTTGAAGACAATTCAGTACTCTATCGGGAAGTTTTGCGAAGTACACACTTCAGGGCAAACATTTCTCGTCTTATGCAGCTAGTGGTGTGTTGCTAGGGCAGTATATTAGGAACGAAAGCAGCTTGAAGAGGAAAGAAACCATCTTTGTTGGGATCATGGCTACCACAACTGGAACGAAGCGCAGTTTAATAAAAGAGTGAGGGTAACATGTAAGACATTCCAGTATAACCTCGACACCTTCTTCTTTGCAACTTTAGAAACCTCCTTTTCTTTCCCAGAATGGGACACGCTCTCTCTAGTTCCAGGCTTCTCTGGACATTGAGGACAAGATGAGATGAGTTTATCCATCCGAGACGGATGTTCCTTCCTAAAAATCCGTCTAAATAGATGGATAATCAGACTAATAAAATTAGACAGATCATCCGTCTAAAATAAATACTGTCCCGTTTTCACACTAAGAAGTATTATCGATGTTGGACGGTTAACCCATCTAAGACGGACAGCCTTCCTATTTGTTAAACCCCTCGCGCCTCCCGTGTTGCGCTGGCATCTAGTTCTCTTGCAATTCTTTTCCCGCATTCAGCAATCAAAGAAAAATACGATAAAGAGGGCTGTGAACAGTACCTATCTCAAAATGGAATATCACTCACCATTCAAACTCTTCCTTATCTCCAAACACTTCATTGATTTCCTCTCGACATTTCTCTTGGTGCTCTGAAAACCTTGCCAAATTGTATAATGTCCACGAGATAGCTTAGATTTGAATAAGAGGATACAAGACTGTTAATGAAAGAAATATGTTATTATTGTGATGATGACAATGGTGATGACGATGAAGATGACGATTATGATGAAGACGATGATGATGATGATGATGATGATGATGATGATGATGATGATGATAGACTCGTGGTGTGAGACTTGTGGTGAGCTGGGCCATTTACTAGGTTGATAGGTGACAAGCGTCCTGCATACTGCTAGGATCAGCAATGCCGAAATCATCAAGTGTGTGGTAAATAATAAAGATGGTAAATTTTAAGCTCAGTGATAAATAATGTTCAAAGATGAATTTTTCAGTTTTCCTTTTCTTTAAGTTATGGAAGAGACTGGGCGAGTGAAAACTGATCTGGTCAAGTGCAACTTGAAGGTTACTCGCCCAGGTGGCTCCGAAATTTCATCACAAGTTTACAACCCTGTGATCAACACATATTATCGTTTTTAATTTTTTAACAAAGTACGTAGTATTATCAACAGCAAATTGTTGTACTTACAGCTCGCTGTGGTGTCATGCCCTGCAAACATAAATGTCATGACTTCTGATGTGATTCCTTCCTCTGATAAACTCTTTCCACTTTCATCCTAAAGCATGACACTTTTTTTTCAGTAATGGATAAAAAATAATATAATATAATATAATATTTTGATTTTCAAGGTATGCAACTCATGGAATTGCATATTTTAAAGTTAATATTGACTGTTGGCACTGTACTTAATTTTAACTTCTTGTGCGCAGGCGGGAAGTTTGAAAAGTACAAATTAAAAGAAGGGTAAGAAATCCTTGAGGCAATAACTGAGAGCAACTCTAGCTTCTTGAGTAGTCTCCAAACTTCTTGAATGCAACTTACCTTGATAGTGCAAAGCTAAAAGCATGAACCAATTGTTTCGTAACATTGCCATTAGAAAAACATTTCACGTCTGAAAACATTTTCTTGCAAAGCGATGCACTATTGGATTATGATGCACACTTATGTATGCTGAATTTGATTGCGTGGCTCTGCTAGACATGTATAACTGCAAGTAAGACTGAAGAGATATAATAGAGGTTGACTGTAGGTACTTGACAAGTGGAGGGGGACAGAGGGGTGGGAGCTAGCCCAGGGGAAAAGGGTCTGGAAGCGGGAGAAGGGAGGGTGGGAGGCGGGATTTCTAAGGTAGCAGGAACCAAGAGAAATCGAGTAAAATTTCACAACATATCGCTGTATCTGGGGGAAACAATTTATGGGAGCAAGGAGGATTAGACCCCCTGTCCCCCTCCACTTACAAATTACCCTACTGCAAGTTAAGTTAGGTCTAGAGAGTCCACATAACTAAAGTGTTATCTGCTTTTACATTACCCTGGCTGCAAGAAGGATATCTAAGAAGTCCAAGTATTTCTTTTTCATCAGCTTCTCTTGTTCAACCTTAAAAGAATGTAATGCAAATTGGTGCTTGCAATCAATGGAGAAATTTTGAATAATTGAACCCAATTCAAACCAAGCGCATGTTTGATTTAGGAGAATAAAATCCAAAGGATTGGTATATGTTAATAATAAAATTCAATTTAGTTTGATTAGCCGACAATAGTTGGAAGAATATCAAACTTACAAAATCTGCAACTGTTACAATTCTTACATTATCTTGTAAAGCGGCTCTCCTTTCTTTGATGACTTCTTTAGCCTTGGACTGGGTAAGGGCACAGTCCTTAGAGAATTGTCTTCCCCCTGGTGTTAGTTGATAAATAATGTCTGACAATAACAGAGGGTTCCTAAGGAAGAAAGACATAAAAAGATGTGTTAGAATTTTTACAAAAATAATTAATTATAATGGTCCACCTTATAAAGAAAGGTTTTCAACCATTAACATGCTTGCTTCATGTTATTCATTATTTTGGTGGGTGGATGGGGTGAATGAGTAAGTAAGGTAATTAAAAGATTGATTGATTAAAAGACATTGGTTGATTGTTTGTTTGTTTTGATTCAGATTGGTTGAAGGGTTGATTATGAAATTGATTGATTGATTGACCAATTGCATTAGATTGACTGATCGACTGACTGACTGACTGATTTGACTGTCAAGATATATTGATTGATTGATTGATTGATTGATTGATTGATTGATTGATTGATTGGTTGATTGACTGACTGATCACTTGGAGAAGGAAGGAAGAAATTAAAGAAGGAGGAAGAAGGGGAGGGAGGGAGAAAGGAAGGAAGGAGGGAGGGAGTAGGAGGGAGGGAGGGAGGAAGGGAGAAAGGAAAGAAGGAGGGAGGGAGGGAGGGAGGGAGGGAGGGAGGGAGGAAAGAAGGAGGGAGGGAGGGAGGGAGGGAGGATAGAAGGAGGGAGGGAGGAAGGGAGAAAGGAAAGAAGGAGGGAGGGAGGGAGGGGAAGGGAGGAAAGAGGGAGGGAGGGAGGGAGGAAGGAGGGAGGGAGGGAGGAAGGAGGGAGGGATTGAGGAAGGAGGGAGGGAGGAAGGAAGGGATCGAGTAGGTACTGTACGTAGCACAATTAAGTAAGTTAACTGCTTCATAAATTAAAACACTTACATGAGCCGGTTTAAGATCTCTTCACTTGCCTTATAGACTGCTTTAATGTAGGGATTGCTTTTTCTACGGCAAGACAAAAAAAAAGGCAAGGTCAATTTCAATGGTGACAATAATTAATATATAACTTGGATTGAGATGTTACAGTTGAACCTCTCTAATATGGACACTAAAGGGACAGAGGAAAGTGTCCGTATTGAAAGGTGTTCGTATTGTAGAAGTCACCACTATGGCATCACTTTTGACTTCATTGACATGCTTAGAGTATTACGTAACTAAACTGCGAGGCCCATATACTCATCTTTTAACTGCCTCTAAAATTGATGGATAATGTAGCGTCGAGTCACACTGTCTATCAGGAGAGTACTATATTGTACATCTCAGCTACATGAACTGTATACGAATAACGAAATGTTCTGCAACGCAATGCTACATGCAGGTAAAAAATTAATTTAAACGTCTAAGATGAATAAAGCAAAACGTTGTTGTTTTGTAACCACAAATTAAGAGGCCATTACATATTATGGACACAACAAATCATCGCCTGATCACTGTAGTGTCTGTTAAAAAGAGGTTAAGTTTATATGGATTTGCTCCTTGCAGCCGAAATTTAGTGTCTGTTGTCAGTATTACAGAGGGTCCGTATAATAGAGGTTTTTTGTGAAGAAAATATATGAGAATTTTGTCGGGACATCGAAGATTGTCCATAATAGAAGGTGGCCATATTAGAGAGGTTCGACTGTATTTCAGTTTTATTGACAGTACATAAGTTATGGTAGTACAGCAAGAATTACGGTGTTGACTTTGTATTGTACCCAAAAATCAAAATTCAAACCGGGCAACTGATGTACAATTTGCACTTGCCTGTGGAGTGAGTGAGCACTTATTTCCAGCCCTGGCTGGCTACCCTATTTTATGGCTTTTTTACTACATATCCCGGGGGGGTACTCCCTATAATGGCCTATACGGGGAGGCTCCGCCCGAAAGGGGTACCTTTTTCAGGCTTCAGGTATATAAAAGGGTAGGGATTTCACGAGTTTAAGTATATGAAAGGGTATGGAAATCTGTCATTTGGCTATTTAAAAGGGCCTTTAATTAAAATATTTCGAACAGACACAATTTATGGCTGTATTATTTTAATTTATTAAGCCCTACAAAAAAATGACAAGAAAACGTCCTATTTTAAGTCCACGCCATGTCTCTTAGGTATATGAAAATGGTACCTTTTTTCAGTTAAAGGTATACAAAAGGGGTACAATTTCTGTCAAAAATGGTACATAAAAGGGTAAGGGGTTAGCACTTGGGGCGGGGCCTCCCCGTATAAAACTTTTTTAGTACCCCCCCCCGGCTACATATTTATGTTTTCAATTTGTACCTTGCATTTTCTGGGTGCATATAAGTTCCTAACAAAACAACATAACACCAAATCTTTTTTAAACAAATAGTTTTCCCCCAATTCCCTCTGAAAATTTCCCCTACTACATGTAGCTAGTAACTCACTCTTGGGTTTGACAGTTGCTCTTGTAACTAAGGGCACACTTGAAAAGGGAATCCAACGTCATCAGACTAATGTGATGGAACAACTCCACCTCACCACTTCCCTGTGAGGACCACTTCTCCTAAGAGGCAAGGAGAAAGGATTTTTAAATGTGGCTAAATGTAGTTTAGTTGGCTAAATGTAATTTAGGCTAGGTTAAATGCGAAACAATGCTGGCCAGCAGTTTCTCTCAGGGTTTTGGTGCGGGGTGGCCGGGGGTTTCGTGCAGGGGCTTCACATGGCTTACAGCGTGGCCTCAGATGTCAAGTCATTCCGCTTTTTGCTTTCGCTAAAGATAGTTCGCACAGTCTCTTTATTCCCGGCCCATCCCTCCCCTTTGTCATGGTAAGTATGCGGTAAGTATCTGTGTTTCCACTGTCTTTTCAGTGTGACGGTGCCGGGTGGGTGGTTGCCGCTCACAGGGTTGTCATGGATACCCTAGACGCTTTCGGCTCAGCGGCATTCGTGCTCCACCCTCCTTGTAGGCACCATTCCCCAAGCTCATCTATTGTTGATGAGTTTAACAATAAAATATTATTCCACAAGCAGAAGGAGCAGTAGCCTAATAGATACTGCGTTGGAATATGGTTTAGCAGTCCCGGTTCGACCCCTGGTCAAGGTCACTGTGTTGTGTTCTTGGGCAAGATGCTTTACTCTCACGGTGCCTCTTTCCAACCAGGTGTAGAAATGGGTACCAGTGAATTTAATGCAGGGAGCCCAGGGGGGTACTCCGGCTTGTAAATGACGGGGATGATCGAAGGATTTTTTTGGGTTTGAAATGTTCGATTCTGGGATTTTTTTGGGTAAGAAGATTTGGCAAGTATTTTTTTGGGGTGACTTGATTCAAATAGGGGATCTTTTTGGGTATTAAAAACAAACTTAAGTGATTTGGCACGGCCTTGGCGTATTTATGGTATGATGAATAAACAAACACGAGCGTTATTGCCCCTCCTAGCAATTTAGGGGTAATTTGACAAGGGATTTTTTTAGGGGTTATTTTTGGTCCAGGGATTTTTTTGGGTAATGTCGGAAGAGTTAGGGATTTTTTTGGGTCCTGAGTTTTGCCTTCATTCGATCATCCCCGTCATTTACAAGTCGGAGTACCCCCCCTGGGGCAGGGAGGTAGCTTTGAGATGGACTAGCATCCATCCATGGGGGAATAAATATATTCCTAGTCACTTCACGCTACTGAAAGCTCCGACCTGATCGGCCACTACTCCAAAGACTACAATCATTGACAAAAGTGTTGACACATTGTCAATTTACGCCCCTTTTTAATGTTATATTATGGACCAATTTCATCCTTTTGCCCTACCTTTCCAACCCCCCTTCCCCCAATCAATGTTGTAGTTTGTATCTAAGAGTCCTTTGCTACCATTTTACAACATCGGATGGGGGGAGGGGGGTATTTTAGCAGACAGTCATGAAATTAAATAACTAGTGGTAAATTTGTCATAAAAATCGCAAAGCGACATCAATGTGTCAACTACTTTTGTCAAAGATTGTAGACTTAACCCATTATTCTAAAATCGTGCACTGGATAGAGTACGAGGTGATAAATAACCAACTAGGTGTGTAACAATGAACTGAACTATATATCTTTAATCATAGTTATAAGTGATTAAGACGGAATCCACTAGGAAGTCGAGTAATATTTATTAAAGTTGGACAAAAATCAATTTCCAGAATATAATTTAAATCCTATTGCGTTATTTCCTACCCTTAATAAAAGGTAAAGATGTAAGTAATTATCCGTGATAACACCAACAACAATTTCTTATCAGAGTCTGAGAAAATGAATTTCAAAGTTCACAAGGTATAGGCAAAATCTCACGTGTAGCCATTTTGTAAATTCGCCTTAAGCGTTTCAGTGGAATTCAGCGGAACTTCAAAATGTGTTTTCGTTGTGTGGTGTTGTTAGAAAAGATTTCTTTTGATAAGATATTTGAAGCAGTAACAAAAATGTTTGCAATAAGGTGGAAATAATTCTGGTACAACAATTTCTTATCAGAGTCTGAGAAAATGATATTTAAAGTTCACAAGCTATGGGAAAAAGCTTACATCTTTGAAGCGATTCAGTGGAATTCAGCGGAACTTCAAAATAAGTTTTTGATGTGTGGTGTTGTTAGAAAAGATTTCTTTCGATAAGATATTTGAAGCAGAAAGCTTGCAATCAGGTGTAAATAGTTTTGGTACATAATTTTGTCCAATAACTACTCGAAGTCATGGCGGATTTCCTCTTAAGTTTTGATAGCATCATATTGATTCCACCACTATCAATATTAATTGCAATAGTTTTGGCAATTATTGATTGTTATTAATTTTCAAATGTTCTCTTTTCTTTGCCTGAACCAAAAAAAAAATCATTTAATAATTATATTTTATTTTTTCTCCATTGTCTGTTTTCTTCTTTGTTTTGACATCAAAGGATTAAAGATTACATTCATGAAGGTGAAAATGGAAAGTATATGTATATAACTAGTTAATTTGCTTTGTAAAAAGGTAACCCCCATGTAACCTGCAAAACTGCAGTTCCTGGAATTTCCCCATCTCCCTCTAGGACAGTTCATATTTATTAACTGCGCTGCGCAGTTCTTGCTCTGCACGTCCTTTTTAACTGCGCTGCGCAGTTCTTGCTCTGCACGTCCTTTTTTTTTTTTTTTTTTTTTTCTCAGTGACCAGACTGATGCCCCCGCTCGGCCAGGCTGGGGTCACGCAATGTTTAAAAGCTAGAAAACACTTACTAATGGCAAATTTTCAAATGCTTTGGTCTTAATAAGCATGTTTAGCGTGAGATGTCCGATTTTGAAGCGTTTTATTCAAACAAAATTCTAAATTTTCATGCCTCGAAAGAAAAATATATTTCAGCAGGCCAGAATCTGTGAATAAAAACCATTACTGTTGGTGTTAAAGAATGTGCTGACATGACAAGTTTCACTTTCGATCGGCTAGACATCGAGTCACGTAATGTAAAGGGAATCCTTTGGTCTTTACTTAACAAATATATTGTGAAGTATTTCTCTCTTAAGTGTAATCTATTTTTTGGCTGTACCATTGAAATGATTTTAGAGATATGAAGAAAAATTCCCTTCACAAACATGCCTTGACTTGTAACGCTTACGTCATTCGGTATGCTAGGGAAATTCCCAATACCATTACGTTGTTGACAAAGAATGTGCTAGCTGACATGACAACTCTCACTTTGACAACTTTGCGTATCCTCTGATCTTTTTCTCCTTTTTTGTCTTTACAAAGAATGTTAAGTGTGAATTATTCGATTTTGAAGCGTCTGACTCATAGAAAATGATAAATTTCCACGCCTTCAAAGAGAAATATAATTTAGCGGGACAGAATCTGTGAATAACTACAAATACGTTGGTGTAAAAGAATGTGCTGATATGACAAGTTTCACTTTCGATCGGCTAGACATCGAGTCACGTAATTTTTCATAGCTATTATTAGCTACCTTTCTTATCTTTGCGAATCCTTTAGTCTTTACTTGAAAAATTAAGTGTGAAGTATTTTGAAGCGTTTGAATCAAAGAAAATACTAAAATTTCATGCTTTAAAAGAAAAATACGCTTTTGCGGGCAAGAATTTACATTTATTTACATTACGGTTGTGTCCTGGAATGTGCTGGCGTTAGCAAATTTTTAATTTCACAAGGCACTGATCGGCAAGAATCACGCAATGCTCTGAAAGCTTTAAATCTGCTACAAATGGAAACTAAACAAATCCTTTGGTCTTAAACTAGCATGTTAAGTGTGAAATATTCGACTTTTTAGCGTTATGTATTTTTGAAGCTGTGTCGTCTAGAAGATTTTTGAAATCTGAAGGAAAACCACTGAGACAAACATGTAAGGCTTACTTCACTGCTAAAATAAATTCCCCGGGGAATTCACATTTAGCTGAAAGCAGCTCTAGTGTTCTTCTCAAATTTGATTTAATTATTTCCATTTTCGGAGTGAGTTATTCAATCTTTAAACGGAAATTCGATACAACACTGGATGCTGATTTAAAAGATTTTTTAGTTTCATGGATCAGGATCGTGGAAATTAAATTTGGCCAGCATTAGCATATAAGAAAAACAATTAATTGCAGATGGAACTAGTCAACCATGAAATGTCACACAAGGTGTTTTCTTACCATTTTGTTTGTCAGTCGCGACATTTTTTGACGTGACGCGGGTAAAGGGAATGGGAGGGGTGGTTCATATTTTATTCCCCCACATGGCTCCGTCACGTGACCAGCGCAGTTTTAAGCTCTAAGAGCTTCTTGTTTTTTTTTTTTTTCTCAG
This sequence comes from Oculina patagonica, assembly GCF_052425735.1. Taxonomy (NCBI): domain Eukaryota; kingdom Metazoa; phylum Cnidaria; class Anthozoa; order Scleractinia; family Oculinidae; genus Oculina; species Oculina patagonica. Next base: position 9,412,011 of record NC_135771.1, on the reverse strand, counting down.
TGACCAGACTGATGCCCCCGCTCGGCCAGGCTGGGGTCATGCAAGGTTTAAAAGCTAGAAAACACTTACTAATGGGAAATTTTCAAATGCTTTGGTCTTAATAAGCATGTTTAGCGTGAGATGCCCGATTTTGAAGCGTTTTATTCAAAGGAAATTCTAAATTTTCATGCGTCGAAAGAAAAATATATTTCAGCGGGCCAGAATCTGTGAATAAATACCATTACGTTGCTGTTAAAGAATGTGCTGACATGACAAGTTTCACTTTCGATCGGCTAGACCTCGAGTAACGTAATTTTTCAAAGCTATTATCAGCTACCTTTCAAATCTTTGCGAAGCCATTAATCTTTACTTACAAAATTCAGTGTGAAGTATTTTGAAGCGTTTGAATCGAAGACAATACTAAAATTTCACGCTTTAAAAAAATACGCTTCAGCGGGCAAGAATTTACATTTATTTACATTACTTTTGTGTCCTGGAATGTGCTGGCGTTAGCAAATTTTTACTTTCACAAGCTAAGGCACTGATCGGCAAAAATCACGCAATGCTCTGAAAGGTTTAAACCTGCTACAAACGGAAACTAAACAAATCCTCTGGTCTAAACTTAGCATGTTAAGCGTGAAATGTTCGACCTTTTAGCGTTATTTATTTTTGGAGCTGTGTCATCTATAGGATTTCTGAAATCTGATGGACAAACATGCCCTGACTTGCAAGGGTTATGTCATTGATAGATTAATTCCCCGGGGAATTCCCATTCAGCAAAACACAGGTCTAGTGTTCTTCTCAAATTTGATTTAATTATTTGCTCCAATATTCCATTTTCGGAGCTGGTTATTCAATCTTGAAACGGTAATTCAAGACAACACTGGATGCTGATTTAAACGATTTTTTTTGTTTCACGGATCAGGATCGTGGGAATTAAATTTGGCCACCATTAGCATATAAGAAAAATGTTTAATTTCGGATGGAACTAGTCAACCATGAAATGTCACGCAAGCTGTTTTCTTACCATCTTGTTTGGGATCAATGGTCGTTTCTAGGAAACTGCCCACCTACCCCTCCCCTAACCTAACATTAACACTGACTTCTTTCTTTGGGCAAAATGTTAGGTTTGGGGAGGGGTAGGTGGGCAGTTTCCCAGAAACGACTACCCTTGTTTGTCAGTCGCAACATTGTTCGACGCAGGTAAAGGGGATAAAGGGAGGGAAGGGGTGCATTTTCTGTTCCCCCCACATGGCTCCCCTAAAGTGCTCACGAGACCAGCGCAGTTGTAAGCTCTAAGAGCTCTTGTTTAATTACAACTGACACTAGTCTGCATTAGTATCACTACTTTATGATAATCACAATATTTTTGTTATGGTATTTCAATTACTACAATAGTTATGACCTTAATAGTCCCCCCCCCCCCCCTTGACAAGCTAAGGTGCACAGGGCTCTAATATCTAATTTATAAGACAAATGGAATCATTGTTTTCAGTAAATATTCCAACACTGTAAACTTAAAACGTCTTCAGTCTGTCATTGACTTTTTTTAAGTGAAGAGGACATTTCAGTGACTGTGTGGAGAGCAGCATAATCAGTGGCTTGTTGTGTTTAAGCTGAATGAAACACGTGAAGAATTCGAGAAAAATAATTTATGTTGTAAAGTATTAAGTATCTCTTACCAAGAGAACATTTGTAGAATCCTGGAATATTCTGACATATGATCTGAGTATCTCAAAGTGAAAAGCTGGAGTAAGAAGTCTTCGCATTCTAAACCACTTGTTTCCATTTGCAGCGATTAACCCATCTCCTACAAAAGAAACAAAAAAATACATGCAGAGCTCTGCAATAACCAGTGAGATTAACACTGCATAAACAAAAGGCTGAAGTCTGTTCCCTTCTGGACAAAGGATTGAAGAGGGGGGCATTGGGGGTTGCTGAACACCGCAATACCGCAAAAAAGTCGGCAAATATCGCAATACCGCAAAAAATTCTGAAAATAACGCAATTTTATAGTAAGCCTGTAAGGCTGGCAGTTTCGTTGACCTGAGGGCGAAAAAGAGGTAAAAACAAGCGGTTGGACCGTGGAAAGAATAAAATGGCTTTAAACTGGTATGTTAAAACAGTCAAATTGTAAATTAAGATCTGTGACAAATTAAGACTGTTTCAGGTTACTTCTGAAACGACCAGAAACGGCTAAAAATGGTCGTGAAGGATACGTTTTTACACTGACTTTTGTCGACCAAAACGCTAAGCAAACGCATCCTGCGGGTTGGGAGAATATTCACGATTAAAATTACCGAAATACCACACCAAAAATTGGCCAATACCGTAATACCGCAAACCCCAATGTCCCCCTCATCGAAAGGAGCGAAGCGACTCACAAGCTTCAATGAAGCAGCGAGGAATCAGTATTATTGGGACTCCATGTGGAGTGGAGTCGGAGAAAGTGCGCTGGACTCTGGATTGAGCGGTCCCGGTTCGAGCCCTGGCCAGGATCATTGTGTTGTGTTCTTGGGCAAGTCACTTTACTCTTACAGTGCCTCTCTTCATCCAAATGTATAAATGGGTAGCGGCGACTTTAATGCTGGGGGTAACCCTGCGATGGACTAGCATCATATCCAGGGTGGAGTAGAAATACTCCTAATCGCTTCATACTTGTCTACTGAAACCGGGATATTAGCTCCGGCCTGATGGGCCTTAAAGGTCAAATGCAACGAAATTGGGAATTTTTTCTTTTGTCCGCAAACCTGTCGCTTATGAAGGTATTAATGATAATCTACTCTCACAAATGGTTTTTGTGCGAATTTTGGCGCTTAGGAGATGAAAATCCGACGATTTCCGAAGACTTCACGAAAACGAACCAGAAAATGGCCGCGCGTGGAATGGAATCGAATAGAGGTATTTGTGACGTCAGGTTTGGCGAGCTTGTTTTCACGTGTTTTGAGCGGCGGTCATAAATTTCCTTGCAAATCCTTGGCTTTGTTCGATGGATTTCCAGAGTTTTTGGAACAGCCGTTAGTTGAAACCAATGAAGACCTTGATTCAAGCTTTCGAAAAGCCTAAATACAGCCATATCAGTTCGAAGTACGGGTATCGGCCAAGGAATAAATTGATTTCTAGAGTGATTTTCGACTCTGCGAGTGAACAAGATGGCGTTTAAATCGGGCAACATCTACATGCAACAACAACGAAGGAATATGGTCAGATAGATTGGTGAGCCTAATAAATATAGGCTTTATTACTTCTTCAAGCTGTGTTATTTTAGCGAACATACTCAGCTCGGGCAATGCTACAAACTGTACCAATAATCCCAGATTGCAGTCCTTATGAACAAAAGCAAGACAAGATTTTAACTTAAGATTCAATTATTTATTAATTTCAAGTTCTTTAGCAGCAGTTTCTATTATATTTAGAGGAACTGCAGAATACCCCGCCACATCGAGCCCTTTACTGAAAAGCGGTGGCTACGCGGTACGCGGTACGCAGTGAGAAATAAATACAAGACTGGAAGTTATCTTTTTCGCTGGCTACGCGGTACGCGGTACGCAGTGAGAAATAAATACAAGACTGGAAGTTATCTTTTTCGCTGGCTACGCGGTACGCGGTACGCAGTGAGAAATAAATACAAGAGTGGAAGTTTTCTTTTTCGCTGGCTACGCGGTACGCGGTACGCAGTGAGAAATAAATGCAAGACTGGAAGTTATCTTTTTCGCTGGCTACGCGGTACGCGGTACGCAGTGTTTAATGAATGCAAGGAGTAACTGCAGAATACCCCGCCACATCGAGCCCTTTACTGAAAAGCGGTAGAAGCTTTAAACTCATTCCCCTCAGCTAAATTATTATGCCTGGTATTAATATTGTTCTTTATTTGCTGAATTATTAACCTAGGTGGTTTATCCAGGTTATCGTAGCATCCTTTTACTTCTGTCCCTTATATTTTTCAGTTGATTTTACTGATAATTCTCTGAAAAGGGAATTGTCTTGGGGTGTAGGTCGATGTTTAATATCAATTCTAACAATAATTTATGGCAACTTGCATTTCTTAAGGCCCAGGTTATAAGATCCGCTAACTTGTGATGATTTCTGATGGCTTTATGGTGCTGACACAGGACATCAGTATAGCAGGGACAAATATACACCTGGTATTGTGTTTCAATGTCCCTGCTTACACATTTTTGTATGTACAATCATGAGATTTTGTCAATGCTGCATGTTGCTGTTATATTATAAACAAAATATGTTAGGAAGCAGGGATGGTGCAGTGGTGAGAGCGCTCGCCTTCCACCAATAATGGCCTGAGTTTGATTCCCCGACTTGGCATCATATGATATGTGGGTTGAGTTTGTTGTTCGTGCTCGTCCTTGCTCCGAGGGGTTTTCTCCAGGTTTTCCAGTTTTTCTCCCTCCACAAAAATCAACACTTCCAAATCCCAATTCGATCAGGAATACTCAACCCCACAAGCTTCTAGTTCTAATCCTTTCCATGTCTAAATAAAGGTTATTTCTTTATTTTTTATATAAAGTTGTTCATGCAATTTGTGATTCTATGTCAGCTTCTTTGTTTTGTACATTTATTAGTACTACTAACAAGTAATAGGTTCGTTTGTTATGGTTGGACATATGCAGAACCCATTTCTGTCGACATGCTAAACAATCACAGCCCATTAGTATGACCTTTTGAATTTGTGGGCTGATTGCATGAAACCAACACATTTCAAGACGATGTCGAAAGACAATGTTGAGAAATGGAAGCAGAGAGATGGCTATGCACGTACACTGAATGCACGTGTAAGAAGGCTCATAACAGTTTCAAGTACTTTCCAGCTTATTACTTTGATGGGTCAGTACTAATTATTTGTCGGTTAATGCTGCCAAACAAGTTGTGGTCATTTTTATTATATCACTGGTAACCATAGCAACAGTAGAATCTGTTAAAAATACCCTTAATTTTCACTTTAGGTGCTTATAGCTCAACAACGAGCTAAATGATAATCAGCTAGATTTCAATCAAAGTAAGTGAAGTGATTTTTCAAGACCCCCTTAGGAGGCATCATAGCCTCTGCATGTGCTGCTTGTAATTTATCACCTTATCTCAGACCAGACCTTGCTTGCCAAGGGATGAATACAAACAGTATGAGTACAAACAGTAGGTGCTTCAAAAAACTATTTCCAAGTTTACAAAGAAATCAATGATTTTGAAAATACCCAATTTCAGAATGGCTAAAAAACAAAACTCTTCGGCCTCACAGAATAGGGGGGTGCTGGACTCTGTAACTGTACCTAAACTCAGAACATTTCAGCTGATTTGGCAACCCTATCATAGCATGCTAGACTAGACACTGAAAATCCCACCCTTCCCCAAACTATTGTATCACTACTCCATCCCAGACTCATCTGCTTGAAAAACATAGACTACGAGCAGTCCCTATTTTTTCGCAGAGTCCATCCAGCTTGAAGCGAAAATTTTTTCGCTTCAAGCTCGACGGACTCCTCGAAAAAAAAAAATTGCTTCAAGCTCGACGGACTCTGCGAAAAAATTGGGACTGCTCGTAGTCTAGAAAAACATTCAGCAACGCACATACAGATTCCTATATAGCTCAAAATGGGAGTATGGGAGTACCCTCAACAAGTGGGGAGGGGGTCTTTGTATGGGGTGCCATTACCGCCAAAATTATTGCTTTATTATTATTAGGCACTAGTGTGTTATTATTAGGCACCAGTTTATTATTATTAGGCACAATGTTTTATTATTAGGCACCAGTTTATTATTATTAGGCGTTTTTTAACTTTTTAATTTTTTACAATTTTTTACAAAATACTAGTGAGCAGCACAAGCAACGAAGAAATCTTGTTGACTGAAGTTTTATTCTCCTACCGGTTTCGTCTGATAACTACAGACTTCGTCAGGGAGTTTGAACAAGATTACATTGGAAACTTATTTTATACCTATCTAATGTAGGACAAATCACGTTCCCATAAGGGTGTGAACAACATAACACCCACTAGAAATTTGCGCAGGATATGACTAAGATCCTGCGTAAAATAGTAATGTTTAATTTTGGGGCTCACGGATTTAACGTTAAATCCGTGAGCCCCAAAATTAAACATAACTATTTTACGCAGGATCTTAGTCATATCCTGCGCGTATTTCTAGTGGGTGTTATGTTGTTCACACCCTTATGGGAACGTGATTGTCCTACATTAGATAGGTATAAAATAAGTTTCCAATGTAATCTTGTTCAAACTCCCTGACGAAGTCTGTAGTTATCAGACGAAACCGGTAGGAGAATAAAACTTCAGTCAACAAGATTTCTTCGTTGCTTGTGCTGCTCACTAGTATTTTGTAAAAAATTGTCCTTGACACCAAAAATACCCATATAGATTATTTTAAGGGAGTATGCCAAAAGCTGTTACTGAGGAATTTGTAAAAGGTCAACAGTTTTGGGGCAGACAAAATTATGAAGAGTTAGTTTCAGAAATAAATTGTCATGACACAACTACAGGAGTGGTTGCAGATTCTCCTGAGGCAGTGGTTCATGACAAAATTGCTAGACAACAAAGTTTTATGCAAAAAAGTTAACCGATCTGGTCGGGTTTATGCCTTAGATTTCTCATAAATAGCTGAAATTAAAACTAAATTACCATTCAGTTGTACATACCAGTTTATTGGCCACAAAGGCTGATTTACAGTTTATAATGAGTGCTATGCAATGCAACAGTTGATGTATTGGAATGAGGTTAATGCAGATCTGAACAACAAATGCATCGAGTAAATTGGCCTTCACAAGTGAAAAAACTCATCTTATAGTTTGTATTAAAAATAAGCTTGTCTTGGGCACCGACAATGTTAAGTCCGGGGTATTTTCGTTGTTATATTTAGCATTCATAATAATTTCAAATATAAACAAACAATTGAAACGAGTGTTTCATTGTACAGAATACTGTACATTAAAACGTCTGCATGCACGATTTAGTTTTTTAGAAGTTTGAAACAATAGAGAGAATATCATTTTTAAGTTAAAAAAAAACATAAACAAAAAAGATTTGTCTGTAACTTCAGAACTGATTCATGCACAATTTCCTTCCTGTAATAAAAATTAAAATATATTTTTAATACCATCCTTAATTTGCGATTCACAATATTTCACACAAACAGTAATGTAAAGTTGTATTTTTGGTAGAAGTTCATGAGGCGACTAGGGTCAGATTAAGAATGTAGTGTGTGAATCTGTTAAGTTCAATAAAATACAATTGTCAATACAATACAATAGAAGAAAGTACAACTTTGGGGTCAGACAATGGGTTAAGTTTATTAGAGACTTTACCTTCGCAGTCTGCATTTCATCGCAAACGATTTCGCATTAGTCCTTGATTAACGGCTTTCTCTTCAAGTTGGTAATAAGAGGAGAAGCGCCAGGTCTCTTTCGAAGTTTCTACGGCTGGAACTCGGACCAAAGTGCAAGATTCTGCTGGAAGCTTTCTGAGAAAAACATGTCGGATGATACTGTATTTGCCGAGCAAAGCCGGCGTGCATTTGGCATAAACATCCTCTCTTTTTCGTCGATCTCAAACATTCCTTGCATCGCTCCTCGCCTTTAAGAAAATATTTCGAATGTTCATCCGGCTTTATCGTGATTTTAAATGCCAAAAGATGCAGCAGACTTGTCAGAGACAACAGTACTTTGCTGCATCTTCGCGCGTCGAAGCTCGCCACATGTGACGTCACAAAATCCATTTCCGACAATTTTCCGAAGCTTTTCCGAACCGTTCCGTTTGTGAAGCGAAGATAAAGGGCTGTCTTCAACGTTGAATATCTCAGCAACGTTTTAACCAAATCGTTTCAAACTTCAGATTATGATTATTCACAGTAATTCCTTTCATTTAAAGTCAAAATGAATCCAAAATAAAATTTGGTCAAATTTCGTTGCATTTGACCTTTAATGTGGAGTGGATGCCAGTCAATTGCAGGAAGCCCACCCTGCCTTAAGGTTAGTTCCCAGTATTGCATTGCGCATCCCTTTTGTGCATAATTCCATGCCTGATTAGCGGCACACATTAAAAATGGCAGCTTTTTCTTTATGGCTGGACCTCTCCAGAGATGTATTGAATGATAATGAATAGAGTGTGTTCATGGCAGCCATGTTGGAGGAGTCTAACAATAAAAGATATTTGCATAAAAATGAATTTTTCCCCAAAGGAAAAACATTCTATTGTTTCACTCCTCCAATATGGCCGCCATGAACACAGACTATACAAGACAATGAAAAAAAAAAGATCAAACTGGTTCAGAATTTTTTTAGCTTTTTTAGCTTTTTATTTTCTTTTTAGCATAACATATACCATCCTTTATTTCCATACATATCTCACTCTTCAACAAATCTTTTCCTAGCAGTTCATGGAAAGTTTGTTCTATTTGACCCTAGCCGTTATAAATTATGACCTAGCTCCCACGAGTCTCCTGTAGCTCAGTAGTAGAGCATCAGGGGAACGGTGTGTTGAAGGTCATAGGTTCGACTCCTGTTGAGAGAACTATAAAAGTTCTTCATAGCACTTACCAATAAATGGCTTGATAAATTCATAGGTAGGTGCTTTTGGTGCATTGCTACTCTGAATAACCTTGATTGTGTCTGGATGACACAGTACTAAATTGACAGCAGTTGGACCTCTCCGTGCAATGTAACATGTTTTGAATTCATTAGCACATCTAACATGGAACTGAAGAGTTGTGCCATCATGTTTTTTGGTCTGCAAACAAAATTATTACCATCACTATTTATACCGTATTTTCTCGATTAGACGCCCCCGGCATTTATTACAAACTTGACCTGGTGGACCCGGCGTTTATTTGACTCCTGCAGTTTTTTCGAGCCTGGTTTTCATTTAGAAACGGTTTTTATTCGCTGTTTTGACAAAAATGTATCTGGCTGATATACCTTATTGTTACTTATTTTCGCGGGACTTAATTTTCGCGATTTTTGCGATTTTAAACCAGTTAAATTAAAATCAGTTAAACCAATTTTGAGACTTACTGTTTGTTAATGTAGACCAGTATTTTGACACTTTTCGCGAAATTAAGTTCCCGTAATCTTATTTTTTTGGCCAAATCGCGAAATTTAAGTCCCGCGAAATATGGCCGTTCCATTTTCGCGAAATTAAGTGCCCGCGAAAATAAGTAACAATAAGGTAGATACAACTTAGATCATACCTTAAATAAATACCTTAGGGGCCTATTTTCAACTCCACCTTAGAGACCTGGCATTTATTCGGTACCTGGCGTTTAATCGAAAAAATATGGTACTTTAAATACAGAATTATTTATTTATTTAGAATTGTTAATTTTTGACAGGGCTTCAACCTCCAGGCTAGCATATGCAAGTTGTCTCCCACCCTTTAACCCCCAGGGGCTACTAAAAAAAAGTGCAACCCCTTACCCTTTTATATACCGGCACCATTTTGAAAGAAAAGGTAACCCTTTCATATACCTTTTATTGAAAAAGGTACCCAGCCTTTTGATTATATACCTAAATGACATCCCTACCCTTTTATATACCTGAAGCATGAGAAAGGTACCTCTTTAACAGAGCGTTCCTGTATAGGCCATCAAGTGCTTTCTGAATCAAATTGAATACGATTTGAAGTACGTGGCTATCATGGTACAGCCCCGGGGGGGTACTTGAAAAAGTTTTATACGGGGAGGCTCCGCCCAGAGGTCCATCCCCTTACCTTTTTATATACCATTTTTAATAGAAAAGGCACCCCTTTTGTATACCTTTTATTGAAAAAGGTACCACTTTCATATACCTACACGACATGACATATACCTAAAACGGGAAATTTCCGCGGCGATACAGCCAAAAGTTGCGTATGCTCGAAATATTAAATGTAAAGGCCTTTTTTAAATATTTTAATGGCAGATCTCCCTACCCTAAAAGTTCATATACTTAAACTTGTGAAATCCCTACCCTTTTATATACCTGAAGCCTGAAAAAGGTACCCCTTTCAGGCAGAGCCTCCCCATATAGCTCCCCATATAGGGAGTACCCCCTGGGGGGGGGGGGTGCAGCACAACATCAGAGAGCAACATGAGAGACTCTTCAAAAACTCATTAATAATTCATAAGCCCATCAACCTATCAACTGGTCGATAATACGTCACGTGGATCGACTTTATATTGATAAAACCTCTTCCTTATTAGTATGCGGTGTTTTATCAGATATAAAGTCACTGCACGTGATTTATGAATATTAATTAACAATACATCAACTGAAACAACAAATGGTGGTGAATATTTAATGTTCTTTACACACGCAGTACATTTACTTTTGTACAAAATTAATAGTACAGTTGTTAAATACAGATCCAGAAAAATTCTGTACCTTTCACCATTCTCTTTGCACACTTCTTCGGCAAATTTAATCTGCCAAAAGTTCAATGACTCAGCCGTCGTACTGGTTATGTCAGTGTCCAAGCATTGCACTTTAGAGTTGTCAGTTCTGAAGGCGCAAGGCTCGATTGCTGGACTTCGGTTTTTCCTACCATTCTGCCATTCTCGAAAAATTTTCAAGGACCACTTTGTCGCTGCCTATGTTGACTTTGGGGTAGCACTTTCTAATAATTTCCTCTCTTCCTCGGCATTTTTAGGCTTCCGAAAAGCCCTGGAAGTGGACGCCATGTCCTCTTCGTTCAGTTCAAAACACGTGTGAGATTTGATTTTCTTGCATACTTATTTTCTACGTAATATTTTTTTCGTATGCTAATTTCCAACGCCACAGAGGCATCGATGATATGAACTCTATTGGGACACGCTTATTTAGGAATGTCTTTGAAGCCGTTCAATAAACTCGCAGATCGTGCTTCATCAAGTCTAAAACACTCGGCTGCGCCTCGTGTTTTAAACTTGATAAAGCACTCCTGCTTGTTTATTAAACATTACATAACAACTTTCCTCTAGAGGGCCATTTTTTGAAAATTGCTTACATTATAGCCGGCAATTCATGACAGAACACCCAGTGGAGTTCTGGGGAGCAAAGAATGCTGCACAGAGCTACCCGCTTAGAATATCTCACCAATAGGGGGGTGGGGGGGGGGGGGTTGATAGAGGTATATATTCTCACAGTATAATAGTCTTTAGTAGAAACTCAACCGTGTTCTATTGAAAATCTGCGAATCTGATTGGTTCTCCCATTGTTTTCTATTCGCTGAGAGAACACGATCGCGCGCTCGTTACTCATCAAAGTCATTTAAAGATTGATTTTTCTTCATTTTTGGCGTATGAGAACGTAAAATTGTAGGTTTTTGGACTGCAGTCCTTTAGAGTTTCTACTAAAGGACTTTGAGAAAGTCTAGTAGTCCAATTGCTAAATATAATTTGTATGAAAAACATTGTACAGTCGAAGCTCTCTAACGGACACTCTCGTAAGCGGACAGCTCTACTTACGGCCACCTTGTTAGAAACCCTGTTTTTACTCCCATACAAACTCTGTATTTTTACATTCTCGTAAGCGGACATTCCCGTAAGCGACCGCGGACACTTTCCGAGATTACGACTTAGACTTTTTCTTTGTTTTTAAGCTCCCGTAAGCGGACACCGCAAAGAAAATCATATAAAAAACCTCTGTATCTTGTATTAATCAATCAACTTCACAATGATTATACTGTAATTATACAGTACCATATTTCAGTGTTTGTTTTGTCGTCATCCACATCCGGTTACATTTCGAAACACCACTAACATGCATATTACCATTATGTTAGCTGGACAAGCTCCCGTAAGCGGCCATCTATCCCCTACACCTCTAGTGGCCGCTTACAAGAACCATTCTCGTAAGCGGCCAGCTCCAGTTGCGGACACTTTTTTCGCGTCCCGAGGGTGTCCGCTTATGAGAGCTTCGACTGTATGCATAATTAAGTAACCATGTAATCAAACGGAAATCTTTGCAATGTTTCTGCATACTGCAGAAAACAAGTAAAAATAAGCTTACATAATTGAGGTGTCCTGTAAGCCAGTGACTTGGAAACGAGGGAAACGACCGAGCTAGCCTTCTTGCGATGCGGAATTTCTTCACCAGTTTTATAATCAGATTACAAACGAGAATAATTCCAGCCGCTGTTGCTACTAGAAGCCAGAGGCTAGAAAAGGAATTCATGGCAAATCCGTCCATATATATACTATTGAAATGATTTCTCACCAATGTTACAGCACCGCTCGTTCAATAAACTGCAGATCTTTGATGACTTGCGGCCGCCATCTTGAACGTGACGTCTCAGACGTTTTTTCAGTCAAACATCCCTGGGGGCGAGGGTGTGTCGAGGAGCGGTAGTGGTGGCGGGGTGGGGTGGGGTAGGGGTCCAGTGTTTTTCATCGATGTAATTACTCCCCCTTTCTCTGGATGCAATGCAAAACGCCGTTTTAATAGAAAACTACACAAAATTTAGCATTTGGTATATATATATTGTTTCCTTTTTTGTGGTATCAGATAAAAACGCAGGTATAAAAACGCGTTTGCTTGTTCATCAACGTCCATCAGTCCTAACAAAACGATTGAAACGGTCCCATGGGGGCTGTAAAATAAGAGATTTTAGAATTAATTGTGTCGTTGTCACAAATATACGCGTTCATCTCATCTAAAGTTCGGAAATTCTTAGACTGCAAAACAGTCGTTTTTTCTCTTAAGTCTCTTCGAAAAAGCGAGCGTTCGCAAAAGATACGACTGTTTTGCAGTCTAGGAAACATCAGAAAGAACTCTGAAACTCTCGTTCCTAGTACCCTTCGGTTGTCCTTCTCGGTTGGGGGTGGGTGGAGTACTGCTGACTCACCAAACCAAACACGCAAACAAACAAGATGGCGGCTCCACTTGCAATCGGTGCTGCAGCCGTTGCAGTGCTTGTAGCGGGCAGACGATACTTACAAGGACCTCGATGCCACAGCACCAAAAGCCTGAAAGGCAAAACAGTCGTTATCACAGGCGGAAATACCGGCATCGGCAAAGAAACTGCGGTGGATCTAGCCAAACGAGGGGCGAGAGTTATTATCGGCTGCCGCAACATGGAGAAAGGCAAGGCAGCGCTGAAGGAGATACAAGAGCGAAGTGAAAGCACAAGCGTCTTCCTTGAGAAGTTAGACCTGGCCTCTTTAGATTCAGTTCGCAAATTTGCAGACAACATCCTGAACAGCGAGCCTCGCCTAGACATCCTGATTAACAATGCTGGTGTGATGGCTTGCGACTATCAGAAGACCGAGGATGGATTTGAAATGCAGTTTGGAACCAACCACCTTGGCCATTTTCTCCTAACCATGCTACTCCTTGATCGCGTGAAACGTTCTGCCCCGAGTCGTATCATAAACGTTTCTTCTTCTGCTCATGCAATAGGATCTCAGAAGATTAACTTTGATGACATCCACTACGAGAAGAATTACAGTGCCTGGGGAGCCTATTTCAACAGCAAGCTTGCAAACGTGCTCTTTACACGAGAGCTGAGCAAACGTCTTGAGGGTACCCATGTGACGGCCAATTCGCTCCACCCAGGGGCAGTCAGTACAGATTTGCAGCGTCACTCCATTCTGTCCAGTTCACTGATGGGTCCACTCCGCTGGTATTTGTTTAAGAGTGTAGAGCAAGGAGCCCAGACAACCATTTACTGCGCAGTGTCAGAAGAGATGGAAGGAGTAAGTGGCAAATATCTGGCAGATTGTGCCATAAAAGAGGAATGCAAGGGTGCGCAGGATGATGACGCCGCTAGGAAGTTGTGGGATCTTAGCCTGAAGTTGGTTGGATTAGACAAGTGAAAGTTTAAAGTACTCTGAAGTGCAAAGACTATCTCTTCTTGCATGTTCAGACCTAAGTAACGAGCCTTCATTTTATGTGACAAGAAATACACCGAGTGCAAATATGGCGGACCACTCAGTTGTTGCCTGGGACGAGCTGCATGAAAGCGAGGCTAGTCAGGCTTCGGTGTTGTGTTTTGACAATGCTTTCGTACAGAAGTCTTGCTTGTTCCTCGATCTGTTGTGTTTCTTTTCGCTGCTCCTATGAGTTGCTGTGTTTCTGAATGCCACGAGAAGTTATAGAAGTGCGTGTTCACTGTTTGCCTCTAAGGGAAAAAGTGGATCAATTCAATTCGTTGAGACGAAACAAAGGAGTTCGCGATCGTCGCAGGAACTACCGGTATTGAGGTTTGTTCGCTACTTACTTGTTGCTTCTTAGAAAATTTCGTTTAAATGACGAGCTTATGTGGTGTCTGGTGGTGTTCCAGCACGAGTTGCATGGCCAGGACCTTTCCCAAGGTAAAGAAAAGCTCCACTTCCAAGACATCCTCTGTCTCAAAAGAAGATGTTCATGTCCGGCTTTGTTCGCGTACGATCCACTCGCACGGAATCGCACGATCAAATACTAACCAAGTGAATGAAATTCAACTGCCCTGATAGTTAAAGCTAGTGAAAGCATTTTTCTAAGATCTTCTAACTTGAAATGTAGCGAACAAACATTATTTACAGTTCCCGCGGCGATCGTGAACTCCTTTGTACTCCTTTCTTTCGTCTCAGCGAATTGCATCGGTCCAATTTTTCCCTAAGAGGCAAACAGTGAACACTTCTAACACATTTCTCATGGCATTCAGAAACACAGCAACTCATAGGAGTAGCGAAAAGAAACACAACAGATCGACGAATAAGCAAGACTTCTGTACGAAAGCATCCTGACTAGCCTCGCTTTTATGCAGCTCGTCCCAGGCACCGACCGAGTGATCCGCCATATTTGCATTCGGTGTATACGACAGATATCCAGTAACTATTTGTCTGTTTAGAAAAAAGTTAATTTCTCTAGAGCTACATGTATGCCAAAATAGTCTAGAAAAAATTATCTTTGGTTCTCACCACATAAATAGCAACTGTATATCAGTGAAAAAGGAAATGTTGAGTAGAAAAAGTACTAACGTTCTCCAAAGTCATAAATACTCATCAAGTTAAAGATGATTTCCAGTCCATACTGAATAATATCCATAATAAAAATTCCTGGACAAACATACCATTTTCATCAGTATTAACACCATCCTGAGTGTCTATTACAGGTAGTCTTTCTTCCTAGACTGCAAATTTCTTTTATTTTCTACTGAAGACCAAGACCACCATAAATTTCTTGATCGTAGACCACAACAGGGGTGGATCCAGGATTTCAAAAGGGGGGGGGGGGGGGGCGGGGGGTGGATGGCAGACCATTAGGGCCTAACCCTAACCCTAACCCTAAGTGGCGGCAGACGGCGAAACGTGCCGTAACAACCAGACATGAGCGAGAGCTAATTTTTCTTTCTTTATTTATTTTCTATTTCAAATAAAGTGACATTTCGAATTTTTTTTTACTGAAAAATGGGGGGTGGATATCCACCCCCCCCCCCTGTATCCGCCCCTGCACCAGATATAAAGAGTGTGTCCACAGACTGACACTTAAAATCGGCTCAAAAATGCTAGACCACTAGAGTATAATAACCCCTCTATGACTTGCATTGTTTTAACTTGATGAGTTATGAAATGAGTTTGAGGAAAGCAGAGTAGTTTTAGTTTTCTGTATAGCATAGCATAGCAAAGCATAGCATAGTACAGTATAGTTATTGTGTTTACTGGGTTTGAGGATTATTTAACCCCTTGCCTACCAAGGATGTATATATACGTCCTCTCCATTGTCACGCAACGACCGAGGACGTATATATACGTCCTCAACCAAAGGACATCACTGAAAGCCTGGTTGTTCGCGATGCCTTGAATAAATCATGCCCGGTTGTTGAGAAAGGTCTGGCACTACTTTCAAAACACTGCCGACCCAATAAAATTGCTTTTTGCTCGGACAATTTATGAAATGGCGGCTCGTGGGCGTGAAGGCGGAATGCACACAGATGAAGCTATTGCTGAAAGTTTTGCCGATTGCGACTCTGATGTAAGCGATTTAAGTCACAGCGAATTTAAGCCAAATAATTCTGAAGAGTCTGAACATAAAGAACAGAAAGAAGAAGGTGGCAAAGAAGAAGCCTCGATCAATCGAAGAAATTGAACCTTCAAATGTACATGGTCAACGAGTTTGCCAGGGAGCTGTACGAGTCATACATACATACATACATACATACATACATCATTTATTTGATTACGCAGGTCGGAATAAGGCAGCATAAAGCTGATGTGGACCTGCGGTTAATTAAAATTTACAAAATAGATATGAAAAATTATCTTTAAAAAATCTTAACCTAATAAACCTAATAATTACAAAAGAAAATGTATAAATTTTTTTAAAATATGGTAAAAAATAAAATTCCTAAAAATATTCATAATTTGATAAATCCTTAGTGTATATTATTGCTGATCGATTGAAAGAAATTTTGTCAATATATGTAGAAAGATAACGAAGTTTGTTTTTAAATCTATTATGGTCTTCTATGGATTTAACTGATTGTGGTAAAGAGTTCCAAGCCATTGCAGATCTGTGTTTGAACGACAGTTTACCAACATTACAGTTCGGTCTGTCCAGAGTAAGTTTAAGGTTGTCTCTCATATTGCGTAAATTAGGACTTTTCTTGAAAAAGGTAAGAGAATGCAGAAAAGGAAGAGGAATTCATTTTAAATGCTTAATCTAGGTGTTCTTTAATATTTGATCTGAAAAGATGCCATTGCTTAGCCAAATTTAGAATCTCATTAAAATTCAATATGGCCGCCGGTTGCTTAGTGTGTTTGGCTCCCGGGGGGGGCACTCAAAAAATTTTAATACGGGGAGGCTCCGCCCCAAGCTCTTACCCCTTACCCTTTTATATACCATTTTGACAGAAATTGTACCCCTTTCGTATACCTTTTACTGAAAAAAGGTGCCCCTTTCATATACCTAAAAGACGTGACATAGCCTTAGAACAGGACGTTTTCTTGTCATTTTTATGTAGCGCTTAATAAATTAAAATAATACAGCCATAAAGTGCGTCTGTTCGAAATATTTTAATTACAGGCCTTTTAAAAAACCTAAATGACGGATTTTTATACCCTTTCATATACCTACACTTGTGAAATCGCTACCCTTTTATATACCTGAAGTCTGAAAAAGGTACCCCTTTCGGGCGGAGCCTCCCCGTATAGGCCGTTATATGGAGTACCCCCCCCCCCCGGGGTTTGGCTCTGGTAGGCAAGGGGTTAAAGAGAGGCACAGAAATCCTTTATTGGAAAGTTCAGTGCTTGGCTTTTGTTCATTTTGTTTTCTGTGTTGCCACAAATGGGGCTTCTGCCACCATTACACAAATTTGTGTCTGATATTCTGTTCTCTTGGTTTGAGACAAGAATAATAAATCCAGAACACTACTGACAATCAATGATTTCTTGGGGAAGCTTATAATTGCCATTGCCATAAAAATGGGAATCAGAGAATTAACTATGACATCTGAATTTAAAATCCACAAATTTATTCTACTAGTCTAGGACGGTGTGCGTGACGGCATGAAGATCGTTCCCAGATCTCTTGGGGACGAAGCCGAGGGCGAGATCACGCGATCACGCGAGCCTTCTGTTGTTTTATACATTGATGTTTGCACCGAAATGCATGTGCACCCCCTTAATCATGATCAGTTGCAATCGGTGTAGCGGCAATTGCAGTCCTTTATGTTGGTAAAAGGTACTTCCAATGACCTCGATACAACAGCACCAAAAGCCTGAAAGGCAAAACAGTTGTTATTTTTCTTTTTGTTTTTTTCGTCACAGTGTGCACTATTGAGTTACAGATGCACGCGGGAGGTTGCTAAGCACGAAAGATGCGTAAGAGTCGCCCGAGGCGATAGCCGAGGGCGACTCTAGCTTCTTGAGTGCTTAGCAAACCTCCCAAGTGCATCTGTAACTCAATAGTGCACGCTGTGACGTTTACCATTTGTTTTATAGCACAACTTTTAGGCGATTTATTAATTTTTTTTTGAGGTAAAGTGCGCGCGCTACTTTGAACAATTGCGTGTAGTGCTCGCGTAAACGCTAACGAAAACCTAAAAGAAAAATACAAACAAAACAAAGTTTTGAATTATTTCAAACTTGCATTACACCTCAAAGTCTTTCAGCATTATGGAGAAATGGTTTTTCTTATGTTTAGCTTTTCAAATTCACAGGAAAATCGAGAAAACAAGTAAAAACTCGTGAAGTAGTGGCACTTTATTGTGCCATGTCGCATCAGATCAGTGCGCGCGCTCAGGTTGAAGGCATACGTCAGCATGCACCCATGGGCAAATAGTAGACGCTAAATTAACCAATCAGAACGCGCGCTTTACTTTAGTTGTGCTATAATTCTAAATAGCTTCCGACCAGGATTTTGTTATTTTGATTTTCCTAAGCGAAGGAATAGTTCCAACGCTGTGGCATGCCATTTATGATATTAAAACCAAAAAGTTTCGGAACTCTATAGGTTTTAATATTTCGGCTTTGATCGGAGTAGATTGTCATGAAAGCTCAGAAAGTCTGCCATTCTCGTCAGGGGCGCAGTGACAGACCCTTTAGAGAGATAATTAATTCGCTAACAATAAAGCTAGAAAACAGGATAAGCGCGCGCGGGAATACGTTACATTGATCTCTTTTCCGTATTGTAACGTACCGTTAACTAAAAGCCAAATCAGGGTAAATCTCTCTAAAACCACGTTTCAAACTGTGGTACCACAGCTGGCCCTACGTGGCTGAGCTAACTGTTTACAATCTATACCGATGAAACGTTTACAAAAAGTTTAAAACCGGCAAAAATCTAATGACCTAAGTTAGGAAAGTTCGTTGGATGTGTTTAACAATTGATGATGAGATTACTTTACTAAAATTGCCGTAAACTAAATAAGCTTTCGCAGTTATGTTTTAAACATTGTTATTAGGATTTAATTTCGGTAAATTAAATCTCTTAAAACAAAAATGATTTACTCACCATCGGAAAAAGCTGAGCGCTTGGCACGGAACAAACTCGCTTGGTCGTTTTCATTTGTTAGCTCGCGACGGTTTGTTGTACACGCGTACTTTAAATTTGAACGCTCGCATCATGCGTGCGCGTGCAATCTGGGCACCAAATAGAGTGGGTATTAGCATAGCGCGCGGTTAAAATTAAGTGAGGGAAAAGTTTTGACGTCTCTGGATAAATCATTGATATAAAAAAAAAAAAAAACCCAAAAATTTTACGAAATTCGGCTACGTTACTTGACGACTGGCTATTGGGTTTTACTTGGTAGTAACAGGTTGTCTTTTTCTTGTTATATTATCTTCGGTTTAAAACTAAATTATTTTATACCTAACAAAATGGCAAAATCCACTAAAAATTGTCGGGCCATGAGTTCCTTCCCGGATACATCCAACCGTCTTTACAAAGAAATTGAGTGCCGTAGACAAACCATTTCTTTGTGGGTACAAACAAGTCGAAACAAGGTCGTTTTATAGACGTATTCGCCTATCTCGAAACGAAAAGAGGTCTAGCACAACTGACCCACGGAGGACTGGATCTTGAGTCGGTCATGGTCCGCCATATGGTGGGATCGAGATCCGGCATATGGTTAAAGCAAATTGTTATTTTGATTTTCCTAAGCGAAGGAATAGTTCCAACGCTGTGGCGTGCCATTTATGATATTAAAACCAAAAAGTTTCGGAACTCTATAGGTTTTAATATTTCGGCTTTTACTGTTCATGTAAGTAACGGATATGAAGACTGCAGAAACAACGATTCGAATGAACTGCCGAGTGAACAGCCAAACATGTGCATAAGCACCTGAAAGGTCTGAACAAACAGACTGAGCAGACGAAGGTCGAAAGTGCAGAAAACCAGCAGTCCTTAACCCAAGGAAAGGGAGATCTGGAAACGAGATAACACTGAGATAAGGGACCTTATCAAGGAAGGATAGATTGCTTGGCGAGCCAAAAGAACGTCTAAGTAAGAGGCTAATAGTCACCACGATCATGTCATCATGTTACGTTAGCTGTGAACACAGAAAGAGTTGCGGCTGTTGACTTAGGGCTTTCCACAAGTTGCTCGAGATTTCCCAAAAAGTTGTCCGTAATTTCTCAAAAAGCTGCTCAAAAGTTGCTCTAAAAATCCAAAAAAGGTTGCTTCTGATAATAAAAGTTGCTTGAAAGTTGCTCCAAAAAATCCAAAACGCTTCTAATCAAGAGAATTTCTCTAAATATATGCTAATTTCCCTTTGAGAGTAAGATTTCTAAGCCGTTTTATGCAATTTTACAGCAAAAGAAGTATCTAAATAACATGTTAAGGGGAAAATGTGTTAAATAACAAGGATTTCTTTCACTGAGAAAAATTGTGAAGATATCAATGACGTCATGTTTGCTGACGAGTTTTTTTTAATGTTTTAATGCAAAATGAGCCGAAAGTCGAAATGTCTTCAGATGTTCCCCAAAAGTCTTCGGCAAACTTCGTAAATCTTCGGAAACGTTCGTATTGCCTTTGAACAACACTCGGATAATCTTCGGAGATCTTCGGTCTGGAAATTGCTCAAAATGCAACAAGTTGCTCGAGAGGAAGAAAGTTGCTCGAAGGGGAAAAAGTTGCTCGAATCATGAAAAGTTGCCAAAAAGTTGCCGAGCAACTTGTGGAAAGCCCTAGCTGTTGTTCGCAGGCTAGCCATCACGTTTCTTTGCGTGACTCTTTGCGTGCAGTCCGCGTTTGGTCCCCATACACCACGCACCTAGCCAGCACGGCGTTCTTGGTGCTGACCAAAAGAAAAGCGGGCTCGGAGGACGTGACAAAGAACGTATCGAACGTATCCAATATGGCGGACGCTTACGAAGGAGTCAGTCGTGGTTCTTTGAAGCTAAAAGGAGTAGCAGATGGAGGCGTAAAGAAGTAAGACTTTTCGTTGAATTTGTAGTCATCAAAGAAGTAGTAGCGGCTGAAGAATTCGCTACTTCGCTTCTGTGAGACAAACTTTTCTAACATCTTTTTTCGTGTAGTAAAAAGCTTTACTACAAGAAAAAATTATATGAGGGGCCAAACTTACCAAAGGGATTTCTTGAAGGTAAAGCGTCAGTTTGATATGACAGCTCGTAAGATCATTTTTTTTCTGCCTGAGGCTGATACAGTTGTTGTAATTTGAAAGTTGCAACAATTTCTCAGTCGAGTGTTTTAAAACTGTTGCTTTGCATTGTGTAACAGTTTACGCCATTTTCATTGTCGATACTCTCATTGACCATAGCTCTTGCCCGCTCTTGCCCAGTGAGTGCACAAGAATTCTATCAGTTATGTCAAAATCTTGTTTTGATCAATTTGATCAGTCATTCCTGGCGTATCACATCGAACAAAACTGAACGAATTTTTCATCAAACTCAATTGAATGAATTCGGAAGACATTGGACGATTCAATTCGATGCTGTTTGGTCATCAAATTAAATCAAGCAACTATTTTTTTTTTTGTGAGTTCGATTTCCGAACCAAATCGAATGAAATCAAAATTAAGTGTTTGATTTAGTTCAATTACATAAGTTTGGAAATCGAACTTGTAGCTAAAATTTAAAATAAACAAAATAATTGGAACCTAATGAGCGAGTAAAAAAATTATGGTTTATTCCTTAAATGGTATTGGAATAAGTGACTGGACACAGTATCATGTAATCTTCGTCTTTTATTTGATCCTAAAGAAACAAAACATAATATTCCCTCGCTAACAGAACTAAATCGAACCTCATCAGACTTTATGGAACGTTTGATTTGGTTCGATTCGCAATTATTTTTTGTGAGTTCGATTTCGTTCGATGGCCGAACAACATCGAATTTAATCATTCGATTTATGTTCGATTGGGTTTGATCGAGTTCGAAAACCAAATGTTTGATGTGATACTCCGGGAATCATTGTTTGGCCAAGTAAAATAACCGGCACGCATACATGCATGCACAGGCGATGACGCTTTACAATGATCCCAGAAATTGCATTTTTCTTATTCATTTTAATTTTTATTTGCCTTGACTACAAAACGAACCTCCAATACATTACAAACCTACAGAATGATAAGATAAATACATTAAATCATTATGAACTTCATCATTTAGCAACAGAAAGGCCCAGGATTGATTTCCACACCTAGTCGATACTGAAGATTGTGTGACATTTCCGTATTGAAATGGTCTGAAATGTAATGAAGTCAACACCGCTTACTAGAATCACTTACATGCATTTATGCAACTTATCAAACAAAACATTTTAGATCAGCTAAATCAGCAATAGGGTAGAAGTTCTTTCTTAACCCAGGCTTCTCGTACAAATAGGAATACGGATACCGTCACTGTGTTATTTTTAATGGCTTGAGATAAATACCCGAATAAATATTATCAAAAGCAGTAAAAGGAAGATGGCGAGTCGCGAAGGGAAAAGAAAAGAAAATTAACTTAAAGTTAAATATTATCGACAACAATGCACGTCAAAGCAAACAATGATTTCAGATAGCTCACCTTTGCAATCTAATCAAGATACTGCTGCCATCGGTCTCCCTTTTGGAAAGGTTTCAAAAGTTATGACACTAACCGGCACTCATCAAATTCAACATCAGTCAACTTAGTCTGCCATCACGTATGCCGACTTCGAATACACGTACAACGGTAAAAAAGTTCTTTAAGCGAGCTCACAATTATCCAGTACATCATTCTCCCCTGACCCCAAAACTCCGTTTAACTGTACGTTAGAAATCAAACGCGTTTTGCCGATGGATGCTCTTAAAGTTGATTCATACTCATTGACAATCAAAGATGGCGACCGAAACTGAGTAAACAACAAAGTGCCTAGTTCCCAGTGCTACTCGGTTGGAGTAATCATAAACCCGTCCACCGGGCCATAACATATAGGCGTCACCGCCTAAAAAGAAATGTTTTTCGTCCCCGCCCGCTTCATTTTTTGGAGCCGCTTCTCTTTTTTTTAATATTTGTTATTGGGAAAGTTGGAATGAACAAAAACCAACAGGCGTTACTCCTCAATTAAGTACAAAGAAAATTTTGTAAGACATGGCTTTTGTCTGCACATCAATACGAAATCAGGCCAAATTTTATAGCCCCGGCACGCTAGGTCCGTACTGGCGAGGTCAGGATTTGTTTTGCAGGTTCGCTTCTGGAGAATTTGACGATGGAGAATAACAAATAGCAAAAAAAATGCACCTGTCTGCTCTCTTTTTTTATAGAAATCCGGACGAGAAAGTTTTTTTTTCTTTTACTTGGCCTTATATTCAAGAGATCTTTTACCAGTCTTTTTCTTTAGGCATACAGTTTTTGACTGATTATCCTTGTGCATAACTAAGCAAAATCCTCAAATTCTCAAAATTGCAGGAAAAAGAAGAAAAACAAGGCAAAGAAAGTGCTTGAAGATGTTTCTCACAGTGCATCTAAGGCTGGAAGTGAGGAAAGCCAAAAAGAGGTTCCGGTAGAGGATAAGCGAACACCAGCTCAAATTGCTTATGATAAAATCCAAGAAAAACGGGTATGTACAGATGTTTAAATTAACAAGTTTAACTGTGGAAATAACACTTGTACAGTTCTAGTGAAAAAAAAGTGTGAGACCATGAGAAATAAAACTTTCTGATAAAACCCAAATGCGCAATGAAAGCTTCTGGCATTATTTTCTTGTTATGAATTTTTTTTTCAACATTTTGTAAAACGAGTTCATTTTTTAAAATTATAATTTGTTTTTTTTGTTCATTCAGGCAGCAGAGAGGATTTTAAAGAAGGCAGAAAAAACCCACAAGCAAAGAGTAGAGGTACATGTACTGACAGAAGTTACTAAGCAAAATAATATACATGTACATGTACACTTAATGACTGTTCGTGAGGGAAACATTTAAGTTTGTTTCCCGAGAACCTCAATGTTTCCCAAATAAGTGGTTTCCCAAGGGACCATTCATTAAGTGTTTTGTTACCGGTATATAGCACGACAAAAGTTTAGAAAAATGGCACTTGTTTGTCCACATTTGCAGGCAACTTTGCAACGTTACCCTCTGATGTCATAGATATTGCAATGTTGCCCGCTCAGAGACTTTTGACATGACTTCATGTGACCTCGAATTAGCCAATAAGAGAGTGGGCTGTTGTGGGAAAATAATATCAGCTATATAACAATAATTATTTTTATTGGATGAGGTTGAGCATGATATAACAAACATCTAGTACTGTAATCATAACCTAATGTTAAGTATGCTGGTCTCTGGATCAATTTTGATCTCTTTGTGTTTTTCTTTTTACAGAAATTCAATGATTATCTTGATGGCCTCACAGAACATTATGACATACCCAAAGTCAGCTGGACAAAGTGATTTGGCACCCGGCTGCAGTGCTCTGTGACTTGGGCAAAGGAGTTACACCTTTACTGTCTCGCATCATGTTTTAACATAACAATAATGTACATAATTTTATTAATATATTTTAAGATGCTCTTTGAGGTTTCATGGCTTGAAACCAACTAACAATGTTCAATTTGCATATTTTTTGTTTTCACCTGTTTTATTGATTTCGAAACAAGACTTTGTTTATACAACTCCTTGCAATCATTGACAGTTTCAAGGTTCAACTCCATATAAAAAATAATGTACATACCAATCAACCTTATGTTTTATTCATAAAAAGACTTTTTATAACTCCTTGCTTTCATTGACAGTTTCAAAGTTATGATGATGATTACCCTATGTAGGTAATATTGTTACACCAGTCATTCACAATTAAATTCTAAGTAAGATACATGTATATACCTGGTAACCCTAGTTAAACTTTTATTTCTAACAAGACCCTTGCATTACAAAATAATCTTTAATAGAATTTTTGCACGATCAATAATTTTATGTTTAAACGTATTGGCAGAAATGTGATGGGTTAATGTGATTTCAGCAACGTTTTTCTTTTGAAAGCAGAGGTTGGAGGCCACTACTATATTTGATATTTTGTATTTATTTTGTCAGGGTAGTTAGAGTTTTATTAGGGAAAAGTCTATGGCAACCATGTCATAATATTACTGTATTATAAGATGAACTACTGTAGCTGTCCTTGATGACCAGTTCTTAGTGATAGAAGGTACCACAAGCAGCAAAAACATATAGCATAATTACCAGAAGGGTCTTTTTGTGAAAACCAAATGAAACAGTGCTTAAAAAAACCTTGAATTCCAGCTTGCATTTGAACAAGCAGCTTGCAAATTTTCTTTGCTCAGGGCCCAGTTGCATGCTTGTCGAAGTTTACTTTTCAGTATGATTAAGTCAGCAATGAAAAGTTTTTTGCCCAAGAGGAAAGTCTACTTGTCCCGGATGACCAGATCAATTGGCACTTTTTGGGGGCCCTTGTATGGATGTAACATTAGATGTTTTAAAAAAACTTGTGATATTTCTTCATTTATTTTGTTTTGCTGTTTTCTATCTTATCAAGACCTTTTAAGGGAGGAGGCTTTATAGAGCAGGGGGAGGAGGGGAAAATTAATAAAATAAATGTTGGAGACTGTTTAATTTTATTACTTTAATAACACATCTCTACAAATGTAACTACAATGAAAAATAAATGTAGAGGGAGGATACCCTCAAAGATATAACATTTTAAACAGTTTAGCATAATTGCCATAAGAATATTGGGAGGACATGCAAAAGTTTAATTGACTCTTGTTCTTGCATTGTCTTTAGTAGCCTCATCACTTATGCTAGCATTAAATCAAGTTTGACTTGAAATTGAAATAGAAAATGTGCCATAATGAAAGAGGCACAGGCCCTACATCTGATTGTCACAGGGACCCCTCGTACATCAGATGTAATATCCAGCATATAATTTACAGTATTTTCCTACACAGTGAATAATATGTTAATAAGTACTCTTTACGTTCGTGATAAAAATAGCTCATTATAATTTATGTAACTAACTTCTATTATTATTCATTCAAAATATTTTGGTGTTTCTGATTGGCTTTCAATCCTCAGCTAATTCCAGCTATTCGGCTAGCGCCGACCAAATTTGGAAGAAATTCCAATTATTGGACGTCCAATATCAAAAATTATTATTCAACAGATGCGCGCGCTGCCCATATATGGTCAAAATGTTAACGATATCTGTCATCCGTACATAACAGATATCCTGCGATATTCGTAGGTTGCGAAGATTGGTCCGAAATCTTGTAAAGCGCTGCATAGTTTCAGTTTTTCTATGTGCAAAATGTGTTTCGTTGACAATTCGTTGAATAATAAAACAATTATCCTGCTCAATCTTGCGGAATATCGTCTGATTTTAGCCCACTCGGCCTACGGCCTCGTCGGCTAAGTATCAGGCGATATTTCGCAGGATAATTGTTAATTATTGGATCGCAAGCCCGTTCCCAAGGATGATTATCCGATCGCAACCTCGTTCCCAAGAACTGCTGACGTCACCCGACTGAACGGCTTTGCTGCAGAGCAGGTTGAAAGCGCGAAAATGGCCGCTAAATTTGAGCATCACAAAGAGGTAAAATTTTAAAGTTATTAGAAGACAAGGAAAGTCAAAACACGGAAAAAGCAACGAAGGGGAGTCGATCGATTTTGAAAGCGTATCTTCAAGAGGAAAAGATCCCTGATTGAGCCACACCGGAGGACTTGGAGCAGTTTTACGAAAATTCTAAGTTGAAGTAAGCAAAAACGATGGAAACCTGTACTCGAAAACATTGCTTTGTGTCATCAGATTTAGCTTCAATAGACACTTCAAGCAAGTGCTAAATATCGACATTATATAGTCCTGACAAAAAATGTAATGAAGGTAACCAAGTTTTTGAAGTTTAAATCAAATTTAAAAGCGAACGTTGTTGTGTATTTGTGTACTTTGCCTACTGTCAAAACCCTATTAAATTCATTTTGTGCATTTGGAGCTCTGGAAATATTTTGAATGAATAATAAAACAATTATTGAATTCGGCTTTCGTATGATATGAAGAATTATGCAGATCTCGGAGGGTGTTTTCACCCTCCTCAATCTGCTGATTCTTCATATCATACTCAGCCTCATCCAATAATTGCTTTAAATATCTAAAAGCCTTGCTGTTTTACAGCTAACTCTTCAAGGGCATCGTTCATTGAAATCTCAACCCTCGTTTCACTTCCAAAATTCTTCAGCCCAGACAGAAATCCTTGTGGGGGCTCACATCGCTCAAATTTAACATCTTCACCAAATCTTTCACGACACAGAGCTTTCATATCAGAGCAAATACCATCAGCTAAGCCAATAGAGACGGCATCTGTACCAAGAAAATAATCTCCCGTGAACACTGTCTTGTGTTTCACATCAAGGGTTGGTCTTCTTTCTTTCACCTTGTTTATGAAGTTGACGTGGATTTGGTTCAGAATGTTCTGTAGAAAATCCACATCTTCTTGCTTGACAGGTTTAAAGGGGTCATTACGGAACTTATTTTCACCCGCAGTGAGGAGACGCCATTCCAGACCTAAGTAATGACAATAAAAGTTATTGTAGCACATAATATTTAGATGTGTAGTTGGATTTCAAAAGTTTGATATCAGGGTGGTAAGGGGGGAGGGTTCCTTATCACAAGCACAAGCTTATTTTCCTTCAAATATTTTGAAGGAAGTTTTGAGCTGTTTTCATGCATCATGCACCATTTTTTGATAAAATCACAGGTCAACTAGAGACCTGTGGTGATCTGGATATGCTCAAAAGAGGTAGGAACATGAAGTGAAGGTGGGGTGGGGCATGAAGATTGCCTTTTTCTTTTTCTCTTTTTGAAAAAAAAAAAAAAGGGTATCTGGGGATCTCCTATTGGAGAGCTATGCTCATGGGAATGGGGGAGAAAGCTGCCCACTACCCTGTTCTATACTTCAACTTGTAAAATCCCTACCCCTCGCCAAGCTGAAAAAGGTACCTCTTGCGGCCAGATCATCCCCATTCTGTCTACTATAGGTAGCCCTCCCCCTCCCCCCCCCACCCCACCCCTGGCCCCGAAGGGTAGGACCGTAGGATGAATTGATACCTACCTAATTTCTTAATAGTTTCTTCCATGCCAAAAGTGCCATACAGAGCTCCAATGTTGCCTATTACTGTGTTTGGATCCACAAATATCTCATCCCCTGCCAGTGCAAGCCAGTACCCCCCGGACGCTGCCGTATCCTCGGCGAAAGATAGCACTGGAACGGCGTTCTTCTTCGATAAAGCTCGAATTCGCTGATAAATTAAGTTTGACTGCACTGGAGACCCTCCTCTGCTATTGATCTCTAGGCACACCGCTTTGGGTTTGATTTTTTTGGTGTCAAAAGCCCCTTCGAGGTGTTTTTCGACCTTTCTGAAGTTCAAACTTCTATCTCCGGGTCGAGAATCCGCCGTGATCATCCCTTGCAAGCGGACGATTCTAACGACGTTTTTCGAACCCCATGGCAAATAGCTTCGAATCCTGTTCATGGTTGTAGGATTTTGTTCGACTCCTAGCCAAAAGACAACGCAATAATTTGATCTGATTTCAAAGCAGAAGATAGGACGGACGGTATGGGCTTAAATGACGCGAAAGTATTTCAAATAAATTCCGCTGACCAACATTAGTCAGCACAACACAAGAGAGCAACACAAAGCATGTCAAGATATTTTACAGTTTTCGAAGGTTTTGAGCCTTATTATTTTTCTCTGTGGATCATGATAGCTTGCAAATAAGATATTCTGGTTAATGGAGGGTCAAGTCAACGATTCACCGAAAACAAATAACGACAAAGACAGAGTTAGTGGAGTTTCTACAGCGAAACCTTCCAGAACCAACATCGTCGAATATGACAGCGAATCGCCGCAGTCTACGCGATCAGAATCGTGCACAAGAAACGTTTCGCAGGACCTTGACGTAGTGGAACTCAGCAGTGATGATGACGTACAAATTATCGACGTCAAACGTCAAAAAGGTGAAAAAACACCAAAACATGGCGGTGATCAAGACTCGTCTGGAAGAACAAGCCCAAAAGACGTAACATGCTCCGTTTGCCTCAGTGAATATGACAACAAAGCGTTCTTAGACAAGTGTTTTCGTATCCTTTTTTAGTTTTGGACTAGGAGTCAATATCTCAGATATTTATAGCACATGTAGGTGCGTCATTCCTTCAAATTGACGCTCAACATGATATACTTTTTACCACCCCTCCCTGATGCAGTGTAAACGTGTAAACTCTCCCCCCACCACCACTAACCTGTGTTGGTTCATTCCCATATGAAGGAAATCGGGTTTCTATGATCTTTTCTAGTTCTGCTGTTGTTGAGGAAATGAAATGTTGTTGTTGGCTGTAGTCCAGTACAGCCTGCCATTTTTGCCAAGTTTCCCCACCAACAATATTATTCACCTGTACCCATTAGAGAAGGTCCCCAAAACGGTTTTCAAACCCTGCTATCCCGACTAAATTTTCTCTCAATCCTGCAATCCCAATGGTTTTTATCGGCTAATCCGGATCATGACCATATTTTTTTCGTAGTCCCTTACCACAACGAAAAAGGCCTATTCAGTGGGTGCATATTCCCTCCCAGCACTGGCCTTGAAGTATTTGGTCAATCATAATCCCACCTTACTTTAACAAATGGTAAACGTCACAGCATGCATTATTGTGTTACAGATGCACGCTGGAGGTTGCTAAGCACGAAAGATGCGTAAGAGTCGCCCGAGGCGACAGCCGAGGGCGACTCTAGCTTCTTGAGTGCTTAGCAAACCTCCCAAGTGCATCTGTAACTCAATAGTGCACGCTGTGACGTTTACCATTTGTTTTATAGCACAACTTTTAGGAGATCTATTAAAGTTTTTTTGAGGTAAAAGTGCGCGCGCTTATTTGAACAAATTCACAGGAAAATCGAGAAAACAAGTAAAACCTCGTGAAGTAGTGGCTTTTTCTTGTGCCATGTCGCAACAGATCAGCGCGCGAAAAATTAAAAAAAAGAATTAAAAAAAAAAAATATTAAACGCTCAGGTTGAAGCATACGTCAGCGTGCACCCATGGGCAAATAGTAGACGCTAAATTAACCAATCAGAACGCATGCTTTACTTTAGTTGTGCTATAAAAGCTGTTAGCTTATTTATTTCTTTTTGTGTGACTGGCATGTGGAAAACCTGAACAGCTTGTGTTAATCACAATTAACGCTTTGTGCAGCTTTTTGCAATGTTCACAAAGATCACAACTTGATTTTTGTGTACATTTTTGTCACTAGACTTTCTGGATCTTGGTTCTTTTTCCCAGAATTCCAGCTCTTAAATTGCCAATTCACATGCCCCATTCATAATTACAATCTTATCTTGTTCCCTTTTCCCTCTAACATCCTGGATCCCACCCGGCCTTCAAAAAGCCAAATTCTTGATCTGAAAAACCCTAGGGACCCTCATTATATTAAAAGTCAAAGCCTATGGAACATTTTACCTTAATTACTTTTTTTAGATGCTTTTTGTTACTTTTGCATATTACAATGGTCGGAGATAGTCAGGACGTGTCCTCTGTGTAAATCAAGCTTCTCTTCCATTATTCACAGTGTTAAATCTATCGACAATTACCAACAGGTACGCAGAGCTTTGAATTCCTTTTGAATCAAAAGGGTACTTGCAGCCTAGTATGTTCATACCAGTCTAAATGTACCACAGGATTGATAAAGTCGCCTTAACAACATCAATTTGTATGCATGAGGTAAAGTAGCAGTAAACTGTAAGAAAACCCAAAATGACATTTTGTTTCTGCTTTCAAAACAACCCTGAATCTCATTTTCAAGCATTCTCGTCCCCATAGCCCTTTCGTTTCTCTTAGCCGGCTTGGCACGAGAAAACGGAGGGCTCTGGGGACATAGGATTTTTAAATTAATCGATTTTTTTTGATTGGCTGTTTGGAACAAAGAATTCCTAAACGGAAGTCGAAAACGTAACGACTATCTCATACATTCTTTTGAAACGTCATGACTGCATACATAAAGACCGGAAGTCCTAGAATCAAGGACTGGAAATCCTTTGTCCCCAGAGCCCTTTGTTTCCTCGTGCCAAGGCCCAGCCGGCTAAGAGAAACGAAAGGGCGATGGGGACGAGAATGATTTTCAAGTAGTACATGCATGTATCACATGGTACACCGATCTAATGTGCCCATGCACAAGAAGGTTTTGGGAAGACCAGCACAAGTAAAATGGTGGACATTTTCTTATTGTTTGTTTGCTTGTTGTTTGATTTGTTTTGGTTGCTTTCCCTTGGTCACAGCATTACATTTCAAAGCCTGATTCTCCAAGAACACAACAACAGTCTCAAAATGATGGAAGACGTTTCCGCTATAGAACAACATTAGCAGATGGAAATAGACAACAGCAACAGAGACAGCGGCAACAGGCAAATGAAACTGACCCTTGGGGGCAGCGAGCAAGAAGACGGCAGACTCACATTGCAGCACAGAGGGATAGAAAGGCAATAGCTCGTGAAAGAAGAAGGTACATATAGTTAATATTTATTTCAGTCTCAAGATAAAGATACATGTATATTTTTTTTTCCTTTATGATAGCCATTTATTATTCAATGTATTTCTGCCAAAACTTTTGTACATGGATATTTTTAAGGGGAGAGTACTGATCACTGTAAAGAGGCCCTGCCAGGGGGGGTTCCCGTGTCGCTTGTCTAAATTTAAAAATGTGCCGTGTCGCTGTTTTATCACTCTTTATGTCACTGTTGGTAATTAAATTGAAGGAAAATTGCTTGTCCTTGTCGGAATTTAAGTTTTTCCAAAAGGGTTGTCGTTTGTCGTGATTTTATTAGTATGCTGTCGCTACTTTTTGGGCCATGTCGCTTGTCAGAATTTACCCTGGCAGGGCCTCTGTAAAACACAGGAATAATTCAAACTTTACTTATTAACCTGTATGTGATATTTAACACAGAACCATCTACAGTGATAACTTATGGGTGCAAAGAGTTACTCAGGAAGGTCGTCTTCGGCAGAGGGAAATCTGTAAGTTACATTCACATATAAAGTGAAAATTAAACTAAACAAAACCCCCAATAGGGCTACATGTAGTTGGTTACAACTCCCTAGCCTACATTGTAACTCCAATCTTCAGCTAGGATAACATTTTGTAAGGTCGCCCCAACAAAATACAGTAGAACCCCGGTAACTCGAACTCAGATAACTCGAACAACCCTGCTAACTCGAACTAACTGCCATTTCCCTTGGATTTGACCCCCACTTTTCAGTCATTTTTACTCGGTTAACTCGAACTCGGATAACTCGAAAACCCCGCTAACTCGAACTAAATTTCGTTTCCCTTGAACAAAATTTGGGTCAAATTTACCCCGATAACTCGAATTCCGGTTCTTGCAACTTGGCACGGTTGCCCATTGATTAGAGCAACGAACAGATCACGTATTTTACAACCATTTTCCACTCTTATCATAAGAATGTATGGTCTTGTTAGAGTTTCTGACAAGTTAAGTTCAATTTGCACTGTACCGTATACTGAAGTGCTGAAAAATCAGTTAACTATCAATTATTAACTTGGCAAATTAAATATGCAATCGACCCCGATAACTCGAAACCCCGGTAACTCGAACTGTTTTACGTTTCCCTTCAGAGTTTGAGTTACCGGGGTTCTACTGTAATCCTGGGTACCTAATAAGTATTCGTGAACATCCTTTAATGAAAAGAGGCACTGGAAGAGTTAGTACTGTACATGTAAGTGACCCTAGCATGGCATAACTTTGGACTTCTTATTTCAGAGTGCAACTAAAAAACTACCATTAAATTTCACTCATACCCCCCCCCCCCCCACTATAAGGTCCCCTGTCCCCTGGTTAAAGGCCCATCTACCTGTAGACAAAAAAAAAAAATGCAACTGATAATAAGCCCCCCTGGATATAAGCACTCCTCTAGTTTCATTCATTGACATTTCAAAGCTTCAATCAACACTACAGTAAACTGTAGCTCATTTTAAAACATTATAATTTTTATCCCCCCCCCCCCCCAAATCCAAGGTGCCTTACACCCCCATCCAAGACCCCATAAGCCCATCCAAGACCCCTTACAAAGTTGTATAAGCCCAGGACTTGTAAGCGGGATTTAACAGTATTTGGCCACTGCAAGCTCAAGGTTTTTCTAGGTTTTGGTGAAGGGCTCACCCCTTCCCTTGTCAACTAACAATATTGATAGAAACTAAGAGCAAGTGGTCTAACAAACTGCATCTGTTTCTTAGCCCCAGATTTTTTTCGTACCAACCCTGCCTGTTGTCATCGGCTGATTCCATGGCTGACTAGAGATTTAAGGGTGTTGCTGAATGATGTGGAGAGTCATGTGAATTTCGTTCTTCAGATTATTTTGTCTCTCATCACCAAGTATGTATTACACTTCTGGACCGGGTTGTTCGAAAGACGTTTAATGCTAACCCAGGATTAAAAGATGATCAAGATTTTAATTTCTCTTGTTTTAAAGGGTTTCCCAATGCTAATATTTTGTTAAGTTTGAGATTGGTCCATGTCAAAACTGTGGAGCAGAAAATTAATATTAACAGAAAACCTCAACGAAATTATATAAAATTGAAATCAAAATTCACGCTAATCCTGGATTAGCTTAATCATGCTTTGAACAACCGGGCCCTGTAGGTTGTTTTAGTTCTTACTTACTAAACTATTGAACAGATGTATCTGTTTATATATATCTTAAGTATTTCAGTGTATTTTGACGTCACATAAATAATTTAATTATGACAAGTCCCAGCACTTCACTTGTCCAAAAAGACAACAACCAGGCTGTGACCAATGCAGACTGTAGACCAGTGGACTTTTTAAAAGTAAACACAAATATGCACACGTATATTGTGTTTCCATTAAGATTATCAAGAGCTAACCATAAACAAGCTTACTAGTGTTATTCAGGCTAACCAGAGAATTTTTTGACCAACCTGAGTACAATTTAAGCTAACCAGAGTGCAAGGTCTGCAAGTCTGTAATTGTCACACACCCAACGATGATAAGGTTTTTATTAGTATTAGTTATAATTTTAAGGTTTTTGATCATATGAAGTGGTGGTCCATTGTATTAAACATTATGAGCTGTTATTTGAAAAGCAGACTTGATGCTTTGAAAAGTAACTTCCAGTAAAAAACACGGCCCGCAGCAAAAATTTGTTTACAAATCTTTTTTTTTTCCACCTAGGGTTGACCTCAATTCTGAAGAGTTTTTCCGTCAACTCCAGCCTTTCTTGTTTGAGAAAACAGAACATTTCATTCACGAGTTTATAAGCTTTGCTCGCTCGCCATTTGATGTGACGGCTTATGACGAGCGTGCGCAGTACACCTGGCCCAATGAGTCACGTGAGCAAGTGAGAGACACGCCGACTGTGTTTCACAGTCAATCTTCAGGTTAGGACCATTGATGTGTGGATTTCTAGAAAAATTTACAAGAAAGTATTAAACACAATTCGTAAATCCCAGCTGATCCATTTGACATAATTATAGTTGAACGTCTCCGTATGGACTCTTCCAACACTATTGTTAATATTTGACAATGGGACTTTTCTGGGTTACATTCTGGGCCGTTTCACTTTGTTAGTTTTAGCCTAATTGGACTGTTTGGTCTAATAGTTTGGCCTCATTCTCACCTCCTTGTCAGTAATATGAGGTTCCTAAAGGATGGGGGGAGGGAGATATGGGGGATAAATCCCATTTCCCAGCCCATGTTTTGCCCAAATCCCATTCCCATTCCCACGTTTTGGTTTGTGATTCCCAGTCACAGTGACCCAAATCCCGTTTTCCCCTTGAAAAAGGGAGGCGCGGTGGCCTAATGGTTAGCGTGCTCGCCTCCGAGTCGAACAGCCCGGGTTCGAGGCCTGGCCGGGGCGCTGCGTTGTGTTCTTGGGCAAGACACTTTACTCTCACAGTGCCTCTCTCCACCCATGTGTATAAATGGGTACCGGCGAATTTACTGCTGGGGGGTAACCCTGCGATGGACTAGCATCCCATCCAGGGGGGAGTAGCAATACTCGCAGTCGCTCAATGCTTCGGAAACCAGGATAAGCTCCGGCCTGTATGGGCTACTAGGCTCGAAGCAGACTTTACCTTACCTTTTACCTTGAAAAAATAGGCAAATCTCAGTTCCCATTTTAGCTATGTACCCTCTCCTTCCCCCCCCCTCCCCCCCACAGACCCCAATGCCCCTCCAACCCCGCCGGGACTAAAACAGTCATGTTTCATATCTTATAGTGGAACATCGTTTCTAAACTACATTTAAATTTCATGTCCCTTTTTCCAGGCTGGCAGACACCAGTCCCAGGCCCTTCTGGAGAATCAATGTTGGAAGTGGAAGTGTTGCAAACAGACTGGAGTCGAGATTCTCCAGTAATGCAAAGGGAAAACACAACTTGGTCTCCTAGCTCGTCCCCAGGCACATCCGGGCTGAATGGACAACTGACTTCAACAGGGATTGTGACTATATCATCAGCTAGCTCACACACTGTAACTACCAACGCTGAGCGTTCGGGAGGTGACGAGCAAGCTTATGCGCGTGCACCTTCGCATTCTAAAACGCCAAGGAACAGAAGCAGGTCTATAAGTGAAACTGTGACTAGCGAAACGCTCCAAGAATCGAGGAGAAAACATAAAGATAGTCACCATTACCATCGACATTCACACAAGCATAAACATAAACACAAACACAAGCACAAGCAGAAAGATTCCAAGAGACATAAACCGAAGCGAATCACAAACGAACAATCTCAAGACGTTAACAGTTTGGATAGTGACTTAGACGAAGCCGATGGGTCAAAAAGCATTTCAGTTGCTTCGTCTGAATCTGGTACTCCTCCAGTAGAGGTCATTGTAGTTAGTAGTGATAGTAACACTTCTCCGGATTCGTCTAAAGCTTCGCGCATCGATCTGACAATGCTTCAACGTAAGACGAAGAGGCCTGTGTCACGATCGCGCTCTCGATCAAGATCTGTTTCTAAAGGAAAGAGGATCGTTCAAGATGAAGATCGAAGGCGATCTCGCTCTGGTCATACTGAACCACGTTCCTCACGAGATCGTTCACGTACAACAGAACGAACGAGGCAAGACGACCATCGTTCGCGTTCTCGTTCACGTTCAAGCTTAAAAGAAAAACATCGCTCGAAAAGAGAAAGACGTTTAGAAATTGATGAACGCGATCTGTCAAATTCGGAACTGGTTTCTACAAGAAGGAAAAGTTTGAATAAAGAAAAGAACCATCGGGGAAAGAGAAGATCACGTTCTCGTTGCCGTTCTCGTAGTCGATCACATTCTCACTCAAAAACCAAAGCAGCTTCAAAGACTCGCTCGGAGAAATTCGACAAAAGAAGGACAAAAGTGTACTCACGTTCTCGTTCAACGTCAGAGTCGTCGATAAAGCGGGAAGCGCCTTCGTCCTCACGAAACTCACGGTCACGAAGATCACGGTCACGAAACTTGCAGCCACGAAACTCACGGTCTCGCTCTTGCTCACGATCAAAACGTTTGTCACAATCGCGCTCGTCACGTTCACCACAAAATCACGCAAGTTCTTCTCGCGATTCACGTTCCCGCAAGCCATCACAATCAACGGATCATTCTGAATCCGACACAAGGGAGTCACATTCTCACACCAACGAAGACATCAAGAAAGAAATTGAGGATCTGGAATTTCGCATCACCGCTGATAAGAAGCGATTGCTAAAACTACTTATAAAGCAAGAACGGGCGAAGGTAGTTGATGTTACCGACCTCGGTGAAGTAACGGACAATGAGCCGGGGGTTGGTGACGACTAGCGCGGACAGCATAGTTTCCAGTCTCCTCGCTTGTCTTTTCGCAGAGCAGGCAAAACGATCGCAATTTAAAAAAGAGACTGGGAGCTGGGGAGACGGGCAGTATCTGCAGAAGATAAACGCTTTGTAAAGATTTTTAAAATGAAATAAGAATAAAACTAAACTTTTGTGTAGGACCAAAAACCCCTATTTTATGTTCCAATGTTGTTGTATAAAAGTCAACGACTGATTTTGGTAATAGCTTTTTCATAAGAAACCTGGTCGCGCAAAATTCAGGTTTCGTAGATTTTGAATTTTCCGTTTCTCGTTGTCATGGCAATATCAGTTTCCCCAAAATGCCTTAGATATAAAACCAAACTTAATGTATCAAAAGTAATGTATCAAACACGAGCGACAGTGTTTCATCGGGATATCAAAACACCGAGAAGAGAGTTGAAAATGTGACGCGCAGCGGAGTGTGTTTGACGAAATTTGAGGTGTTTGGATAGTCGATGAAACACAGTCTCGAGTGTTTGATATACCTTTCTCAATCGAAACGAAAAATACGGAGTAAACTGAGAATAAAATCGTACAATGACTATGCTAGTTAAGACCGGGTATCTAAACCTCCTTCATGGTTATGGTTTTCTTTTTTTAACTTGATGAGTTATTAATGAGTTTGAGAATCTAAGATCAACAACTGCCATAACTGTCATCGATACAATTAAGGGAACTACTAAAAAGCTAATTTGAAAATGATAGGTATAGTCCAAAAAAAAAAACTGTTTCGAGACACCTTAAACTGACAGCAAAAAAGACAATTGAAAACTACACCTGTTTATTCAGTGAGTTCTTTATTTGATTACTTTATGTATGTCAACAATAAGAAAAAGACAGTCGAACTCGTCAGGATTTTTCGTCCCATCCATACACCTATCGATACCTTTTACTCTTATTGAGATCTACCAACAACGGCTCCAGCGTGTCCGATATATAGGTTGGACTGTGTTTTCTCTATGTGTACTTTATCAATTTTTTTGACTTTTCTGTTCTTCTTCTTAGTTTTTTTTTTTACATCGTATTTTTCATCTGAAATCATCAGGTAACTGCCCTTTTATTGTGCAAAAGTTTCTTTTAAGATTTTTTATTTTTTTTTTTTACATCCAGAAACACTTATGATCACCACAAATGTTTTCAACATGAGGAAATTACCGTCCAGAGGAGTTATAGAAGTTTTATGAGCTTGTTCCGTGTTAACTGCCCGCCAAGACGGGAAATAGTTTTACACAGGTAAATAGTAAGAATACATCGAAGTTCTTGGATACGTTTTGAAAAGAGGACTTTGTCCAGCCATTGATAATAATCCAGCTCTTCTTCATTGAGTAGATTCAGCAACGTTTTCTTCTAAGTGTACAGGATCGGTTTCAACTTTTGCATCTGTGCATGTACTGAAAACGAAACAGGGAACAGAAAATAAGACTCAGGATTTGCGCGCCCTAGCCTTGTGATAACAATTAAGGTTGATACTCTTATAAATAAACGAAATGTAACTGGTTAATATTTATCAACTGGCTAGCGGTTTATCCGGTGAATAGCGCTATCCATGGCCACCTTTTTGAAAAACTGGGCCCAGGGTCCAGGTGTTTAAAGGGTGGATAACGCTATCCACGGGATAATAATTTAATAATAATTTATACATTTATTGGCGCTAAACTATAAAATTCTGCGCGTACTTATTAAAAATAAAAAGAACACAACAATCAAACAGAACAGTGTGAGAAGTACGCAACGCGAAGCGAGGAAGTCTTCAACTGTCTCACAGCGCGCGAAGTCAAGGAAGCTCACAGGGGGGGCCTCCGGCAGGCCCCCAAAGCACATTTCGGACACTAGAATCATGCCATCGAACGCAGGGACGCTGGCCAGGCCAGAGATGTAAGGCGGAGCTTCGCAGGGGCCGTACACCAGTAAATCACTATCCAGTTGATAAGTCTTAATAAAACATACTACACTATCCACTGGTTCATCCGGTGGTTAGCGTTATTCATCCTTTCGACAAGTAGGGCCAGGAGTATAAATGAGAAACGGCTATAGCTAGTTGTCAAGGTAACGGGTAAAAAAATGCCGTGTAGGGTGACCGGGGTGCGGACATTGTATCCATCTACAGCTCTCTTCCTAGTTCTAAGAGTGAAAAGATACTCTACCTTAACCTTACCTTTTCTGTGCGAGATCATGCAGTTCGACAACTGTATTTAGATAGGAAATATCTGGACGGACGGCTTTTCTTAATCGCTACAAAAATATGCAGGTAGAAATCACTTTACCATTCAGGCAACGTGAGGAACAAATATGATGTTATACTGTGAAAGCTGTTTTGTGTGCATAACTTTAAAGTTGTCGCGGAAAAAACAATGAATAAACAGCATGAATCTAGACAAGCTCTTAGCTTGAAGTTGCAATTACTAGACCCTTACTAGATTTTACCTCTCTAAAGGATCCTCTTGGACGGATTATTGCATGAATTGCTCGAATCGGAATCGCCAGAAATGATAAAAGAGCCAATAGCCACGCAACAGCTTGTGCCCAGTCGGGGTAAGTGTATCCGTCGAAGTGGAGTCTCTTCCATTGAGTAACACTTCCAAGGAAAATTAACTGTTAAAAATATGGAAAGTAATAAGTATAACACGCGCGCTGATTGGTTTGAAAACGCGTTCCACTAATAACACGCGCGCTGATTGGATTGAAAACGTATTCAATCAGACCGTTCTGTCAACTTTGTCCCGAGGTCTCTTTTCATTTAACGGAAATTTTGCATTGCGACAAACGAAACTGAACAACTCAGTAAAATTCTCATTTTTAATCTTAAGACACGGATAAAATAGATTAGAGATCTGCATAGTATGATTGGTTGTAGCTCAGGCTGGGATTTTTAAGAGACATCCGATCGTCTTCCACGTTTTCGTTGAGGTTGCCAAAACTTCCCCGTCCCAGCGAGTACGTAAGTACGGGAGGAGGGAGGGGGGAGGGGGTGGATGTGCTTTTTTCGCCTAGTTTTTACGAATAATCGTATTCCACTCCACTCTAACTCCTTATAGTAAGGATTTAATCGCTACCTAAACTTGCTACGGTAATTATTTTTTTCCGTAGCGCCCTTTCACTTGCTTTATAAGAAACTAATTATATGCCTTCTCCACGATCTATGGTCTTACCGTTCCAGCTAAAGGTGTTATATACTTCCAGCAGATGATAAAATACATGTTTGGTTTCTTTCCGATCATCGAGTAGATATTTTCACAGAATTTGTTTACGCCTGTAAAGTAAGAAATGTAAAGTAGAAATTGATTTAATTTTTCATTTTAAACTTCCACTTGCTGAGTTCGACGATTTTCATAGTGAGAAAAAAAAGATTTAAACAGTTAATCGAATTATGATTGGATTAGTGATCATTCATGAAAGGATGACTTTAGTCAATAATTCAAATAAATATCCCCAATGAATCAACAGAGACTACGTCGACATATAAACTTTTTTAACAAGGTTTTCATATATATTTTAATAGCTCCTCGTCTGTCAAAGCACTGAGTTATATTTCAGCAAAATACTTCAAACGGTTGAATTCGAGGTCATATGAATCATGTGTACCCAGATTTAAAACCTGGGTATCACGATTCATCTGACCTCGGACTCAAAAGTCGTTCTTTTTGTCATAACAAATTCTTAAGATGGCGGCCACAAAAGAACATTATGACGTCATGACTAAAGTTTCAAACTACGCATAGAATCCATTACATTTATTATTATTATTGTTACAGAAAGGTATCAATTTTTCGATTTTCTTTCCTAAGGCATGTTCCTATCCTACCATATCCCCAACTGACGGCTACAGCCTCAAAAATAACCACAAATACTAAAGACAAGCCGCCACTTTGGCTGTCAAATATATTTAGAACGTAGATTCCACCCTGTTGAAAGTTAAAAAACAAATTAGAATATCCGGGTACGTAAGTTACAAATACGAGGCCAACTGTAAACACTGAAGGGATAGGAATGACAATTTGCTGTTCGCCGGCAATCAAAAGTTATACAAGGCTCGAGATCGTGAAGATATATATATTTGCCCAAATAACAGTTCCCATTTTAACCCTTCAGACCCCTCTTACTAGGTTCGTATTTGACATGTACATGCCTCCTGCATACTGCTAGGTTTGGCATTGTCGAAAGCTTACTGAGTGAAAGTAGAGAGAGACATCTTAATTTCTTTAGTGGTTAAATCATAGGGGAAAACTACGCATCATTTTTTCATTTTCTTTCCTAAGGCATTTTCTTTCCAAAGTGGTTAAATCATAGGGG
Source organism: Oculina patagonica (assembly GCF_052425735.1). Lineage (NCBI taxonomy): Eukaryota > Metazoa > Cnidaria > Anthozoa > Scleractinia > Oculinidae > Oculina > Oculina patagonica. The sequence goes on along the minus strand of NC_135771.1, from coordinate 9,371,028 downwards.
AAAGCTACGCATCATTTTTTCGATTTTCTTTCCTAAGGCATACTGCTAGGTTTGGCATTGTCGAAAGCTTACTGAGTGAAAGTAGAGAGAGACATCTTAATTTCTTTAGTGGTTAAATCATAGGGGAAAAGATCCGCCTATAATATGACAAAAAAGACAGTCAGCCCGCCCTCATGGGGTGTGCATGTTGGATAAAGTATAGTCATACTTGCGATTCTTGATCATGTTGATACGAGCAAATGTTCTTATGCTGTCTACGTATACATACCTGGGTGACGCAAGACAGTCCGATAAGATACTGGATGATACATAGGAAAAGCAGACACAATCCCTTGTAAGATCGAAGTTTGCTAAAGCCAGCCATTAACGCTGCTATGACTGTTTCGGTGAACACAAACTAGGGTAAATTAAAGTTGCAGTAAACAAAAAATGTAAATTGCTAAATTAAATTGTCAATCAATCAATCAATCCATAAATCAATCAGTCAGTCAGTCAGTCAGTCAGTCAGTCGATCAATCAGTCAGGTCAGTCGCTAAAAGAATCTAACCTGGCTGCCAAGTCCGATAGTAAACAGCATAAAGAAAAACATAACCGCCCAAAATGAAGCAGCAGGCATTTGCGCAAGTCCCTCTGGGTAGGCCACAAATCCGAGTCCGGGTCCTACAAGTTAACAAAGAAAAAGGGTTTGAAAAAAGAAGAAAAACATCTTGAAGTATAGGCTTTATTAAAAACAGTAGTAACAGTAAGGCCATTTGTGCCTTTTTATTTGATCGGTAGCCTAGCTTTTTATTTCCAGGGTAAAGTTGTCCGTGAGCCGATAGACACTTATCCGGGTTTAAACAGTAACAATTACAAGGGTTTTTCCCAGTTTGGGTCGTGAGAGAGGTTCCGCCTAAAAGAAGCAATTTCAGCCTGGAGGGTAGAGATTCTAGGGTGGAGATACTGAAAAACCGTCTCTGTTCCCGTTGACGAGAAGGACCCATTCTCATCTCCGATTTCAAGGGAAACGTACAAAGATTGTTCAGTTACAATGCTTACCTGAAGAAACCACTTCGGAGACTTCCTTATTAAGTGTGTGAGCCATGAAACCAATCACACTGAAAATGGCAAATCCCCCGAACAAGCTTGTCAAACAGTTGATCGTCGCTACAACTACAGCGTCCCTAAGGAACAAAAAACACTAACCCTGTGCTTAAATATCCCAGTAGCGATCTCATTTTCAGCTACATTACAAGATCACGGGAACAAAGGCCAGTGCTTGATACTCACTTTTCACAGTTGTTGTGAAACTCGTTGTAGCTAGCAAAAGTGACAAGTCCTCCAAGACCGACACTAAGGGAGAAAAAGATCTGCGAGGCAGCGTCGATCCAAACCTAAAGGGGACACGAGAAATAGGCCAAAGAAAATTGTTTTTTCTAAATTTGTGGTCGGTAATGGATTAAAAATAAACCAAGAATAACTTAGTTTTTAAAGAAAATGCTGTGATGTGTCTGCGGGCAAGTTCAAAACTTAGCTAATTATCAATTTTTAGCTGTCAAAGGTAGTAGGGAATAATGTTTCGAGCGTTAGCCTTTGTAAGAGTAAACTAAATTATTTTTAGTTCATCCTACCTGTGATTCCAAAAGTTTGTTGAAGTCAGGTTTGAGGTAAAATATGATTCCATCGACTGCGCCAGGCAGGGTGGCCCCCCGGACAAGCAGGGCGAGTAGTACAATGTAGGGGAATATAGCGGTGAAATAAGCAACCTGTAAAAAGGAGGGGAGGAAGCGAGAAGTAATTTATAGCACGATACACTCAGTGCCAAACAAAATGTTTGCCCCCTTACATGGATTGTTACTACTCTCAATCTCGTACCTCGAGTCTTCGTTCCTTACGGCGCAAACTTGACGAAACGAGTGACTCTCGAGATCGAGTTCCGTTGCAAGATCGATTTTTATTGGTCTCAAAAATTATGAAAAATGACCGAAAGTAAAAAACCAAGGAGCTTGTTGAGTCATATTATGGCAGTAAGACATGCGCAAAGACAACCGGAAGTCTGATATTTTTCAGGGACTTCCCAAACTTTCCAGGGTCGCTCGTTTCACGAACGCTGAATCTGAGTAGGAAGTTAGGTTTACCTTTAAATGTAAAGAATGCGTATCATGAGTTTACCTTGCCAAAAGACTTGATTCCCTTGTAGAGACAACAGAAAACAGCAAGCCAAGCAATTAGTAGACTTGCTGCCAGCGGCAACCGGATTTCACCTGGTTCATCAATGCCACTTGATAAGAGAAGAATATAACGCCTAGCAACAAAAATATTGATGTAAACAAGTTAGTAGAAAACAGAAAGTAGTGATGTTTCTTCTTGCATTGCTTCGGCTTTACCACAGGGTAGTACTGTCTTATATAGGGCATGGGGGTATGGTTTTCACCCGTTTTGGTTTGAGGGTATAGATTTTTAAAGGAAACCTCCACTCTTACGACAAGTTGACGTTGAATTATTTGAAATAGTGCCTACATTCGAATTTTAATAATAATAAAATGGAAAATAATATGGCTTTAAAACTTCCCGCGCGACGCCATTTTGGATTTTATGGCGTGTAATGGTTGCTCAATTGTTTCACACAAAGATCCTCTGCTCCTAAACAATAGCGGATACCATTACACGCCATAAAATCCAAAATGGCGGCGGGCGGGAAATTGAAAAGCGAAAATCTTTTCCTTTTTTTGTTACAATATTCGCCCTTGTCTCTTGAAATTTGGAGTTTATACATTATTCTAAATAATTCAACGTCAACTTTTCGTAAGAGTGGAGGTTTCCTTTAACCATATGTTTAATTGTGAAGAAGGATATGGATTGTGCACTATGGTAAGCAATAAGGCATAATTTTTGGCAGAAACTTTTTTTGTGATTGTTGTTGTTATTCGTTTCTTGAGAAGTCAGGAATTTAAAGCCCTTGTCAAATGTTTACGTGAACCGAAGCAGTTCTTGGTTACAATCGATATCTGGTCTGTAATTGGGAATAGATTTTGAGGTCAGGCCTGAAATAAGGTAGAGAAAATCGTATATTTTGTTCTGACATACGGTAAGGGTTTCAAGAAGCACACCGCAAACCGTATTCTCACCTAAAATCGTATATTTTGTTCTGACATACGGTAAGGGTTTTAGGAAGCGCACCGCACACCCTCACTCAAATTTTGCGACTTAGTGCAACCGCCCTTGATTTCCACCCAGTAATGACTGGTCGGTTCTATAATTACTTCGGCTTTAGCCTTAGAACAGTCTTAGCTTACATAAAACAAAAACAAACAAACAAACAATGACATCAAGAAATACTCACTCCCAAAATTCCTCACTAGGAGAAGTCAGCTTTATCGTGCAGTTCAGCGGCTGACCAATGGAAGTGCAGTTTGACGTGAAATTCCCCCAGGCCTCACTAAGAAAACAATATTGAAAATGAGACAACAGAAAGCTCACTGTAATTAAGACAATCGAGATACTGTAATGATTCGACTTAGCGCCCGGGCGCTTATTTACTTTTTTGCACCTAAATGGAGGGCGCTCATTCGAGACAGGGCGCTTATCTAATTTTTTTGGGAAACAACCAAATGTTCAAAACAAAACTTTAATAAATATTAAAATAACCAACAATAACAAAAACTGTAGCAGTAACAATTTGTTGAAACATCAGTTACTTTTAAAAGAATTGTTCATTTTAGTAAATATATACATGTTCGGTACGGTGAATTTTCATGAGTTTATGACTTCAGAAGGGCAGTTATCCACAATAGGGGCGCTTTTAAGAATGAGGGCGCTTTTAAGAATGGGGGCACTTATTAGAATGGGGGCGCTTACTAGAATAGGGGTGCTTATTGACAAATACGCATTCGGAAGGGGGGCACTTATTAGGAGGAGGGCGCTAAATCGAATCATTCAGGTAAACGTTTAGCAGGAGGAGTGGTTAGAGCAGTTTTCAATTGAGTGTCGAAAAACCAAAACCAAAGTAATTACTCTGGCCAATCACAAAAGACACGGACAATCCAGTGAACCAATCAAAACTCGAAGCAAATACATGTAACCGGCACGAAGCGCGGGAAAACGTGCGCGAGCGAGTCACGATTGGTTTTGGTTTTACTCCTGATTGGCTGAGAAAGTGGCGCCAGATTTTTAAGCCAATCACTAAGCGCAGTAATGCAAAACCAAAGCAAACGCAATTTACTTTCGACACTCAAGTGAAAACCGCTCTAGTGATTCTAATTTTTGCAACATTTTCTTACCTGCAAGTTGCAGTGTTCCAATAGTTATCGCAAGATTTCCATGGAACGTCAGGAGCAAACGAGTGATAGAGATAGTTAAGACTCCATGCTATGACCACGTTGTAATAAACAGAAATGAAAAACGAAGTGATAACCGTCACAATTCCGAGACCTGAAAAAGATAACAGCACGATTTTCACTAAGAATTCAATTAGAAAACTCTGAAAAATAATGAAAGGCACCACTCCCTGGAAGGTGAACAACATTTCTTAATATAATGGTCACATTTAAGCTGGGATATTATCTCTTGTACAGTATAAGTAATAAACAGTACCAAATGAAAGTACTACTCGATAGCTTCCGTTTCAGTCACACAGTAGGATTTTATCCACAAGATGTTAACGCTAGATCCACCTTGTACAGCATAATGAACAGTACCAAAAAAAGGTACTACTCAATAGCTTTTATTTGAATGGTAACACGCTAGGTTTCATACACGGACTTAAAAGCTAGAGTAGCCTTTTATACCATAGATACTGAGATTTTCTCACGAAAAAACGATTGCGTACAAATGATACGTAAAATTCATTAGCCAATAGGAAAGGCGAACGATGAAAACTAACTAGTGAAAAAACGTCGTTCGTCCAATCACAATCGCGAACGACGAAAACGCACTTGTGAACAACACGTATCGCCATTTTGATTCTCGTCGATCGTTAACACCGGCGACATGGCGGAGACACGTTCAAGGTTTGTTTGTGTTTTAACGGCTCCACTGAGTCGTTTATATTGCAGAACAGGAAAACCAAAACACTATAAAGAAAACGAAACAAGACGGCCTTGTTGTCACAACGTTTCTTCAAACAACCGAAATTCCTCCTGCCGAGTTGAATAAACCTTTGAGGAAATTCGCACAAAGGAAGGACAAGAATACGGGCCGTCTTCACTCCGAGAGATTGTAGCGAGTTTTGATTTAGATGATGACTAAGACACTGCAGGTTTGTCCTTGGTTTTGGCAGACTGTTTTCTTGATTTATTTTCGTAAAAGTTCGCTCGAGTTCGCGTTGAGTTACTCAGCGTTTAGCGCTGTTTTGTTGTGTTAAAACATTAAACTGGAACTTGCAAGTTTTGTACAAGTCTCAGTCAGGTTTTCTATCAAAAGTTGTTTCTGTAAAAGTTGTGAGAATATAAACTGACGTCTCATTTCTTGTGCTACTTCATTAAGATGTGATTTTGCAAGACAAACATGTTTTAGTTATTTTAGTTTATGGCAGATGAATGGGTTTCCTAAACACGCGCGTAACTGATAAAAAGTCGAGCGATTTAATTTGCTTTTCAAAAACCTCAGTATCTATAAAATAAACAAATTACACCATGGAAAATGCGCGCGTACGATTTTTATTCACGAGTTGAGTAGTATCAGAAAACGAACGAGTGAGCGTAGCGAACGAGTGAGTTTTCTGATACAACTCTACGAGTGAATAAAAATCGTACAAAGCATTTTCCATGGAGTAATCTCTATATACTGCACAGCATAATAAACAGTACCAAATGAAAGTACTGCTCGATAGCTTCCATTTGAATGGTAACAAAATAGACAGTGGACTTAAAAAGTTATAGCACATCGCAAAGAAATAAACTAACGCACGTTAAACTTTGCCAAATATTCGCTATGAAACTAAATGTTTGCAAAGAAATTAATTCTTTGCTACTGAATGACAAAACCATAGCTTCCTTGCAGCTAAATGTGTCTCCCGGGCGTCATAAATTAAAGTTACAAGCAGACAAGATTGAAAACTGTTCCGCCGAACCATATTTCAAAAGCCCACATCGCAATCCGTTTCAATCTTCGACACTTTTGGCCATCCGTACCTTCTTTTGCATTTGGTGTGTTATTTAAATATTCCTTCACTGTTTTAAGAGGTTATTTTATACATTTAAACAAATTTGATGGTCATTTCCTATGCCTAAGTTTGGCTAAAATCCGTGACACGGTCCCTTTAAATGGTCACACATAGTGGGTTTTATCCATAGACTTAAAAGTTAGAACCAACTTGTACTGCTGAACACTTTACTTGAATAGTTCTAACACAGACTTACAAAGCTAAGGACACCTTGTATAGCACAATGGACTGCTCAATAGCTCTAGCTTTGTTATTTTATCAAACAACACGTTCCTAGTGATTCAGTAAGTACTCCTGGTCTAGAACAACATTACAAAACATGTGTTAAGTTTGCGCTACTATACATGATATACCTTTGAGCACGGGGCAAACCACTGCCCAAGCTTTGACGGGACCGAGGCTCAGATATTGTCCGAGCGCCAGCTCAAGATAGAAAAGTGGAATCCCACAGGTTATCAGGGTCAGGAAATAGGGGATAAGGAACGAAGCTGTGGAAAAAAATATAGAAGATACGAACAGTGAGAACAATGGGACTGTTTTAACAACATTGGTTTCTGCCGTATCTATTTCTCGCCGTCGTGAAAAGAAAAATATTAAGGCTTGCTTTCAAACTCTTGAGTTCACTTGCATGGCGCCGTGCCGTTGCTATGAAACCAAGACTTTGATTTAAGTTTAGCATTACTGGCTAATTTTATACAGATAGATACTATTTAATTTGTTCATTCTAAAACTGACCCAAGACGGTGTGAGCCAAAGGTCGTCCATTTATTATTAATACTAGAAATAGCTGACACTAGGTTGCCCCCGAAGTTTCGACGATGTTTATCGGTTTTTCTCTGCTGTTCATCCTTTTCTACAATTCAGACATTTTATTAGAAATTAATTTTCTATTTTGGATGATTATTAATTATGATACGGTAAATCATTTAATTACAAGAACGCAACAGCATCTTGACATCATTTTGTCATGTTTTGCTGTGGTGGGGGATCTCAGCTAGACTCAAGCTAGACTTTAGAAAAAGTCCGTCGTCTTTATTAATTTAACACGGTCGACCTATCGCGACTTGCGTGGCTCGTTTTCGCGACTTCATCGCTTTGAATGGGCCGCTTTGCGGGCTCGAATCTAACGCGCCTGCCGCGAGTTTTAAATAATCACAATGCATCTCGAGATCTCTTTTGAATTTCTTTTCTTGATGCCGCATAAGTTTTCTCCATTCAAGTAGTTTGTGGCTGGTAAATCACGGTCAGTTGGACAAAAGCTTTCTTATCGTAAATCACGGTTCATGACAACGATCAACTTTTTAAAAGGAAAGGTCCGAAAGGATACCGAAAGAATTTCTCACCTTTGACAATGAAAACGCTTGACTTTCTAAAAGTCGCTCCGACTCGCTCGCTTCTGGTTTCCGGTTTCGCCTGCCGCGAGTCTTAAACAATTATCTCGAGATCTTTTTTTAAGTTTCTTGTAAATCTCGTCCGGAGGTAGACTGATCAAGGCTTTTCTCCGTTCAAGTAGTTTGCGCTTGGTAAATCGCGGTTTTGGACTAAGGCTTGCTTATCGTAAGTCGCAGACAAATTTGAAGATATGGCTTGATATGTTCGTAGGTGTTCCTAGACTAATTCTTCTTCGGCCACTCAGATGTAAAAAATGTGGATTTTCTTACTTCTCTGCGAGTTACTTGGTTAATTATCGCGAAGTCTTTTCAACAATTGCATTGCTTTCGGCTTTTCGACATTGTGAAATGAATAGGCCTCGAATAAAACCTCAAATTATCTTTTTCAAAATTCTGCCCAACTGCAATCAACGTTTACAAGCGTCGTTTGTTTGCTTGTTGTCATCCGTGCACGTGCTCATGCTTGGGCTGTCATCATTACCCAATCATCGTTAGTTTCGTCATCATTGACCAATCACCGTATGTCGGCATTTTACAACTCCCTATACCTACTTGCGGGCTTTCAGCTTGTCGGCATTTTACAACTCCCGAGACTATTTGCGGGCAAAAATTGATCAAATCGAGATTTTCCCCAGTATATACTATATTTATAACCCACCCATTAATTTTTGCGCGCGCTCATTGGACAAAATGCATCACGTGGTACAAAATCGGACGACGGGTATCAGCGAATATACCCCGTCCGATTTGATATCCGTCGGCCCGATTTTGTAGGCAGGCACAAAACAAACGAATGAAGTCACCTTATTTAATTCTAACTTTTAATGAAATCACAGAGTTCAAAATCACGTAAAGCAATCAACTTACATTTGTTTCAACCACAGTTACGCCAGTTTTATTACGTAGGTTTTTTCCTATAAATTTACTGGCGATGAAACGCGTTTTAGAAATAAGTCAGAGGGTTATAAAATAAATAAACCCCTTTCTGGCTTGCTGGTGTATTGGAGGATAATGCCCTTGGATGAAAGATTGTCCTCAAAATTTCACAGTTGCCCTCGAAGCTTCGCTTCTCGTCCAACTGTTCATTTTTCGACAATCTTTCAGCCTCGGGCATTATCCTCCAATATACCAGCCGCCTTAAGGGGTTTATTTACTAAATATACTCTATATTCGCGCGGATTACGATGATGCCTCCTCGGGTTTTGTGTCCACATTATGATGATTTTAATTTTGAGTACTTTAGTTAGGCAAAAGAATCTAGCATTAAGCTAGCATAAAATTGCAAAGTTTATTTGGCAATTTATGTCCTAGAAAAAAATTAAAATGGAACGTTGTTACAGAAAAGGACTTCGCCGAAATCACAAATGCCACATTTCAAGAGAAGGCCTGGTTACAAATTAATCCTTATTCTGATACGTTTAAATTGTAAACTGTTTCCGTTTACACATGTAAGTAACATAAATATGTCTAGGAGGTTTACTCAGTCATTTTATATAGTTGTTACGTTTATCATAATGGGACATTTGAACATTATAATGACATTCGTTTAGCAAAATTGTGTGAAACATTGGGCGAGCCATTGAAAGTGGCGGGAGTTTCTGAAAGATTCCGTCGCAACAAAGCGTGCATCTTCTAAGAGAAATAAACGCAGTAATGTAACATTAAATATGGTAAATCCTACCTCCTCCGTTCTTGTAGCAAAGGTAGGGAAATCTCCAAATGTTTCCTAAACCGACGGCATAGCCGACGCATGACATGATAAAGTCGGCTTTTTTGGTCCACTTTTCCTTGTGTTCCACGATTATGATCGAGGTCTCACTCTCCATTAAATTAACGGGATGGACTGTGTTCAACATCTTGGATATTTTAACGTCCAATCATATCAGTTTCACGTCTCAAGTCATAATCGAATGATTCGACCTCCATCCGCTGTTTACTAACCGCTTAGCTAACTGCAGATGGCGAATTTACGCGTGGAAGAAAAAATCGTTATTTGAGCAAATTTAAATACGCGACCAAGCGCGCGGCGAAAAAATGAAAGTTTTTCGTTAATGCAACCAAATTTAACTTTGTGAACATGTTCCAAACTCAGAAATACTTGAACATCCTAGAACACTCGCTGACGAGCTAACTCTAGCCACATATTAGGAACTAAAAACGGCCTAAAAACTATTGTTTTTACTGCTAAATACAGGTCGCGCAATTCACGCGTGAAAAACTCGTCATTTGCGCGCGAGCAATTTTAACCCTAGCGCGCGCTGAAATTGAAAGCACAATGCGCGCGCTGAAACCAAAAAAACAATCATTGTTTTAGCGCGAAATTTGTCTCATGTACGTTTTTAAAAATTTCAAATCGATTGGCAAACGTTCAAGGTGACGCAAAGAATGTTAATTGTACTAAAACCGCAGACGCAGACTAGTGGATTTCAATCAAAATCTTGGAAGCACAAGTAAACCAAAGTAAACAAACAAAAAATCAGGGGGTTGTCCAACACGCAATCTTTTAACCTTTTTTTTTTTGGGGGGGGGAGGGGGGGGAAGGAGAGAAGCCCTGGGAACGGGGTTGGCAATCTTTCGGAGAAAATGCGTGACGAGTCCGAAGGACGTCTGCATAGGAGACATGGGAGGGTATAATATCACGCGCGATTTTACGAAGTTGTCGGCTTGGTTACATTGGTTCTTTTTGGTTCCGCCGACATGTCGCTTCAGCTTCCAAGCCGGTTTTGATTGAAATCCGCTAGTCTGCTGGATACGGTGGCCCATATAGGATTTGAGCAATTTTTTTTTCGATTGAAATTTTAACTCAAATTTCAGTTACAAATATCCGTATTGTGTAATTGTCTAAGCGTACAACTCGGATATATACTAAAAAATCTTAGTTGTAAACATCGTTCAATGTACAACTCGGATTTTTACCGCAAAAATCCGAGTTGTTAAATTTCCAAAAACACAAGTCGGATTTTTGCGGTAAAAATCCAAGTTGTGTTTTTGGAAATTTAACAACTCGGATTTTTGTGTTAAAAATCCGAGTTGTGTTTTTGGAAATTTAATAACTCGGATTTTTGTGTTACAAATCCGAGTTATGTTTTTGGAAATTTAACAACTCGGATTTTTGCGGTACAAATGCGAGTTGCAAATTCTGAAATGTTCACAACTCGGATTTTTGCGATAAAAATCCGAGTTGTGTTTTTGGGTGTTAAAAATCCGAGTTGTACATTGAACGATTGTTACAACTAAGATTTTTTAGTATAAATCCAAGTTGTACTCTTAGACAATTACACAATACGGATTTTTGTAACTGGAATTTGAGTTAAAATTTCAATCGAAAAAAAAAATGCTCATGTCCTATATGGGCCACCGTAGCTGGATATTAAATATTTTTTTAAATGTATATATGAGTGCCGGAAGTAGGCAATACTGCCGATACACCAAATCTCCTAGGATATTCACCCTTTTAAAGGAAATTTGGGAGGGTTCCCACGGGGCAAAGAAAATTCTTGACCCCGGTGGGATTTGAACCCACGACCTCCTGATTAGATCTACCGACGCTCTACCGACTGAGCAACGAGGCCAGACGGGAGCAGGTCGGGGTAATTTGGATAGTGAATCGCGGTAAGTATACAAGTGATATAATACAGTGGAACCTCGATTTAACGAAACCCTATATAGCGAAGTCCTCGATATAACGAACGATATTCTTCGCCCCAGTAATAGTAAAATATATGGATAAATACCTCGATACAACGAAACCTCGTTGTAGCGAACATATTTTGAAGTCCCTTGGCTCTTCATTTAATCGAGGTTCCACTGTATCACTATATCTATATCTGCTAGTCTGCGTCTGATATTGTAAAGATTACGGAGTTTGATACTTTTAGAAGGTACACGTCTGGGAAATTAGAAAAATAGTCATTTTTTGAGTCGCTGTCAAATATTTAATATTTCATTCGCATCGAACGACGACAATTTTTATATCAATTTGTTCATAAACATTTCTAGTTTTCTAGTTCCCTCGATTTATCTGGAAATGAAATGCGAAATCAAGGGTATAATGACCACAGTACAACTGATTGGTATGGAACGAAGCCGGGTTGAAAAATGATCTTGATTTTGAAGCGAATATTTCAATTTCGGGACGTAGCTGATAACTCTACTCTACACTGCCGAAAGGTGTAGTCCTTTATCGGGTAAAATATGCAAAATCCCATGTACGTTTTCAGTATTTCAAAAGTTATGTCCATTTGTATCAACACATGTGCGAGTAATAACGAAATTTTCTGCTTATATCGTCGTTATTACTTTCGCATGTGCCGTTATTACTTGCCCCTGTGTTTACTAGGGATAGTACCTACGAACCAACAGACTCGACAGAGTTTAACTACTTTAATCCACTCTCGTATTCACTCACTTACAGTGGGTGTGAAAAGAGCTAGAACCGTGATAAATTGTAGTGAAACCTTAATTCTTATACTTCATTCTCTACATTGTGATTGGTCGTTGCTAAGCAATAATATAAAAGGTTATTCAAGGTTACATCGATGAAAAAACTTAATCAATAATGTCTCAAAATCGCAAAAGGGGTGCTAAATTAACCATATGGAACTCAATTCTGTTTACAACAGCGGCAATCTTTGGCTCATGAGCTAGTACAGTTTCACATAAACACCGCTCATTATAATATCTGAAATGTTCAGTCTGCTGAAAATGGAAGGGAAAGGCCTTTTTTCAAACAAACAGCTTTGTCACGGCACTCAGCTTGATGTCACATACGACGGAGAACTCAAATATTCAAAATGCTCTGTTTAAATAACGAATGACACTATCAATCTGGAAATTTGCAAAAAGATATATTTTTAGTTTATCTTACGTCTAATGACAACGAAAATGTAGTAGGCCTAGTAAATTTTAATTTCGGAATTTTATGACGTAACATGAAAACCAAGAGTTGGAAGTCTCTTTAGCTATAATGTTCATTGTCTCTCTTAAAGGAGCAATGTTACGGGAATTTCGCAGAGTTTTGGTCTAAACTGTTCTGCAATTAGTGGTAGACAACTAAAACCCTAAATACATTATCTTTCAACATCTAAAGGAAGATATAACCTTAATTTGCGAATACAAATCAACCTACGGCAATAAATATCGATTTTTTGATGACGCGCGGAAACAATTTGAAAACGTTAGTCTAACTTTTTCAAGTTGCAATCCGTTTCCATCCGCAGCCAAAGATGCTCGTTAACAGTTTCAGTGCTCTAATATAACAATTTTTAATAAAAATGGACTATTATTTTTAGGTTTCCTGTGACACAAATATAAATTCTGGCTGTTCAAAAACCTGTTAAATCCGTGATTTAGTCCCTTTAATGCCACTTTATTCTCGTTTTATAGCACGTATCTTGTAAGCAGAAGGGAACTGGATGAGAGCGCCCTTCGGGCTAGGTGGGTGACCATCTCCACCTACAAAAGTGAACTTTTGAAGCATCCACGAGGCAAACAAGAATAGCTCAACTTTAGCCAGGGGTTCACCGGCGCAGACTCGGCGTCCAGCTCCAAATGGATAGAAGTTGGCTTGGTTGGTGACCAGGCTGCCGTCTTGACTGATATAACGGTACGGGTTGAACTCAGTGGGGTTTTCCCAGCATTTGGGATCTAGATGAATAGACTGCGTGTCGGCAAAGACGTACGTATCTCTAGGGACACGGTAACCACATAGCGTGGTATCAGTCATAGTGACATGAGGCACTGCATTGGGCACCGGGTTTCCAAGCCGTAGCGTTTCTATGATCGTTGCTTGGACGAGGGGAAGATTGGCGCGGTCCTTCAGGGAGGGGCTCCGCTTGCCAACTACTTCATCTAACTGGCACTGAATGTCCCCTTGATATTTTGGATACTTGACCAAGAAGGAGATGAGCCATCGTAACGTGGTGTTTGTAGTCTCGTAGCCGGCGAGAAACATGTCTTCGATGGTCATAACAAAATGGTCATCTGAAAGGCGGACGGCTCTTCCCTCATCACTGTCGCACTGGGCTTCATGTTTGGCGAGAAGGAGGCCTGAAATTAAATCTCGCACAGGCGCGACTGGATCGAATTTGTTTTCTCTCTGACGGAATATTTTGCGATTGATGTCATGTATTTTTAAAAACGGCTGGATATTGCGATCGTAGGCCTTTTTGAACAGATAACGTGCCCACGGGAAAAAATCTAACAAGGTTACTAGCGTGATATCATCATTAGCTACAAAGCCTGCATTCAGTTTTAAAATCATGTCCAAATCTGAGTTGGTTGTGTCGCTTTCCCCTCCATAAGTGATTCCGCAAATAACATTAGCAACGCTACGCATCAAGCAATCTGCGGGATCAAAGGGTTTTCCAGCTTGTTCTTCCATGAACTGCACAAGTTTCTGTGCCTGGGTTGACACCCTGCTTTCGATCAGAGGAATGTCCGAGAGGTACTGGCGCAAAGCTGTAGTGAAGAGTTTGCGCTGAAACTTCCAGGCAGGGCTATAATTGCCAATGACTGTACTCTTGCCTCCTGTAATTCAAAAGTTAAAGTCTGTGAGAACTGCGTCGTTAGTCATGATGATGATGATGATGATGATGATAATGACAAAAGTTTTATTCAGAGTACTTCACGGAGTTACTCTTCGCTTGTGAATAACTTAAGAAAATACAAAGTGAATATGTGACTAAAATTACGGTAAATTATCTAAGTGTAAAATTTACAATGTAAAGATAAGTTACCTAAAGTACTACTTGGAAATGTTACAATTAATTTAAAAAACCTTTATTACAATGAGGATTTAACTCTCTGAAATTAAGTCTTCCTTGTGGCCTTTACAAATGAAAGATAATCAGTCAAGTGTCTAACGCTGTCTGGCAGAGAGTTGAAAGATCGAGAAGCCAGTGCAATAGAGGGGCGTCTGATAAACGCAGATTATAACATAGCTAGCGAAGCGCAAAAAAATTTAGTATACGTGAGCGTGCACAAAATCCAATCAGTGCACGCTGAAAGCGTGCGCATAGGGTGAGTAAATTGCATTCTCTCGCGCGAGTTTTTGGCGCGGGTTTAAATCTACATTTCCACCGGCAATTTTATAAAACAATTGGTTCATACTTTAGCCTGCATGAGAGTTATGGTGCACTTGGGAAGTTTGGAGAGGACTCAAGAAGCTAGAGTTGCTCTCGGCTATCGCCTCGGGCAACTGAACTTTAACGTTTCTTTCGTGCTCTCCAAACTTCCCGCGTGTACCATAACTCGATAGCGCACGCTAAAGGGTGAACCAATTGTTAATTGTAAGAACATTCATGGAGAGTGAAATTCCAGTTGTAAACGCTTTGGACAGCCCACACTCTCATTATACAGTACTTTATGAGTCATTTTCAGTAAGCATAATTCTATCCTTTTCTATATTCCCTACCTAGGGTTTGGGTGTAAAAGGCATAGGTTTGTGGTCTTCCGGCGTAATCAACAGATTTCTTTACTAACATCTCATTAACAGCCTCAGGAGATGACGCCATAACGATCTTGTAGCTTCCAACTTTCAGAGAGAAAACTCGACCATATCTGTCTCTAAGACTGAAAATCAAGTGAAAAGAAATTGACTGTAAGATTATTTGGCCATAAAACAAAACAAAAAAACAGTTTACATTTTGTATTAGTCCTTTCTAACTTCCCAGGAGTCTTTTGCTTTGTGTTCTTCGCGGCGATCCAGGTTGCTTGTTGCTCTAAACAATCTACACGTGATCTTTGTTCACGTCTCATTAATTCCTGTAGTTAGTTCCCAGTCTTACTGGTGGAGCGCAACAGCAGTACAGATTCTGCCGACCGCCTCATGACATAAGGCGATAGACTGACGTTATCGCATAAAACGAATACTGCATACTGAAGCGTGCTCGGGGGGAAAGGGGGGGGGGGGGGGGGGCATGCAAGCGGTGCGACTGTTTGTATGTTCGAAATATAAGGAAATGTATGAGGATATCATCATAACAGTACTGCTAGTAATGTCTATAAGTAAGCTCAAAATAAACGTAAATCTACCTCAGTTGTTCTCATACATTTCTTTATATTTCGAACATACATACAGTCGCACCGCTTGTACTTTGTGTGGGGCCCCCTGTTCGTGTTTGTTTAAAAAAAGTGATTGTGTCCACCGATCATGGTTGAAATATGGGTTGATGAGAAATGAAATTTATTTAACAAATTATCGAAATTATGGCGAGTTGCGTTTCACATACGCCTCTGAAAATGCTCGCTGTCGACTTCTATATGTGGCGCCGATAAGACTTAGCTGCGATACGCTGATGCGAATAATTGAAAGTAGTTAGCATTGGCCACTCGTCAAATGATCTGATCGTTAAAGAAATTAACCATATTCGTTTCACTGTCACGGTAGCGTAAATGTACTTGTTGTTAGTGCGCCTGGTGCCGGATTGACGTCTAACCTTTGACAAAGTTTAGTTGTAAGGGATTTTTGCCTGAAATCACATTGAACCTTTAAGAACAGAGGTCCTGAATTGGAGGTTCACATGTCTGTAGTCAGAATAGCTTCTGCTTCGTGCCCTTTCTAAAAGTATTCCCTATCATCCGCACGCTACAACCATGGAATATTTTGGTTTATGTGATCAGTCTGATCAATGGGGCTCGATCAAAACATTACTGTGTTTCTTTACTGACCTTTGGAAAGTGTCGCTAAGATTCTCCGCCTTGGCATCGAGGGAAAACATGTTCCCTAAAACAGGGAGAGTCGTAAAGCGCGGACCAGGCGGCATGTTCCTGAATTCGTAGAGCACCATCAGGTAGTGTAACATCAGCAGCAGAAGAAACAGCAGAAGAACATTTCCAAGGTTAAGGGAATTGTAAATCGCGGCAAGCACCGACGGCGCCATGTCCAGCTGTTGTGCATGCAATTATGAAGTATTTTTATGGGATTTGTCACGCAATACAGTAAAAACCCGCGAGTATAAAGAACCTAACATTTAAGAACCCGTTAGGCTAAAATTTGCAAATCAGACCCCATTTTTATAAGAATGTATTGAGCCCAAAATTTGAAAACAGGTTTTTATTTTCTAAAATTGATTAAAAATGTTTACTTTTGGGAAAATAAGTTTGGACAAGGCTTTACTGTATATGTCATGTTCTGAATGATTAGTGCTTCATTTTTATATAAACACTTTTTGTGTGGTATGCAAATTTATACAAATAATAGGCCGAATGTCACTAAAAGTTCTTATAGCAACGATGCTGGGGTTTTAACAAGTTTATGTTTATATTTGCAATATATATTTGTTTGTTTATTTACAGTGTCCACAATTAGTACATTAGTGGTAAATACATTGACACTTTAATAAAGTGATTTTTTTTTGTATCAGCTCTACTATACTGATCAGGTAAACTATCCGAGTCAACTCATAATGATCCGTCATGCGGAAAAGCTAGTGACACGACCTGAATTTGCATAAAACAGCAGACATGTCTAGTCTCTGGTAAATGAATTAACGGTCAAATGACTTTTTTAATTATTCAGTGGTTGAACATTTCAAAAATTAAATATACATTAAGGAGAACTACCTTGCTGATTTTGACTTTACTGGGGCTTTACACGAACTAAATTAAGCTGTAACATTAATTTTTGCTGAAATTTTCAACAAAATCCTACTGCTAGAGCCATTTTTTTTTGTCTCTGGAATGTGGAGCGTGCGCAATAGAGTCATCGTGGGAATACAATCTCCGGCGCACGCGCACAATCAAACCGGAACCAGGATTTCCTGGTTCCAGTTTGGATTCGTCCAGAGCCGTTGAGTTTCCCGACCGCCGGTCAAGGGGAACGCATGCTCTGGGAACGAGATTGTTCGTAAAACTGCAGGTCCGTACGCCACTTGCACTGCGCGTGCGCAAGCGGAGCCCCATACCTTAATTTTCAAGACAGTGTTTTTCTTGTTTTGGAATCAAAGGAAACCTTTCTGGAGTCAAAACGGAAAGAAATCACCTAACGAATACCCGAGTATGGAAAAGTGGACGAACCAATCTTAGTATATACACACTCAGTGATCTTGGTGTTTCAAGCAATCTGATTGGTTCGCTATCTCGGGCTAAGGGAGTGAATAATGCTTGATCCAAACTGAAACAAAATGGCCGGCGTAAACTCGCGTTTCGCCGGCGTTTCTGAATCGCAAATACTAAGAATACAAGAAGATGCTGAACCAGAAAAGACAAAAAAAGGCTACGAAATTTGGCCTAATGGTTTTCAAAGTAAGAGAAGACTACATATTTCGCAATTTGCAGCACAATGTCCACACAACTCGAGTACTAAAACGATAAACAATTGCTTACCGTGAAGTCGCTCTTCGCCCGGCATCGGCAGAAATGAATACCGCAGATTTATCGGCAGCAACATCAAGTGTTATTCAACCAAGATCCTCCACAAATGTTCAGGAAAAAGTCTTTCTGCAAGAAAATATCCAGTTTTTACCACAGTTCTGCAGACATTCAGTAAGCTTATAATCCAAACTTTCAGGTGGATCCTTCGCCAACTGCTCTTTCAATTTTCAATTCAAGTGAACTTCAAAAGCTTTGATTCAACGGTCATAATGTTTTGCAAGCAGGTTTTTGATCAGATTGCAGGTTTGAGTGGTGTTAAAGGACCATTTTGCTAGATTGTGACGAGGATTTTATCGAAGATTAACTAGATTTGCCATGTTTGAAGATTCTGTAACCTGTTTCGCGCATGTCGGTTAGTGCCGCTTATATGTACGTTTTCCACGCATGAATTGAGAGGTCAATTAAATCGACTTTAAATGGTTTCCTTCTGAAAACTTTGAGATCGCTTGTTGTTGAGATCACTTCGTGTGTATATACTAAAACAATTATTCTTTGAAATCTCGGTGAATAGCGGCAGAATATTCACCTCGATTTCAAAGAATAATTGTTAATTATAGCACTTCGAAATTTATGTAGCACAAGTTTATATCCCTTCGATCCCCACGACAGATGCTAAATAAAAAATGCGGCTTCAAATTTAAAACATGCAGAACTTTAGACCTCAAACAGAGTTTACTGGAATTATGAGAATGCTACAGTCCGGCAAACGGATGTTATTTTTAAATGTTGGTTTGGTTTATAAAATTACTTTTTCCCAATGATTTTCAAAACAATGTAACTGCATGCACCTCTCAGCCAAACTGAGGATGAAAAGAAAAAGTCTCTTTATTTGCTCATGGGGTTGCTTTAACACGCCTTGGAAAAACTGTGCTTTGAATCGTCATCGTTCATGTTGGTCAAATTTTGCCTGCTTGACGTTATTGCTTATGTGCCTTATCATGACCAATCTTGCGTCAAAGACTTCTCAGAAAAGGTATGCGACTTTCATCTCTTGTCGTACTGGCTGACCCTCATAAGATCGTGCAAATAGTTGTCGGTTGACATGACCAAGTGACATACTTCATCCGGTTAAATTTTATAAAAAAATAAATAAATAAATAAATATATGTTTATAGTGGCCATGCACTTAGCTCCATATCTCAACGAGATAGCTAGTTTACAGGCATGCCACTGAAACAGAGGGAAAAATAATTTTAAATGAACATAACAAGGTTAAAAATCCCAACTGGCAGGGGGCAGACCATTTGGCTATACACAAAGCGTGGTCGAGGATTTGAACTCGAGACAACCGAGAAACAAATCCAGCTAGTGGCAAGGGCAGGTCTTGAACCGGAGACCTCCGGATCACAATACCAGCGCCCTAAACAACTCGGCCACGCTTGCCTCCTTCATGTGATTGTTTTTGGTGCGAGCCTGTAGTTTATGGCTTGCTTGTTGGAGATTAGCCACAGCCTCCACTGAAGAATGACTGTCGCAGCTAATGGCTATGTCGTCGACATACGAGTAGTAATTTGTGCTGTCATCTTAGGTCCAATCAATTTCACCGGGCTGTGTAGATGTTTAATAACACACAGCTCAATGGAGAACCTTGAGGTAGGCCAAAGCTGACTTCAAAGAGTTCAGATTCCCAAGTGCCATATTTCGTCTTGCATCTCCTAAGGAACCATTCATTATTTATGCCAGGGGGTGGGCTGGCAAGAATAAGGGGTGGGTCATATAAATCCAGGACACTCAGAGGGGGAAGGAGGGATCATCAGTGAATCTGCGACAAAGAGTGGGGCTATCTGTTTTTGTATGTGTATTTTTGTATGTTTTTGTTTTTGAAAAATACTTTCACTGTTGCTCGATCTCTGATAATGGCAAATGTCTAGAGTCTCTGAAACGTAATAGTTCATACATTACAGTTAAAAGCTAATACAGAAATTAGCCAAGGTATCACGACAATGATGTCTCAATACTACGTCCAGATCGAGTTTGGCTTCGTTAAGCTGGTACGAGATTAAATTCCTTTGCATTGTTCTCCTCAGCGTAATTCTCGCTCTCTGAGTACTCCGCACTACTGTAATGCGCAACAACAATGTTTTCCTTCGATATTCACCTCCGAGCAACTCGCACGCGTACATAGTAAAGGTGCTTTTTACTAACCAATGAGAGAAAATAATATGAATGACTAATCCCCTATTTTTTCCTTATTACATTCAGGATAAATAATTTAAGTTTGCTTTCCTCATCCCCTGAAACACACAGCCGCTGTTATCTTCACTTACCTGCGTTTTACTTTTCATTTATTTGTTTTTCATCTCCAGCAAAATGACGAATACTGCTTCGCCTTCATCCATGAACTCTTCTGATGAAGAGAGAGAGGAATGCCATTATCTGTATGACGGCTCCCTTTGGAAAGAAACGTACCTGACAGAAGTAACATTTCCAAATCTAGTCGCTATCACCATAATCAATTTATTAGCAGTCATTCCGGCTATCCTGTTAAATGTTCTGATCATCTTAGCCGTGACAGCAAGGAACCGATTACAAACCAACTCCAACATACTTGTGGCGTGTCTGGCGGGAACACATTTGCTGGGTGGGCTGGTTGGTCAACCTATAGCCATCGCGACGTTGTTAAAATACATCTTTGGCGATGGACCATTCTGTAGCATAGAAAAGGCAGTCACGGTAGCCAAACTAGGAGGTGGCCTTACCTCGTTAGGTACCCTCGTGTTAATAAGCATAGATCGCTATATTGCTATCAAGCATCCTTTGAGGTACCGGACCATTGTCACCAAACAACGGCTAATAACTGGTCTTGCTTTGGCCTGGACTATTGGTTTTCTTGTGACTCTCCACGAACTTGTCTTGGCTGCTATTGACAGTGGAACAGACCTTTACTTGCAATACTTGAAAGTGAAGGACGCTATACTGGCAATTCTCTGTTTATTTGACATTGCTGTTATAACCTACACTTTTTGTTATATTTTCTCAGAAACACGACGTCAAAATAAACGCCTCCAAACTGAACAACTGTCCCAAGAAGAAGCTAAAAGATTGAAGAAAGAGAACAAAGCGGCCAACACTTTAACAATCATTCTGGCTGCGCTAGTGTTATCTTATATACCGACAGTAATTCTTATTGCTGTCGTAAGTTCTACGAATAATACTAGTAGTAATCAGCGATTAGGGGAATGCGTTCGTTGAAAGGAGGGGTAGTTTTTGGTGTTGACTGAGATTTCCCCTTTTTCTTGTACAATTTGTTGGTGATGGGGCAAAAGAGGAAGGTGAAATGTTTGTAAGAATAATTTAACAACATTGATTGCGAATAAACTGCGAACAATAACTTTATTAATTCCAAGAATGAATGACAATTGCTTGTCTTTGAATGTGTGTTATGTGTAACACACAAGTATGAAAGTAACGACACAGTTCAAAGTTCAAACTTAAACTCAGCTGTGGCACTGTTCCTTTAAGGTTATAGACAACATTATTTTATATTTGAAAAAGCAACATGTGAATTCCATAGAAAGCACTTTTTACTTGAAACAGCAATATATTGAAGTATGAATTAATATTGCAGAATTTGCTTTCAACTAAAAATACTTACTGCCTGGATAATTACATTGTCACACCAAGTTCCTGGTGTTGACATTTGCTGAATGTAGTCTTGCCAACTATTGTCAGAAACGCTCTCAACATAAAATTCTGGATGATCATTAAGAGATACCCAAGGCAAATTACAACTGTCATTTGCAGGAAGCATACCTCCTTTTAAATTTGAACTTTGGAAAATATAATATGTATGACCAAAAGCGCTATTGTGACTGAAGCCAGACTTTGTTTGAAGCATGTCAATTGATAACTCTTTCTGTTTACCAGTGCAATACTTGTATCTTTTTTTCTCTTTCTGTTTGTTTATGAAAAAAAACATATTTACTGTAAAAATGTTAAGAGTTACACAAAATAAACCATTTCTTGTAATTGCTACAAAAATTACTAATAAGCGAGGAGCTTGGGAAATTATGTTTCAGTAGTTTTTTAAGTCTACTTCTGTATTTCTTCTAAGCAATTTAGTAACTCTACGAACAGAAATTCGAGATGGTTCTCTGTCTCGTTTCCTGATGCTTTTTGGTTTTTTCACAGCCTGAGATATCTCAGCATTTGTAGAGATCATAGCAACAGAACAACTCCTATCGCCATTCTTTCCAGCTACAACACGTAATTCAGTTGTGGGTATCATTTATCGAAGTCTGGACAGAACTCTGTGCACGACGTGATTTGGTCACGTTATACAAAAGAATGCTTCCGGTGCCGCATTTACTCGACTGAACAATGGTTCGGTTGTATTCGATCGCTTCATCTGACTGAACAATGGTTCGGTTATATTCGATCGCTTCATCTGCTCTGATGTCGTCTACACCGTGCAAATGTTTAACGCAAATGCGAGCCTCGTCACTCGATAACGACGTGTTCTGATCACAAGTAATGATCAAGTGGCTCAACAGCCGCCGAGCTACATAACTCGGAAAGTTTGTTATTTGATCACAAGCCATGATCAAGTGGCACAATGGCCGCTGAGCTATACAACTCAGAACATTTGCTATTTGACCACAAGCAACGGTCAGTTTTTGTCGCAGTTCAGCGACCAAAGACGACAGAAGAGGCGATTCTTGTACGAGAACGAAAGTAAACAGTTTTACTAAGTACACAATCTAGCGACCAAACGAAATGTTCTAGCAAATTCGTGAAGCACGCGTGCAGAACAGCGACCAAAGACGACAAAAGGGACGATTCAATGCGAAAACGAGACTAAAATATCGTCGCACCAGTTACCCGGCCGAGACTTGCCCCTGCAAAAATCAATCGGGGCGGCCAATTTGGAGTCCATACACCTGCGCGCGCATTACGGCTCGATTCATTCCGCATAACAGTGCACAGGCCTACCAACTCAAAAGACACAGGACGCAAAACAGAATTAGGCTTGCGCTCTCCTTCGTCGAACGCAATGATACCACCCCATATAATAATCGTTTTGTGGGCTTGGATCTCGACTGTTAATCAATTAGGAAATCTGTTTCACCCTATAATTTACTTTTGGCGTGTCAAGAAGTTGCACCGCGCTATTCTTGAGATTGTACATTATAGACAGCCAGAAAACAGCCCGCCACCAATAGAGATGATAGAAATTAAACGCTATCGACCTGAAATGCAGCCTACCACTTCTAAAGCTTTCTCAACAGCCGTAGCAAGACAAGAACCAGTCTTGCTTTCATTCCGCCGCCTTCAGGCCGAGGAAACTATCCATATCGAGTAAAGCGATAAATAATTCTTGTTTGTATGTCCACAACATGTACGCAGTAATATAGTTATACATCTTGTTGATTTATCGATGACGGTAGATAAACCTTGGTCGACGTGGATGTTAAGAGCTAATGGCATTAAAAGTTCTCTTCTACTTGGGTTGTTTGTTGCGCAGTTTTTTCCCTCTGGGTGAGTCGGGGAGTCTGCATTTGTAAGGCTTACTTGCCTCTCTTCCTAACGGAAGAATAAATTAACATATGTGTCCACTATCTGCCAGCCACTGTGCTGGAGAAAAGCCCAAATTTGCAGTTCACGGTTCAGAATTTCTGTATTCTTTAATTGAAGAAAGAAGCCTGTGGGTTGAAACTTTGTTGCATGGAAAGATTAGCCTCGTTCAACTTGGTGGCTATTTTCATGCTGTTTCCAAATTTGGCTAAAATCCTCGACCCAATTCGTTAAAGAAGAATTACGATCGAGCGACAAACTTATAAAGATATGGCACGTCTTTCAAGATGCGCCTTTGAGCTACAATCCTGGACAAACCTGCTGAGACACTTGGCCAAATTTCCACTAAAACTGGGTACCACAGATCATCCAGTACAACACTAGCGTACCAAGGCTTTGAAATTTTGACCTGAGTTCGTGTTAAAAGACTTAAAACGCAGAAAAAAAGCCACCTCTTACAGAATTTTCAGTTGTACTAACATCTGTTGTTTTTTGTTCCAACATTTCCAATGGCAAATAATAAAAAAGGGACGAGAAACATTTTTTTAATTGGCCTTACACATTCACTGTCCTTGTGGCTCCCAAGCAGTAAATGGGGTTCTGCTGAGGGGATGACTAGAAGGTGAATCAATCACGTTAATCCTGGATTGGCTTAATCGTGTTTTGAACAACCTGGCCTAAGAGTATAAATAGGCATCGTCGAATTTTCAGATCAACCTAAAAAATTCCTGGGAACACCCTGCCGTGGGCTAGCTGACATCCCGTCGAGAGGGAGTAGCAATATTTCTTGATTCTTCTTGCAATAGAAACTAGAGTTAAACATCGGCATCAGTGAACAATTTAGCTCCTCCGATTCCCAGAATCAGAACGCCATTGCCTACGCCTGCGCATTCTCCTCCCCAGTCCCCTTCGCTCGTCCCCTTCACCTTTTCGTTCAAACTGCTCATAGATTTTCAACCAAACTTTGCCGGTTTGTTGTTTACCTTCAGGGAAGTTAAATTTTGAAATAAAAAAAGTGGGGTCACCGTATTCGTTTAGGAGCAGGAAGAACTTGTATATACTACATAATTCCTTAATAATTCCTTTGCGAGTGCTGGGAAACTATTATTCTGCCATAGAAATTGATCTGTATTCATTTTACAGAAAGAATTTGATCGATACTCTCAAGCTAAGAGAAAAAATGATAGGTCACCGTATTCGTTTACGAGAAAACGATGATTTATCGCTCTCTTGAGCCAAGCCGCATAGACAAAAGCCGCCATTTTGTTTGTGCGCGCGCGCTAATTACGCGTAAAATTCTGCGCAGTAAGGATGCGCAATGCAATACTAGGGAATTACCTTAAGGAGGCTCGATGTAGGTTTTTTTAGCCCTAGGGTGGTCGTTTTGAAAATGAAAATTATCTAGGAAGACAATGTTCGATTTTTGCCAAAATACACCATAATGATCTAATATGACCAAGGTTTAATTTTTTTACTGGTCACTTCGCCACAGAGGTTACCATAGCAAGGATTGTCGTTTTCTATTGTTTACAAACAAGCTTGATTTAAAAAAGACAGAAATCACTTTTACGTTCAGGCCTCACGAATCAATAAATATACTGTGAATTCTCTTCTTTTGCTCATAAATTGAAATCTTCTTCGTTTTTCTCACTAAAACTAGATGTCATTGAAGGAAGATGAGGTCTGTATTAGAGAAACATCGGTCGAGTCCTTTTTGCAAGTTTTCGTGGACCGAGCTGAAGGCAAGACCCATGAACTTGTGTAAGACAACAACAACAACAACATTTGAGCTTTATTTGCATGACCATAAAACATTACAGTATTGCAAAAGCATAAGGTGATATATAATAGTAATAATTACAATAAAAAGTCATTAAACAAAACTAATCAAATAATCAGTGATCAAGAATTTGATAATAATTTGTCTCTCATTTCAATGCAGGATCGGATATAAACTGCACTAATTGCATATTATTATAATAGTCAGTAAAGTTCATTAATTGCACAATCAAGATTGAAATTGATAACTGCTTGGGATTCGAAATTATATGATCTATTTTACTGAAAAAGATGTCTCTAATTGATGAATATCTTGGACAATGAAATAGAAAATGGGTTTCATCTTCAACATTATGCCCACAAATAGTGCAAAGTCTGTTACTTTTGGGGATATTGTTATATCTTCCTGTTTCAATCAGGAGTTTGTCATTACTTATTCTGAGTTTCACAAGCGTTTTTCGATTAGGATTTTTCCGAGTAGTCAAATCTAAATAGGGTGAAGGTGTGTAACTGTCTTTAAAAGTATTATAAAATTCTAGTTTTTGCGAATTACAAAGGGAATGTTTCCAATAAGCCATATATTTCTTTTTCATTTGATCTACAAGGTACGTTATCTTAGTGTCATCTAAAGTGTCATGATTAAAGTTAAAGGAACTATTTTTACCATTAAGAAAAATAACTTGCATAGAACAATTGCAAAAATTCCACTATACTGCGAGCCAGACTGCGAGCGGTCGGGTTTCTTTTCCTGAAATGGTACATGCGACCGAAAGAGTTGAAATTATGCAAATGAGGGGGAAAACGAGGTGGTAATGGAGCGAAACAGAAAAAAACCCTTCTTCTTCTTTCCGCGTCCCGCTTCTCGCTTCTCTCGTCTCAGCGGTAAATAAGAATTGTGACCTCATTAAACCAATCGAAATCTCGTTTTCATATAGGATCAGTTCGCAGGTTTAATAAATGTACATAGGGTGCCACAGGCTCTTTAAGATTATAACTAATTTGCTATACCTCTCTAAAGGATCCCTTTGGACGAGCTATTTGATGGATCGCTCCAATCGGAATCGCCAGAAATGATAAAAGCGCCAATAGCCACGCAACAGCTTGTGCCCAGTTGGGGTAAACGTTTCCGTCGAAGCTTATCTTCTTCCATTGTGAAAGGCTACCAAGGAAAAAAAAATATACTGTAAAAGAAAATTGAAAAGAAATTTCTATATAACACGTGCGCTGACTGGCTTGAGAACGTCTCTCTCTTTCTCTCCAAAGGCAACATTCTGAACTGTGACGTATGAACTAAAAACTCAGTAAAAACACTCATTACCCAGCGTTAGTTTGTTATTTTGTTTGTTAGCGTTAGTTTGTTACCCAATGGGAAAGAATTACTAATGGTGAATATCGTCGAAGGTGGTTCTCTTCCAGTGAGTAACGAAATACCGGAAACGTAACACTTCGCAGAAAAATGATCTCAGTTCATTTTTCTGGGAAGCGCAACGTTACCCACTTTTAAAGCTTTAAAAAAATGAAAATATTACTATAACAAGTGTGCTTATTGGCTCGTAAACGTGTTCCATCAAGCTGTTTATCTACCAACTTTGTTCCCAGAACTCTAATCATTCTCAAGAAGAAATTAGATTAGAGATCCATATAGTGTTATGATTGGCCGTCGCTCGATTGTGAATTTTTGTGCAGAAGTATAGCAAAGGATTGTTAAGACTTCAAGTTTCTCGTTTTCGCTGTGGTAGCCAAAAAACGCCTACTTTCCAAAGGAATAATGGATATACCTTTTTCCTACTTTTACGATAAACCAAAACATGTACCCAGTATACCCAACATTTCCCCTCAAAATCAAGCAAAATACCAAAATGTGAAATAACACAGTATACTTTATACCCATAAAGCACACAGTGAAGAAAATTATCGCAAATTTGACGTCTCTAAAGATATATTTTGGCTGCTGTACCGTTCTCCTGAAAGAAAAAATAAACTGTAAATATTCCACATGACATTTTTTTGAAGCTTTTATGTTGTGAAAGACTGAAAAATAGTATACAGAAAAGGTTATGGCTTCCTAGTTTCTATATGTGTTTGGACAGTATCCAGTTTTTGGAATGAAATTTAGGTCTTGGAAGTAACACTCTACTTAATTAAATAATGTTGCGGAAATTAACGCTCACATAAAATAACGCGACTTAAATTAACGCGAATTTTGATAATGTGCATTAATTTCATGGACCATTAATTTCCTATAATAAGATTTTCAAATCCATCTAGCTATACCACGATTAAGAAAATCATATGGCTATCAAATATATTTAGAACGTAGATTCCACAACAAGGTGGAATCTATGTTCTCAATATATTTGACAGCCAAAGTGGCGGCTTATCTTTGATGTTTTTGGTTATTTTTGAGGCTGTAGCCGTCAGGTGGGATATGGCAAGAGCATTGACACAAAAGTTTCTACAAACTGTAATTGTTAACTGTGCTCACATCGTGGGTGGCGCCTCCAAAAATGTTCTGGTTAAGGATTTAATAAAACCGAAACCAGTTGTGGAATTGCACGCATTTTGGGTATCCGATGAATGGTTTAAGCAATAAGATATTCACAGGAGCAACAATTATGTTCATGGTCTGTCCCCTCAGAATAAAATATGTCATATGATTTTCTTTTTGTGGCCACCAACTTGAATTTTCATTACGAGAGAAACAAATGCAACATTTTAATTGGTCCTTTGAAACTGTTTTGAATCTGAAGTCCAGTAAATTGTGTATCCAGATTTTATGTAACAACTGTGTGAAGCATTTTTCTGCAACTGAAAACTCAACTTATTCTTCTCCCTCTCTCTCTCTCACTATCTACCAATTTATGTTTTCATTAAACGTGATTTTTGTCAGTTATATATAGATAAATCTTGGAGTAAAACTTCCTAAATAAACCAAAGACCCTTACGCCTGGCTATGCCATGCTGATGAGTCCTAACCCTAACAAGGACGAAACAGCTGTACATGGCTGCCACTCCACGGGTAATAGGCTGTGCGCATGGGTACAGGTCCTGGCCAGACCGCATTCTCGTTCCCAGAGCCCGCGTCCCCCTGGGGTCAGAACGTAGAGATGTGTCGTGTGACCATTGCATTCAGATGGTTTATAAAAAAAACTTCCTTGTAAAAGATGAAAAAAGGCAATCATTTCGCACTCACCAAGAGCGCATGCTAGATAAAGTATATATACAGTACTTGTGCCCTTTTATCATGCTGATACGAACAAATATTTACTGAGGGGTCTACATACCTTGGTTGATGCAAGAAAGTCCGATAACATATTGAAAGATGCATAGAAAGAGCAGACGGAATCCCATGTGAGATCGGAGTTTGTTAAAGCTGTTCATAAGCGCAGCCATGATTGTTTCCGTGAAGACAAACTGAATGATGAAAAGTGTCGAAAAAATTAGAGTTAAAATGAAGCAGCCATCAGCCATAATAATAGATAGATAAGGTAAGGTAAGGCTACTTTATTTAAATTCGTTAATGCAGGGAGTGGTTGCTCAATCTCTTAAAAACATAAAAAGATAAAAAAAATTACGAAGATCAATATAGAATTAAAACATTAACCATATATATTCTTAAAAGCAACTCACCCTAATATTACAAACATAAAGATAAGATTATACAGTTATACACTGGCAGCCTGCCAATACAATATTGAATGAAACACAGGAAAAGCAGACAGACTTGTGAGATCGAAGTTTGCTAATTTAAATTGAACAATCATGGTAGAACTTATGGATACCTTAAAGTTATCCATTAACGCTGCCATGATTGTTAAATTGGTAAAATTTTCAATCAATCAATCATTCATTCATTAATTCATTCAGTCAGTCAGTCAGTCAGTCAGTCAGTCAGTCAGTCAGTCAGTCAGTCAGTCAGTCAGTCAGTCTATCAATCGACCAACTGATGATTGCGTTTTTTCGTCAATTCTTAAAAACAGGAAAACTACACGGCAAAGTTTTGTTAGTAAAAAGAGAAAAAAATTACCAAGATCAATCTAGGATTAAAACATAAACTATTCTTAAAAGCAACTAATGATCCTATTATTATAAAAATAAAGATAAAATTATACAGTTACACAGTGTCAGCCTGTCAGCCTGCCAATAAGATATTGAATGAAACACAGGAAAAGAAGACAGACTTGTGAGATCTGAGTTGCTAATAAAATTAGCAAACTCCGCCAATCTGACAAGTATGTCTGCTTTATAACTTTAAGTTAGTCATTAACGCTGTCATGATTGTTAAATTGGGTAAATTTTCAATCAATCAATCAATCAATCAATCAATTAATTCATCAAGCGGTCAATCAATCATTCAATTGGCCTGCCAGCCAGTTCGTCAATCGGCTCCTACGTCTCTGTGTGGCTAACAGTCAGTCGATCAATCGACCAACTGATGACGAATTTAACAACTGTCGGTTTTTCGTCAATTTCGATCAATTCTTAAAAGAGCAAAATTACACAGCACAATTTTTTTAGTAAGGGTGAGCGAGCGAGTGAACGAGGACGTACCTAATTGCATAGATTGTATCACCAACCTGACTCCCCATTCCGATAGTCAACAGCAAACATAGAACCTGGACTTGGATTCGTGGCCTACCCAGAAGAGCAATGCCTTCTGGGTAGGCCACGAAACCAAGTCCAGGTCCTACAAGTAAACAAAGGAAAGCGTTCGAAAAATAAAAAGAAAACATTCTGTAGTAGAGCCTTTTTTCAAAGTAGCAACAGATGGCGCCCTTTGATGACTTCCCTTTAATTGCAACTCTGGGTGACAAGAAGAACCCATTGTCCTCTCCTATTCCAAGGATGCCCAGTAACACTGCTTACCGTAAGAGGCCATTTGTGAGACCTCCTTTTTTAAATAGACCACTTGTGGGACCTCCTTATTTTGTTATATTTAGTGTGATTGGTTTCATGGCACACACTTAAAATGTGTTAGCCATGAAACCAATCATACTAAAAATGACAAATCCTCCGAAGAAACTGGTCAAACAGTTGATTGTCGCTACAACAACAGCGTCCCTGGGAAAATACACATACACCATCATGTACAGCAGGTTTAACCGGTAAAATTCCCTTCTGATGGCTTAGCTTCACAGAGATCCGTAAAACCTCTCTGATTGGTTGCAGAGATCTCAGAAAATGTACGTCATCATTATGGATTTTTTTTGGCCCGAATCCCAGACCTCTCTCGAGACTGGGAACAACAACTTCTCTTGAGCGTTTTTATGTTTACTTAGTCAGTGCATGACCAAAAAAATAATTATAATAATTGCAAGGATAAGCACTTAGAGTGACGTCTGGTACGAGCATTTCTTGAACAAGAGATCCGGAAGCAGACAAGCCAAGCAATTTTTTCCCTTTTTTTTTTCTTCGTTGCGGGGTACCCTGCATCCAAACTGTTTTTGCAGTACATGACACCTACCTTTCACAGTTGTTGTGAAATTTGTTACAGATTCAAACCTAAAGGGATATTAGAAATTATCCAAAGTTAATTATTTTTCTTAACTGGCAGTCGGTTTTTGATTTAAAAATGAAATAACAAACTATTTTTTAAGAATCTCGGTGCTGACGGCGGGCGAAAGTGAAACGTTTATTAAATTATGAACCTCAAAGTTGCAAAAGGTAAATCTATCGCCCGGGCGTAATTAAAAACCTTCGTTAGCCTTCGTGTGAGCTAATGAAATCTTTACATTATTCATTCTACCTGTGGCTCCAAAATTTTGTTGAAGTCAGGTTTAAGTCGATTTAAGGTAAAATATGATTCCATTGACTGCGCCAGGCAGAGTGGCCCCACGGACAATCAGAGCGGGTAGTACAATGTAGGGAAATAAAGCGGTAAAATCGCAACCTGTGAATAGAAGGGGAGCCGAGGCGATAAGCTGGTTATGGTAAGATTCTGCTGCTCCAGGTATTATATCCTAAGGACCAAATGACACAATACATTGCCTTGTCTGGAAACTTTAAGATCCTTGGCAAAAGATATTGGAAATGAAGTTTCCGTGAATATTTATTTCCTGGGGAACGTAATTTTGCGTTTTTTGATGCATTAAGTATTTGCTTACGAGTATTATAAGTATTTCGTTAGCTTTCGTTATTCAATTCTCCTTTTCACAAGTGTCCCAAGTCTTTTTGACCTCCATTGTAGTTTCGGATGGTTTAAGTTCCATTTACCTTATTGGTTAAAATCCCTGCGATATTTTAACACGCGAAATTTAACCCTCGGACGTACAATGGGAAGGAGGGGGTGGATGCCACCCCCCCCCCCCACATGAGGATTTTGAAATTTTGAAAAGAGGATTTCCTCTACAATGCTGAAACTTTTAGTAGCTGTTAATTCATCCCTTGCAGAAATTTTGATTTGTAAACCACGTGCCCATGATATTTAACGTTGCCATGGCAACGTCATAACTACAAGCATGTCTGGCCAAAACTCGTAATTTTTAACATTTTTCTTTACTTTTTCCAGTTTTTTGGAACAAAATTGTAAGATATACTTATTTTTAACATTCCATAAGCATTCTGGCAACACAACACAGCCGTTCTAGCGAACAGCAGACAAATAACCAGCGGCAACCGGATTTCACCCGGTTCATCAATGCCATTAATGGCATTGATGAACCGGGTCAAATCCGGTTGATTTGACATGGCAAGAATTTAACGCCTAACAGATTAAAAGTAGTATTAATATAAACAGGTCACTTAGTGGAAAACAATTATGTTATGATGTTTCTGCTTTCGTTTTGCATCACCGGCAATGAGCTCTTAATCGACTCTCAATATACTGGAGGAAATAAAACATATGTACAATGTTTTGTAAGCAAACAAAAGTGATTAAAGCATGGTTTTCAATAGCGACGCAAGCACAAGCGCAATCACAAGCGCAAGGATAACAGCTCTTTTTTCTCCGTAAAAACGGCTTCGACTCAAGCAAAAACACAAGCGCATTGCATTTAGATGCTTGTGCTTGTGATTGCGACAAGCACAAGCACAAGGATTAAAATTTGTCCTTTTTGCGTGATCGCGCTTGTGCTTGCGCTTGTGCTTGTGTTGCTAGTGAAAACCAGGCTTAAAGGATCCTGTCAGCCTCCGCCATTTTCTCTGTCATCTAAATTCGGACATTTCGCATGTTGAAAAGAAATCCTCGTCCATCCTTACGCATTTGCTTTACTGAGGTCTTAAACTGCCACAAAACTTTTTAAAATTATTATTGCTTATTTGTGACTAGTTATTCTATCATTATTGATTCTTTTGTTTGTTTGGAGTGAAATTTTTCAGTTGAACTTAAAAGATTCTAGTCAGCCTTCGCCATTTTCGATGCCATCGAAATTATATGACACTGTATGGCGAAGCAAAATCTTATTGCACTTGAAGTCTGTTTAATTTTGGCAGTTTCACAGTGATCTCTTTCCTTTAGACACGCTCCGCGAAAATATAATACCGAAATTCTCGTATGTAAACAAAAGCAAAGGCGTGGTTGACTAGGGTCTTTAAAAGCAGTATAATTTATGGTCAAAACTCAATAAGGAATTGGTTAGCAAAAAGATATTTTAATTTGTCTGTGCTTTGCGGCAGTGAGAGAAATTTTGCTTTGGCTTCTTGGATCCAACGATGATTTCCTTCTGCAACGAATAGTCGGTTCTACGATTTGTTTGAGAACGGTTAACTAACAGAAACCACAAGCAAACAAACAAACAAAAAGCAAACGAATAATGATTTCAAGCGATACTCACTCCTAAACTTCTTCACAAGGAGAAGTCAGCTTCATCGCCGTTAAACGGCTAACAATGAAGCTGACTTTTCTTAGTGAAGAATAAAGAATTATCAGGGACGATTTGGTTAGCGAAAAGTGTTTTACCGGTGCTTTGCGGCAGTGAGAGAAATTTTTCTTTGGGTTATTGCATTCGGCGTTGATTTCCATCTGAAACGAATGCTCACTTCTACGTAATCTACGATTTGTTCATGCCATGGCAACGTCATAATTACAAGCGTGTCTGGCCAAAAATCGTCAATTTTAACATTTGAATTTCTTTAGTTTTTCCATTTTTTCTGAAACGGAATTGTACTATTTGTTTATTTTTACATTCCATAAGCATTCTGGCATGATTTTGCATCAATTTCTGTTATTTTCTGACTTTCTAAAAATATGGTGATCGAATACAAGATCAGATGGCGGATCCAAGATGTCGGCTCTAATGACGTCACGGCCAACAAAAATGATGTCATCTTGTATAGTAAGCTATGGGCTTTCTACACAGTGCAAAATATTTTTGCTGTGCCCTGGGGAGGGGTTCCATTCACCCCCCTTGTAGGACGGTGGGGGGTTTGAGTTTGCTGGTACGTCCGAAAGTTAATGCTAATGTCAGAAGGCTGCCTGGCTTCGCTAGCCCCTAGGAAGCCAGTACTCTTATCTTATAACTAATACTTTTGTAATTAACATTTGTAAAAGGCAAAAGTACAAATAAAGATTGCTGTTGCGATACTGTACATGACATACCTTTGAGCACGGGGCAAACCACTGCCCAAGCTTTGACGGGACCGAGGCTCAGGTATTGTTCGAGCGCCAGCTCAAGATAGACCCTGATAACCTGTGGTATTCCACTTTTTTATAGCTATGAAGATATGAAAGTGGAATACCACAGGTTTTTAGGGTCAGAAAATAAGGAATAAGGAACAAAGCTGTGGTGGAGAAAAGGTAGAAAACAGAAAAATTGAGAAAATGGGCCTGTTCTGAGAAAGGATGATACAAAATTCTTTGGCTTTGTGACAAAGTTTTTTGATATAATTTTTCGTGCCACTTGCTTTGGGTCAAGAACTTGCGCTCCATTTTACAGCAACGGGATAAACCTTGTTCAGCATCTTGTATGTTTTAACTCTCAGGTGTCTTAATATTACGATTTGAGTAAGACATTGTGAATGATCCGACCTCTTTTGGCAGCGTGTACTAACCGTTAAAGCTAACTTCATATGTCGTAAGTTATTTAACTACGCAACCTTAATGGATCATTTCGTAAATGCAACAAAAGCCAGTTTCGTGAACGCATTCTAAACCCAGAAACACTGGAAAAACCCAGCCGAAACAGCTACCCTTATCACACATCAGTAGCTGCTGACCGCTAAAAAACTAATCGCTAACTGCCGAGATCGCGTTATTTACGCATCAAAAAGTTAACCTTATATTAGAGCGCGCGCTATGTATTGTTTCTTCTCGTACTTGCGCTTGCATTGCGCGTATGGATTGGTTTTCTCGCTCGTCGTATTGGATGTTCTACCAGAGTTAGTTGAGTTACTAACTCTGGTTCTACACACAGTTGCAAACGCTTAGCATTTGTCTTTTCTCACCGGCCACCGATTAGATATTTTCCCGCATTTGCAGACGTTGATGTTTATCTGTTGTTACCACCGATTGATTTTTCCCGCACTTGCTACGTATATACAGTGTACTGAATCATGTTTTCCCGCGCTTCCTAACACTTGGATTTGTTTTTGCGCTTTCCGCCGTTTAGATGATTTTCTGCACTAAACGCAAAATTCAGTAAAATATATTTTTATCTCCGAAATTTTTGCTGATTACTTTTTTCCTGCGCTTGTCAGGAAACGTGCTTTCCAGAGCTTGGATGTTTTTGCGCGCTTACCATCGGTTGTATATTTCCCGCACTTGCCTCTAATTCCATGCTTTACCGCTTGGATATTGTTTTGCAGCACCGGACGACTGTTTGTTCATTTTCGTGTTTGCAAGTTTCCGCACTAAATTGCCGTTGGTAGGATGTTTATGCCTCTGGTTTCGATTGGTTAACAAGGCTTTTTCGTGGTGATTCGCACAACTTGGCGAGACAAATTCAAAAATGCGAAAAATCTGCGTCAAATTCTAGAATTTTTAACTACTTTTCTTTTACAGCAGAGCGTGTGACTTCTAAAACTAACAAACGCCGTATTATTTACAAAAGGCAAGTTAACCTCCACCATTCTTGAAGCACAAAATTTGTGTGCTGTGGACCTTGGCAACATATGGCGATTCATATTAAATATTGAAAGCGCTATATGTTGCCAAGGCCCACAGCATATCCGATGTAAGGCATAAGGAACATTGGCGTTTCTCGCTCGTGTTCGAGGTCTTATGTACCGTTATACTCACTTGGCAAATTTTGTTTTTTGACATCTTGTAGTTAAATGTAGCATTTTTTCTCTTGCCGAATGATTTGACCTCCATCGTTGAATCTAGACGACACATGCAAATGACGTCACAAAGCGTAATGACATAATAGCTTCTGACGTCATAACGAGCTGCCTTATTAGGACAATTAAAACTGTGTAGCGTCGCTGACAATGAATTCAGTTTCAAAATAAAGTGCACATGCAGGAGTCATTAATTACTAATCCCAATTTGTGCAACAAGTTTTTTTACCTGCAGGGTCCAGTATTCCACGGGTTATTGCATGATTTCCATGGTAGCTCCGGAGCGAACGAGTTATACAAGTAGAAGAGGCTCCTTGAGATTACGACATTGCAATATATCGATATTAATAGCGATTTGATAACCATCCCAACCCCGAGCCCTGCAAAAGATGATAGTTTTCGTATAAACACGATTCTGCAATAGGTAGCCCAAGCTCCTGATAGTTTGAGATTGAAGATGAACATTAAAACGGCCATTCCCGGCAAAACCTGTTAAAGATCAAAGGGTTTTTACATTCGTGTTTATTTTAGGTTTATAATAAAAACAATAAAAAACGTTCACTGGCTAAAAATATTAAAAAATAATGAGCTTTCGGCTGTCGCTGTACAGCCTTCGACGGATAAAAAATTGAATACAAAATGAATAAAATATATACAAGAAAGAAGAGATAAAAAGAAAATAATAAAAAACAAAAGCAAAGTAAAAATGTGCTAATTTTTTGACTGAGAATACAGTATTGGATTGGAATGGGCTTTGAATTACTGTCAACATGCTTAGTAGCAGAGGTGTGCCAAGCCTTCAAAGTTTTTCTAATGCGAAAAGAGCCTTTGTCAGTGGCACTAGAGTTCTCAAAGTCCATGCGATTATTTTTAATATTTTTAACCAGTGAACGTTTTTTATTGTTTTTGTTATTCTCATCCTGGCTGCGCTTCAATCTTTAATTATTTTTGGTTTGTTATAAATTTTGTGACATTGATTATTCACCCTAGAAAACTATTATTTGTGGTTTTCTTCAATAAAGGTAGTATTTTTTTGCATCAGAAGTGTTCCAAGCGTTACCGCAGGATTTTCAAGGCACTTCAAGAAGAAACAAATTGGTAGGTAAATGCACCGAATTACTACAACGTATTGGATATGCCGGGGACTCAAGAAACTTAAGACTCCAGGATATCCTCACGTTGTAATAAAGTAATCACAACTGAGTTATTTTGGCCACTCCGATACCTAGAAACACACAAAATGTTCAGTTATTTGTGGTTTCCTTCAATAAAGTAAGTAATTGCGTGGAGTGATTTTTTGCATCAGAAATCCAGAGGTAACGCATGAAATACTGTAAGCAGTTTTACAGGAATTACCGCAGGATTTCCAAGGCACTTCTGCTGGGGACTCAAGAAACTTAAGACTCCAGGATATTCTCACGTTGTAATAAAGTAATCACAACTGAGTTATTTTGGCCACTCCGATACCTAGAAACACACAAAATGTTATTTGTGGTTTCCTTCAATAAAGTAAGTAATTTCGTGGAGTGATTTTTTGCATCAGAAATCCAGAGGTAATGCATGAAATACTGTAAGTAGTAGATAAAATATGAGCGGGAGATCTGTATGGGCGTTTACAATGGCGAGCCGATAGGCGAGCCATTGTAAACCTGACTCGTCCCCAGTCGTCTGTTCTGTCTCTCCTCTGTCGAGGGAAACTGGGTCAAACTAAAAACGGAGGGAATCATGATTAATAGGCGAGACTGAGAGACGACTGGGGACGAGTCAGATTGTAAACGGCCATACAGATCGGACGCGAATATTTTATTCTACTTGTGAAATGAAAACAATAAATTGAATGCAAAGTTTTGTTATGCGAATCAGTAGAGATCTGTATCAAAAGTTAATGAATACTAATTAGCTGAGCAGGAGTTTGTATCAAAAGTTAATTCTATTGTTTTATTTGTATTGGGGTTTACAGTTGTGTACATGTGATCTGAATACAGTGCTGGGATTGGTTTGCACCCTCATGAATAGTTAATGAATTTTACAAGCAGTGTTACAGGAATTACCGCAGGATTTCCAGGGCACTTCAACAGTAAACAAATTTTAAATGATAGTTAAGGTACAGAATTACTGCAACGTATTGGATATGCTGGGGACTTAAGAAACTTAAGACTCCAGGATATCCTCACGTTGTAATAAATAGAAATCAAAACTGAGTGATCTCGGCCACTCCGAGACCTAGAAAATATTATTTAATTTGTGGTTTCCTTAAATAAAGCAGCTAATTTTGTGAAGTGATTTTTTGCATCAGAAATCCTGTAGTAACGCATAATTTAATGTAAATAGACCAGAATCGTTTTTGTACTTATATTATATTTTAGTTTAAACAGTGTCCCCGATTAGTAAGCTTAAGGCTAGCTAGAAGACTAGACACTTAAATAAAGTTCTTATTATTATTATTATTATTATTATTATTATTATTATTATTATTATTATTATTATTATTATTATTATTAACTGGGCGTTTAGTCCAGTTCATAGATTCGGTACCTCATTATACAATTTATACCTCATTCTCCCTGTTGTTTCGTTAATGAGGGTTTTGTTTTTTGCGTATATTTTGAAGTAAAAGGAGAGACGTCATGTTATGTTGTGTAGAATTAGGAGGAACGCTAGGAATGAGTTGGATGACAGGGGAGGAAGCAGGTGAATGCGAAGTTTTCGGGACGAAAAGATTGAAAAAGTTGTTCAAAAAACGCCATTTTGAATAATAGCGGACATATTTGACCGGTGGAGACTAGAGGAATCGTGGACTCTGGGGACGAGAATGGCGAGTTGCAGCCTTAGTCCAAGCATTTTAGCGAATAAAAGTGGTCAACCTATCACTAATTGCAACAGAAAGTTTCTCTACGGTTTTATAACCAGAAATATATCCTCTACAATATATCAAAAGTCTAGAACAATCTAAGGAGAACAAGGGGAGAAAAATATATTATTTATATGGATACCCTGATGCTGAACATGAAAACGAGGCTATATAAACAGTTATCTTTTACAGGCTGTTACATAAATCAGAACGTTAGGAAAACCTTGTAATTATCTTTATTGATTGAAAACTATTGTCTTAACATTTTGAGACCGTTTAAAAATAATAACCGCAGACCAGTAGTTACTGCAGGCTCAATTCAATATGGCCGCCTCCACGTGGGATTTGCTGTGTACAGGTGAGTCCTTTTATTACTTGTTTTGACTTGCTTTTCAATGTTTTAAATATTGATTGGTGATTTGAATAGAATGTTAAGCACAATAAAACACACATTTGCAAATTAAATAACTTTTTCGCAGAGAAAATTAGAATTATATTTTTGGTTTCACTACAGTGTATGTAAGTTCGTAAGCTTGTTAGCAGTTTAAATACAACAATTTTCTGCACTTATAATGATATAAATTGTAAGCATAATGTGAATTTGAATCGTTTATTCTTCTAATTCATGAAATGTGATGACTATTGGCCAGGACAAGCTGTATAATAGCCCTATTTCGCAGTTAACTTATCATATTAAGATAACAATAGAGACAATGTAGGCACTTCAGTTCGGGCTCAAGCCACAAAACACCATATTTTTTCCTGAGTTCGTGAAACTATTTTAGTATAAAAATGGTTTTAAAATGTACAAGAACTTCAATTATTTTAGTTTACATTGTTTATATGCTGTGCAAGATTGTAATTGCAACAATAATTTGGTTATAACAGGTATTTTAAACTTATAAATGTACAAAAGAAGTGATTGAAGTGAAGTATTTTGGTGACCTATAAGTATATTTTTTACTTAAAAACGTAGGTAAATTTGATAAAGCAAATTTATGACGGCAAGAACAGACTCGGATTTCAAATTCAGTGTTGTAACTAGACTTGCTGAAGCATTATTAGTTCAATCAATCTTGGAATATTTATGATTTCAGATAATCTTAAACACAATCTGTGATGGATGGAAAACCCAATTGCATAATCTGTAAAGAGCCACTCGACCAAGGGCCTGACTCCGCTATAGTTACGCTAGGAGAGAAAGGCAGTGCAAGTGTTAACAGAGCAAGTTTAGAGCGTAATGATAGTACTATCTGCACCGTACCTGGGCAACAAGTTCACCAATATTGCCGCAAAATCCATTGCAACCCTAACAAAATAGCCCAAGCTAAAAGAGAGGCCGCCCAAACCCCAGACACGAGTATTTCCCACTCCAAACGCCGTTCAGCGGAAAAGAGCTTCAGTTTCAGCGGTGATTGCTTTTTTTGTGGAACGCCTGTCAATGTTGGGGAGCAAGGGAATAAAAAAGAGGTATTTAATGTAACAACCCTAGACATTAAGGATACTATATTGGCGACATGTTGTGAAAGACAAGATGCATGGAGTGACATTGTACAGGCCAGAATTATGCATGTACATGATTTACCTTCCGCTGATGCAGTGTATCATCAGACATGTAGTGTCAATTTCCGCACAGGGAAGCAAATTCCAAAGAAGTTTGTGACTGATGAACCTACGCACAAGAAGAAAAAAGTTGGCCGTCCGCAAGATGAGGAAAGAACGGATGCGTTCCTGCGAGTAGCAAGGTTTCTTCAAGAAAATGACGATGAGCAGATTAGTGTGAGTGACCTTATTGACTTAATGAATGATTTTATGGCGGACTCGGAAAGCACAGCGTATGGCCATACACACATGAAGGCAAAGATCAAGGAGCACTTTGGTGATCAAATAATAATCACTGAATTAAATGGAAGGGCTAATGTAGTCACGTTCAGGAGCACAGCAGAGACTGTTCTTCAAGAATTTCATGCTCATCAAAAGGATCATCCTGAACAGGAAAAACAATACATCATAGAAACTGCTGCCAAGCTCATTAAGAATGACATCAAGTTAGTAGACACTTCAAATGAGCACTATCCCACCGTAAATGAAATTGAAACTGAAGAGAAATGCCTCAACTTCCTTCCTGCCTCTCTCAAGCTTTTTTTAGAAGGGATCCTGGCAGGAAAAGATGTCGGCCTTAAATTGGCATCTATTGGACAAGCCATGATGCAAGCAGCCCGCCCTCGAGTTCTACTTGCACCACTTCAGGTTGGAGTGGCTGTACAGCTTCATCATCATTTTGCATCACGTTTCCTTGTTGACTCCCTCCACCGCCATGGATTTTGTTGTTCTTATCAAGAAGTGCAGAAGTTTGGACAAAATGCAGCTGTAAATCAAGGAACTGATATTCCCAGCCATACTTCCGAGTTTGTTCAATATGTTGCAGATAATGTTGATCACAACATAAGAACCTTGGACGGCAACGATACGTTCCATGGCATGGGGATCATAGCCGCTGCTACCCCTGGAACAACGCAGAGCCAACTTGTTCCAAGGAGACGAGTTAATGCAGAAGATATTTCCACAGCAGGATGCATCCAAATACAGCACCAGGGCTTAGCAAGCCAGGAAATAGAGATCAAGTACAATGACATAGTCATCCAGAAAGCCCGCGATCCAACAGCCAATCTTGATATTCTATGGAAGACGTCACTCTTATTTGGTTTCTCTAGACCAGCTTGGTCTGGTATGATGCAGTTTGTTCATCGTGGTAACCACCCAGGTCAGTCCTCTGTGACATTCCTCCCAATGATTGACATGAGTTCAAGTGACCCTACTTGCATCTTCTCCACATTGAAGTTTGTAACTGAACATGCACGCAAGCATAACGTAACACCAATTATTACTTTTGATCAACCACTGTGGTGGAAGGCTTTGACAATCATTATGTCTGAACCTCTGGGAAGTGACCTTCGTGAAATAGTCCTGCGTCTTGGTGGATTCCATACTGAGATGAGTTTTCTCGGCTGCATTGGCAATCTCATGGCAGGATCTGGATTAAAAGAGCTTTTAGAGATGATTTATGCACCAAACGCAGTGGAGCACATCTTTACTGGTAAAGCTATCGCTCGAGCAGTGCGTGCACATCTTCTTGTAGATGCAGCTCTTAACACACTCTTGCTATCCAAAGCTCTTACAGTTCCCATTCCAGGAATGCAAGATACACCAAATGAGTCAGCGGCAGCTGAAGATGAAGATGAAGATGAAGATGTTGCATCAAACACGCCATCTACTGCAGATCCCAGACAGAATCCTGACCTTCAGGAAGCTCGTGCCCTGTATGATGAGTTAATGAACAAAAAAAAGTCAGCAGAAGAAATCAGTGCAGCTGATGTTCTAGACAGGATAAAAGGCCATCTCCAACAACAGAGGGATTTCATGAAGGACGACCGCACAGCATCGCTCTGGCTGCAGTATATGGATATGGTAGACATCCTTCGCATGTTCATAAAGGCTGAGCGAACCGGTAATTGGAGACTCCATCTACAAGCTTTGTCAGAGATGCTTCCCTATCTGGCTGCCTCAGGGCACAATCTGTATGCTAAATGTGCCAGATTGTACTTGCAATCAATGAACAGCCTTGAGAGTGAACATCCAGATGTATACAGGAAATTTGAAGCTGGGTTCCATGTAGTTAGAAGAAGCAACCGCATGTGGGCAGGACTCTCGACAGATCTTGTGATTGAGCAAGTGCTAATGAGAAGCGTTAAGACAAGTGGTGGTCTTACAAGAGGACGTGGGATGACGGAAAGACAGCGACTAACTTGGTTGCTCTCCATGCCTGCCTGTGCTGAGATGAATCGTGTCATGTTGGACCTCACAGGTGTAAGTTACAGCACAGGAGAACAGAACAAGGATATGACCAAGTCTAGGCAAGCCCGCGACATGAAGGACACCCAGAGTTTGCTCTTTTCTCTAGCAGAAAGAAACCCTTTCACACCTCATCAAGATCTGATGAACATCATGAATGGCGTCCATGCTGACAGTTCCGTGAATGTGGAAAATGCTAAGGAGATTGGACAGACCATCTTAGAATCCATGACAGGAAAATCAGCTGTGGAATTCAAGTTTAAAAGAAGTAATCAGGTCATCACACTTAGCACAAAGTCATCTGTTAAAATTGATGGAGAGAAGATCCA
Source organism: Oculina patagonica (assembly GCF_052425735.1). Taxonomy (NCBI): domain Eukaryota; kingdom Metazoa; phylum Cnidaria; class Anthozoa; order Scleractinia; family Oculinidae; genus Oculina; species Oculina patagonica. The sequence goes on along the minus strand of NC_135771.1, from coordinate 9,328,581 downwards.
GGTGGATCCGCAGCTGTTGTTTCAGCGTCTAATAATTGCCAGTAAATCACTGGATGACATGGAAGCCATGTTCCAGCATGAGCTATGCAGCTATCCAACAGCTCTGTTTGATTCCTCGTTCATGCTGCTTCAGCCACAAAAGCCAGTACTAGCAGATGCTATCTGGGCCAAGCTTCCTTCCGATCCTGCTGGGCCAACCGGTGAAGTCCAATATGTGTTGGATGGTGGTGCGCTTCTTCATCGCATCCCGTGGCCACGCGGATTCCCTACATATAGGGACATCTGTGATTTGTACTGCAACTACGTGACTCGGAAGTATGGTGCGGCAATTGTTGTCTTTGATGGTTACACTAGCAGTTCCACAAAGGATATGACACAGCAGAGGCGAGCAGGAGGGAAAACAGGGACAACCGTCACATTTTCTGATGATATGAAAGTTACCATGAAGAAAGATCAGTTCCTGTCAAATTCAAGCAACAAGCAATCCTTCATCAATATGCTGAGCAGCTATCTGCAGAAGAGAAATTGCCAAACACATCACTCCCAAGCAGATGCTGATCTCCTCATAGTACAGACATCTGTGGAAAGCGCAAGAAGGATAAACACCGTGCTTGTCGGGGATGACACCGATCTTCTTATCCTATTGTGCTATCACACGGAATTGGATGCATTTGAGTTATTCTTTCAGCCGGAGCCAAAGGCCAATTCGATAAAACGGCGGGTCTGGAACATGAAAGTGGTGAAGGAGACGCTTGGTGAAGAGGTATGCAGCAACATGTTGTTCATCCATGCAATCCTTGGATCTGATACCACTTCTCGCCTCTATGGTATTGGTAAGGGCGTCTCACTGAAGAAGTTCTTCGCCAGCCAGCATTTTCGAGATCAAGCACAAGTGTTCAACAACACATCTGCCTCCAAGAAGGATGTTGTCGCAGCGGGTGAAAAGGCACTGGTTTGTGTTTACAATGGCAAGTCTGACGAAGGACTGGATTCTCTTCGATACCGACGGTACTGCGAAAAGGTAGCCACCAACACTTCGCAAGTTCAGCCACAGAGCTTACCTCCTACATCAGCAGCAGCGAGATATCACAGCCTACGTGTGTACATTCAAGTCCAACAGTGGAAGGGGGTTGGAGAAACCATGTCAGCAGAAGAATGGGGATGGAAGGTCAGTGAAAGATTACTTCTTCCTATCATGACACACTTACCTCCAGCACCTCAAGCCCTCCTTCAAATTGTGAGATGCAACTGCTCCACAGACTGCAGCAGCCTTAGATGTACCTGCAGAAAACACAACCTAGAGTGTTCAGCTGCTTGTGGTCAGTGTAGAGGCTCAGGTTGCACCAACTCTGTCCAGCCGGATGACTGTGAAAGTGAAGTTGATGACGATGATGATGATGTTTGATTCATGCATCCTTCCCAATTGACACTGTCTGCTAAGGTGTCTAGATTATAGCTTTACTTTATTTCAATTAAGCCGGTGATGTTTCCATCAATGAAAAGTAAATGAGGAAAGTTGTTTTGTATTTAGTCTTGTTGTCATGCTGATTTTTAAAGGCTTATTTGTAAAATTAGAAAAGTACTAGGCAAAAGGATTATAATTCGTGATTCATTTGTCCTACCCAGTTGAATTAGAACTTGTGAGGATGTCTGGATCATTATCTTTCTTGTTTGAATGACATTAGTAAATTTGCGATAAAAGAAATACATCTAAGAGTAGGTTATTGTATGTAGCCTTGTTTTCATGCTGTACCAATAGCGGTATGATGTATAAGTAAAAAATTAAGTCACTTCCCCTTCGTAGATTTTTCTAGACTTTTGATATGTTGATCGGGACACTTTTCTGAGATGGATAGTGAAGAAATAAATTCTGTTGCAATTTGTGATGGGTCTTATCAATATATTGACTGGACTACCTGAATGTGCGTTTGGAATCCAAATGAACCGAAAAGGAATATTGTAAGGATGACAGGAAGAATTTCTTGTGAGAGGAGGTTGAATTATATAGGCTGTGCACTGAAGGCAGACGGTGATGAGAGACGAGTTCAGGTATGACGTGTGTTTATAATAGAATGTAGTTTGCGCGTTCCTATGTTTTTATTGACCTTTATTGCCAGCTTTCGCTTTGATTTTGGACCGGCGATCTGAAGTAAGAATACTCAAAGCAATGGTCGTCGGGTTATTGTTTTTGGTTCTTTAAGAGCATTTTATCGGCATTGCATTATGTATATTTTTGGAAGAAATGCGTGGTTTACGTTTTTGGCTGTGTTTGCTAGATCTGGTTTTGTTTGGCCAGAAAATTACTGAAATAAGCTTAACATATTTCTTTTACCCTTTGTTCGCTTTTTGGAGGCAAAGTTATTTTGGCTACTGTGTGCAACATTGAAGGTGATATGAAGATAAAGAGGGTTAATTGTTGCTGATATCCGTTTGCTTCAAATCTGTTTATAAGCTCGGGGAACTTGCTACAAAACGTCCAAAACGGAAATAATTTTTGAAACTGCATGAAGCTGATATTGCATGGCAAAAAATAGTTGCCTAAGTTCATGATGGTGCATGCTCCCATTATAGTCGCTACATATAGATCTGCTACGAAATGGAATGAAGTTGTTTAAAAACCGATAGCCTATTGAATATTGGTCATACACCGATACAAGCAATTTGTTCTTTAAAAAGAAAAAAACCTGGCGGTTTGCTGCTGTGTTATAGTTTTAGGGCCTGTTTACATGATTCATGAATGACTCATTCCGGAACAAGTTAATCCCATCCTGATATATTTCACTCTATCTGTTTACATGATACCAAGACAAAAGTCAAGTCATTCCCGAATTAGTTCATTCCGGTTTTTAAATGAATTTGATTCCGAGATGAAACCGCATCTTGTGAAACCACATACAGAGGTCACAGTTTGAACTCAGAGCAAAAAAATGTAAATTATAGCGTTTACTCTTTAGCCCGAAGAAGCAGCCCTATGGTCAAATTGCTTGTTAAAATTGCAGATATAGCCATCATGAGCATTAAAAATAACATGTTTGCGCAAAACATGCGCCATCTTGTTTTGATCTTGAGTGAAAACTACGCACGTGAAAACGACTTTGGTTGAGCTGGTCGATTATGTCATGTGGAATGTATGCAGTCAACGAACTTCATTCTGCACTTGTTACGAAATATAAGTCATTCTGGAACTATATGTAAACAGGCCCTCATGTGCAAGCAGCAAGGCGTGTGAGGCATGGCAGCGACGTATATATGAGGTAAAAATCCCTACTCCAAATGAAAAGGTTAATCGGAGTGCTATATTTAAGCTAACTGATCTGCTATTTAGCTGGCTAAATACTAGAATCGATCGCACACCTTGCTGCCTCGCACTTTTGTGACGACCTGCTCTATGACCCCTTATAATAGACTGTCTTTACTAACCCGGTGGAAGTCGTCGTTCAAAATATGGGTATCACAGAACTGTAAATTGTAGATCACTACAGCAAGGTTTTTTGGTGTTGTGTTCATGTGTATACATAGTACTTGTGTGTGGAAAAATTAACTGCATTTAGTGGGTTCCTTGTTTAGTGTTGTTTTGTTTGTATGCACTGTGACCAGTGATTTTTTTCCTCCCTTCCCCTCAGGCATTAGCAGGCCATTCACTTGTTATGCAAGTGAAAGAAAGTAAAATCCCAGGTACAGTACCTGGGAGAAAAGTGAGTGGGGGGACTCCCCTGCCTCTTATGTTCTCCCACCATGGAACTCCTTTAATTTGTAAAATACTTATACCAATCAAGTGTAAAGGTGGATGACGATAACTTGCAGGACTGTCATTACGTTTTTATGCAGCCAGACATTGAAGTTATCACCTGTAGCATTTCATTCTGAATGCAACTTGTAAAGTAACACCAATCAAAATGTTTACCTGTAACATTGAGTGAGCTCATGATCAGCCGTAACAGGTGTTACGGGTTACAGCCCTTAATGACAGCCCTGGATAAGGGATGATAACATTGTTGGTAGCTGTGAAATGAATTCTTTATCTTACCTTCTCAATTGTGGTGCTTTCAAGTATTTACTATACTTAATCGTTTGTTTTTTTAAAGGTGTTATTTGGACTTGTGAAAATTTAAAAAGAATATTTGACAGGTGAACTCACGTAAAAATGCAAGGTGAGATTGTGTGAGTCCTTCTTGGGTTGCTGTATGTTCATCCCACGTGGGATGCTGCCTAAAGGATTCTAAAATGACCTGGGTGGGGTGTCACGTAGGATCCTGCTAATTACTCCAGGTGGGATCCCACTCGAGACACCTGCTGCTAATATTCCACATGGAATTTTAGCTGTGCATTGATCCCAGGGTGGATCCCACCTGGGATCCTAACTAGTTCTAGGTAGGATCTTAGCTGGAATCCCATCTAATTCTAGGTCTCTACGCATATTATCTGAAGTGGTAATTCCACATGATCAGGCAAAAAAGATATATTAATTAGCTGTCTTAGATAACAACAGAATCAATACACTGTAGTGTTGTCATTTGATTTTGATATATTCAATGTAGTCATCTCATTCATCATAAATACATTGTAATTCCATTCATGTGGCCACCAATGAGCCACAAGGTGACAATATTAAAGCTAGGTGTTCTTTAAACAAGAAAATGACTGGTACTGAGCATTTGCTCAGGTCAACTTGAAGGGGCTATATTATATTATAGGTAGGTGATTGTATTAATGGGGTGGTGGTAATGGACTTGGCCCATTATTATTGTTTTTTGATTAAGTAAAATTACTGAAAAGTTTTTTCAATAACTCAATTTTGTTTTTGTTTATTTAAGGAGTTATAATAGTTTCAACAACTGATGGGAACAAAGTGGTGCAAGGAACACTGCTGCTATCATCTGCATACCTAAATCTGGAAAGGCTGTATTAGCTCACATGAAGGGAGAAAAAGGTTGCTTTTTATGTGAAGATAAAGGCGATGGGGTTGGCAATGGCTAACAGAGATTTTGGCTTTACAGCACAGGCATGTTGCTCCACATGGAAAAGTTGTTATCCGGAACGTTATTTAAAATGGAGAACAGGTAAGTGTTACTAGCAGTTATTGTATGCTGTTACTAACCAGTTAATTATTTTCAATACAAGTTTTTTTAACTTTTTCATGTATCCAACACTTATTAATTAACATGATATATCTTCTGGTATATTTTATTTATTAATATTATTATTGCTGTCAATCATATGGAGGTGATATCCTGAAGGGAGAGATGAAATGGAAGTGAAGTTCACCATTTAGTTAGTCCGTCTGATCAAAACCAGTGAAGTTGATAATGACATGCCTTGACCACCTTATAAATAATTATACTGAATATTTTCAAGTGCTGAATCGATTTTTTTTTATTGAGGTCAATGGGATAAATGGTGCTTCTGTGTCTTTGCTGTTTAAATAATTTGACCTTGTGGTGTGTTAACTACAATTGTCAAGGTCATTAAAAATTTTAACTATTGAATATCAAGTTAATAAATCATTTTAATGATTTATTAACTTGATATTCAAGCTTCAGAATACAGAAATTAGCCTCTCTACTAGTATTGAAAGGTGTCTTAGTTAATTACTTGCTTCACTACAGTATGCAAATGACAGCTATCACAATTCTTGTGAGTGAGCAGATAACATCAAAACAGCTAATAATGATTAATAAATGCATTTATATGGCAGATTTGCCATATGTATTATGTTCAAATAAGCCGATGAACTGTTGGACAATTTCTACAGATTGACGGCAGTACTTTATGGTTAGATATGAATCGGTTGATGCTTTGGCATACACTTTTCATGTCAGTGCACCTGCATAACTCATAAGTGCACAGCTAATAGTATTTCCGAAATGATTCGATTTAGCACCCGGGGGGGGGGGGGGGGCTTATTTACTTTTGGCACCTCATGGAAGGGCGCTTATTGAGACAGAGCACTTATTTAATTTTTTGAGAAAAAACCAAACGTTCAAAACAAAACTTAAATTATATATATTGAAATAACTAACAATAACAGAAACTGTCAGTAACAAATTGTTGAAAGTTCAGTTACTTTTAAAAGAATTGTTTATTTTAGCAGTAAATACACACATGTTCCGTACGGTGAATGTTCGTGAGTTTACTATCTATTCCACATTGATGACATTTTCGTCCCCAGAGGGCGCAATCCTTTTGGAAACAAGAATGCAACGATGACTTCAATAGGGGTGGTTATCCACAATAGGGGGGGTTATTAGAATAGAGGCTCATAACAATGGGGCACTTATTAGAATAGAGGCTCTTATTGGAATAGGGGCACTTATTGACAAAAAAACACATTCGAAGGGGGGGGGGCGGCGCTTATTCGGAAGGGGGCGCTTATTGGAAGGAGGGCGCTAAATCGAATCATTACGGTAACCAATATTGTTTGGCTTTTTCACTGCCACTGGAAGTGTGGAACTAAACTATTACACCAAAATGTTAAAAGTGCTTTACTCACTCTATTATTTAGCAGTATATCAGCGTAAACTGTTGCCTTTAAATTTCCCGGTCACATGTGCGGAATTTAATTGCAAGGCTGTTTTATGTTATAATTTATTTCTCAATTGTGCTTACAGAAAATGTCAATACTTCCTCCACAGAAGGGATTGGGAATTCCTGGTGATGGGAGGGGTCTCAAAGGCCAAAACGGTAAGGAAAGGTATGAAGCTAAATTGGATTTCCGGAGGGTTCCCTCAGGTTGGGGGTGGGGGGGGGGGGTGGTGTCTTAGGAAAAATTCCTTCTGTGAGGGAGTTATGGATCATTTTTCTTCAGTTAAGCAAAATATTATTTTCTGATTAAAAAAAAATAGATGTATGAAGCTGATGTCAAGTGCGATTTTTGTTGTAGGTTAGTTTGGAATCTTATGTTAAGCCGCTTCAGACTTGAAATTGATAAACTCCTTGGTAGTGATTGCTGGCTGAGAAGGCTATAGGCTAACGGAGTTTTTCATTCCTAAAATCTGCAATTTGAATTAAGTTATGCACAAAGCTGTGGTATAAAAAGACAGTAAACGCCAAGAAAAATACGTTTTTGCACCGTGTTTTCCAGCATGATAAATAGATCAAGTTATGTTGATTTGGACTCAAAGTTATTGATATTTTTGTTACTATGGGGGCCACCCATGGAGGGGAGGGGGGCAGCACATTGTGTTGTTTCGAACAAAATTTTTCTTGTTGTGTGTGGAAGCATTTCATCTGTTCGCTAAAATCTGCTTGTGTTCACGTGTTGCCAGTTATGTTTTCCTCTTGTTTGTATATCCCCAAAGGCTATTTCGATTAAAGGCAAACGTCAGTTTACCATTTTTAACCAAGCCAAAGTTGGAAAGTGCCCAGCCGTCGCGACTGACAAATACAGCATTTCCTCCGCGAAAATAAAAAAAAATGCTTGAACTGAAAGACGTTTGCATTCTTCCATGATATGTTCGAACAACAATGCCCAGGATAAACCTTCTACTCATACTAACTTCATGCAAAAAAGTCGATATCTCGAAGAGATCTTTGATTTATTTCAAAATTTAACTTCCCTTAAGGTAAACAACCAACTGGCAAAGTTTGGTTGGAAATCTATGAGCAGTTCTATTTCAAGGGAATTACCTTAATTAAGGTCTCTATTCAGAATTCTTGCAATACATAGTTCCGTTGTGAAGGCCTTACTTACAATTTTAGTGGCATTTTGTGGAAGTTCCGGGAGTAGACGAATGGTGACACCAAAAAATTTCCATACAGATAGCGCATCCAATTTTTTAATAAGCGCCACACTCGCGATCCAATAAGCGCTGCATTTGAGGCGCAAAAAAATATAATAAACAGTGCCGCGCTTATTCGAATAAATACCGTAACCTGATGATAGTACTAGTGGCTACGTGCATATCAATCAGGATGTGAAAGGTATGGGAAGTTTTGCGGTAAATTGACAATTTCTTGGGAACTTAATATTAGATGCACCAGTGTATGCAACAGTATCAACGCATACCGAAAAATAAGGGTTATAAGTGCTCCTGCTTATAATCGTGTCTAGTTATAAGCTCATCTACATGGAAACAAAAAAACATCCGGATATAAGCCCCCTCCCCCCCTATGGTAGATGACAGTACTGAATAGGGCTAAATGTTGCTTTACAGTACACACTCTTTTATCGGAAACATATATGGACAGGTGCTTTGTTGCGCATTTTATTTGATTTTTGATTTTTGTGTTGGTCCCCTTTTTTATTCTATTTTACTGTACCTTTATTGGATTACACGCCTCCCATGCCTCACTGCCTCGCCTCGCATACACCGCTGCCTCACATATTTGGAATACTCTAACGCAGAACTTTATCCTTCAACAACACCATTCCATTCCTTAACTCTAGGTCTCTATATCTCCAACATAATTCTCAGACACTTAACTATTGTTAACAAAATCAATTTGCTATCCAGTCCTTGATAACCAAAATATTAAATGTCAGCCGGTTTCATCTTAAAGAAATTTACTAGCCTCCTACAAACTTAACTTATCTTGTTATCTTCGTTCTAAAACTTAAAAAGAATTTTTTTCTCATTTTATTCAGTTGCAGAGCAAGAAAATACATGGTTCACAACAAGTCAAGTACACAAGAATTAAAGGCAACAACTAACGAAATGGATCCACAAGAAAGAACCATATCACAATTATCAAGAAGGATTATAGTTCAAACAAAACCCAAGGATTCTGACTCAACTTTATCAGCTGATCTGACGTTTCACCTCTACAGAGTAATGCATCACACTCGCGAAGCAACTAAAATATAAAACAAAGTAAACAAAAAGCCAAAGAACAAACTGCCGTGCAGTTATTAATACTTCACATCTGTAGAGGAATTACACTTCTGGCTTCAGTCCATTTGCCTTCTGCTTTAAAATAAAAATGTTCTTAATCGACACACGAACTATACGCAATCGCGTACTTCTGTTTCAGGGATAAAAGTCTTCAGTTTGTAAATTCTGCAACTCACTTGAAGTTAACTAGAGCCATGTGATTTGTCTAACAACATCACGGCCCAAACATCACTCGACTTACATAATGAAATACACTTTTTATTTATTTAAAATGAAAAATCTCAATGAACTGTACTCACAGCTGGTGATTGCAATGAAAAGCAATGATTGTACTCTGTATATAATATATTACTTATATATTGCTATTTCCATAATATTTCACACTCTAGCCATTAACTGTGCTTGACAACAATCCATGATAATAATCCATCTTCCCCATAATTTTTTTACAAACCTAAAAACAAGCGTCTCTCTCCCAGCAAGTCACACAACCGCACGTTTTGTCCCTCGCCTAAACCAGCCAACGATTACCTACATAAAGCTCGCAACCACACTCACCATCAAGCAAACGAAAAGTAACTTTTCCATTTCTTCTGTATGACTTGCACAACCGTCTTTACCCCTTTGAAACAACTCCTTATATTAATCGAATATACAGAATAACCACGGCCAAAAAACCTACCATTTTCACGTTGTACCGACATACATGTATATATAGACCTGTATAATACACTAAGAAGTTCACGACGTCATGAATAACTTGACAAAGCGTCGATGAAAATGACTTAGAACATTTAAAACCCTTTTTCAAACTTTCTCTAACCGCACCTTACCGGCAACCGAAACGTCCTTTCTATACAAAAATATACGAAATGACCTCCGTCCAAAAAGAATCGTCTTTTCAGACGGAAGGTAACTAATATCATCAAAATTTCGCTACAGGACGAACACGAACGCATTCAGAAAAATCACAATTACACCTTTACAATTATCTTTCAAAGTGTCTCAAACCGATACACTGAAAGGCCAATTCATTTCAACACAAACAATGTGATATCTCTAATGTAGACGTCATTTCCCGCCCAGTTTTAAGCTTCTTTAAGCTTCTTGTTATTATTATAACGCATGGAATACCGCAAGCAGTGTTAGGGGAGATATCGCAGGATTTCCAAGGCAATTCTAGTGCAAACGAATTTTAAAGGGTAGCACGGTAAGGCACTGAATTACTACAACGTATTGGATATGCCAGGGACTTAAGAAACTTTAAACTACAGAATATCCTCACGCAGTAATAAATAGAAATCAAAACTGAGTGATTTTAGTCACTTCGAGACATGAAAAAGATGACGGTTTTGGTTTCTTAGACTGGTTGCACATCCTTGTTTATTCTCAGTTTTTTGTCGTTTTTATGTTGGTTTCCTTCAACTAAGTAAGCAATTTTGTGCAAATAAGTCTTAACCCGTTTTTTGAAGTGAAATAGAAGTTTTCTCATTAATTTATTTCGTAAAATGCTCACTTTGGAAACTCCAGAGAAATAAACTGTACGTCCACTTTCCAGGGGGAGGGGGGGGGGGGAACTGATGATTTACTTTTGGCGTGTGAAAATAATCATCTATCCGTACAGATCTAGACCTTAACGTTAGGCACTTTGTACAGCATAATAAACTGCACCACATGAAAGTATTGCCCAGTATCTTTCATCTGAATTGTCGTTTAACTAACGTTTTCTTCACAGACTTAAAGTTAGATTTTATCTTGTACAGCTTATTTAACAGTACCAGCTAAAAGTACTTTTATTCTTTAAAAAATCAGAGCTATATATATACCAGTTCATGATCACTCTGATTCATGATAATTTTTTAAACAAGCTTTTGATGATTTTTAGTACCCTGATAACCTGTGGGATTCCACTTTTTTATTTCGAGATAGAAAAGTGAAATGCCACAGGTTATCAGGGTCAGGAAATAGGCCAAAGAACAATGCTGCGGAGAAAAGGTAGAAAATAGAAAAAGTGAGAAAGATGAGCATGTTCTGAGAAAGGGTGATTCAAAATTCTCTACATTGCACGGTGCGCTGTGTCGTCGGCTATATGACCAAGCCTTTGATGAAATTTTGTAATCCTTTGATGAGTTTTGAGAAATATGAGAACTCAAATATCTAATAAGTTGACGCTGTTATACTATAATTGATTTATTTATTTTATAATTCATCACGGAAACTGGGACAACAAAGTGATGAAAAAGTCGGCTTTTTTGGCCACTTTTCGTGCTACTTGCTTTGGGTTAAGATGTGCTCCATCTTACACCTTGTTCAACATCTTGGATATTTCAACTCTACGTCGTCTTAATATTACGATTTGAGAATGATCCGACCTCTTTTGTCAGCGTGTACTAACCGCTAAGCTATCTTTATATGGCTTAATTCTTAAATCGTCATTTGAGCAAATTTAACTCTGCGAACAAACACGCCATCTAAATGTTAGGGTCATTTAAATGCAACAAGAGCCAATTTTATGAACACTTTCTAATCCCAAAAACACTGGAACAACCCGGCCGAAACAGCTAACCCTGACCACTCACCAGTAACTGAACCGCTAAAAAACTAAGCGCTAACTGCCGAGATCGCGTAATTATACGCGTGGAAAACTTGTTATTTGAACGAGCAATGTTAACCGCATTGCGCGCGCGTCATGTGTTTTTTCTTCTCGCGCTTGCGCTTGGACGCTTGGATTTGTTTTCTCGCTCGTCAATTAGATGTTGTCCACACAGTTGCCAGCGCTTGGAATTTTTCTTTTCTGACCGGCCACCGACCACTTAAATATTTCCTCGCACTTGCAGAAAGATATTTTTTTCGTAGTTGTCGCCGATTGATTTTTTTTCCACGCTTGCTGCTGAAATCATGTTTTCCCTCTATTGGATTTCTTTTCGCGCTTTCCGTCGTTTGAATGTTCTCCCACGCTTAGATGGTAATTCAGTAATACATGCTATATGTATCTCCGATCTTGCCAATGATTTTCGTTTCTCTTCGCTTTCTATCGGAATGGATATCGATATTGTCTTAATTTTAGTGCTTGCCAGAGCTTGACTGTTTCTGCGTGACTCTTTCTGCGTGACTGTTTCTGCGCACTTACTGTCGGTTGCCTATTTTCCACACTTGTCTCTGGTTCCATGTTTTACCCGCGTTACCACCGGTGCCGCTTCGATATTGTTTTCCTGCACCGCTGCTTGTTAGTTCTCGTGTTTGCCATCAGTTAGAAATTAAAGTTCCGCGCTTGCCATTGGCTGACCATTTTTGCCTTTGGTTTTGATAGGTTTACAAGGCTTTTTGGGTGATTCGCACAATTGTGCGAACCAAATTCAACAATGCAAAAAATCTGTGTCAAATTTTGGAATTTTAAACTACCCCCTTTTCAGCAGAGCGCGTGACTTCTAAAACTAATAAACATCGTATTATTTACATTAGGCAAAGTTACCTCCGCCATTTTTGAAGCACAGATATGGAAAGCGCCATATGTTGCCGAGTCCTACGGCATGTTCAATACAGGACATCAGAAACTCCAACTTCTGATTCCATTTTTGGCGTTCCTGAGCTCGCTCGTGTTCGAGGTCTCATGTACCGTTATACTGACTGGATGTATTTTTTTTTTTTCATCTTGTAGTCAAGTTTACAATTTCTTCTCTCGCTGAACGAATTAACCTCCACCGTTGAATCCAGACGACAAATGCAAGTGACGTCACAAAGCGTAATGACATAATAGCTTTTGACGTCATAAAGAGCTGCCTTATTATGACAATTAATACTGTGTAGCGCCGCTGACGATGAGTTTAGTTTGAAAATATTTTTTCCAATGCTGAAAATATTACAAAAGTGCAGGCGTTTCTGGAATTCTTTCCCCTGATCAGTTTAATGGTGTTAGCCGTTAAATAAACGGAGCGCGCGTGATCTGTGAGAACATTAAAGCGCGCGCTGAGTTTCAATGAAATAAAAATCACTGTTCCTGTCGTGCGGATGACGAGCTCGTTTTCAGCAAAATCGCAACGTTTTGAAATCACGTAAGACGCATGTGAACGCTTTTATTAATGTGTCATCTCATAAAATGGTTGATCAGTCTTAATGACAGACCTGTAAGTAATGGATTGCAGTTCTATTCAATGAGATATCCCGATATAAAATTCTTAGATTCGGACGCTTTGGAAATTGGACTCCTTTTCTTTATTTGTTGTGATAAACTATACTATACATCCCATTATAAACCCCTCCGGATTTAAGCCCCTTCTTCCAGTATCGTTCCAAATATTGAAATAAACTTGTTGAGTTGTTGAAAGCTTAATTCAAAACCAGATACAAATGAAAAACGTATTCCGATCAACGCTGCTGTAGCTCATTTTAAAACGTTTTCTTTATTCAGCTTATAAGCTCCCCGGATATAAGCCCTCCCGTTGATAAACCCATTGAAAACGCATTACGTAGTTGTATAAGCCCAGAGCTTATACGCAGAATTTTGCGGTGGTTAAATGTTGATTGGTTAATTGGTTTTGTGGCTACGTGCGCGCACGTAGCGTGGCCACTTTGTATACGTAATTGGACTACATGCTGTCCAATTTGGAAATAATTTGATGAAAAAAATTCCGAGGGCAGCCAAAATTGGACGAGGCCGTAGGCCGAGTCCAATTTGGCTGTCAGAGGAATTTTTTGAATCTAATTATTTCCAAAATTGGACAAGCATGTAGTCCGGTTACATATTAATTATATAGCTTGTAGTCAGTCAATCCAGCGTAAACAATAAACTTATGTCCAGAACGAGAAAAGCATTCAACAATAGTAGGCATAACACAGTACATGCAACTCACTCAGAGCATTGTCTTCACAAATAAAACTTAAACAAAACAGTGCAATTTTATTCACCTGAGTTTGCGAAGCTTGCTACAAAGTAAGTGAAAACACTGCATCAATCAATTAAAGTCGTAAACAAAGTGTCCGAATAGCTTTACAACTTCTTGAATCTGACATACTCCTTTCCACTATTTCGTTCGTACTTTATCGCCGTCTTTTCATTTCGAATTTCAGCAAAAAACGACAAAGAATTGCATCTAGCTCATGGCGATGAATATCTAAAAGGTTTCTTGCTTCACTTCGCTGCACTTACGTTCAGCCAAGTTTTGTACTATTGGAGGTGTTTTGCTCTTGGTTTTTGCTTCTTAGTGTAGCTAGCTCCTCTTCTGACAACGTAGAAAATTTCTCTTTGTTGTTACTATTGCTGAAAACCTCAAAAGGAATAGAAAAACGTAGCAAACTTGCCTTATAAAATTCCGCCATTGTCGACTAAAACAGGACAAGTTTACAGGGCTGACGCTATGGTTTGGGCTAATTGGCTAATATCCGTCACATGTTGTTTTTCCTTCGATTTGATTGGCTGAGACGAAACTGTCCAATTTTTCTTAAATTGGACAGATTGTGAATTTTACCTGAAAGTCCTAATTGAAACTATCCAAATTTAATCCCAAATTGGACAGTTCCCAGAAATTAAGGAAAAATAGCTGCGCTGACAATATAGGATTTACTGACGGCTATATAATTAGCAAAAGAAACTACCCGGATATCTGGTTTTAAATGTGAAAGGGAACAAATGCGTCATTTTACATTGAATAAAAGTAAGTAATTTCGTGGAGTGATTTTTTGCATCAGAAATCCAGAGGTAACGCATGAAATACTGTAAGCAGTTTTACAGGAATTACCGCAGGATTTCCAAGGCACTTCAACAGTAAACAAATTTTAAATGATAGTTAAGGTACAGAATTACTGCAACGTATTGGATATGCTGGGGACTTAAGAAACTTAAGACTCCAGGATATCCTCACGTTGTAATAAATAGAAATCAAAACTGAGTGATCTCGGCCACTCCGAGACCTAGAAAAATATTATTTAATTTGTGGTTTCCTTGAATAAAGCAGCTAATTTTGTGAAGTGATTTTTTGCATCAGAAATCCTGTGGTAACGCGTGGAATACCGCAAGCAGTGTTAGGGGAGATATCGCAGGATTTCCAAGGCAATTCTAGTGCAAACGAATTTTAAAGGGTAGGTAAGGCACTGAATTACTACAACGTATTGGATATGCCAGGGACTTAAGAAACTTTAAACTACAGAATATCCTCACGCAGTAATAAATAGAAATCAAAACTGAGTGATTTTAGTCACTTCGAGACATGAAAAAGATGACGGTTTTGGTTTTTTAGACTGGTTGCACATCCTTGTTTATTCTCAGTTTTTTGTCGTTTTTATGTTGGTTTCCTTCAACTAAGTAAGCAATTTTGTGCAAATAAGTCTTAACCCGTTTTTTGAAGTGAAATAGAAGTTTTCTCATTAATTTATTTCGTAAAATGCTCACTTTGGAAACTCCAGAAGAAATAAACTGTACGTCCACTTTCCAGGGGGGGGGGGGGGGGGGGGATTTACTTTTGGCGTGTGAAAATAATCATCTATCCGTACAGATCTAGACCTTAACGTTAGGCACTTTGTACAGCATAATAAACTGCACCACATGAAAGTATTGCCCAGTATCTTTCATCTGAATTGTCGTTTAACTAACGTTTTCTTCACAGACTTAAAGTTAGATTTTATCTTGTACAGCTTATTAAACAGTACCAGCTAAAAGTACTTTTATTCTTTAAAAAATCAGAGCTATATACATACCAGTTCATTATCACTACTTTTCGTGGTATCGCATATTCGGTATCGGCCCGGCTTATCAGCAATGATCATTTTTAAACAAGCTTTTGATGATTTTTAGTACCCTGATAACCTGTGGGATTCCACTTTTTTATTTCGAGATAGAAAAGTGAAATGCCACAGGTTATCAGGGTCAGGAAATAGGCAAAGGAACAATGCTGCGGAGAAAAGGTAGAAAATAGAAAAAGTGAGAAAGATGAGCTGATGTTCTTAGAAAGGAAGATTCAAAATTCTCTACATTGCATGGTGTGCTGTGCCGTCCGCTATATGACCAAGCCTTTGATGAAATTTTGTAATCCTTTGATGAGTTTTGTTTAATAAGAGAATCAAATATCTAAGAAGTTGACGCTGCTATACTATAATTGATTTATTTACAATAGGTACGGTTACGTTAATAATTCATCACGGAAACTGGGACAACAAAGTGATGAAAAAGTCGGCTTTTTTGGCCACTTTTCGTGCTACTTGCTTTGGGTTAAGATGTGCTCCATTTAACACCTTGTTCAACATCTTGGATATTTCAACTCTACGTCGTCTTAATATTACGATTTGAGAATGATCCGACCTATTTTGTCAGCGTGTACTTACCGCTAAGCTATCTTTATATGGCTTAATTCTTAAATCGTCATTTGAGCAAATTTAACTCTGCGAACAAACACGCCATCTAAATGTAAGGGTCATTTAAATGCAACAAGAGCCAATTTTATGAACACTTTCTAATCCCAAAAACACTGGAACAACCCGGCCGAAATGACCTGACCACTCACCAGTAACTGAACCGCTAAAAAACTAAGCGCTAACTGCCGAGATCGCGAAATTATACGCATGGAAAACTTGTTATTTGAACGAGCAATGTTAACCGCATTGCGCGCGCGTCATGTGTTTTTTCTCCCCGCGCTTGCGCTTGCTTTTTTCTCCTCGTCAATTAGATGTTGTACACACAGTTACCAGCGCTTGGAATTTTTCTTTTCTGACCGGCCACCGACCACTTAAACATTTCCCCGCACTTGCAGAAAGATATTTTTTCGTAGTTGCCGCCGATTGATTTTTTCCCCACGCTTGCTGCTGAAATCATGTTTTCCCTCTATTGGATTTCTTTTCGCGCTTTCCGTCGTTTGAATGTTCTCCCACGCTTAGATGGTAATTCAGTAATACATGCTATATGTATCTCCGATCTTGCCAATGATTTTCGTTTCTCTTCGCTTTCTATCGGAATGGATATCGATATTGTCTTAATTTTAGTGCTTGCCCCCCTTTTTTTCAAAAAAAGAAAAACATATTTATTTAATTTTTGCAGAGCTTGACTGTTTCTGCGTGACTGTTTCTGCGCACTTATTGTCGGTTGCTTATTTTCCACACTTGTCTCTAGTTCCATGTTTTACCCGCGTTACCACCGGTGCCGCTTGGATATTGTTTTCCTCCACCGCTGCTTGTTAGTTCTCGTGTTCGCCATCAGTTAGAAATTAAAGTTCCGCGCTTGCCATTGGCTGACCATTTTTGCCTGTGGTTTTGATAAGCTTACAAGGCTTTTTGAGTGATTCGCACAATTGTGCGAACCAAATTCAACAATGCAAAAAATCTGTGTCAAATTTTGGAATTTTAAACTACCCCCTTTTACAGCAGAGCGCGTGACTTCTAAAACTAATAAACATCGTATTATTTTCATTAGGCAAAGTTACCTCCGCCATTTTTGAAGCACAGATATGGAAAGCGCCATATGTTGCCGAGTCCTACGGCATGTTCAATACAGGACATCAGAAACTCCAACTTCTGATTCCATTTTTGGCGTTCCTGAGCTCGCTCGTGTTCGAGGTCTCATGTACCGTTATACTGACTGGATGTATTTTTTTTTTTTTTTTTTTCATCTTGTAGTCAAGTTTACAATTTCTTCTCTCGCTGAACGAATTAACCTCCACCGTTGAATCCAGACGACAAATGCAAGTGACGTCACAAAGCGTAATGACATAATAGCTTTTGACGTCATAAAGAGCTGCCTTATTAAGACAATTAATACTGTGTAGCACCGCTGACGATGAGTTTAGTTTGAAAATATTTTTTTTTTCCAATGCTGAAAATATTACAAAAGTGCAGGCGTTTCTGGAATTCTTTCCCCTGATCAGTTTAATGGTGTTAGCCGTTAAACGGAGCGCGCGTGATCTGTGAAAACATTAAAGCGCGCGCTGAGTTTCAATGAAATGAAAATCACTGTTCCTTTCGTGCGGATGGCGAGCTCGCAGTTCAGCAAAATCGCATCGTTTTGAAATCACGTATTTTTTAAGACGCATGTGAACGCTTTTATTAATGTGTCATCTCATAAAATGGTTGATCAGTCTTAATGACAGACCTGTAAGTAATGGATTGCAGTTCTATTCAATGAGCTATCCCGATATAAAATTCTTAGATTCAGACGCTTTGGAAATTGGACTCCTTTTCTTTATTTGTTGTGATAAACTATATTATACATCCCATTATAAACCCCTCCGGATTTAAGCCCCTTCTCCCAGTATCGTTCCAAATATTGAAATAAACTTGTTGAGTTGTTGAAAGCTTAATTCAAAACGAGATACAAATGAAAAACGTATTCCGATCAACGCTGCTGTAGCTCATTTTAAAACGTTTTCTTTATTCAGCTTATAAGCTCCCCGGATATAAGCCCTCCCGTTAATAAACCCATTGAAAACGCATTACGTAGTTGTATAAGCCCAGAGCTTATAAGCAGAATTTTGCGGTGGTTAAATGTTAATTGGTCAATTGGTTTTGTGGCTACGTGCGCGCACGTAGCGTGGCCACTTTGCAAAAGAAACTACCCGGATATCTGGTTTTAAATGTGAAAGGCAACAAATGCGTCATTTTACATTGAACGGTCGAGAATCCAAATGCGCCATGTTCCCGTGGGAGGGGGGGGGGGGTGGCACTGTTATATATGGGTTTTATAGGTGCCGAGGGATAGGGTATGGGTTTTTTAGGCTCTCGATCCTCTGATAGGGTGTCATTTTTGCCCTTTTTGACATTGTGTTTCCGGCGTGATCCTTAGATAGGGAACCTAAATTGCATCAGCTAAAATTGCAGTGCGTAAATCATGAAATATCCAGCTAAAAGAAAAAGAAATGCTCTGTAAAAACTGAACTATCCGTTTAAGTAATAGTATAACTTCCAATGTTACAGAAACAAAATTAAGTTGACCGTTTACACCATTTTTAGTTTGTTTTCCTCTTCACCCTTAAATAGGGTCAGGGTTTAGGACCTTTGTGTTTCCTGCTCTGTCATCTTAATTTTGTCTCAAACGAGAAAAAGTTGCATATGTGTAATCACTGGTAAAGACAGTTTATTTTTATTAATGCTTTAGCAACAGAATAACCAACCTGCTTTAGTCAATAGCTTTTTTGCGCATGAAAAAATGAATTTGAAAAGAAATACATGACTTTAAATCGCGAACCTGAATTTCGTCTCCACGAAAAAAGAAAATGGAAACGGGTTACTTTAAAAGGTGTCTACACATCTGTACAGCATTTGCTCTGTGGTTTTCATGTCCTTATGGAATAAATAAGCTCCACTTTTTTATGTTTTCTCTCTCAGCCTGTATTGTGAGTGATATTATGCAATGCCAAGCGGTTGAGCCTGGTTATGTAGTGCATTGCAAAGAAACGCTCAGAAAAAGTTTGTCGTCTCCAAGCACATTAGACCAATTTTGCCAACCGCTGCTCTGTCAAAGGTTGCTGAGGACTTTGTTGTCCATGCTTATGTTGGCCCTGCTATTTTGGGAATTGTTGACCCCAACCAATTTGGCACCATACCGAAGTCTTCAATTGCGCCGACGCTCTGGTTTCCATGCTGCACACCTGGGCACAAGCCACAGATGGAACCAGAGCTGCAGTGAGAATAATTCAACTGGACTACGGGAAGGCATTCGACTTGATCGATCATCAAACACTAGTCAACAAAGTCTTCTCTTCGTATACCACGTGGTGTCGCTCGTTGGGTCTGTGATTTTTTGATGGACAGACAACAAAGTGTGAAACTCTCTGCCGACTGTTTCTCAGAATGGGGACCCGTACCATCTGGCGTGCCTCAGGGCACCAAGCTTGGCCCCTGGTTATTTGTCCTCATGATAAATGATCTCAGCCCCTCTGACGTACAGACTTGGAAATACGTCGATGACACTACCCTTGCTGAAGTGATCGCAATGGACGGTGAAAGTAACATTCAGGAAGCTGTGGACACGGTAGCTCTCTGGTCGCGCTGCAACAAGCTCCAACTTAATGTGGACAAGTGCAAAGAGCTAACAATAGACTTTAAGAAAATTAAACAGTCTTTTGCTCCCATTTCGATTAATAGTTTAGATCTAGGTTTGGTCAACAGTGTTAAGATATTAGGTGTCACCATCACCGATACGTTACATTGGAATACCACGTTACGGAAGGTAAGGTAAGGTAAGGTATTTTATTTAAAGTCGACACGTGGGGAGTGGTTGCCCAATCTCCCGAGCCAGGGGCTCATGTAAAAAACGCACGACTATTTACAATAAAATTAATTACAAGAAGCATAATAATATATATATATATGTACAAAAAAAAAATAGATAAAAAATCAAGGTAAAACTATATACAGTTCATAC
Organism: Oculina patagonica; assembly: GCF_052425735.1. Classification (NCBI taxonomy): domain Eukaryota; kingdom Metazoa; phylum Cnidaria; class Anthozoa; order Scleractinia; family Oculinidae; genus Oculina; species Oculina patagonica. The sequence goes on along the minus strand of NC_135771.1, from coordinate 9,308,409 downwards.
ATTGGCACCCAGCAAACTTCATGCCATTTAAACTAGCTCGAAAATGTGCCAAGGTGGTCGAGGATTTGGCGTTAGCTGGCAACTGGTTCCACAAGTGAGCAATTAAATACAGAAAGGAGTTGTGCATGACAAGGCTGTTATATGGGGGCTGCACAACATTTGAGCCTCTACCTCGTAAATTATAATTAGTTAACCTAGGTGTAAAAAACTGGGAAATATAATTTGGGCCATCAAATCTAAAACACTTAAAAAATAAAATGAGCGATTGCACGATACGTCGCTGCTCTAGTGTATCCATAGCAGCCATGTCTAGGCATAGATGATAGCTGGACGAGTTACTAAGATTCAGCAGCGACTTAATCGCAAAGTGATTACAACGTTCGATGGAGTTCTTCAAAGTTTTAGATATTCCCAGCAACAGTGGGCAGCAGTATTCAATATGTGGCAACACGTAGGCTTTATACAGAGAAATCATAACGTCTGAAGGAACTAGGCGTTTAATCCTACGTAATGCAGCTATCATAGCGTACGCTTTTTTCAGCATGGTTGTGACATGAGGCTTAAAAGACAAATCCCGGTCCAATGTAACACCTAAAATTTTGAGAGTCGGCTCAATTTCGATGGTCTTGTCACCAACTAAAAAATTGTATGCATACTGAGATTTACCCAATGTCATTGCTTGAGTCTTGGAAGCATTAATTTGCAGATAGTTCGCAGAGAACCAGTGCGATAATCTCATAATGTCTTGATTCAAGGTGGATTCAAGTATAGTTGGACACTCTTGAACTACATATTGCGTCGTGTCGTCGGCATACAGACGTAGTGAGGAAGATCCAGATGAATAATTGACATCATTAACAAAGATATTGAAGAGAAGCGGGCCTAGTAAGCTGCCTTGCGGCACACCACAGCGAATGGGCAGCCAGTCTACACGTTCCCATTGCATTTAACTCGTTGAAGGCGGCCTGATAGGTACGACTGGATCAGTTTTATTGCAGAATCATGAACACCGTAAGCTTTTAGTTTGGCAAGTAACAAATTATGGCAAATCGAGTCAAATGCTTTAGATAAGTCAATGGCCACTACTCCCACGTCCTTTTTCTTATCAAGTGCCTGGCGCCAATCGTCAGTAAGCTTTATTAAGGCAGAACAACACGAGTGCCCACGCAGGAATCCAGACATGTTATCAGAGAAAATTGATGTGAATACACTGTATAACTGGTCATATTGAACTTTCTCGAACACCTTTGGAATCGCTGACAAGACACTAACAGGGCGATGATTCGTTTTAGATGTGTCGTCATCTTTCTTATAAACAGGAGTAACGTTACTAAGTTTCCACTGACAGGGCCACTCGCCAACGTCAATAAAATAATTAAAAAGTTTCGTCAGAGGTGCGGTGATGATGGGAGAAGCTATTTTCAGCAGCTTAGGTGAGATACCATCAGGACCAGCTGATTTCCTTGTGTTCAAATTAGAGAGAATATCAGAAACTTGGGCGTCGCTGACTGGCTTTTAAAAATAAAAATTAAGTTTCGGTGCCCTCTTATTTTCAATCATAAAGAAGGCCAACAAAAGACTATATTTCATCAAATTACTAAAAAGAGCTTGTGTCTCACAAAAGGTCATTCTTAACTTCTATTGTACATGCATAAGACCAGTTCTAGAGTATTGCGCGCCGGCTTTTCACCATAGCCTTCCCGCTTACCTAAGCGACGATATAGAACGTGTGCAGAAACGCGCGCTATTTATTCGATCCACACGCATCATATCAGGATAACCTATCATGTTGTAATCTAAGCTCCCTAAAGGAACGACGTTCTATCCTGTGCAAGAAACTCTTTAATAAGATCATGCTCGATAGTAGCCATAAATTACATAAGTTCTTACCACAGGAAAATGTAAATACGTATAACTAAAGAAGTCAATGTCATTTTCAAGCATATAAGGCTCGAACCAATCGTTTTAAACATAGCTTTTTTCCTTCTATGGCAAATTTTTAATATAATTAGCCCCTAAAAAAAAAAAAACAAAAAAAAAAAAAAAAAAAAAAAAAAAAAAAAAAAACAACAACAACAACTCACATTACAACCATAATAGATTTTAATAGTTGTATTTTTAATAATTTATCTCTTTGTAAATTTTTACGCAATTCAGTTTTAGACTGTCATGTAAAAATATGAATAAACTATCTATCTATCTAAGGTTACATTTGTTCACATACATGTATATGGCCCCAAAGTACCAACAATTTCAATACGTTTATTCAATGTTCCAGTGGACATAACCATCTTTTATAGAATTAATCTTGATACAATAAAATTTTTGTAACATTCACGTCTGAACAATCTCATACCACTGGCTAGTTCTGCAGCCTTTCATGCAAATTCTTTGTTACAAAATATACAACTATAAAATAATATTGTTCGGCTGTTTTTAATTTTCACTGTAATTAAATAAAGTGTGGAAAACAATTTGTGATGCGTTGATTGATCAAACGATAGATCAATCAAACAGTTAACAATTAATAAAGTAATTAATTGCACATTTTTAACAGAATTGAATTTAAATATCAACTATTTGTACCATATATAATACTAATAAAAACAAATTTCATATTATTCAATAAGAATTAATTAATTACAAATTACAAACTTCAACCATTTGTATTATACACATATATTACTAATAAAAAAATTCATATATTTAAATAAGAATGACAAATCTGTAAATTAAGGGGTTAGGTCACACAGTGCCTTTCTGTATGGCCCAGGGCCCAGTTGTTCAAAACACAATCAAGCTAATCCAGAATTAGCTAAAAATTTTATTTCATTTTGTATCCTTTCAGTGGGGTTTTCTATTTATATTTTTTGTCTTCCAGTTTTGACTTTCTTTAATTTCAAACTCGACATTAAAACAACAGCAATGAACTTTAGACACCTTTATACAAGAAAAAATTAAACCTAAATTTACTGAAATTCCTGGATAAGCATTAATCAGCTTTCAAACAACCAGACCCAGGAATATACATGTATGCATATTAGGGGGGGGGATGGGTACTGGTGAACACTGGCCTGGGTGCTGACTTAATCTGCAACTGTTTTCAATGTAAATATACTTGTAGGAGCAAGGCACAGAAACAAAAGAATGGTTATCACTATTCAATTTTAAGAAAGATTGTATCTGGTAGAATCATAAAATGAAGTGTAATTATCTAACCCTTTAAGAAGAAGTCCAGAAATAAATAAAGAAAAAAGAAAAACCTTCAGATAGGTCTGGCACTGAAAGAGCCAAAATGGTAAACAACTGGAGACTGACTGATCACTCGCCAAATGCAGGTATTAAAAAAAGACGTGGGTGGCAGTTTTCCAATAACAGGGGCTCTGAAGGTATGAGCTTCTAGGAGGGTATCCTAGAAATTTTTTCCTGTGTGAAACATTTTGAGATTATGACTCACCAAATGAAAATGCCATTTCTGGGAATTTCAAGTGATTCAGACAAAAATGTTAACCAGTTCCATTTTCTTGGTAGCTTACATGTCCTGTTTTTGATATTAATACAAGTTTGGAAATTTTCTTTAAATTTAAAATAATTCATATAATAAAAAATCTGACCAATTTCATTAAAACGGTGGAAACTAGTTTGGATCCTTGCCCAAAAAAAATTCATTTATGTACAGTTATTTTTGAGCACACTTTTTCATTGTATTATTCTTTGCGATCTTTCAGCTTACGAGTTAGCTTCATCGCTCCCCTGACTATCTTAACAAACCAATACAAATTAATTGAATCTAGCACAATACAAGTAAAAATCCAGTAAAAGTTAATAAGAAAGCCCAAGTTCTTCTGTTCTTCAGTACCCCACACTGAGTAACACTTGTAATAGTATATCGGCATTATTAATATACGGCAAAGAAAGAATGAAGCTCCCATAAGATAGCCATTAATGACGAAGCCACGAGATGACCTTGGATGACCAATAGCATCAAAGAACCACCTAGAAGGAGATAAAAAAGTTTGTCATTTTTCTAACTAAATTACAGAGATCAGCAAACAGACAAAAAAGTTAACAGTGCATGTTTATAAAATAAGCAGCTTAACTTCTTAATAAGCATTATAGGTATGCAATGCGTGCAGAGAATTTGAAGTTGTTAAGCTTTGCATGCATTGCAGAACTATGACATTAGTTCTTTGACGTCCCCAGTCTCAATCTGGTGCCTGAAATAGAGCCTCAAGTGACTTCTGATAAATTGCTAGATTCTCCTTCCAATTTTCCCTCTGTATGCTTACAAATCAAAGGGAGAATTTCATATTAGATCAGAAGGTCACTTAGGGCCTTATCCCATGCACCGCTTCAACTGAGTGTTGTAAATTAAAGCAATATTGCAAACACTTGCCTCGGTGGGCTGGCAAGTGCTTCATGTAATTTCCAATCCTGTTAATTGGAGAGGGTAAATCTGACTAACCTTTGATTTACAAATGGTGTGGAAATCTCCGCAAGTTGACGAACATTAGCAAAATAAATTAAAACTCCATAAACCTAGAAGAAAGAAAAAATAATAATATTTACTATTAACCCACTTTAGACACATCTACATTGTATGCCTGAAATGTATCATGTGATAACTGCAGTTACAAACTTGAAGCAAAAAATAATTATTTTTTGTTTGATTGGCAGGGGATACCTGAATAACTGCATAAAGATGATAAAATCCTTTAAAAACTTGCTATTTAGCTTTTAACGCCATGAAATAGGTAAGCTTACCACAACAAAATAATAGGCCCATATTGCCATAAGATGGTGTACCATGGTGAATAAATCTCCGATATACTTGTAAGATAGAGCTATGATGAGAAAATCTGAAAAGTGAAAAAAATACGTGTCTGAATAACAAAATTTATGAAAGCTACCTTCACTGAAAGTGGTATTAGTTATAATTTTATTAGTTATAATTTTTTTTTCTAAGTTGTTTGATGAAAACATCATAAAATAAGTTATTATCAATGTTGGAGATCATAGTGGTCCTATGAATTCCTGTTCACAGAAATCTTTCAGAAAATATTCATACCGTATGTCTTTTTACATTTTTTTCCCTGACTGCAAATATTTAGGGAAAAAATTATTCAAAAAATACTTTGTACCTGCTAAGATGTATCCCATTGTTATAGCAACCCCTACTCTCACCAGAACGGCGTCATTTCTGTAAAGGAATCAAAAAAATTGACAGAAGTACTATTTATTTATTAAAATTATGACCAAGTTTGGTTTAAAAAAGAATGCATTGAATAACAAATTGTAGGCACAATTTAATTTATAACTTGCCCAATAGGACTGGATGTCGTTTCTGTATCAAAGACAAAACAATACAAACTGATTGCGCTAACAACCACTGCATGTAGATTTGAACCAATCCTGTGTAAATAAAAATTTAATAAAACTATGAATATTTTCTAATAAATGTATTTTTCACGTTGATTAAGTAATGTATGCATACCGTATACACCTGTGTATAAGTCGACCTTTTTTTGTTGCTTATCAACAAATAAAAAAACTTAGTTTATGGCCTCAAAATAGGGGGTCGACTTATACGGGATCGACTAATACACAGGTAAATGTGGTAGTAAACATACAGATAAATTTCTAGAAGATGCAAATGACCCCTCTCTCCCTCGCTGCTGCTCCCCCCCCCCCCCCACCAAAGCAAGAACAATAAAATAACAGTCTCGCAACAGGCTGTGGAGATTTACATGTAACTGTAAATGTAAATATACATTTAGCCCAGAGAGTTAACCCTAAAAATGTTTTTCTTAATGGTACTAGCTATAGTACAGTACAAGGAGACACCATTTTTTTGACTCACCCAGTACCCATAAAAGTTCTTCACCCCATTCTGGGAGAGGACCACCCATGATGTACATTGTTCTAGTTCCTATTATTTTGTGACTCTGCTTGTTACACTGTATAATGATGTCGCTGATGAAATGAACAGGAAAAACATGTCTATTACGTTACGTACCTTGTGTCCCAGTCAATTTTTTTGGCCCGAGGGAGCTCATGGTATCCAGAGGAGACCAGAGATGAAAATTTTGGGCTTACAATGTAGAAAAGAAAAAGGCAACATAGAAAACTAGCAGCTGATGTGCACACATAAAGAGTGTTGTTTTTTCCTTCTTGGTGCAGTGGTTCATCAATACCTGAAATAAATAAATGAGGAACAAAAAAAAAGTAAACTTAGTATTGATCATCATGGGCCACACAGCATGCTCAAACTTTCCCATCTCTGTCTCATTAATAATTTATCAAGGTATAACTTACGAAGGAGATAAAAGATACCAGTAATGTTATGAAGGTTATTTGGATGCCTGGTCTAATTAATTAGTGGGGGGGGGACAGGCGGGTCTGAACCTCCCGCCTCCCGTACCTTTTACTCCCGCCTCCCGCCACTTTCCCTAGCTGTTCTCTCCTGTGTGTTCCATGTCCATTGCAAAATATAATGAAATGTTACGAAATTTCACTTGTTTTCTCCCGGTTCCTGCCACCTTAAGAGTCCCGCTTCCCACCCTCTCTCTCCTCCCGCTTCCCGCCCCTTTTCTCCCGGGCTTCCGCCGCCCTGTCCCCCTCCACTAATTAGCAGGGCACCCTTTTTTGTCACAATGTTTCTGACATTCTCGTCCCCAGAGCTGCTTGTCCCTCTCAGCCTGTGCATGAGAAACAAGTGGCTCTGGTGACACATGATTTGATTGGCTGGAGTTTTACAATTTAAAGGAACAGCCAATCAAATGAACTGTTTTAAAATCCTTTTGTTAATTATAACCAAGTTTAAAATGGTTGATTTGATTGGCTAGATTTGAAACTCCCTTTAATAAAATCTGCATGGCAATCAATTCATGTGTCCCCTGAGAGCCACTTGTTTCTCATCCAAAGGCTTCATCAGCTAAGAGGGACAAGCAGCTCTGGGGACGAGAATGCGTTTCTGTCAGCAAAGTTTCGATGAGATCCCAGCCCATTATTCAGGTCCTCCTCTCCCCACCCACCCTGAATAAAGGAATTTGTCCCAACTTTTTTTTTTAAAAGAACCTTCACCATCCCCTCCCCGACCTTTTCCACCCCTGCAACTTATGTCCAAAAATTTATAGTGTCAAGAATCCCTACATGGAATAACTTGAAAAATCCGCATTTGGATATTATTGCGATTCCACGTTATAGTCCTACAACAACCCAAAACATGCACAAAATTCGAGTAAACCCTTGGGAGGGGGAGTGGGTAGACGTTACCATCCCCCTCCCCCGCGGGACGCGACGCACGTCACGGCACGTGTCCGCGTTTTGTAAACAGTTTGGTCTGTCGTTCGTGACCATTAAATTGCATACATCAGGGTCTATGTTCGCAACTTCTTAAAAAAACTCGTTATCAATATCTCATAAATTAACAAAGAAAGGCAATCTATTCAGTCCATTAATTCCACAAGCCCGATTAATCTTATAACGCAGACAACAATGGAATTCCTTTACGCCGGCGGCGATTTGAAGAATTAAAATATTTACACGCCCGAATGCCAAAAACACTTACCCGATTCGTTCATCTTGAACAAAACCACTTATATATACTCGGTCAAGGGCGCTGGAATGTGAGGTTTTAAACAAAAACAAAGCTCTTCAAAGGACAAAAAGATGATATCGATTGTGCGCGAGTGGTCCGCGAGTGTCACGCCAGAACTAATTGAGCCCGCGGTATCAACAGCGGCTTTATTAGAAAGTTTATGCTCGCTCATTGTGGTAAATAGAATCTGCTGATCATTCTTCGAGAACTTTTTGTGAATTTCTTGAAAAATCTCTTGTTGCAAATATGGATATTTATCCGATGTTTTGCTATGTCTCTGCAGTTATTCTTTTCTTTGCTTGTGTTGTTGTATTGCGCACTGCTTATGTGTTAAAAAGAAAGAGAAATCCTGGTCCACTGGACAGAAGAAAACCTGTTAAAGTTATGGTAGTCGCAGGCTCAGGTACGACATGTTTCTTCCGTTGGTCACGCAAAGATAAGCCCGGTGCTTACCCGTATATACATGTATAGCCATGTATGGGGTGTGTGGGACTTTGAAAAGGTCTGTTTTTGGATTAACGTGAACTTTTGGCAGTTCAAAATTTTAATTGATGCATATTTTTGAGGCGGGGGGGGGGGGGGGGGGAGGCGGTTTAGGCTAGGGGAAAATTGGTGAAACAATAACCAGAACTCCATGACTTAGTCTATTTTTAGGTATTTTAGGAACAATTCTTACTGTATGTCACATTCTCTCTGGTGCCCAGGCACTGCTCGGGCATGCACACCAGTGAGTGATGGCTTTTAGTAGCACCCAGGGTGCATTCCGTGTACGCGCCACACGGAAGTTGTACCAAGTTTTATTAAAGGTCTATGCCAAAATCCTTTATTATTCATACCTAAAATAAATCGTCTGTACAACAGTTAAAAGATGCTGAGTACTATTGTAAGCAAACTGGTATGTCGCACAATAATTTTGAAATCCATGCCAAAGATCTTCGCATAACCTACGTAGAACTCAGCCTGGATTAGTGTATGGGACATTCCAAAAAATTTTGAACCCCCTTTAGAAGGCAACCTCTGTTACAGAGCCTGTCAAAATATTTTTTAAAAGAATCCGACAAAAAGTTGAACCCCTTGGATGCAAACGGCAAAGGTGCCTTCAACAGTATAATATCTTAATTTTCTTTTCTTTTTTTTTAATTTATTTATTAATTTTTAATTTAAAGGTGGCCACACAACCGAAATGATGAGACTTATGGGATCACTCTCTTTCTATTACCAACCACGTATTTATGTTGTTGCTGAAACTGACAAAATGAGTGCAGAAAAAATTAATAGTTTTGAGAAGACTAAAAAAGGGAAAGATAAGGAAAGTTTAGAGGTATGATGAACAACCAACTGTCTTGTAGTTAAGTTGATGATTTTATTCTAACTGATTTAATTTCTGTTATCACATCATCAACACTATCATGATAGTTACCGTCATCATCGTCATCATTATCACTGTTAGCTGACTTATAGAAATATGTTGGTTCATGACCACTAGCTTCCTTCAATGTTCTCCATGTAAGCTGGTAGTGTCTGAGTATGACTTGGATGTAAAAAAAATTATTTATGTTCATAAGGAAATACATACTACTTATTAACCGAGAGTGAGGTCATTACAGGGGAATCTCAGACCGAGGCCTTGATGTATTGATCGAGCAACAGCGAGGTCAATACATCAAGGTCGAGGTCTGAGTTCCCCTGTAATGACCGAACGGACGAGGTTAATAAGTTATTTATTATATGGCCTTTAAGCTCTATTCAAAAAAAGAGTATAATCAAGGGAAAAAACACTGGAGGTAACACTCGCTCTCCCTCTCTGTGGCTCTCTCCGTCGCTCATACTAAAGAAGTATCGGTATGCTTATATTTTTCTTTCAGTTATTGAAAAGATAGTTATATTTTGTCGGCATTTTTTGTTGTTTTTGCCCCTCGCTAGTAGCTTTTACTCACAACTCAAAGCCTGTTTTCTTTAACAAGAAAATAATGCCTGCTCAGCAGCCAATCAGAGCGCGCGTACTATTGTAGCCATATAATAATTTAATTGAAAATACTGGTAGGTACTAGACAGGTTTGGTCTGCAAAACATTACACATGGAACTTCAGCATTTTTTTGCAGACACAACCTGTACATGGTACATTTTTTTTACTTTATTATAGGAGATTAGTTCTTGTGTTAATTAAGGTATTTGAAATTAACGCCACTAAAATTAATGCGAATTGAAGGAAAAATTACTTCCCAGTAAAGGAAATCAACGCGAAAGACAGGTTAACATAAAAAGAAAGAAAATACAACGTACAAAGAAAAACACTTGTTGATGTACTCACACAAAACAACAGGAACAAGTTAATTTCACCACGAGGCATATAATCCGAGATGGAAACAATGTTCATGATACTTTACCCAAACGTATGAGTTAAGCGGAGGAACTTGACCACTTTAAGCATTCTTCACAGTTTCAGTGATACTTGTAGATTTCCACCCTGATGAAATAATGCTTTTTCCAAGGAGATTACAATGTCTGGACTGTATAGAGAAATTGGGGCCAAAATGATGGAAATTAAGGTCACAGAAATTAACGCTCCATTAATTAATGGCATGGAAATTAATGTTGAAAAAAGTTCATGTAACTGAAGTAAACGCCAATTTTTGAAATTCGCGTTAATTTCCTATAATAGGGTAATTTATGCACTGACATGTAAATGTATCCACATACAGTAAACGTATCTGGCACTGGAAATTCATCTTCAGGTGAGAACAAGTAAGTTGAAATCATAGCATACTGAGTATATTTGTTTGTTGATTGTGTTCTTGCTTTCTTTTACCTATAGTTTAAAATTCTGAGAATTCCACGAAGCAGAGAAGTACGCCAGTCATGGCTTTCTACTGTATTTACCACATTGAATGCCATGGCCTTTTCATTTCCTGTTGTGCTGCAGGAGAAACCAGAATTGGTAAATAACAGTTCAGAACTTTAACCTTATAATAATAATAAACTACATGTACATTTCAAGGCAACTCTATTGCATACTCTCAATAAACCTTTTACTCTTAACAGTAAAAGTTGGTGTTGGCCAAGTGGCCCATACCACCATACACCCTGTAGCTTACCTCAGTTTTTGAGATACATGTACACTGTAAGTGACTAGGAGTGTTCCTGCTCTCCCTTCACTCCCTTGATTAGAATGCAGGGTTACCCCAATTTTTTTTTGCAGGGTTGCCCCTGCATTAAACTCTTCTGGGTGGAGAGAGGCACTGTTAGATTTGCACCAAGTCGCCCTCTATTGGTGAGCGAAGCGAGCCGAAAAGCGTCACAAAGCGACGACCGTGAAGGACTTTAAGAAAGTCTAAGGCACTGTGAGAGTGAAGTGACTTGCTCGTGAACACAACACAATGACCCCAGCCAGGGTTCAAACCTGGACACTCGATGTGGAGTCTAGCATTAATACATGTAATTACAGTGTATAGTCAGCACGCCTGCCATTAGTACAGTGTATAGTCACAATCATTTTAATAAAATTAAATACATGTTTGTTAACTGTTTAATCAATCAATCAATCAGAAACTTTATTAATGTGTCTAAAAGAGTTCTTAAGAATTTGCCTTTATTTCCCTTTTAGCTTCTTTGTAATGGACCTGGAACATGCATTCCAATTTGTGTAGCAGCTTTTATATTAAAGGTAAGGCCAGCCTAAATCTGTTACTGATTCAAGTTGAGAGTGAATTTAGCAAAATCAGTGATAAGTATTTATTTAACTTTTTTGATTATTTTTCTTCCCTTCAGGTTGCTGGCTTTAGAGATATTACAATGGTGTTTGTGGAAAGTATCTGCCGAGTGAAGACTCTGTCACTTTCTGGAAAAATTATGTACTACATTGCAGATCACTTTCTAGTTCAATGGAAACAGCTTCAAATGAATTTCCCAAGAGCAATCTACCTTGGACGGCTAGTGTGACAGTCACACAACCGCTCATTGTCTTTTTGTGCTGTTTGAAGTTTTGTTGACAGACAACAATAAAAGGCAGATGCATCTTCTAAGAAGACTTTAGAATTTAGTCGTGGTCCTGGCAGGGCCATATTTGTGAGCTACATGATTGTGTACATTTGTTTAAGCAAGGGGGGGGGGGGGGGGTTATAAGGATAAACAATAAAACTGATGAAAATATATAATTATAACATGAATGGAAGAATGTAGAGAGGAGATACAAATAATAAAAAGTATATTTTGGAGTCGCTGAGTTCAGTTTGTGTTTCCAATGTGCCTTAAATTTTTATTTGATAGTCATAAGCCTTGGTTGAATCTAGCCATTTGTACTCCTGTGTCCTATCTTGAGGGTTGAAGATGGGGGAGGGGAGGGTTGCTATGGAATTTCGACAGTAATGACTTGAACAAGGAGCCAAAAAAATACTTGTGGAAAAAGGATCACAGGCAAACAAATAAGCAAACAAACAGGAATGAAAACAAAACAAAAACTCTTGCCTCCCCCACCCACAAAATTCCCAAAATCCACCAAAAAATAAAACGGTCCATTTTTAACATTTCATTTTTTTTTAATGATTCTTTTTCAAACTACAATTTTGAGCTCTTTGTCAATAATTTATACCCTTAATAGGTTGGTTGTAATAGTGACCAAAATTAGAAACTTTTAAAAAAATGTTAAACGCTAAAAGATTTTTAGATGGACCTTCTGTGATGAATTCCCTTAAAAAAATAGCGGGACATCCCCTGACCAAAATGTCTTAAAAATGGACTTTTTAAAAAAGTCTCCCAAGCATCAGTGTGTTAATAAGCCGCTTTTAGGAAGCGTTACATTTTCTCTGTAGTGTGTCCAACAGCAGACACGAAACCATGAAATTTGCAGGTTGAAAACACAGACATTCCGTAAAATCCCGGTTATAACCCCCCCCCCCCCCCCCCCCCCGTTTATAAGACACCTGGTTATAGGCCCATCTACCTGGAAATAAAACAAATATATATACTGATCCAGTGATAAGCCCCCCCCCCCCCCCCTCCCAGATATAAGCCCATCTCTACTGAATTAAATGATCTATGATTAAATTTACTCATAAGACAGAGTTAAACATTTAAGTATTTTATATTCATGCAGCAATAACAGATCACTCCGTGGGCTGGCTCTCAAATGGTTTTCAACCCTTGAACTTTCTGTGTCTTTTTACTCCTTTATCCATAATCAAACCGTCATTCTTGTGTTACTCTCAGTTTTACTGTGTGTCATAGTTAAACTATTTGTAATCTGTTTTATCACAACTTACCCTTCTCTCATTCAATAATAAAACTCCACTCTGGGGAGTTGTTCGCACCTCTCACTTAGCATTGTATAGCCAGGGCTATGAAAGTGCTACGGAAATAATATTTGGATGTAGTGTGCGATTTGGAACAACGGAACTGACTTGAATGTTATTTTCCTCGCAACTTTTTACAAAAAAATTAAATATTACAACCATTTTAATGTTTACAATTGTATACGTTTTTGTAAATTATATTATATTTTGAGAATAGACGCCAAGGGAACCGTTAGGTTTTCTAGTTGCCCCATGTGTCAAAGTAAGTTAAATTTGAATAACAGGTGAGGAACCAGAAAAAGCGAAGAAAGAAAAGCAAAAAAAGAAAAAGAAAAAAAATCAAGAGTACATATCAACAAAGATTGTATTGAACAAGCATTGCATATTATAAAGGGACAAATGTTGAGGGGTTAAATGAAGTTTGAGAAGTCTGAAGAGATACGTTCAAGTCTACGAAGAGTTCTCGAAGTGCTTGTATAATTTGAGTGCGGACACATGAAAGCCTGTCAAAGCCGCCGAGGTGCGAAATTCAGCAAGAAATACACAGCAGCTGCATGCACAAGTAAACGACAAAGCTATATGCTTATCGCGTTTTTGTAAGAATACGTCAAAGCCTGTACGATTCAAATTGTCAAAATGCTAAAAGAATAAAAGAGGAAGTTGTTTCTTATGCAAGACATGCTCATCCGCCAAATTAAAACATCCGAACTGCGAAAATTATTCAACATTATGACAGACGACAGTACTATCAGAAAAAGCACTTTTATGCTTACAGTGTAAGTTGACATTTTCAACCTATTTGCCGTCATAAATGTTTTCCTTATAGGGACTGGTTGTCACTGAACGATAGAGACTGATCGAATTTAAATGTGAGACGCAATTCCATTCGTCGGAACAAGAGGACTTAGTTTATGATTGTCGCAAATTATTTTTTCACGGTAAATTTGGTTTAAAAGGGATTCATCCCAATTTTTAATCCAGCTCCAAAGGAATTGAATAAGGAAGTGCTTCATGAGCCACCTGACTGAAAATGACAATTTTGGCCCTTGTGTTAAAATTCCACGGCACGTAGATAAAAGCTTATTTTCACCAATCTAGATTGAAATATCACCAGTAGATTTAAGTTTGTTTTCACTCCAGATCTAGCAAAACCGGCCACTGAAAATGACGAATTTGGGCCTTTGTATAAAAATACCACCACGTAGATTAAAGCTTATTTTCACTCCAGATCCAGCAAAACCGGCCAGTTTCAGACTTGAAATCTACCAATTGGCTCTTTTTGAAAAAACGGAATCACGTGGATTCATCCTAATTTTCACTCCTGGTCTAAAAGAATCGTATGGGAAAGTGCTACATGAGCCACTGAAAATGAGGATTTCGGACCCTTGTGTTAAAATAACACCACCAAGTTTAAGGCTATTTTCACTCCAAATCCAGCAAACCCGGCAAGTTTCAGACTTGAAAACTACAGTTTGGGTCTTTTTGAAAAAATGGCATCACGTGGATTCAGTTCATCCTAATTTTCACTCCAGGTCCAAAAGCCTGTCGTATGGGAAAGTGCTACATGAGCCACTGCAAATGATTATTTCAGTTAGTTAAAACTTATGTTCACTCCTGATCCAGCAAAACCGGCCAGTTTGACACTTAAAACCTACAGTCGGGGTCTTTTTGAAAATCTGCCATCTTGTGGATTCTTTCTAATTTTCATTCCTTGTCGAAAAGAATGCTATGGGAAAATGCTACATGAGCCAATAAAAATGACGATTTCGGGCCTTTGTGTAAAAATACCACAACGTAGACGAAAGCTTACTTTTGCTCCAGATCCAGTAAAATCGACCAGTTTCAGACTTGAAAACTACAGTTTGGGCCTTTTTGAAACAATGGCATCATGTGGATTCATCCTAATTTTCACACCAGGACCAAAAGAATCGTATGGGAAAGTGATACATAAGCCACTGAAAATGACGATTTGGGGCCGTTGTGTAAAAATACCACCACGTAGATTAACGCTTATTTTCACTCCACATCCAGCAAAAACGGCCAGTGTAAGACTAGAAATCTACAGTTTGAGTCTTTTTGAAAATCCGCAATCGCGTGGATTTATCCTAATTTTCTCTCCTGGAGAAAAAAAATCAAAAAAGGAAGTGCTACATGAGCCACTGAAAATGACGATTTTGGCCTTAGTTTTAAAATACCACAACGTAGATTAAAGCTTATTTTTACTCCAGATCAAGCAAAAGCGGCCTGTTTCAGACTTGAAATCTACAGTTTAGGTCTTTTTAAAAATCCGCCATCACGTGGATTCATCTTAATTTTCACTCTAGGTCCAAAAGAATCTTATGGGAAAGTGTTACATGAGCCACTGAAAATGACGATTTCGGGCCCTTGTGTTGAAATACCACCACATAGATTAAAGCTTATTTTTAATCCAGCTCCAGCAAAACCGGCCAGTTTGAGACTTTGAAATCTACAGCTTGGGTCTTTTTGAAAATGTGTCATCACGTGGATTCATCATAATTTTCACTCCAGGTCAATAAGAATCGTATGGGAAAATGCTACATGACCCACTGAAAATGACGATTTCGGACCCTTGTGTAAAAATACCGCCACGTAGATTAAAGTTTATTTTCAATTAAGATCCAGCAAAAGCGGCCAGTTTCAGACATGTAATCTACAGTTTGGGTCTGTTTGAAAATCCACCATCACGTGGATTTATCCTAATTTTCTCTCCTGGTGCCAAATAATCAAAAAAGGAAGTGCTTTATGAGCCACTGAAAATGACGATTTTGGCCCTAGTGTTGAAATACCACCACGTAGATTAAAGCTTATTTTTTACTCCAAATCCAGCAAAACCGGCCAGTTTGAGACCTGAAATCTACAGTTTGGGTCTTTTTGAAAATGTATCATCACGTGGATTCATCCTAATTTTCACTCCTGGTCCAAAAGAATCGCATGGGAAAATACTACATGAGCCACTGAAAATGACGATTTCGGGCCCTTGTGTAAAAATACTACCACGTAGATTAAAGCTTATTTTCACTCAAGATCCAGCTAAAGCGGCCAGTTTCCGACATGAAATCTACAGTTTGGTTCTGTTTGAAAATCCGCCATCACGTGGATTCATCCTAATTTTCTCTCCTGGTGCAAAATAATCAAAAAAGGAAGTGTTACTTGCGCCACTGAAAATGACGATTTTGGCCCTTGTGTTAAAATATACCACCATGTGGAGTAAAGGTTATGTTTTATCAAGATCCAGCAAAAGCGGCCAGTTTGAGACTTTGAAATCTACAGCTTACGTACAGCTTGGGTCTTTTTGAAAATGTGTCATCACGTGGATTCATCCTAATTATCACTCCAGGTCCAAAAGAAACGTATGGGAAAATGCTACATGAGCCACTGAAAATAAAGATTTCGGGCCCTTGTGTGAAAATACCACCACGTAGATTAAAGCCTATTTTCACTCCAGATCCAGCAAAAGCTGCAAGTTTCAGACTTGAAATCTACAGTTTAGGTCTTTTTCAAAATCAGCCATCAGGTGGATTTATCCTAATTTTCTCTCCTGGTCCAAAAGAATCAAAAAAGGAAGTGCTACATTAACCACTGAAAATGAGCGATTTTGGCCCTTGTGTTAAAATACCACCACGTAGATTAAAGCTTATTTTCACTCAAAATCCAGCAAAAGCGGCCAGTTTCAGACATGCAATCTACAGTTTGGGTCTTTTTAAAAATCCGCCATCACGTAGATTCATCTGAATTTTCATTCAAGGTCCAAAGGAATCGTATGGGAAAATGCTACATGAGCCACTGAATTAAATGACGATTTCGGGCCCTTGTGTAAAAATACCACCACGTAGATTAAAGCTTATTTTCACTCCAGATCCAGCAAAACCGGCCAGTTTGAGACATGAAATCTACAGTTCGGGTCTTTTTGAAAATGTTTCATAGCGTGGATTCATCCTAATTTTCACTCCTGGTCCAAAAGAATAGCATGGGAAAATGCTACATAAGCCACTGAAAAAGACGATTTCGGGCCCTTGTGTAAAAATACCACCACGTAGATTAAAGCTTATTTTCACTCAAGATCCAGCAAAAGCAGCCAGTTTTAGACATGCAATCTGCAGTTTGGGTCTTTTTAAAAATCCGCCATCACGTGGTTTCATCCTAATTTTCAGTCAAGGTCCAAAGGAATCGTATGGGAAAATGCTACATGAGCCACTGAATTAAATGACGATTTCGGGCCCTTGTGTAAAAATACCACCACGTAGATTAAAGCTTATTTTCACTCAAGATGCAGTAAAGGCGGCCAATTTCAGACATGCAATCTACAGTTTGGGTCTTTTTGAAAATCCGCCATCACGTGGATTCATCCTAATTTTCTCTCCTGTGCAAAAGAATCAAAAAAGGAGGTGTTACTTGAGCCACTGAAAATCACGATTTTCGCCCTTGTGTTAAAATACCACCAGATGGAGTAAAACCTATTTTTAATCCAGGTCCAGCAAAAGCGGCCAGTTCGAGACTTTGAAATCTACAGCTGGGGTTTTTTTGAAAATGTGTCATCACGGGGATTCATCCTTATTTTCACTCAAGGGCCAAAGAAATCATATGGGAAAATGCTACATGAGCCACTGAAAATAACGATTTCGGGCCCTTGTGTGAAAATACCACCACGTAGATTAAAGCCTATTTTCACTCCAGATCCAGCAAAAGCGGCTAGTTTCGACTTGAAATCTACAGTTTAGGTCTTTTTGAAAATCCGCCATCACGTGGATTCATCCTAATTTTCTCTCCTGTGCAAAAGAATCAAAAAAGGAAGTGTTACTTGAGCCACTGAAAATGACGATTTCGGGCCCTTGTTTAAAAATACCACCGCGTAGATTAAAGCTTATTTTCACTCAAGATCCAGCAAAAGCGGCCAGTTTCAGACATGCAATCTACAGTTTGGGCCTTTTTGAAAATCCGCCATCACGTGGATTTATCCTAACTTTCTCTCCTGGTGCAAAATAATCAAAAAAGGAAGTGCTACATTAACCACTGAAAATGAGCAATTTTGGCTCTTGTGTTAAAATACCACCAGGTGGAGTAAAGCTTATTTTTATTCCAGATCCAGCAAAACCGACCAGTTTGAGACCTGAAATCTACAGTTTGGGTCCTTTTGAAAATGTATCATCACGTGGATTCATCCTAATTTTCACTCCAGGTCCAAACGAATCGTATGGGA
This sequence comes from Oculina patagonica, assembly GCF_052425735.1. NCBI lineage: Eukaryota > Metazoa > Cnidaria > Anthozoa > Scleractinia > Oculinidae > Oculina > Oculina patagonica. The sequence continues at coordinate 9,290,302 of NC_135771.1, read as the reverse complement.
AAATGCTACATGAGCCACTGAAAATGACGATTTCGGGCCCTTGTGTAAAAATACCACCACGTAGATTAAAGCTTATTTTCACTCAAGATCCACCAAAAGCGGCCAGTTTCAGACATGTAATATACGGTTTGGGTTTTTTTTTGAAAATCCGCCATCACGTGGATTCATCCTAATTTTCTCTCCTGTGCAAAAGAATCAAAAAAGGAAGTGTTACTTGAGCCACTGAAAATGACGATTTCGGGCCCTTGTGTAAAAATACCACCACGTAGATTAAAGGTTATTTTCACTCAAGATCCAGCAAAAGCGGCCAGTTTCAGACATGCAATCTACAGTTTGGGTCTTTTTAAAAACCCGCCATCACGTGGATTCATCTTAATTTTCATTCAAGGTCCAAAGGAATCGTATGGGAAAATGCTACATGAGCCACTGAATTAAATGACGATTTTGGGCCCTTGTGTAAAAATACCACCACGTAGATTAAAGCTTATTTTCACTCAAGATGCAGTAAAAGCGGCCAATTTCAGACATGCAATCTACAGTTTGGGTCTTTTTTGAAAATCCGCCATCACGTGGATTCATCCTAATTTTCTCTCCTGTGCAAAAGAATCAAAAAAGGAAGTGTTACTTGAGGCACTGAAAATCACGATTTTGGCTCTTGTGTTAAAATACCACCAGGTGGAGTAAAGCCTATTTTTAATCCAGATCCAGCAAAAGCGGCCAGTTCGAGACTTTGAAATCTATAGCTTGGGTTTTTTTGAAAATGTGTCATCACGTGGATTCATCCAAATTTTCACTCCGGGTCCAAACGAATCGTATGGGAAAATGCTACATGAGCCACTAAAAATGACGATTTCGGGCCCTTGTGTAAAAATACCACCACGTAGATTAAAACTTATTTTCACTCAAGATCCAGCAAAAGCGGCCAGTTTCAGACATGCAAGCTACGGTTTGGGTTTTTTTGAAAATCCGCCATCACGTGGATTCATCCTAATTTTCTCTCCTGTGCAAAAGAATAAAAAAAGGAGGTGTTACTTGAGCCACTGAAAATCACGATTTTGGCTCTTGTGTTAAAATACCACCAGATGGAGTAAAACGTATTTTTAATCCAGGTCCAGCAAAAGCGGCCAGTTCGAGACTTTGAAATCTACAGCTGGGGTTTTTTTGAAAATGTGTCATCACGTGGATTCATCCAAATTTTCACTCCGGGTCCAATCGGATCGTATGGGAAAATGCTACATGAGCCACTGAAAATGACGATTTCGGGCCCTTGTGTAAAAATACCACCACGTAGATTAAAGCTTATTTTCACTCAAGATGCAGTAAAAGCGGCCAATTTCAGACATGCAATCTACAGTTTGGGTCTTTTTGAAAATCCGCCATCACGTGGATTCATCCTAATTTTCTCTCCTGTGCAAAAGAATCAAAAAAGGAAGTGTTACTTGAGCCACTGAAAATCACGATTTTGGCTCTTGTGTTAAAATACCACCAGGTGGAGTAAAGCCTATTTTTAATCCAGATCCAGCAAAAGCGGCCAGTTCGAGACTTTGAAATCTACAGCTGGGGTTTTTTTGAAAATGTGTCATCACGGGGATTCATCCTTATTTTCACTCAAGGGCCAAAGAAATCATATGGGAAAATGCTACATGAGCCACTGAAAATAACGATTTCGGGCCCTTGTGTGAAAATACCACCACGTAGATTAAAGCCTATTTTCACTCCAGATCCAGCAAAAGCGGCTAGTTTCAGACTTGAAATCTACAGTTTAGTTCTTTTTGAAAATCCGCCATCACGTGGATTCATCCTAATTTTCTCTCCTGGTCGAAAAGAATCAAAAAAGGAAGTGCTACATTTACCACTGAAATGAGCGATTTTGGCCCTTGTGTTAAAATACCACCAGGTGGAGTAAAGCTTATATTTAATCCAGATCCAGCAAAACCGGCCAGTTTGAGACCTGAAATCTACAGTTTGGGTCTTTTTGAAAATGTATCATCACGTGGATTCATCCTAATTTTCACTCCAGGTCCAAAAGAATCGTATGGGAAAATGCTACATGAGCCACTGAAAAAGACGATTTCGGGCCCTTGTTTAAAAATACCACCACGTAGATTAAAAGTTAATTTTTACTCAAGATCCAGCAAAAGCGGCCAGTTTCAGACATGCAATCTACAGTTTGAGTCTTTTTGAAAATCCGCCATCTCGTGGATTCATCCTAATTTTCTCTCCTGGTGCAAAATAATCAAAAAAGGAAGTGCTACATTAACCACTGAAAATGAGCAATTTTGGCCCTTGTGTTAAAATACCACCAGGTGGAGTAAAGCTTATTTTTACTCCAGATCCAGCAAAACCGACCAGTTTGAGACCTGAAATCTACAGTTTGGGTCCTTTTGAAAATGTATCATCACGTGGATTCATCCTAATTTTCACTCCAGGTCCAAAAGAATCGTATGGGAAAATGCTACATGAGCCACTGAAAATGACGATTTCGGGCCCTTGTGTAAAAATACCACCACGTAGATTAAAGCTTATTTTCACTCAAGATCCAGCAAAAGCGGCCAGTTTCAGACATGCAATCTACGGTTTGGGTTTTTTTGAAAATCCGCCATCACGTGGATTCATCCTAATTTTCTCTCCTGTGCAAAAGAATCAAAAAAGGAAGTGTTACTTGAGCCACTGAAAATGACGATTTTGGCCCTTGTGTAAAAATACCACCAGGTGGAGTAAAGCCTATTTTTAATCCAGATCCAGCAAAAGCGGCCAGTTCGAGACTTTGAAATCTACAGCTGGGGTTTTTTTGAAAATGTGTCATCACGGGGATTCATCCTTATTTTCACTCAAGGGCCAAAGAAATCATATAGGAAAATGCCACATGAGCCACTGAAAATAACGATTTCGGGCCCTTGTGTGAAAATACCACCACGTAGATTAAAGCCTATTTTCACTCCAGATCCAGCAAAAGCGGCTAGTTTCAGACTTGAAATCTACAGTTTAGGTCTTTTTGAAAATCCGCCATCACGTGGATTCATCCTAATTTTCTCTCCTGGTCGAAAAGAATCAAAAAAGGAAGTGCTATATTAACCACTGAAATGAGCGATTTTAGCCCTTGTGTTAAAATACCACCACGTAGATTAAAGCTGATATTTAATCCAGATCCAGCAAAACCGGCCAGTTTGAGACCTGAAATCTACAGTTTGGGTCCTTTTGAAAATGTATCATCACGTGGATTCATCCTAATTTTCACTCCAGGTCCAAAAGAATCGTATGGGAAAATGCTACATGAGCCACTGAAAATAACGATTTCGGGCCCTTGTGTAAAAATACCACCACGTAGATTAAAGCTTATTTTCACTCAAGATGCAGTAAAAGCGACAAGTTTCAGACATGCAATCTACAGTTTGAGTCTTTTTGAAAATCCGCCATCACGTGGATTCATCCTAATTTTCTCTCCTGGTGCAAAATAATCAAGAAAAGGAAGTGCTACATGAGCCACTGAAAATGACGATTTTGGCCGTTGTGTTAAAATACCACCACGGTAGATTAAAGCTTATTTTCACTCCAGATCCAGCAAAAGCGGCCACTTTGAGACTTGAAATCTACAGTTTGGGTCTTTTTAAATTCCGTCATCACGTAGATTCATCCTATTTTCACTCCTGGTCCAAAGGAATGTTATGGGAAAGTGCTACATGAGCCACTAAAAATGGCGACTTCAGGCCCTTGTGTAAAAATACCGCTAGGTAGATTAAAGCATATTTTCTCTACTCATCCAGAAAACCGGCCAGCTTGAGAGTTGAAATGTACAGTTAGGGTCCTTTTGGAAATTCGCCATCACGTGGATTTATCCTAATTTTCTCTAAAGGTCGAAAGGAATCGAATAAGAAAATGCTACATGAAGCGCTGAAAATGACTTATTTGGGCCCTTCCGTTAAAAAACCACCACGTAAATTAAAGCTTATTTTCACTGTAGATACTGCAAAACCGACCAGTTTGGAGCTTGAAACTGTATAATTTGCGTCTTTTTGGAAAACTGCCATCACGTGGATTCATCCTAATTTTTACGCCAGGTTCAACAGAATCGATAAGGTAAGTGCTACATGAGCCACTGAAAATGACGATTTTGGGCCTTTGTGTTGAAATACCACCACGTACATTCAAGCGTACTTTCACTCCAGATCTAGCAAGAACGGCCAGTTAAACACTTCAAATGAACATCTTGAATGTTTTTCGAAATATTCCATCACGTCGATTCATCCCAATTTTCACTCCAGGTCCAAAAGAATCGAATTAGAAAGTGCAACATGAGCCACTGAAAATGACGATTTTGGGCCCTTGTGTTGAAATGCCACCAGGTAGATAAGGCTTATTTTCACTCCAGATCCAGCAAAACTGGCCATTTTGAGAATTAAAATGTCCAGTTAGGGTCTTTTTGGAAAACTGCTATCACTTAGATTCATCCTAATTTTGAATTTCACTCCAGGTCCAAAAGAATTGTCTTATCTTGTTACAAAATAAAAGTTTATTGTTAAATTTTCCAATAGAATTGCTCTTATTAAACAAACCATTTTTTTAAAAAAGCATGTTCTTCACTGAACCTTGCGTAAATATCGCACGAAAAGAACTCAAGAAAGCGGAAGAGATAATTTCTGCTTTATCTTTCGTGACAATCAACCGGAAGTGCCTGTTCTTTGAAATTTTCAAGTATGCCGCCACTTCCAAATTTGGCAGCTGATCGATGACGTCGACGATTCACACTCGGCTCTTCCTGCGAGCAAGTTGAAAGCGCAAAGCTCTGTGTTTTCAAAAATATTTTTAATATAGGTCTCCACAAAACACAAGAAAACGGCGTCCATTGGTAAGTAGACAGATGTAAGCCTGTCTGTACATGTAAATATTTGTGTGTGAGTTTGAAAGTCGCGTGTTTATAGCGGCGACAACAGCTGTGTTCTGTTGAAATCCATCGGCACCATGGTAAGACAAAAATGTAAAATGTTTTGAAAAATATCGGAAGAGGCTTTCTTTAGGGAGTAAAATCATAATTGTAGAAGGAATACGCATTCATTTTGGCAGTAATTTTGGGAAACAACCCCAAATAATGTATCTTCAATCAATGCTGATGGTTGAAATAAATTTCGCTTTTGATAATGAGCTTATATTTTGTGAAGGAAGTCGCGATCGGGTAACCCGGCCGGTCTAAGCCATAAATATATTTGAGCTTAATATCTTTAATCTTGGCCACAAGAGGGGGTATTTGTGTAAAGGCTAGATACAATCGTAAGCTTAATAGTAATCGGGTTTTCGTGTGGTTGAAATAACCTTTGTGAATTCGAGTAAAAGGTGACTGTTTGGATGTTTATCTCGGTAGGTGGTCGAAATTTTGCACGTACAATCAAAATTTCACAAAATCCTTTCAGACATCGAATTATTTTTGTTCGTGTTAAAGCCCCAATAACCTTAAAGTACCTTTTCTTATGGCTTCTCCGAATAAATGAGTATCGATAGATGAAATACTGTTTCTTTGTTTAAGTATTTCGTATGTTAGTGTGTGAGGGATAATTTGAAGCGATTTCCGCTTTCGATCGTCTGCATTCAGATCACGATATCAGGCGAACTAATTTAAATTTTTATGAATTGGGAGCACAGATCAGTAATATTAAACAATAGTTTTTGTTTCAGTTTATTGTAGTTCGTTTTAATAATGAAAGTTTTGCCTGATTGATTAGCCAGCTTTGAAGTTGCGATGACTCACAAATTATTTTTATTAACATATTATAAACAGACTCCAGGCAAGAACAAACAAGCCTTCCCTTAACCTAAAAGGTCGATCAAAAATTTTTGATATTTGCTGCCAAATACTAATATGAGATTTAAAGCTTTTAATTACCACATTCCTATTTCAAGGTGTGAATTGTATTCCAATATTTTATAACGCTTGATCTTGGATGAAGTGAAGTGTAAATTATATTTGAAAACAGATTTTCACTTAAATATTGATGAAATCTAGTTTTTGAGAGAGCCAGGGTTTGTTGGCAATCTGCAATGCCTCGACTCAAAGGTTGGTATATAAATTTTGTAAATCTATGAACATGTCACTAAACAAACACAATTTGCTGATATTCTGTTACAGTTGTATCAATGGCAGTACAAATTATATTGCCTTAGTTTAAAAATTCTTTTGTGATCAAGGATTCCATCGTCGAATAATATTGTACAGCTGTACATAATATTGTTTAAGTTCAAAGCTATTTGGAAGCATGAGTAATAGTAGTGAGAAAAAATAGTATCAGACAATGGTTGGTATGCTGTCGTGGAATTTCCAATGCTGTGTAAAGTAAGGAGAGCAGAAGAGAGTACTGTAGAGTAAACTAAGACAGACTCTCGAACTGACTGTATTTACATGAAATCTCTCCCAATTATCCGGTGGACTCGAAACAGTGTTCAGCCAAATCAAAAAGGTTGGCTTGAGTTATTATAACATACGGTATTGTTACGTAACTACTATAGTTCTGGCAAAAAGCATTAGCTGATCTACTGCCAAGAATATAGTTAGTAGCAGAGACATCCAGACATAAATGATAAATTTGATGTTCAGTGATCATTTCCAAAACAACAAGATGGGGTTATCTGCAAGTGTTAATTGCCTTTGATGAGGCTTTATTTGTTTTTCTCAAAATATTTTCAACCAGAATTGTACATTTAAATTACGTTTTTTAGGAAATAATGCCTGATAAATATATATGTAGGAGGTTCAAGTTGGCAGAAAAAAAGGCATTAAAATTAATACAAAACATTGTATCAGTTAATATGTTCCTAACATAACTACATGCATACTACATGATACTACATGTAGGTGTCACCTAATAATGTTTTCTGCTACTTTGTTAGTGACAATGCTCTCGACAACCACTGTTTTTTGGTTTATGATCGATTCACATGTATGGTTAGAGCCCTGACTCTTAATCTGGAGATCTCTCTCTCTTTTTAGAAGTCAGAGCTGGCTTCCATCTTCGATGCCCAGGGGGTGTCTCTGAGGATGAATAGCCAGCAGTTGTCTATTATGACTATAATGATCAGTACTTTTAAAAATAATTTTAAGATTAACTTATGTTTGTTCGCTGTGGGAGGTGTGTTGGCCTAATGGTTAGGGCATTGGACTCCCAATCAAGTGGTCTGGGTTCGAGCCTTAGCCGGGGCCATTGTGTTGTGTTCTTGGGCAAGACACTTTACTCTCAATTGATGTCTCTCTCCACGCAGGGTATTTATAAAATAAATGGGTATTGGCAAAATTATCCGTTTGGGGGTTTACCTTGCGATAGACTAGCATTCCATGCAGTGGGGAGTAGAAATACTCCTAGTCGCTTCATGCTGCTGAAACTAAGATAAGCACCGGCCTGATGGACCACTAGGCTTAAGCAATGCATTTATTTATAATGTTTATTCTGTCATTGTTTCAGATTCCCGTCCTCTTCACAGAGGCTCTCCTATGGCTTCTCCACACAGGAACTCTCCTTTATTCTTTGCGCACAGTGGACACAGCAGTGACAGTGACAGTGGCAGTGCTGGTCCACAGTATCTCTTTAGTGATGTCGCTCACAGCAAGAACCTTGTGACTGCTCTCAGGTTTCTGCGACAAGATGAGGACTTGTGCGACATAGTTTTGAGAGTTGGCGGCACTAGTATTTCAGCTCACAAAGTTGTTTTGGCTGCAAGTAGTCCTTACTTTAAAGCTATGTTTGCTGGTAAGTTACTGGAATATTGTGTTCAGTACAGTGGAACCTGGTTAATTAAGAGAGCGAAAGAGTGGGACAGGCAAAAGTGTCCGTATTATCTTTTCCAACAGGATCCGAAATTAATTTTTATATGCGGGCGCCAATTGGCAACTAAACTTTTTTTCGGTCGCCAGATGGAAAAGTCTGGTCGCCAAAAAGTGTCCCTAATTTGTTTTCTTGACAGTGAAAATCTCGAAAGCACGAAGTGTTAGACGCTTCTTAATTATCGTGTAGTTTACAATTTCATTGAAAAGGAGTTAAATAGAAAGCTCTCTCAGTTTGAAGCCTGCTCACAACAGGATTGTCGACCGAGGTTTACTGCAGTAAAATCATCGATTTATCGTCTGGAGTACACTTGTAAGTTAAGAATGTTTTTATGTTAGCATGGAAGGACCGACTTTTGAATTGGAAGCCCCCAATATATCCAAACCTTGAATGAGTTCTTTAGCACTTTCAACTTCTTCAACTTCTTTAACTTCTTTAATATTGTGTCTAAAAATTAATGTATATCTTCACTTTTTTTTACAGGGGGCCTCTCAGAGAGTCGACAAAGCACTGTGACATTACAAGAGCTTGATGAACGTGCAGTGCAAACTATTGTGGATTTTTTCTATAGTGGTGAAATTGAGATATCTGAGAACAATGTGCAGGACCTTCTTCCAGTAACTTGTGTTCTGCAAGTGCAGTCTGTGCAGGAGGCTTGTTGTGAGTTCCTTAGAAGGCAACTTAGCTCTGAAAACTGTCTAGGTAAGTTTTACCAGGGTTTTCAAAACAAGCCGACGACCGCCGCAGTTCCACCAGCTATTTAATTATAATACAGTGTATTTCCCCGGTTTCTCTGGTCATTGCAATCAGCTTGCAACAAACAAGCCCGGCATTGTCACAGCCGCCTACTCTTCCAGTTGCTGACGCCGACTTCAAAACATTTTGAAACCCTTGTTGTACCAGATTCAATGTTAGTATAGTAGTTGCCTACGTTGTGGATGCATCGTGACATGTATGCAAGAAAACAGGCCAGTGACAGTCAATTTGTAGGTGATGGTAAATTCTTCATTTGACCCTAGTGACCCATCAGGCTAGAGCCAGCGCCACCCCCTCTCCCCCCTTCAGTAATCAACCCCTTCCCCCTGTCTCTTCCTCCTCTTTCTTTCACCCGTCGCTGTCAAGTTCTAGTGCTGAGGATATTGATACTATAATAAAATTAGTCAAATAAATTAAATCGAGAGCACTTACATGTACAAAGAGCCTGTGGTTAGTGTGCATGATGTGATATAAATGTTGTGGATAATAATAATATTAAAAAATTAAAGCACAAATTCCAGTTTACAAGCAATATCTTTTTGTGAAGTCTGGTACCCTAACATAGCTGTTAACTGTCAATTTTTGCACAGGAATTAGCGGCTTTGCTGATCGTCACAACTGTACAGATTTAGTGAAATCTTCAGAGTCGTTTGCTAGGCATCACTTTATTGACGTTGTACAGAGTGAAGAGTTTATGGAAATCTCTGCCAAGCAAATAACAAGACTTCTATCTGATGACGATCTTAACATTCAGTCTGAGGAGCGAGTGTTTGAAGCTGCTTTAGCGTGGATCAAGTATGATGCTGATATCAGACAGGTACTGTGACAGTTATTTCACAACCCTCATTATTTTCATAATTATAGGATTTACAGCAACCTTTCTCTATTTCTACTTTCAAAGGGTCACCACTTTCAGGGTGACGTCACTTTTGAGTGATTAAAATGTGTACCATATTGTGGGCCAATCCATTGCACACAGAGGAAAATAATTTATGTTACATCAGATCAGAGTTATATGGGAGGTGCGGTGACCCAATGGTTAGTATGCTGGACTCCAATTATCCGTTCCGAGGTTGCGCAGGGAACTGGGGCGAGTTTTAAATTTTACATAATCGATAATCTGACACCACCACATAAAAGATCACGGTGAGATTGGTCATTTGACCAAGTTTGATACTTTCAGGATGAACAGAAACGAAGTTATGGACCTTTAAACATGGTTAAAAATCCATACAAACTTCTTTAATTGTTAGCCAGCGTCCCTTAAAACCATATAAACTCTTAAAATTTTTATCCGGTTTGTGACAGTTATAAAATCCTGCCAAAGACCCATTTTTTTGAAAATCACTATGTGTGCCTATTTTAAAGAGTATCACAAAAATAATAAAAAATTTAAGAGTTTATATGGTTTTGGGGGACGCTGTCTCAACATGAGACGTTTGTATGGATTTTTAACCATGTTTCAAGGCCCATAACTTTGTCTCTGTTTATCCTAAAAGTGTCAAACTTGGCCAAGTGACCAATCTCACAAAGTTCTTTCATGTGGTGGTGTCAGATTATCGATTGCTTAAAATTAAAAACTCGCCCCAGTTCCCTGCGCAACCTCGGAACGGCCAATTTGAGCAGTGTGGGTTCGAGCTGTTGCCGGGGTCACTTTGTTGTGTTCTTGGGCAAGTCACAGTTGAGTGACTTTACTCTCATAGTGCCTCTCTTTACCCAGGTGTAAAAATTGGTACTGGCGAATTTACTGCTGGGGGTAACCCTGCAATGGACTGGCATCCCATCCAGGGGGAGTACATGTAGAATTACTCCTGGTCACTTTGTACTACTGAAACTGGGATCAGAATTTGCTTACAACCGAAAAATTTTATTGTTACTTTAGGATGGTCGCTACTTTTGGAACTTATGGAATACTGGAATTGGTTTTATTGGTAACCTTAAAGCCCATTAATAAAAATATAAATTCTCCTTAGGAACTATCATACTATTAATATTTTTCTTTTAATTGTGTGTTTAAACACTACTACTTAGGATTTGACACATGATGCAAAGTATCCCATTTTAATATTTTGTATTCTTGTTGTTCAGGAATCTGCCTCAGAGATCCTTAGCAATGTTAGGTTTCCTCTGCTGTCAGCAGAATTTTTAATGGACAGAGTAGCAACAGAAGAAATTATAAGAAATAACAGAGCTTGCAGGTAAGACCCTTTCTACATAAAGGAAAAAAAAAGGAATTTTATTCCCTCTCTCAGGTTAATAATCATCAATTATCAGGTTTGATTCAAGCTAAGTCTCTTTTGCTATATCTTTGAGCCAGTCCCCTCCCTCCCCTCCCCTCCCCTCCCCTCCCCTGCCCTCCAGGGAGTATGCTAATCCCTCCTCCTCTTCTGAGCCCTGGGGGTGGGGGCTTATTATCGCTGAAGGATTTGTAGTGGATCAGGGATGGTGCAGTGGTGAGAGTGCTGCTTTCCACCAATTTGGCTCGGGTTTGATTCCCGCCCAGTACCATACGTGGGTTGAGTTTGTTCTTGGTTCTCGCCTTGTTCCCAGGGTTTTTCTCTGAGTTCTCTGGTTTTCCTCCCGAAAAACTCACATATCTAAATTCCACTTGGACCTGGATAGAGGACCCGCATGAAAATCAACTAGTGCTGATGTGGCATCCTCTCTAAATATAGCCATTTATTTTATTTATTAATTTTTGCATTAATTTTAATATCGACGGGAGGGGGTTAACTTTTTTTAGGTGGGTGGGGGGATGTTATGTAGTTTTATACAAGCTTACAATTTATGAATGCAGTGGAGATCACAATATTTTCCTGCCTTACTCAACAGCGATCTCTTGTTAGAAGCCACCGAATGTCTTCTTCTTCCCAAACGAAAATCTCAGATGCACAATCATAGAGTGGCTCCCAGGAGACCGACCACAGTCAACCACGTGCTGTATGCTATAGGTGGAATGAGCCGCAGGGAAGCCAGCAAAAGCGGGGAGAAGTATGACCCGCGAGAAAGAAAATGGAAAACTATTGGTGAGGTCATTCTTTCATTATATGGGCTCTGCCCTTTGAACACTTCTCTACAGCGGCTAGTATTTTTTATCCCGACCATCCGCCGATCTATATGTATCTATGTAATTTACTCTCACTGGAACCTCCCTATAACAGCCCACTTTTCCAATGTGGACGCTGCAGAGATTATCAATTCGTCTGAAAACGCATATTTTTTTGATGCGTTTTGGCTCATTGTCCACACGGAAACGATCGAAAATGTTGCTGAATTTTACTCATTGATAAACGCTGGTAGCCTGTCCCAGGCCGTCGGTTTGCTGGGGAGCAGCGCAAAAAATGGCGAGCGAAAAATTAGGGGAGGGGTGTGTGGATGTTTCTCGCCATTTCTTCCACTCACCGTTCTTCGTGCCAATCCCGCTGCTTCCCAACTAACCGAACGCCCGAAACAGGCTAAACTGGTTTTTGCATGGACCGGTCAAAACAGAGACTGTCGAAAACGCTTAAAAACTGGTAGAAGCCTATCACTTGAATTAGGTTCCTGGCAAATCAGAGCATGTAAGACAGATTGGTTGGGAGCGCATCCTTTTGACGCATGTGCAATCCCAGGCATACTCCTTTCAATCCTTAGGAGAACATTTGATTGTATGTTTGTGCGACACAGAAATTTTTCGTCTCTTTGGTTCCCCGAGATTGACAACCTCGCATCCACTGCTGCAGCATAAGCATGTTACCAGGGCGCACAATATATCGTGGTCTTTCTTCAATGACACAAAATTATAGGTGCATGAGTGCTTCCGAACTTCAATGTCCTGTCAACTAATGTTGCTGCTTAGTGAAACCTTAAGGTGATGTTACACGGGACAACTTGCAACAACGATTTTTCGCGCAACACCGCGTCAACTTTTCGTGGTATGTTAAACGAGTCAACTTTTCGCGCAACATCGTACAAAATCTACTTGGCAACAAGCATGTTACACGAGACGATTTTCAGCGCAACGCCAACTCGCAAGATTTTGCGCGCGCGTCCAGGCCATGTTGAACAGAATTCTGGGAAGGTGTTGTGCGAAAAATCGACGGCGACCCTGTTACACGAGTCTACTTTCTAAATATTCGTCATCTTGCGTTGCGAGTTTTTGACTCGAGTTCAAAATCTCGCAACGTGTTGCCGAGTCAAAAGTTGCGCGAAAAATCGTCCCCGGTACCATGTTAGACGATGAACGATTTTTCGCACAACAGTGTTGCGCGAAAAATCGTTGTTGCAAGTTGTCCCGTGTAACACCACCTACGAAGACCGGCAACTCCTCGTGTATACGTAAGAATACGGTCAGTTTTCTTCTGTCTTTTTACCTATAGAAGCGAAAAGAAAGGAAGAGAAGTGCTTTCAGTAAGTTAACAAACCTTTTCTCTTTTTTTTTTTCAGGCGACATGAACATTTGCCGTTGGGGGGCTGCAGTAGGCGCCTTGGGTCCATTTCTTTACATCTGTGGCGGCAGTGACGACGCTTCCCGGCTGGAAACAGTTGAGAGGTTTGACCCGTTTGCGAATGTCTGGGTGCCATCTGTTCCTATGTCATCCAGTCGCAACGGTGTTGGTGTCACCGCTGGGAGTGGGAGAATATACGCGATAGGTACGTCATGTAGAACACCTCTCCATTGACAACTGGTTCGTAAAACCTGTTCAACTACCCTAGCCAATCAAAGTAAAGGTGTTATCTTCTCAGTCAATCATATTCAACAACAAAACCAATCGTCGTATAGCTTACGCGACTTTTTTCCGCCCTTGCGAACGGCCGCGTTACACTTACAGTTTACAACTTTTTGCCATCTTACATGCAGTCTTTGTCGTCAGTTTTATGTTTTCCCGCGCTTGCCATCGGTTTTATAATATTCCCGCCCTTGCCATCGGTGACGTTTTCCCGCCCTTACCATCAGCTACATGTTTTCGCGCCCTTTCCATCGGTTATACATTTTCCCGCGCTTGCGATCTGTTACAGATGCTGATGTCAATATGATTTTTTGGCCCGAAAATTCGACTCTCTCTCTCTCTCTCTCGTAAGGAATGAAATTTAGAGCAAAAAGAGAGCTGTCTTTTTTTTCTTTGAGGCTTACGTAATGCATGCTAAGATGCCCGTTTTCTATTTTTAACTCGTGGGTCATTTACTCGAGATAATTGCTACACTGTAAATTTTGGCCACTGAAATTAAGTTCCACGTGCTATTGTAACTCACGATCTTCGGGTTACATAACATTACATAACCGCCGCCTGGTTAGCTCAGTTGGTAGAGCGCCGGACTGCTGTGCGGGAGGTCGTGGGTTCGAACTCCAGACCGGACCAACACTCAGGGTCTTATAATAACTGAGGAGAATGTGCTGCCTTTGTAATTACATCTGCAAATGGTTAGACATTCTAGTCTTCTCGGAAAAGGACGATAAACCGCAGGTCCCGTCTCCTGTATCTTCAGTCTTATAACAGGGGACGTTAAAGTACCCACACACTATTCGCAAAGAGTAGGGCATGACGTTCCCGGTGTTGTGGTCTGGCCTTTGTGTAGTAAATTACAGTATGTGTACAGCGCATTTGAACATTACATATGAAAAATGCGCTATATAAGTTGATTAATTGATTATCATTACATGCCCACTACTCTAACATTTGAGCTACAAAGCCACGATGGCAACAGCGCGTGAGTGAATCCCATTTGAACTTATAGCTGGCATTGATTTGATTTGTCTGAAGATCGTTCTAATTTACTCGAGAGAACTTTCGCTTACTTTTCAAGTTTCTTACAAAGGAATATTTCTGGCATTCACAGGTGGTTTTGACGGCTCTATGCCTCTAAACACGGCCGAATATTATGATCCCAAAGTGGGTAAATGGACGGAGATATCCCGTATGAACCAGTGTCGTTTTGGCGTGGGGTGTGCTGTACTACATGACATGGTGTATGCTGTGGGAGGCTCGGATGGAACAAACCTGAAAACTGTAGAAAGATATGATCCTGACCTTAACACGTGGACGATGGTCGCTTCCATGAGCACTGCAAGGTTCGTTTGTTTACATTTTAGGTTGAGTCATCAGTTCCACATGAATGTACTGCACAGTAGCTTTCATTTGAATGGTCACATACTGGGGTTTCATTTACAAACTTAAGAGGTAGGACCACCTTACATGTATACAGCATAATGAACAGCACCACATAAAAGTACTGCTCATTACCTTTCATTTGTATGGTCACATACTAGGGAATTATCCAGACAAATAAGTTAAAACCACATTGTGCAGCATAATAAACAGTATATCATGAAAGTTCCGCTAAATAGCTTACATTTAAATGGCCACACACCAACCTCGTTCCGACAAACAACACAAAGGCGTCATCTACAGACTTAAAAGTAAGAACCACCTTTTGCAGCACAATAAACAGTACCACATGAAAGTACTGCTCAATAGCTTTCATTTGAATGGTCACACACTAGGGTTTCATTCACAAACCTAAACGTTAGACCACGTTGTACAGCATAATAAGCAGTATCACATGAAAGTAATGCTCAACAGCTTTTATTTGAATGGTCACACTAGGGTTTCATCCACAGACGTAACCACCTTGTACAGCATAATAAACAGTACCACATGAAAGTACTGCTCAATAGCTTTCATTTGAATGGTCACACACTAGGAAAATATCCACAGACTTATAAGTTAGAACCACCTTGTACAGCATAATAAACAGTAAAGCAGCTAGAAAGTTCCGCTAAATAACTTTATTTGAATGGTCACACACCAACCTCGTTCCGAGGGTCTCTCTCTTTCCCCACCGCCAACAACTTCAGGACAACACTAGGGAGTTATCCACAGACTTGAAAGTTAGAACCGCCTAGTACAGCATAATAAACAGTACCACATGAAAGTACTGCTCAATAGCTTTTATTTGAATGGTAACCCACTAGGGTTTCGTCCAGACTTAAAAGTTAAAAGTTAGTTAGTAAAGTTAAAAGTTAGAACCACATTATAAAACTAAGAGTTTGACTGTAAAGAAAACAATTACGGTTTCTTTTTCACTTCCTGTTGAAACAACTTGTGTTTCTCCATGTAATGCAAAGAAGTAAAACCTAGTGTTTACAAATCCTCCTTACTTGCCTCCATACGACTCTTACAATTCTAGTTGGGAGAACTAGCTTATAATGCAAAGAAGTAAAACCTAGTGCTTACAAATCCTCCTTACCGTATTTATTCGATTAAGCGCCCAACCTCGAATAAGCGCCCACCTCGAATAAGCGCCCACCCTGTAGGTAGGAAAAGTTAATAAGCGCCCAGCCTCGAATAAGCGCCCACCCCTCACCCTTCAAGAAACTGAAGTGCACAAGAGGAGTATTGATTATTGAAATTGACTTCCCCCATGACCGAGTTTTCTTACTATTTTTCAAAAACTTTCAATGAACAGTCAAAATGTTGCTTTGTTTTGTTACAAAAATAGACTTCTTTTTGTTGAAAATCGTGAAAATTTAATAAGCGCCCAGCCTCGAATAAGCGCCCACCTCGAATAAGCGCCCACTCTCAAGGTCCAAAAATTTAATAAGCGCCCAGGGCGCTTAATCGAATAAATACGGTACTTGTCTTTATTCGACTCTTTCAAAACTAGCTGGGAGAATTTAACAATAGATGTATTTTTTTTTAATTATCAGAAAACAGGTAGGCGTTGCTACATTAGGAGGTTATCTTTACGCCATTGGAGGGTGTGACCATGGACATCGATATGACACAGTGGAGCGTTACGACCCAGGAAAAGACGAGTGGGTCAGCGTGGCGCCAATGAGTACCCCACGGAGTGGGTGTGGGGTCGGTGTGTTGGATGGTTTTATTTACGTGGTAGGAGGCTATGATGGTACGTCGTACCTAAGTTCAGTTGAAAGGTAGGTTTTGGTTGTTTCGAAACATCCATATCAATTCTCTCTTAAAAAATAAAAAAAAAAAAAAAAACAAAAATTTACAAAAAAAAAAACCACCCTTTCAGCATAATAAACAGCGCCAAATGAAAGTACTACTCAATAGCTTTTATTTGAATGGTCACACACTAGGGTTTTATCCACAGACTTAAACTTAAAAGTACAACATAATAGCTTTCATTTGATTGATCACAGACTTGAATGTTAGAAGTACACGATGTACGTTGTTCCCAAGAAAGTATTGCTCGATAGTTATTTTTAAGTGATTCAACGCTGCTTTCCACTTTACATTATAAATAGGGTTCAAAGGTAGTAACCGGGACCCTATTAATCAACTACCTAAAGATTTAAAGACCTGAACTACATGTAGGGGCTTATTCATGTCCTTGTTTCTTACCCCTAGATACGACCCCTTATCAAATGAGTGGCACCCAGCGCCACCTCTCAGCCAACCTAGAGACTGTGTGGCAGTTTGCGTGGCAAGCTGTAAAAGGACGTTTAACAACAAAAGACTCTTTGAACCGTCATCGAGTAGAACGCCAGCCGTCTAGCGAATGTCAGGCTAAAAAGTGAAAACAGCGTGCTCGTAAGGAACAGCCCGTGGTGTGTAGAAGGAGTTTCGGTTGGGTCAAGATGAGGTTTGGAACTCATGAGCAAGCGACGCCACAAGACTAGTTCACGGTCTGGCGATGGGCAGTGTCACGTGGTCTACATTACCATGTGAACAATGGTGGCAAGTGGTCAAACTGCACGTGACCAAACTGCATTCAACATTACGAGAAGAAAGAGATTGTACGCGAGAAAAGGAGGTTCATGGCAGAGGTGTTCAAAATATCGCAGGTTTCTGAACGAAACAAGAAAAAAAGAGACTAACAGAGTTTACAGTTAAAAGAAAAGTTATCATGGATGGCCACAGTTAAACGTTATAACGACACGTACAAACTGGAAGAGAACTTACCTTTATAGCAGACATACACTACTTGTAAACACTACTGCAGTAGAACCAGGGGCACTTTGAGTGGTGAGGCGAAGCGAGTCATCAAAAGCGCAAGCCAAGCCTTTGTGTGTGAACAGGTCACTAGAACATCGTGATGGACTGCTAGGTAACAGACATCTTTGAGAACGTTTTATATGTATGTATTTAAATAAATAGCACGATATGAAGATTTATTCATTATAAAATACATGTGTAGCATGTTTATGACAGAGGGCAATCTTCCAACCTGGGAAAATGATAACCCTTTATTAGAAATACGAGACGAGAACAACTCCATTTGCCAAGAGAGAGAACTGCGAAGAGCTGTAAACAGCTTTGATATCTTGTATAGAAATGTAGCGTCTAATCGGTCGAGAGGTTTATAAAATGTTTATTCAGTACGATTTAGTGAAATTAGTTATACAGTTATAGTGAATTATATCGAGATATATTAAATCAGGAACAATTCAATTTATAAATATTTAAAGAATATCAATGAGGTGAAAACCTATTAGGGATAGTTGGGGCAGTTTTATTGTATCCTTAAATGAGCAATGTCACGATATTTTAAGTCATTTTCCTGATTGTGTACTTTCAATTTGATGGAAACCTCAAAATAATAGTTTTAGTAACATAGAAAAGCAACAAAAGAGTTATAAAAAGGCGAAAATAACCAAGGATGGTTTTGACTGACGAAGATTAAGGCAGATTTCGAACGACAAACTTGAAAAAGAATTGCCACTTTTCCAGATGCGTTGTACGTGACGTAGTTCCTTTAAAAACCACAGTTTAAGAAAGAGCCAATGACTTCATCTGAAAAATGTCGTAAACGTTAATGAGTACAGCCTGAAACCTTATCACGGCTAGAAGCGGTAGGGCAATTTGCGCATCCATGTCCAATATACACGACCTGATACGAGTCGTTAGGGGTTTGGACAACCCTCTGACCCAAATGATGTTTTGTCTCAGTTGAATGTGATTGGCTCGAAAAATGGATTCTTTTCTCTGATTGGTTCTAAAGTTTTAGGGACCAATGCTTAAGTCAAATAATCACTTTTGGTAGTCCTTTAAAAAACAACCACCCGCTGACAAAATGCGGCTTCTGGTGACCAATTAAAAATTTTCTTGATTTTGCTGTGTGTGATAGCAAAGCATGGACACTCGTAAACGCCCGACCATAAACACCAGGAATATTTAAGCGAGTTAAGAAGGACGAATGTAATTAATGAGACGGTTAGGTCAGGTCAAATTATATATTCACTAGTTAGACTCTCATGATAAAGATTGTACTTGAAATTAATTTAATACGTCGAACGAATGGTGTATAAATAGACCGTGACACATGGTACTTTCATAGGGTCATGTCCTTTGCAAGCAGCCGTTACTCGGATCGTCACGCAACGCATCGCGTGACTTCCCAAATAACGGAACCTTGGTACTTGCATAATTTGTAGATATATGGTATTCTATTGAAAAGTAGACACGTGAATATCAGAAAGAAAGAGTAAGAATTCAAATGGAACAGCTGTAAAACGTCTTTGACGCCTGGTTTGTTGTAAAATAGCAAATTCAGTTTACAGAACTAAAGACATAAGAAATTCACAAGTCAAATTTTACGTCATAGCTGTTAGACACGAGACCTATTGAATAAGTTTCGTTGAAATGTATATCAAATTGTCAGATATTTATACTTGAAATACAGATTTATTTTATTAACATTTTCGTTGTCTTTTGCTACACAGGTTCTCCACCCCTCCCCCCTTACTGTAAAGAATGGGGCCGGGTGTTGTCTTTGATTGAAATTCAGATAGATTGATAAAAATAAGGGAAATGGTCAAAACTAATGTACTCAGACAGGACCCACCAGTCTGCAAAAAGACAGGTGGTCTCTCCATGTACCACCCCTTCCCCACCTTAAAAGATAGTGTCTTGTTTGTATAGCCCCACTCTATCAGGAGTAGAAACTAAGAAAAAGATCCAAACCTCTTTGTTCCATTTCTCCCGCAATGCAAGCTTCATGCACACCTAATATGAAAGTCTCAACTTGAATTTTGAGGCCAATAATTTTTGTCTATTTGGCTAGTCAGACAGGTGGTATCTTGCATAGCCCCCCTACCCCTACACAAGGTGGGTCCTCGTCGAGTACACTTGTTATGACCACTTCCCTAATGTCCTTCCAGCAGCCTTTGTTTCCCGTGCCAACCGAGTCAAGTTATTCTCTACCGTTAAGAGGCATGACCTGCCTGAGTACAAGATTGTGATATAATCACATGTATAATATAAGCTAAGAAAAAGGGGCTGGGCTGCAGAGGCCTCGTTTGCCATTTTTTGAGAAGCATAGTAATCTCGTAAGTTTATTCGTGCTAGGAATTCAGCATAAAAAAATTATTTGCACTGTAAGTGTAAAATTAAAGTGTATTTATAGGGTCTTCTTCAGTGTTCTCTTTAGCCCTTTGTCTGTAATTTATTTTTCCCGGGCTACTTTAAACCTAACTTCACGAGGGTTTGACCGAACCAAAGGAAAAGAAACTCGTACCCTTGTCATTGATCGTTCTCAAGTGTGGGCTATAGTCTAAATTCATTATTTAGCGCAGTTTTTCCCGATTTCACGTTCTGGAAAGCTCTGTTTCGGAACCTTATGCTTATCTATTCCTCTCAGAGGGTGAAAACGTCTCTTAGTATTTACTTTTGAGTCTTTTAATTTGTTTTGTCCCAGCCATTTGTTTCCGTTCATCTGGTGCTATTTCTCGTTCCCAGGGTTTTCTCACCGTCTCTAAATCCAAAATGGCGGATGATACGGACTGTAGTCGGGATGGAGCATTTATGCTTTTTCCTGCTGCTGTTCTGTGGTTTGTTCTTCATCCTTGTTTTCTTCATCGGCTGGCTTCTTTTGAACCAGTTTCATCTTCATTTCCAGAATAGGGACAGGTAACGCAATCACCAGAGTACCCACCAGGCAACACACGCTTCCCATGATCTGACCAATCGCGGTCTCCGGTGACATGTCACCATAACTGTTACAAGACAGAAAGGAAAGAAACACAGAAAATAAGCTGCCAGAAACTAAGCCTGCAAGTAATACTGGCGTAATTTAGGTGAGCGGCTCATGTTGCTCACTCTGAGGGTCTGGATGGGGGCCCAGGGGGGGTACTCTGGCTTGTAAATGTCGGGGATGATCGAATGAAGGCAAAACAAAGGACCCAAAAAAAATCCCTAAGTCTTCCGACATTACCCCAAAAAATCCCTGGACCAAAAATAACCCCCCCCCCCCCTCAAAAATACCTTGTCAAATTACCCCTAAATTGCCAGGAGGGGCAATAATATAACACAAAAAAATAGTAAAAAATTGAACGCCAGTGTTTGTTTATTCATCATACCATAAATACACCAAGGCCGCGCCAAGGCACTTTAGTTCGTTTTTAATACCCCCAAAAATCTCCAATTTAAATCAAGTCACCCAAAAAAATACTGCCAAATTTTCAAACCCAAAAAAATCCCGAAATCGAAATTTTTAAACCCAAAAAATCCTTTGATCATCCCCGTCATTTACAAGCCGGAGAACCCCCCCCCCCCCCCACCTGGGGATGGGGTGCTGGAATTTCACTTATCAGTTTGATTTTCGGCGTTTTCTCAGTTATCAGTAAACTTTGCAGATCTCAGATCCCAGTTATCAGTTGAAAAACGCGTAATTTTTCAGCTGAAAGTTAAAATTTTGATTAGTTCGTTAATTTGAAATAAAATATTAAATAAAATATTAAATTAAAATAACCCTCTACTCTCTACGTTTCAGTAGTGAATCCAAGATGGCGGCTAAACGCGCCAGCGAATCAATCCAGCGCAAATTCCTGTTGTTGTTGTTGTTGTTTGTACTTATTTTGCCTTTGAACTGCTGTTAGTGCTGTGCTAAGCCATTTGTAACTCAGGATGAGAGATCGTGAAATTTGATTGGTCCAGGGAGGGAGTGGTCCCAGATTGGTAACAGTTTCCATATATGGTCTACATTGTGAAGAGTGTGTTACATTCTCCATATATGGCTAGGTAATTACTCGCGATGTAAAGCGTGACTGTCACACGATATCCAAGATGGCGGCTCTCGGTCGAATCGTAGTTCTGTCCGCGGTGAATTGAAAGTTATGCTAGCGGCTTTGTGGTCGTGTTTTGTGGCTATTGCCAGGTAAGATATGTGTCTTGTGTTATAAATAAATAATAGCATGAATTGTACGCGATATTTCGACGCAAATCCGGCTCGAAATAGTTCAACGTTTTCCAAGCATCACCGACCGTTCTGCTACTTGGATGTTGAAATATCATAGATATCACCTTCAGTATTATCTCCAATATTAATACCACAACAATGTGTGCTATTATCTACAACGATATTAACTAACGAAAGCTATAATATAACTAGCAGAACTCAGCGCGCAATCATATTCAGTATTCGTAATGCAGCTATCAATGTTTAGCCCGAGGGGGGGGGGGGGGAGGGGGGAGGGGCAAGGGGTGGGGATTTTGACATTTTCTATATAAAAAAGTCAAATTCCCCACCCCCGGGACAAAGTCATTGGTCAAAGTCCCCACCCGGGAGCAATGAAAGGTGGTCAAATGTCCTTCAAACCTTGTTGCAGGGGATCATATACGACCAAAATCCCTCCCCTGGGGACCGACCTCACGATCAAATTCCCGTGGTTAGCCGACCCCCCCCCCCCCCCCCCCCCTCGGGCTTAACATTGATAGGTGCATAAGCGTGGTATCCGGTCACCTCGCCACCAGGGAATCTCGGCAAGCGTAAACCATAATCTCATTGTCCCCTGGCATAGTGCACGTTGGAAGCGTGAGCAAATTAATCGCATCACCGGCAATGCCATAAACAATTGGTTTGCGCTTTGTACACTACTGAGGGTGTGCACTATCGAGTATATAATAACCTGAATTCTACGCGCATTTTGATTGGTTCTTACTTATGATCTATTAGAGTACAGACACATAGATGTCGTCACGCGGTGGTGTGACTCGCGCGCGTGATCAGAGTTGATAGTCCAAATCAGAGTTGTCGGCAAAGTTTTTCAAACTTGCGGGGCCACAACAAAGCAAAAAAGTTCAGCTTAATTACAAATCTTCAGTAAGAAACAATACGCCAAGCATCGTTCACCTTTCGAAGCATTTAACTGGGCGAAACAAGCTTGAAGAAGACAGTGACTTATTCGAGAAATTATCCGAAATCTGTATGAAAGTTTGACCGATGTTGTACTTGGACGACGCCACGGGAAACAAACGAATTGCGGTTGAACGCTTCGGTTAATGCTTACAGATTTGAACAACTTTCCAAATCGGAATAAAGGTTAGTTTTTTCATAAACTTTCAATTGACCATTTTTCTGTTTATTCAATCGGATTAACAGTGCTTCGTGTTAACGAAAACTTAATAGTGAAATCAAAACAACTTAGCTCATCGGTACGGCGGCATTGCTCACACTGAAGTGTGCTGAAGTCTTGTGTTATAATTATATAAAACAAATAGATTCCATTTTGCCGTGGGTCTGTTCAGTTATAGATCACAGAAGACGTCAAAATGTCGTATGAACATCAGTGACCCACTCGCCTTCGGCTCGTGGGCCACTTCTTTTGTTCATACCACATTTTGACGTCATCTGTGATCTATAACTGAACAAACGCACGGCAAAATGGAATCTGATGTAATGTATATGAAATGATTCATATATGAACTGCGGATGTATAGAGAGTGATAAATGATCGTCGCGGTTTCCTGCATTGATGCCGACAGGGCTCACGATCGAACCCGTGACCTCCGCGTTACCGGTGCGATGCTCTACCAACTGAGCTTTGGCCACAATTGGGCGAGGTCAATGGAGCATTTTTCCCGTGAGAGAGTGAAATGATGTATGTATATGAAATGATTCATATTGAACTGCGGATGTATAGAGAGTGATAAATATCTCGCGTGTTTCCAATTTAGCAATTGGAATAGAAGCCTGAAAAAATCAGGGCTTCAACGGATTCGAACCGTGACCTCCGCGTTACCGGTGCGTCTCTACCAACTGAGCTATTGAAGCCACACTTGGGAGCGAGGTCATTGTGGTTCTATTTTCCCGTGAGAAGAGTGAAATGATGTAATGTATATGAATGATTATATATGAACTGCGGTGTATATGAGAGTGATAAATGATGTCGCAGATTTCAATTTAATTGGAAAGAAGCCTGAAAAAACGCTTCAACCGAACCGTGACTCCGCGTACCGGTGCGATGCTCTACCAACTAGCTTGAGCAACTTGGGAGCGAGGTCAATTGTGGTTCATATTTTCCCGTGAGAAGAGTGAAATGATGTAATGTATATGAATGATTCATATATGAATGCGGTGTATATGAGAGTGATAAATGATCGTCGCAGTGATTTCAATTTACAATTGGAATGAACTGAAAAAAATCAGGGCTTCAACGAGACCGTGACTCGGTGCGAAATACTTGAGCACATGGAGCGAGGTCATGTGGCAGAGATGTGTTGTGCGGTGGGGGTGGGATTGGAATAAAGCCTGAAAAAACAGGGCTTCACGGGGTCCTCGCGGTGCATGCTCTACAATAGCTTGAGCACAATTGGGAGCGAGGTTTGGGTTTTTCTATATCTCTTTTCTTGCTTTTCTTTAGTGAGTCGTTGTTTTTTTCCTTTTTGTTCTTTTTTTTGCTTTTTCGCCCGGGTCTCCTCTCGAGTGTTCTTTTTTTTTTTCTTGTTCTTCTCTGCTCCACGCGGTCTCCGTGAGCCTACCTTTTCTTATTGCGCATCATCTCATTCGCTTCTTTCCTCTTCTTCTACTCCTCCCTTTGCTTTCTCAGTTGGTGGCTCGCCCGGTCCTTCGTCCGGGCCCTGAATTTTTCCTTCTTTTTCCTTCTTATGGATCACTCGACGTCTTCACTCTCTATACTCCGCGTTCTTTTCATTTCTATTTACATCATTTCCTCTTTCCGGATATCATTACTCGCTCCCAATGTGTGGCTTCAATCTCAGTTGGTGAGCATCGCACCGGTCGCGGAGGTCACGGGTTCGATCCCGTTGAAGCCCTGAATTTTTTCAGCTTCTTTATTCCATTCTTAATTGAATTCCTGCGACGATCATTTATCACTCTCAAAATGGAATCTATTTGTTAAATAGTGCATATCGTAAGTTTGGAGAGCACTAAAAGAAGCGTGAGAGATACAAACACAGTAAGATACCGCTATGATTCGATTTAGTGTCCTTCCAATAAGCGCACTCAAACGAGCGTCCAATCCTTTGATTGGTTGTATGGCACGTGATAAAAATTAATATATCGGCGCTTGGTGGTGCGTTAATGCTGCCATATAGCGGTTCATTCAAAAAGGCAAAAGCTGTTTACCACAATGGAATCCCGATTTTTTAAACCCTTAGCTTGCGTAGCAGGCGCCTGTGTAGTTTTGCGCGCGTTTTTCCCCTCGCGTGGTCGTCTTGCGCCTTTCCCCTTTCGCGTTTCCCAGGCGCCTGCTAAGCAGGCTATCAAACCCTCTATTTCCCTAACCTACCGAAAACTCGAACCAAAAGTCGTTTCGCTTAGATTTGTCTCTGCAAAGCTAGTCAAACACTAATTTTTATCCCCATTTTCTTGAACTTCTAAACTCTTGCATCAATTTTCGTTTCCTTAAGTGATTCGAGAAATCGGGAATTCGCTGTACATGGAAAGACCTAGAAAGCACCCACCCAAATTTATACCCTTACATACCCTGTGGTAGTCATGGTCACGATGGCATACCACATACTGTCCGGGATGCTCTTGAACGTTGTGCCCTTGACTCCTTTTTCAGCGTAGTACACAGCGGTGGCAAATATGATCACACCCAGTCCGAATGAAAACAGGATGAATCCGAGCTCGGAGGAAGAGTTCTTTATTGAGGAGCCCAACGCTTGAAGTCTTGTAGAATGCCGCGACATTTTGAAAACGCGGAATACACGAAAAACGCGCAGAATCGTCAACGCGTCGAAATCTCCCGCGCTTTTCAAACCAATGTCAAGGTAGAATGGAATCACCGCTGCCAGATCTACTATGCTCTGAAACTCTTTCATAAACTTACACCTGTGCGGAGCCGCGAACAAACGAATTAAATACTCCAGTGTTAAAATCACAACGCAAGTGCCGTCTAGATATTGAAAAGGTTGCTTATGTTCCTCCCCACATGTTTTGTCGCCGCAGGGTATTGTTTCGGTTATGGTTGTGATAATACTCAAAATAATAGCTATTCCAATGATATAGTAAACCACCTTTGCCGTAGTGGAAGAGTGCGGGTTGTCAAACAAAACCCACAGACGCTGCCGAAATGTTTTTCGCTGAGGAACGCATTCACAAGGACTTGTTTCGCCAACTGAAGGTGTCTCTCTAGTTGCAGCCGTGTTTGAGTCGTGGTACTCCTCGAGGCAGCACAAACCCATTGCGTCTGTTGGAATCCGGAAAAATTCGAGTTCGTCTTCATAAAACTCTCCGCATTCCTCCACGGAAAAGTGTAGTCTTCCATGCCGGTAGTAGTTCAAAATATGTCGGAAAAAAATGGGATCCCTTTCGAAGAAGTATTCGTTCTTTTCCGAATCGTAAAATGATTCCCTATCACTGTTTCCAAGTAAAGTTGTGGGGTATTTCTTCAGTGTGTAATCCCAGGTCTCGAATTTTCTTCCGCTTACATTGAGCACAATTCTCTTGTCTTTCATCTGCTTACGATGTAGTATGCTAAACGGTTTCTCCTTTGTAAATATCGGCGTCATGCCAACTAAACCAACTTCGGCAAGCGGGAGCCAATTCTCCAGGTCATAGATCGGTTTCTCCGAGCAAGACATATCGGGTTTCTCGATCAGGCTATCTATCTACGCAATTAATGGCGGCGATCGGCCTCGCAGTCAACTTCGCTGGCAAAACGGCGTCTTGTAATTAGAGTTAGCGACAACACGCAGGGCGTTCGTATAGAAACTCATTAGCGTGTGCTAAATTGTTAATATGTACATAAACATTTCTGTTGGTAATGACACCTAACAATACCGAAGTATTTTGATAGCAAACAGTTTTAGCTGTAACAAAAGCGCGCGCATTTTGGGCAATAGACGAATCACGAATATGGAAAAAAATATTTTATTCAAGTCGACTGGAAACCCTAAAGAAAAAATTTATTGCACTTAATTTTAATTGTAACGGCGTTTTGTTGTTATTAAAAAAGCCGGTACCTGCAATGGTCTTACCGAAAAATTAACCATATGTTAAAAAAATACCGCTTTTAAAAGCGGCATTTTTTTTTTACAAAACAACGCTAAATCAATATATATATTTCTCAATTCACGTATTGACTTGGAGTTTGGAATAATTTTCACAGCGTTAGCTTGTTTTTGTTCAAACCTTTTTTGTTTTAAGTTTTAGCATCCTTTCAAGATTCATATACCGGTACTTATTTAAACGCAGAAGAAAAACACGAAAAATCGCAAACAAATTACCGCAATGCAAACAAAACGAAATCGGCGATTTGCCCTAAAGGCTTTCACAACGGACATTAACCAGCGCCGCTTATCCTAGGATTAAGATGATGACCTCTTTGTTTATTTATACCTCCTACAACTCATGGAGACATTTCAAATGAAGAGTTTCGTGAAACAAAAACAATATTCCACCTGCGCTGCAGTCCATAACCAAAGCTAATTAAATATGTTAAAATATTTGACAAGAATAGATTATTGTAATTATGGTTTTTTACCCTTTTTTCGAAATCACAGCATGAATGAAAGGACACTACAGTGCGAGAAGTTTCGATCTCTCGAAACCTCAAGGAAAACGAAAATTGGTACGAGAAATCGGGGATAAAATTTAATTGAAGCAATTCCAAGGGAACCGACTTTTTTCGAGTTATCCGGAGTTTCAAGAAATCGAAGGTTGGACAAAATCGGGATTGCACTGTTTCATCAAAAGCCGGCAAAAAAGGCAAAGAATCTCCAGCTCACATATTTGCAAAAGTTGGAATGCAAAATTAATCATATTTCGGCATATTTTGATGTAAAGTTTAAAGTATAGTAACTGGCAACAATTTCTAGCTGTTGCACGGAACTTTTTCTCAAGGTTGGGTTGATCTAAGTGTGCGATGAATGGTCCTCTTTTCATCAGTCTATTAAGATCTTGAAATAAAGTCGTTGGAATGAGTATGATTTGTTAAAATAACAAAGCTATTGCCCGCAGCGCCCGTTAAGGCTAACCAATGAATTCTAGGGAGCAGGGATGGCGCAGTGGTGAGAGCGCTCGCCTCCCACCGATGTGGCCCGGGTTCGATTCCCGGACCCGGCGTCATATGTGGGTTGAGTTTGTTGTTGGTTCTCGTCCTTGCTCAGAGGGTTTTTTTTCCGGGTTCTCCGGTTTTCCTCCCTCCACAAAAATCAACACCTCTAAATTCCAATTCGATCGGGAATCCGAGGGCCACAGGTTTGTCAGTCGAAAGACTGTTATGTGCAACCCTCGTAAAACAAAGTTGATTTAATTTAATTTAATTTAATTTAGATCCTGTGTTGAGCATTGAGATATTCAAGGTTCAAACTAACAACTTATTGAAAAGAAAAGGAGAAAATAAAACAGATTGTTTTCAGGGCATCAAATAAATCCTTCTTCGCATATACTTTCTCAATAGCAAAAGCTGCATGTTGCGAGTAAAACGACTTTAAAGTCACAAATGATAATGATGGAAGAGATAAGCCTTACAGATTATATACATGTATACATCATATTGAAAACAGACTTACAGAAAGTAACAAACAATGCTATCTTGTGTTGCACGTGTGTCGTTAAATATTACAAATTATATCACTAATTTGTCAGTCCTTAAGAGTAGAATCAGTTTTATGAAAGATAATTTGCATTAGCTGGACAAATTTAATGTTTACAATAGGTTAAATAGGAACAAGTTGTTCAACGAATCTAATTACAGTGAATGTTATTATGCCAACAACACAAAGCTTGTTGCGAGCCATGTTTGTCTTCTAGAGAAGTTTGATTCATAGTTGAGACGCTGGTGTCATTCCGTGAGTCTTTGGTCCTACTGGGGAGCGACAGGGAGCGAAATGTTTTGAGAATATCTGATTATGCGCAATAGAACACTAAGACCAAATTACCAAGGCCCTGGGTACGAGACAATCTCATTCCCAGAGCCCGCCTTATCTTTATCCAGCGGAACGGGCAACCCGAAGCCGGACCAATCTCGAGCGACATCTCGAGCCCAGAGTCCGTCCAGTCGGTCAGCGGGACGGACTCTGGGAAACTGGAATTGATCAGATCAATTTCAGGTCGATTTCAGGTGGAGACCTTGGTCTTCCGGTTTTTATTGCGCATGCTCTCAGGTCTAAGCGGAAGTAAATTTCCCAGAACGGAAGTAAATCGAGAAAGTTGAACTATTTCTAACACAGTATCGACAGAACTGGTGTTTATCGAAGCAACAAAAGTAACAAAAACGTTCTGCAGTTAACAAAAGAGAGAGTCAACAAAAGAGCGTCTGGTGTTTTGATTTCCGTTAGTCTCTTTCTTGAGCATACTGCTATATTGGTTTTAAATCAAAGATCTTGTTTGCCTTTCAGAATTCCGCCTGTGAAGACTGCGTGCATGTGTTCGTTGTTGTTTTGCGGACGACAGTCAAGAAAGTTACATAATGCACAACGCACGGACAAGCTATTGTTCTGTTGATAAAAATTTTTGTTTGGCGACTTTCGTATATTTCAAAGGCTTCTCGCTGACAGTGCATCTTTTCATGATAGATTGCATGTTTTCGAGCAAATAAGTTTTTCCTCGTCGAATGGCGGTAATATTAATAAAGACGTTAAATTCCACACCGGTCAACGCCATTCAAAAGGTGTAATTAGCATTTCGGCGACTCAGCTCGTGCACACATTCACGCAATTCACGTGCACACAATTGTACAATTCCTTTTTTTCAGCAAAACAACAACGCGTAATGTTCAATTCTGCGTTATTAGTTATTATTTTGAATCGAGCACTGTCTGCGATATTCAGTTTTTCAACCGTAACGGAGATTTGAAAGAAAACAGTAGTTCTAGCGAGAATTGTAAGTCAACTATAAATTGAGTTTTCAATCGACCTTGTCCTTGGTGACGCCGTCGTTGTTGTTTTAAAACTCCGCTCAGAATTGACGTTTAAAGGAACTCCTTTTATATTCAAGGTATCTTTTGAGTTCAAAAAGAATGGTAGAATTAGAAAATACTTCATTATGTAGCGCCATATGAGAGAGATGACGAGTTCTTAGGTGTTTTACAAAATTAAGGTGATACACCTGAACATTTGACCATGGAAAACAAAAAATGTTTTTCCAGGGTTTCCGGTTTGGTTTACTTCCGGGGAAGATTTTCAGACTTCCGTGTTGATTTCTATTGTTCTGTGAGGACCAGTAGGCAACTGAATTAAAATTCAGTTTCCCAGAGTGAGTCCCGGCGACCCTACCGCTGACCAACCGCTGACGGATCGCGGAGCCGGGGGTCACTCTGGGCTCGAGATTGAAGCCGGACCCGAAGCCGTTTTCGCGTTTCGTGATCGCGGGTCAGAAGGAACGCATGCTCTGGGTAGACACACTGCAGCAGGAGTAATTCCTTCCTACCGATAGATAATTAATTTATTGTTTGACTCTTTATACAAGAGAGGATAAATCTCCCTAAACTGATGAAAAATATTAATTCGTTCTGAGGGATCAATCAAAGACATTCATGTGTACATTATGCTGTTTTTCTGTAAACTTGATAATCCTTTTAATTTTGAAATATGAATAACACTCCTTGAATGACGTTTCTTGAATTTCTTTTCTATCCGTAAATCTGGAATAAAGTCCTTGAAATGATACACTTGTTAAACCATGTTCTTGAGGCCAAACTCGCAGCTAATTTTCTAACCATGCTTCTATCTTTTCTTCTCTTGTTTTCGGTCTTCTTTTAAAAGGATTTTTGAATTTTCGTTTCTTTTTTACTCCTCCTCGAGACTGCTCCTCTTCGCGTTTTTCATCTTCCATCTTTTGTTTAACGTCCCTGTAAAACATAAGATAACATTTACTTATGTAGTGCTGCGGACATCAATATTGCTTTACCGGTCATATATAGCTTTAACACTAACAGGCTCAAGAAAACAAACCTAGCTAAAGAGTTCACTTACGCTGCGACTTGTAGCGCTACTAAATCAATGTCAACAAAATCGTCTTCATTTTCCGAGTTAGATTCTTCTTCTTCAGCTAAAGTATCAAGTATTCCTGAAAAAAAAAAAAACATTTTTAACAATGGTGATTTCATTCCATCGTGTGTATAATATATTTAGCATATCCCAGTGTCAAATTGACACAACATCCGGCAAACTTGGAATCTGACTGGCTCGAGAGGAAACGTTAGTCGTTTCCAATTTTGAAGAGCAAGCGCGTGCAGTCAAAAATCTCCTAAACGTTGCTTATGTTCGACCCTATTTCTCAGAAACTTACTAATACTTTCTAAATATTCATTGGTCGCTAAACAAACTGCCAACTCGCGATGAGATTTACTTCTGGAGACGATAACCGCTGACGATTTTAAACGTGATGTGGCGTCTCTCCAACAGCGAGGAGGAACTGATTGTCAAGAATTTCATTGCCAAAATTAGTTGTTTTTAATAAGCTTGGACGCGATGAGACTCCATCAGACAACAGCAGGAAAATAATTATTAATTTAAAATTTAAGTGAGTCGAATAGAAAAGGCGGTAAACTCAGGCAACTTGTTAATCTCGAGTACCATCCTGCGCCTTGTTGCAAAGAAAGAATGTGTTAAGTCACATCGGGATCATAGATCGTTCTCCATTTCACATGATCCCGGGCGACCTTCCTCGATAGTTCTATCCCAGTACTTCACAGTCGTATTACGTTAAACAATAGCAAGGGACTGTGAATGAGTTAGACTAAGTCTGGAACTCTGAAATTAATTTCCACTGCACATAACTTGTAAACACGGCGCTGATATATTTCAATAACATGATATCACAAATAACAAAAGATCATCGGCATAAATGAAAGATAAACATTATCAGTCATTTAAGTCTGTAGCTGATTAGAATGCGCAGTTAAGATAACATGACGTTAGTAGAGTCAGCCGCGAGACACTTCACAATCACTTATAACCGAAGATTTGCGGTTTTGTTTTGAGTCAATGATAACAATAATATTGCTGTTTTTACGTGACTACGTATAACTAACTAAGATTCTTAAAAAACGTAAGACTCACTCAGTTTAGCTCGCAGTATATTCAGCATTTCCTCATAAAACGCAATGCTGTCTTTAAGATTCCCCACCACATGACTCAAGTTGCCGAGATTAGCCAAAGCTTTTCCAACGCCGTTTTGGTCATTTAACTCCTTAGCAACGCCGAGCCTTTCTTTATTGCAGTTCAACGCTTCTTCGTAATTCATTTCAAGCTCGTATATGTTCCCAAGATTGTTATAAATCTTCGCTAGCGGCCGTTTATCTCCTCTCTCCTTTGCAATATTCAATGCAGCGATGAAATGGCCCCTGGCCGTCTCTAAGTCACCAGTAATTTTATACAAACATCCTAAATTACTGTGTGCTCGGCGCTGGCCTTTTTCGTCTTTCAGTTCTTGCGATAGTGAGAGATGTTTCTCGTGGTATTCTGTCGCAGATTTTAAATCTCCGAGTTTATAAAAAGCAAGGCCCAGAAAACTGAGTGCATCTCCTTCGGCAATTTGGTCTTTTTCTTCGATGGCGTCGGTTAAACACGTTTTAAGTTCTTTTATCTTTTCGCATATCTCATCTTCTGGTTCCTCGACAACTCTAAAATTCTTCGGGTCGTTTTCTTCCATAAAACTTACACTATGTCACAAAACGCTCATTGTCTTTCGTTTCCCAAGATTTCCCAACATTTCGACGAATCAGCCTTAAAATATTCGCGATGCTTAGAAGCCTTTTAAATGCATAGCGCTGTGGAAGGTTTAATGTTATTTTACAAATTTCGACCAATCACATCGTTGGGTTTTGTTGAATCTAGCAGGTGGTAAAACCCTGTTCGTGCAACAATTAATAATGTCAGCTTGACGGGTAAATAACTAAATATAAACGAGTATTGTCAAACAATTGTTTTCTGGAGGTTAAAAGTAAAATATTTCGCCAAGCCATAATATGTCTAACAGACATGCAATTAGACATTTAGTGATTAAAAGCGTCTTAGGAAAAATACATGCAAAGTCCAATTGATTGTCATTAGTAAGCAATTTTCAAGAACTCAGACACATCAACTGTAAAAAAGGTATTTAAGGGACTTTGTCAAGGGGATTTCGCAGAGTTTTTATCTCAACTGTTCTGAAATAAGTAGAAGGCACTTTAACCCTAAAAAAACATTATCTTTGAACATCTAAAGGAATATATAACCTTAGTTTGCGGATAGAAATCAAGCTACGGCTATAAATATCGATATTCGAAGACGCGCGGAATCAACTTGAAAACTAACTTTTTTTACCTAACTTTTTTTAAGTTGCAATCCGTTTCCATCCGAGCCATCCGCAGCCAAAGATGCTCGTTAACAGTTTCAGTGCTCTAATATAGCAATTCTTAATAAAAATGGACTTTTTTGTTTAAAAAGAAACTGCCGCCGTAGATCGGTGAAATTTCAGTGAATTTCACAGCTGTTAGAAGCATTGAATTCTGATTAAAGGGACTATGTCACGGATTTAAACTGATTTTTGAACCGCCAAAATTTATATTTGTGTCGCAGGAAACTTTAACACGATAGACTTTATAAATAAAGTTTTGCCCAGTAAATGACACTGTAAAAATACTGAAATTTATAGGTTTTCAAGGAAAGTACTAGACAAAATACACCATATAAACAGTATCCACAGACTTAGCTAGTTTAACAGATCAGAGGTATTTAATATCTCTGGGAAAATGGAAGTTCGTTCATTAAATTGCCATTAAACCATTGGCATAAAAATAACAAAGAAATAAACGGTTTTCTAGGTAATGAAAATGAACCTTTTTCTGATTCCGACATCGAAAAACAATGCTTTTTCAGTTAAGAGCTTTTAGTGAGTCTAGCTTTTTATTTTGTCTAGTCCTTTAAAAACATCCATTTCAACATTATTTTGTTGTTTATTGGCAAGACTTTGTTTTTTAACATCCTTCTCGTTTTTGAATTATAATTGCTTTCATTTGAAGAAGCATTTTAAGAATTATAACGTCGACATTAGCGACAGGTTGTTGCTTTTGAGGATAACCGAGGGTAGGGGGAATTTTTTGCTTCCCACCCCTCCTCTTCCGCACCCTCCCAAGTCCCATGACTAAAGAAGCTAAGCACGTTGACCAGTGATGGGGGAGAGAGAGAGAGAGAGAGAGAGAGAGAGGAAGGGGGGGGGGGGGTGGGGTAAGGGGGTAAGGGGAATCACTGCTTAACCGGCTCTCGACCGCGGTCAAACGACAGAAATATGCCAAAAAAAAGAAAAGAAAAGTAGTTCAAACTCTGACCGTAAGTGCCATACATTACCGATATTCTGAGGGTTTACTAAGTTTTTGGAGCTTTACTGAAAAAGTTCTACGTGTTTGAAAATGGCGGTATGCGGACCTGCCAGCGCCGTCAAAGCAGTTTGACTAGAAAGCGGGACATTTAAAATTTAAAAACGCTCGTTTACCTGAGGAATGGGAATATGTTTACACTCAGAAACTCTTTTATCTATCCTTGCTCATACTTACACTTTAATATGAACGGAATTCGCCGAAATAGAAAGAAAATCTGCGACGAGACGTTTGACCGCGGTGAAAAACCGGCGCAACCCAGGCGATGGCCGGGGAGGGTGTCACGCGTCAGACACAACAAAACTGCATGAAAGTATAAACGTACGTTTTTTTATTGTACAACATACACAGTTTAAGGTTGACACACTTGAAGGTTGACACGAATAGTGCTGGCTGAAAATATGGGTTTGCTCTTTTTCTGTGATTGCCGGGGCTGACATAACGAATGAATGAACAAAATGATTATTGATTGTGGCCGAGGATCCGTGATTGTTTTGCCTTTGTATAATGTTATCTCAGAAAACCCTGAATGGCTTGGAGAAAGGTTCTCTTTTCGATCGGTAATTAGTGCTTTCGGGTGTTGAAGCTAAATAATCTACTCAGATTTTGTCCACGGCTAGTTATTATCCCTGACCCATATCTTCACCCACGACCATTCAATTCTTTATAGTTTTTGAGATAAGTATTCATTATTCCTGGGTTAACAAATTGATTTTATTCAATCAGTATTCTTTGAAGCTTCTAGTCAGACTTGAATATTCCTTGACGATACAAAGTATTCAACTGTCATCGGCAATTCCGCACCAACCCGAATCTATGGAAACCCCTTAAGACTGGTTTTCACTACTCGAAGTTGAATGAGCGCTTACAAGAGAGGATGACAGATGAGAGATGCTTACAAGCATCCTCTCTTGGCGCTTACTAGTGAAATCGAAAATCGGAGTCGTAAGAGGAGAATCGAAGTTGGAAGACAGAACGTTTCCATTTTCTCATAGGTTCCGATTTTTCTTATGACTCCGTTGCTCGTGATCAAGTGAATGAAAACTAGATTGACGGAAATGCAACATCCCCCCCCTGCAAGCAGAAGCA
Organism: Oculina patagonica; assembly: GCF_052425735.1. Classification (NCBI taxonomy): domain Eukaryota; kingdom Metazoa; phylum Cnidaria; class Anthozoa; order Scleractinia; family Oculinidae; genus Oculina; species Oculina patagonica. The sequence goes on along the minus strand of NC_135771.1, from coordinate 9,255,160 downwards.
GAAGAAAAAAACAATCACAATGCCAGCTGTCAGGTTCTTCTAGCTCCCGGATTTCGAATTCTGCTTGCGACTCCGACAATTTAGTTTTTTCTGGATCATAAGCGACGGAGTCATAAGCGGAAACAAAAACTCTGCTTACGACTCCGTTTGTTTGATTTTTACTAGATCGTAACGCTCTTTCCTTCTGACTACGAATCCGACTGCTTCGCTAGTGAAAACCAGCCTTAAGTTAGGTGGCTAATGCATCCTTTAAAATATTTATTAATTCAAATATTCCACATCTTATCACAACACAGAATAATTGATTTTAACAATCAAAACATGAATGTCCTAGCTATGCGGCTTCTGGGTACTTCGCTTTCCATTCAATTATGTCCTTTTTGTATTGTTCATGCGCTTGGCGGTTCTCTTCGAAGTATACTTCTTTTTCTTCCTTTGACATCGCCCTCCATTTTTGTCCCAGCATTTTCGTTCGCTCAATCACAGATACAATTTCCATGCCGTTTGCAGACCTTTGAACAAAGAGAAGAAACGGAGAAGGTGGACTTTTAGGATATCCTAAGAAATGTCGCCCTTCTTTTTCGAGTTGTCGCATCTTTGGGCCGTGCTTTTCTTCCAAGAACGTTCGCTCCTCGGCGGTCAATTCTTGCCAAAAGCTAATAACTTGTTGTTTATATTCCTCAAGCATTTTGTCGTGTTTTTGCTTCAACTGCTCCTTCTCTTCGTTTGAAAGACTATTCCACTTGTCGGATAACGCCGGCATGACCACACGGGCGCTAACTCCTGGTATCAACCCAGCCGCGACTTTGGAATAATTCTCCTTCACAAACAAGCCAAACACCGCAAGAGGTTTCTTTGGTAACTTGGCTAAAGCAGCGTTATAAATCTCTTTCTGTGTGTAAGCTCTCTTGCGAGAGCTCTTTTCGGTTTCTGATATCCCCTTCCACTTATTAGACAAAGTCTTGGACGTGTCCTTATCTGTTTTATCCGAAAAATTATCGACAGCGCGTTCACGTTTTCCACGGGAAAATAATTGAAATGCATTCGGCGGAACAACTATATCGGTTCGTTGATCGTTTTGTTTGGAAGATCCGTGTACTGACATCGTCCAAGCCAACGAAAGTGGTCGATATGAAAGCGATTTCTGTGCTATGACCGAAGCAAAGCGAAAAATACTCATTCTGAACACCGAAAATCGACTGCGTGATGTTTAACCATACTCATCTAGATTCACTGTGGATTTTGCCGTTTTCTAGTTAACAAATCGTGACGTCAGTTTAAATAAATGCGTCCGCCTTCTAATTAAAATGATTTGCATCACTTATAACGTAATCCAAGTACTGTAGCTGATTTTGGTCATAAATTACTTGGAATACAAGCAGTCTCTCTTTTTTCTTAGTCCGCGGAGCGTGAGGGGAAAAACAAAAGCGATCGAAGAAATGTCCGTGGAAAATCTGAGGGCGAGACGCGCCAAAAGAACATTGTCGAAGAAACTGTTATTGGTCATAAAGTCAACGACCAATAATGAAGGGTGAAGGGTGCGTTTCTTTGGGAAAATCCAAAATTGGGTCATTGTTCTCGGATCACACGGATACTTTGCTCCCAAAGAAACGAAGAATCCGGAAATGGATTTTTGCCATGACAACCCCGTAAACACATTTCGCACAGAACATAAAATATCAGCACAAATTGATTTTTCCGTCGAATGTATCCTACTAGCTAAAATCATTTCAGCACAAAAAATCTTTCGCAAAATCACACGTCGAAATAGTTATTCTTTAGCCTCAAGCACAATGTGTCGAGAACGCATCTGAGAGCGAAGAATGTTTGCGAAATGATCAATGCAAACTTCACTCATGACAATTTCAAAAGGGTACAACTTCTGTAGACACACGAAGGCTGTTCAAGAAAACCTGCATCCAGTTTAAAATGACACTTCATACCTATCAAGCAACCGTGAAATATTTTTGTATTTTGATCGAAATAACCGCCTGAAAACTTACCGTATGACAATGTTTACAAAGAGCGAACTTGTATTTTCACAGCAAAGACCGCTGGGCCAAGGTACTTTTTTCGAATCCTTTCCCAAAGAAACGCACGGATCATGAATCCTAAAAATCCGGATTCAGATATGATCTGATGTATCCACTCCGAATGTGGATTCTTCAGATCATTGATCCAAGATTAATCTATTTTCGGATATAGGTAAAGAAACGCAAAACCCGTTTTTGGATCAAGAATCCGGATTTGGATTTTTCCCAAAGAAACGCACCCGGAGTGTGGATTCTTCAGATCATTGATCCGAGATTAATCCATTTTCGGATATAGGTAAAGAAATGCAAAATCCGTTTTTGGATACAAGAATCCGGATTTGGATTTTCCCAAAGAAACGCACCCCAATACAGTGGAACCCCGCTTTACGGACACCCCGGTATTACGGACAGTTTCGTTGGTCCCGACGAAAACCTCATACATTTTCTTTTAAATTAACCTGGTTAATACGGACACCCGTTAATACGGACAACGGACACTTTTCCGTGTCCCGAGTGACAAATTGCCATACATTGTCAACCCCGCTTTACGGACACTGTTTATCCGTGTACTGACAATTTTCATTGTCGCGGTTTATTGCTAACTTCACCCTGGCCAATAATGACGTAATTTGACGAGTTAAAACGATTTCTCACAGAGTAGCTTAGTAGCGTGACTTACAAAGGTTTTGTCGAATCTTCCGTCCGCCTGGTTGTGTCGTAAGCTCAAAGCTTCCGTGTTAAGTTACCGACTTTTTAAATGAGTTTGTAGAGTTTAAGAACGGTTACGGTTAGAGTCTCAGTTACAAAGGAAACTTTATAGAAAACGTTCGGTTGCTGTTGAAATGCGTTTTATTTCTTGTATATAGTAAAGTTGCGACATTTTCAAATAATTCCACTGTTGAGTTTATTAAAGTGTAGTTCGAGTGTCTGACTAGATCGTAAGGTTTTCGTAAAAACTATTAATTTTAGTCAGGGAGTTCACAGTTTGCATTTGTTACAGTTACAGTAAAATCAAACAACGTTTTGTTGCCGTAAGAACGTTCGCCTTCGTCTTTGTGTTGATAAAACATGTATCCGTGACTTTTTTCTGAGAACACGCTTAATACGGACACCCCGATAATACGGACAATTCGATTTGTCCCCTTGGTGTCCGTATTAACGGGGCTTCATTGTATTATGACGACACGCGATTCGTTCTGTCGAGTATGCCCTCGTCCTCTGAAAATAATATTTATTTTCAGAAGTTCTTGAAACTCCGCTTAATCACTCTCAAATTCAGCCTTGTTTGTCAGAAGACAAAAGCTTTAGAGTTTTTACCGTTATTTAAAATTTACTAAGAGATTAAATTTAACGGTCATGATCAATAGTCACAAAACGGAAACATATTCATTCAACCGTTGCATGCATAACATCTAGTTTTAGCGAGCAACTAAAGTTGTTTTAACTTTAAGTGAAAAAGAACATTTATTAAGGGACGGACCATTATTTTCTTGGAGGGGGGGGGGGGATGAAAAAGTTTCCTCTGCAAACTTTTTTTTTAGTTTATGCACCTGTACAAACATTTTTTTTCGAAATTCTTACTATTTTTTGTTATACATATCGCTTTTGCAAACAATTTATTTTGTCTTTCCAGGCCCTGCAAACAATTTTTTTCAATTTTTTTCACCCCCCCCCCCCCCCCCAAAAAAAAAAAAAAAAAATAATGGTCTGTCCTTTATGTGGCCTGACTGGAAAAGAGATTTCTGCCTTTTTAATTTTCGTAGCGATTAAGAAGAGCCGTGAACCCAGATACTTCATATCTAAGTATGGTTGCCGAACAACATGATCTTGGTCAGAAAAAGTAAATTACTGCCGTTTCTATAAGCAAAGATAAAGATAAACTCAAAGTTGAACGAAAAGCTGAAGGTGACAAGGGAATGGAATGGGGATGGAGAAGGCGCAGGCGAAGGCAAAGACCAGGTGTTCCGGAGGAGCTAGATTGGTCATTGATGCTTGTGTTTACTCTAGTTTCTACCGCAGGATTTTTAAGGTTGCCGTGACATTATTCGCCAGTACCTCTTAAGTTATCGCAGCAAGATGGCGGAGGCAACGCAAGAATTATCTGTTTCCGGTCTGCTTAGGTGGCTTGGACTGGCTCTAGACCGCTGAAAATTCCCTCCGTTTCGCTTAAGCCCTTTCAAGTGAAGTTTTTTTTTTTATATTATGGCATATACAACACGCAAAACTCAACAGACTTGCAAGTGTGAGATTTCACGTCTACATGAATCATGTGACAAAACGTAACACGACGAACAAGAGAGGTAAAGCCTAAGCATTGAGGTCAAGAGACAAAACGCTCGATCAAATTAATGCAAGAAACATAACCTTTACAACACAGAATGCCTCTCTAAACCAGCTTTTAGCTTTCTCGAAGCGAAGCTACAACAGTCTATGAGGTAGACTTCCTACAGCTACAGGTCGACCTCACGAGTAAAGCGAGCGACAAAGTCGAAAGTGACACTTTAAAGTTACTGTTCGCCCATTCTGCTGAATAACACAAAAGTCATATTTTTTCTTGGTAATATAAATTACTTTTTCTGGCCAATCAGGAGGCAGCATTCAGAGAGCTGTTTAGAACTGGCGTGGTAAGAATCTTTCCCCAGGGGCTCCTCGCTTTCGCTCCGACTTTTTTTGCCGATTCCCCCCCCCGTAGTTTCGACTTTCTCTCGCTTCCACTAACTGCCTCTGGGTCTCCGAGGATATATCCTTTGAAGCCGCACATACCTGGCCTATAAACGGGGTACCTGCTTCGAAGGTTGTGCGCTTGGCGCTTGCATTGATTCGAAAAAGAAAAAAATGTTACTCCATTTATTTCCTTATTTGTTTAAGCCAAGAAACCCTTTTTTACGACGTTGTTAAGCGCCGCTTGTTCAAACTCTTGAGGATATCACTTTACTCCACAGAACGGCCATCTCTTCCCTTCCTTTCCCCTCTCTTCCCCTCCCCTCCTCTTCCCTCCCCTCCCAGGGCATGCTATTTCCCACTGATCTTTGCAAGTATTGTTCATTCTGCCATGTTGACGTCGCACGTGTGCGAGAAAAATGGCGAAAAAATTGGATTTTAAAGGTTTGTTCGTTGTCCTTTCAACTAAAGCTGCTTGTGTCAGTGATAATACTTAATGCAGAACATGGACTAACTCGCTTTTCTCTGTTTGCAGGTCAGATCCGGGAGGCGAAACGAGAGGAGGCGTTTTTAAATTAAAATGTGTTGACCTCTGAGGTATTACTTAGCTACTCATAAATTTGTTTACATATTTAATATTTTACAGTTTGATTTAAAAACTGCTAATATAGATATAGCATGTGCACCTATAATCTTGAGATTATTTTGCCTAAGAAAAGCCACATAAGTTGACAAAATATATTCTAACAATCATGTAAATATTGGCAGTGTGCTTGTAAAGAGACTCCCCTCCCTCCCGGGGGCGAGGGAAGGGAAGGCGTACTACCTTAAATTATATACGCTACATGAGTATGTGCTGCTGGATGGGGTCCCATTCTTTACCTTCTATTTCTGTGATGGGGTTTCAATTTTGGCCTTTTATTCTGAGATGTTGTACTTTAATGGGAAAAAATTACATGTCAAAGTTATATCTTTCTGCTTATCTAAACCAGGTTGATTTAAAATGTATGTATTAGATATATTAAATAGCGTATACTGCAGTATTGTATTCCAAGTGCCCCCACCCCCTCAGTAAAGAAAATCCAAACAGAATTTATTTCCAGTATAATAAGGCCCCTCTGAGATGAAATTTTCATTTCAGAGGAGACAACTTTGAAGGGATATTGTTTATTAATACTTTCTTGGCAGTTGGTAATTGTGAGTTTATTTTCCAGATGAGATACAAACAGGAAAAGCACATGGAAGTTTGAGCCTTGACAATCAACTTGTTGCAGTTTGGAGGTAAGCAGTGATGAACCACTCTTTATAAGTCTGTACATAATCAGGTTAACTGATTGACTAGATTGTGAAGTAAACTCATCATATTTTGAATTTTGCTCAGATAAAAGACTAAGGTCATATTCAAGTGATAAACTGAAATTAAATTCAGTAAATAGAACTGAGCTTTTTAAGGGCACATTTAGACTTGCCACAAGTCGACCTCACGAGTTTTCACAGTAAATAAGCGAGCGGCCGTGCGAGTGACAAGTCGCGAGAAGGACTTTATTGAAAGTCTAGGGCACATTTTATAAATATAAATTCCTTATTTATGGAATAACTTACCCGAAGGGCTTAGGACTGAGAATCTTAGCCTTGATTAATTAACTGATGATCGGCTGACTGATGGACTGACTGAGAGACTGATTAACTGATTGATTGGCTGACTGGTACTAGTAGACTAACCAGACTGAAAACTGATTGATTGAGTGGTTGACTGACTGACAGACTGATTGACTGATTGATTGATTGATTGATTGATTGATTGATTGATTGACTGATTGATTGGCTGACTGGTTGACTAACCAGACTGATTAACTGATTGATTGATTGATTAGCAAACTGATGGACTGACTGACAGACTAATTAACTGATTGATTGACAGACTGATGGAATAGAGCGGTTTTCACTTGAGTGTCAAAAGTAAATTGCGTTTGCTTTGGTTTTGAATTACTACGCTTAGTGATTGGCTTAAAAATCTCGCGCCACTTTCTTAGCCAATCAGAAGTAAAACCAAAACCAATCGCGACACGGTCGCGCACGTTTTCCCGCGCTTTGTGCCAGCTACATGTATTTGCTTCGAGTTTTGATTGGTTCACTGGATTATCTGTGTCCTTTGTGATTGGCCAGAGTAATTACTTGGTTTTGGTTTTACGACACTCAACTGAAAACTGCTCTAACTAGCAAAGTAATTGATTGACAGTCTGATGGACTGACTGACAGACTGATTAACTGATTGATTGACAGACTGATGGACTGACTAGCAGAGTGATTGGTTGACAGTCTGATGGACTGACTGACAGACTGATTAACTGATTGATTGATTGACAGACTAAAAGACTAACTGATAGACTAATTAACTAATTGACTGGCTGACTGATAGACTGACTGAGAGTGATTGACTGATTGATTGGCCGACTGGTAGACATACTGGCCTGATTTACTGATTGATTGATTGATTAATTGATTGAGTGAATGATAGACTGACTGACAGACTGATTGACTGATTGATTAGCAGACTGATAGACTTACTGATAGACTAATTAACTGATCGATTGGCTGACTGATAGAATGACTGATAGACTGATTAACTGATTGATTGACAGATAACGGACTGACTGGCAGAGTGATTGACTGATGGATTGACAGACTGATGGACTGACTGGCAAAGTGATTAATTGACACTGATAGACTGACTGACAGACTGATTAACCGATTGATTGGTTGACTGGTAGACTAAACAGACTGATTAACCGATTGATTGGCTGACTGAAAGACTGACTGACGGGCAGACTGATTGACTGATTGATTGACAGACTGTTGATAGACTGACTGACAGACATGATTAAGTGGTTAGTTGATTGACAGACTGATGGATCTGGACTGACTGGCAGAGTGATTGATTGACAGTCTGATGGACTGACTGACAGACTGATTAACTAATTGATTGGTAGTCTGGTAGACTAACCAGACTGATTAACTGTTTGTGTGGCTGACTGGTTGATTGACTGACAGACTGATTAACCGAATGATTGACAGACTGATGGTGACTGGCAAAGTGATTGATTGACAGACTGATGGACTGACAGACAGACTAATTAACTGATTGATTGGCTGACTGGAAGACTAACTAGAGTGATAAATTGATTGATTCATTGATTTTGTGGTTGACTGACTGGCAGACCGATTGATTGACAGACTGATGGACTGACAGACTGATTAACTGATTGATTAGCTGACTGGTAGACCAACTAAACTGATTGATTGATTGACTTTGTGGTTGGCTGACTGACAGACAGATTGACTGATTGATTGACAGACTGTCGATAGACTGACTGACAGACTGATTAAGTGGTTAGTTGATTGACAGACTGATGGACTGACTGGTAGAGTGATTGATTGACAGTCTGATGGACTGACTCACAGACTGATTAACTGATTGATTGGCTGACTGATAGACTAACTGAAAGACTGATTAACTGATTGATTGGCTGATTGGTAGACTGACTGACAGACTGATCAAGTGGTTGGTTGATTGACAGACTGATGGACTGACTGACAGACTGATTAACTAATTGATTGGCTGACTGGTAGACTGACTGACAGACTGATTGATTGGCTGACTAATGGACTGACTGACAAACTGATTAACTGATTGATTGGTTTTCTGATGTACTGACTGACAGACCGATGGTCTGACTGACAGACTGATTAACTAACTGGCTAGTTGATTGGATGATTTGTTGACTAATGGACTGATTGCCAGGCTGAGTTACTGACCACTGAACTGTTTCACTAGCTAATGAAATGCATAGTTGCAGACTGATTGACCGACTGAATACATGTAACTGACAGGCTGATTGTTAAACCAACTGATTTTGTGACTTATTGACAGGCTGATGAATTAATTTGGTGACTGGCCAAATAATTTGCTGACTGACACACTGCCTGACAGACTGTTCACTTTGATTCACATGTAATTTATCGACAGGTTAACTGATTGACTGAATGATTACCAAGTGCAGAATTACAAATCTATTTAAAGATTATTTTCTCAATGCACTGATCCGTACCTGTACTACTCAGGGATGAGCGAACCATTAAACACGCTTTAAACTTGTTGATCTTGTGTTTGTGTACTTTCGCCAATGTATTTCATTTGGCAAAGTGTTTATTATCAACATGTTTTGCTTTAGTTTCTTTGTCATTCATTTTGTCATCTTCATGTTGTTTTCCTTTCTGTCATTTCATAAGACAACTTTAGTTGTTTTTCTTATTCAGGAACGAAGAGCTCAATCATCGAACATGCTGTTCACTTTTGATGTGCAGATGATCACAGATATGCAGTCAGATAAGTACTAGCTGAACTGTATTCAGTTCTGTTGAATCACAAATAGATATATTACCCAGCACAATAACTATGAAGTTTTTTGGTACTCGTTCCCCACAAGGACTAAAAGGTTGGTCCTATGTCAACTATGTTGACAACAAAACTAGTTTATTTAACATCTAGAATAATTATTTAGTATATATCATTCCATTATTTCTGAGAGTGCTCAGGTTTAATATTTTTTGTTTTCTAAAATTGATTAACTAGTAAGGAATTAGCAGTGACAACTTGAATGTATTTTTTTAATCCATTACTTCCTCCAAAGTCTTCTCTTAGAGTTTCCTGAAATGGCCCTACATCAAAATTGATTACAATAATAATGTTTGGGATTTCGACTGTCTGGATGCGCTGAATGGATCTCGGACTTTGTACAAGAGATGGGTGTAAGAGCTGACCCACAAGGGAGCTGGCTCCACCCAACAAAATCTCTTCCTGAGTTTCTTGATCTGTGAAGCAAAGACTGGTCCTACATCAAAATTGATCAAAGTTGAAACTTGTTAAGAAATTTAGACCTTCTGCATGAGCTGCATGGATCTTGGACTTTGTACAAGAGATGGGTGTAAGAGCTGACCCACAAGGGAGCTGGCTCCACCCAACAACATCTCTTCATGAGTTTCTTGATCTGTGAAGCAAAGACTAGTCCCACATCAGAACTGATCAAAGTTGAATCTTATTTAGAAATTTGGACTGTCTGCATGCGCTGAATGGATCTTGGACTTTGTACAAGAGATGGGTGTAAGAGCTGGCCCACAAGGGAGCTGGCTCCACCCAACAAAATCTCTTCCTGAGTTTCTTGATCTGTGAAGCGAAGACTGGTCCTACATCAAAATTGATCAAAGTTGAAATTTGTTTAGAAATTTGGACTGTCTGCATGAGCTGAATCGATCTTGAGCTTTGTACAAGAGATGGGTGTAAGAGCTGACCTGATAAGGGGTTAGTTCCACCTAACAAAATCTTTTCCGTAGTTTCTTGATCTGTGAAGCAAAGACTGGTCCTACATTCAAATTCAAGCTAAGTAGGAATTTGTAATTTGGTATTTGGACATGCACTGAATGGATCTTGGAATTTGAACGAGAGATGGGTGTAAGACGAAAATCTAAGGAGTTGGTTCCACCATATTACAAATAAGCAGATTTTCTCATCGATTTGCATGTGAAGCAAAGACTGATACAGAATCAAAATTGCTGAAAATTGAAATTTGGCGTCTTCAGAACCCGGTCTGAGCAAAGTGAGGAAGATGTTCTTCTCAATATATTTATATTTTTTGTCTTTTACAGGTGAAACCATCGCAGATGTTCAACGGGATAATCTTTCACTTTGCCAGTAAACAGGTGAGCTGCCTTTCCATTCCTTAGAAGCCTTGAAGCGTAGACGGATTACCGGCTGTTGTTGCATCCCGTGGAAAACGTGAAATTTTTTGGCGGGGTGAAATAATCCAAAAAAACTGGGTACGCAGACGTATCCTTTACCTCCCGGTGGCACTTGCATATGAAAGGGCGGGGATGCTCGTCTCGCTTAGGGGTGAAACTTATAAGGATTTTCGACTCACTTAGGCTGTTCACGACAAAACGCCGATATTTGTAGTAGTCGGTAGTAGTAGTTTAATTTGAGACTTCTCAACATAATATCTTTTGACTGCTGGCCCTTCCAGATGTAATATAGAGCTTGCGTGCCAGCGTGCGTTATCCTAGCCTGAGTTTCAGACATCCCTCTGTGGTCACCTACTTCCCAGAAGAGACGTCTGAACACATGTGGCCCTAATGCCGTCCGGTGACGTCACTACCCAAAAACCGGGTAGTGATTTTGATTGGTTGATGTAAAAAGTATTTGCATAATTACCGCGCGAGGATTGTAATTTGAAAACGTTTGGAAAGAGTTCGAAAGGGTTCAACTTCCCGGAAATGAATTTATTAGTCATTTACCTTGAGTTTATTACTTTAGTTTACCTACGGATGAAGAATAGTAATGGAAATCGGTAGGTTATAAGTTGGCGGCTTTCGTCGCTTCGACATGCAGTGTTTTGCCAAATTTATACGTATTCTTGTTTTGTCAACAAAGCCGCTCGACGCTTATGTCCTGCAGCCTCAATGAGCCAGTGATTTCTGAACTCAGTGCCCTCTGTCAAGTAGGATATTTTTGTATTGAATTCCGTTTCTTGATGCCTCTGTTACCGTCTAAATTGATTCATTTAAGTACTCACGAGTGTGTTGTATTTGTCCGCTGCGTAACATATTACATTTTGATCGCTAGATAAAGCAAATCAGTTCAGATTAGATTGGTTCCGTAAAAGAATATAGCCTGCAGTCGATTAAAATCTCATTCATTTGTCTCAAGTTTTCAATAGTTTACTATTAAAACAATTTTATACCCTGTAATCCTTTATGGAAGCAGATTTTTCTTTCACAATTTCATGGCCTCGACAGAAACTTTTCCGCATAAATTAAAACCAAAGTCTAGTGACGTCACCGGACGGCATTAGGGCCAGATATGTTCAGACGTTCCTTCTGGGACGAGGGATGTCTGAAATTCAGGCTAGCGTTATGCAGCCTATATTAAACGTTATATAGCCTATACACTATATAGCCAAAATACCTATCCAATCAGAACGAGCATTTTATGGCCAAAATACCTGCCATCCAATCAAAACGAGCATTTTTTATGGCCAAAATAGCTACTATTCAAACAAAGCGAGCGTTCTTTAGCCAAATTTCTTTACATTTCATCCAATAAAAGTGTGGCTTTCATAGCCAAAATATCCTTTATTCAATCTGAGGGAGCCTTATATAGCCATAATACCTAGATCATCCAGTCAGATCGCACGTTATGGAAACAGAACACGTAGTTTTGCCATTAGGACATGCCTGTAGTACGCAGTCAAATCAGTGTACATTTAGTAATCAAAACGCAGCCAACTAATCAGAGCGTGTAGTTTGTTCCCGATGAGGGGGCTAGTAAAATTGGCAGTTTTTTGCTCCAGCAGTGCTCATTTTTATTATAAAATAGCTCCAATTATGCTCATTTTTCAAAATTGTTATAAGGTCCTACGTGTGTTTTCCAACAAATAACAAAAGGTGCAAAACACACCTGAGAACTGAAAAATTCGCTCCCGTTTGACAATTGTGTTTACATCGCAGTGCCCTTTTGGCTCATTTTTACCAGCATTACCAGCATTCCAGCGACCACTGTCGAACTATCATTGCAGCAGCTTGTCAACTGACTGCCTCCTGACCTGTTTCTTTGGTTTGTTTCTGTAAGTTCCCGTCTTATCCAGATGACAACGTGGCCGACGCCATCTTAGCGGAAACTAGGCATAGAGCGGTTTTCACTTAAGTGTCGAAAGTAAATTGCGTTTGCTTTGGCTTAAAAATCTCGCGCCACTTTCTTAGCCAATCAGAAGTAAAACCAAGACCAATCGTGACTCGCTCGCGCACGTTTTCCCGCGCTTCGTGCCAGTTACATGTATTTGCTTCGAGTTTTGATTGGTTCACTGGATTGTCTGTGTCCTTTGTGATTGGCCAGAGTAATTACTTTGATTTTGGTTTTACGACACTCAATTGAAAACTGCTCTTACTGAAGTTTAATTACTTTCGGAATTCCTGTACTCCCTCAAACTAAGAAGGAAACTAGAGGAGTTCACGAAATGACCAATCTAAGTTTGAATAGATGCTTTCTTACATATATCATGAAGATAATATACATGTTTGCTTTTCACACAAAAAAATGAAAAAGTAAAAGACGGCCGAAATTTTTTTAAAAATGCTAGCCAATGCTCTTTTGAGAAAAATTGCCAAAACAATCAAAACAATCACTGAATAAAACGAAAATCTGATACATCGAAACCAAGCGAGTCCTTCATACAGGGGGAAGCCAGTTCATTCAAGTCGCACTCTTGGTTAACGAAGGCGCGCACCTAACCACTGCGCCAACCGATTTCGGACACTGAAGTTGGTGAAAATTTAACTTGCTGCATATCGTTTATCACGTTTCTGCGCGGTCAGCTGAAAGTACATCGACAGTACGTACAAATATTACTGTATTTTTTTGTGTGAAATTTAAGTAATCTAGCGACATTTCATTGACTATTTTACAAATCTAGTCACAAAAGCTAGATATATGAAGCCAATCATTAAAGCATTTATAAGGTTTAGGAAAATGCAAAAAGATAATGGGAAAGTTGACATTGAAGTCAAGAAACAATTTGGTAAGGTAATGATATGTTTTGTTTTCGTTTAGGTATTAACAGGAACAGCGAGCAGCTTTAAAGTCTGGGGTGGAATTGGAAAGGATTATAAACGCCGTCATGAAAGTTCCTCTCACTGACAGTTTTCTGTGAACCGAAGGGGCAAGCTCCAGTAAGTTTTATTAGCATGTTTACTGTGGATTCGAATTTAAAATTTATGAAAGAAAACGTACTTCGACCTGATTTATACACAGGTTAAATAACCTGTTTTATTGTCAGATTAAGTCAATAAGCCACAAAAAATGAATTCGAGCGGAAACCTGATAATTCAAAAATTTTCAGTGCAAAAATACATCAACAAACTTGAACTTAGTTTTGCTACCTTCGGTTTAGAATCGCACAGGAATCGTCGTGTTCTTATAAGTGCAAAATTCGTTGCCAATTTTTTCCTTGATATGATCGGATATGATACCAAAAAAAGTATGGAAAATGAAATTCATCTATGGAAAATATGGTGAATTTATTCAGTTTTTTATAAAAGTAAAAAAAAAAAACATACGCCAAGACTGAGGCTTGAACTCGTGGCTACTAGCCCCGAGATTAATGAGTGAAAGTCGCGCACCAAACCACTGCGCCAACCGGTTTGGGACACTTGAGGTGATTAAAATTGAACTTAAATTCGCATACGGTCAGCTGAAAGTACGTTGACAATACGTACATAACTAACGTATTTTTTTGTGTGAAATTTTAAATATCTTGCGACATTTCATCGAAATATCTTACAAATCTAGCAACAAAAGCTACATTTATGAACCCAGCTTATAAAATTGCAAAAACATACAATACAAATTTAGATTGATACTCTCTTTACATGTTAACAGAACCTTCTTCTGTAAATCCAATGAATCAAATGGTGTTTTCTTGGGCTTTGGAAATTTATTGCGCCCCAGTAAAATTGTTCTTGTGCAACTGATTAAAATGATTTGTTTACGTCTGCTAGTTAAAGGGACTGTGTCACGGATTTTAACTTAATTTAAGCATGGGAAATGACCATTGAATTCGTTGAAATATAAAAATAATCTCTAAAAACCGTAAAGGAACATTTCAACAACGCATCAAATACAAAAGAAGGTACGGATGGCCAACATTCACGAAGATTGAAACGGATTGCGATATGGGTTTTTGAAATATTGTTGGGCTGAACAGTTTTCAAAGTTGATCTTGTTTGCTTGTAACTTTAAATTATAACGCTCTGGCGATTCATTTGGTTGAAATGAAGCTATGGTTTTGTCATTTAGACCCATAGAAGTAATTTCTTTGCAAACATTAAGTTTCATAGCGAGTATTTGGCAGAACGTAAAAATAAACTTAACTCAGCCGTGACGCAGTCCTTTAATATCACAATTTGCATGTTATATTCTCAAAACTAAAACTAAACTTACATCGCAACTTAATTGGAAAAGTTGACAATGGAGTCAAGAAACAATTTGGTAAGTTCCGTAATGATATATTTTGTTTTCGTTTAGGTATCAACAGGAACAGCGAGAAACTTAAAAGCTTGGGAAGAACGCCGTCATGAAAGTTCCTCTCATTGGCATTTTTCTGTGAACGAAAGGGGCAAGCTTGAGTAAGTTTTATTAGCATTTTTACTGTGAATTCCAATTTGAAATTTAAAATTTATGAAAGAAAACTTACCTTGGCCTGATTTATACAGTACACTGGTTAAATAGGCTGTTTCATTGTTTGATTAAGACAATAAGCCACAAAAAATAAATTCGAGCGGAAACCTGATAATTTCATTTTCAGTGCAAAAATACATCAACAAACTTGAACGACGTTTTGCTACTTTCGATTTAGAATCGCACAGGATACAACTGGACATTTGCGTGCCGTTATCTTCTTCAAAAGTACTCCCGCTGTGTTTGCTAGAACACAGTTTGGCGAGGGTGTTAGGGTGGTTCGCATATTTACACCACTTGATATTTCCCGTCGGCGAAATAATACATATATATAAACGCATTAAGTTCGATGTTGCTACAAGTAATTTCATTTTGGAATATTATTCTAAGTCTTTTGGCGGGAAAAAATTGTACGTCTTATGTTTTTCTGTTTCTTCTTTAGATGCGTTAAAAGTGACTGGTTCAAGAAAAGGCAGAAAATTTCAACCTTGGAAGGAAGGGAATTGCGAAAAGTTGCTGAAGAAAACACCACCTCCCCGCCAGCCACCATTAACTACAGTAGCATCGCTTTTATTCTTATAGCAAAAATTTAGTCAGTTTTTTATTCTAAGTCTCTTCCTGTTCTCATCCTTGTGGTACAACTTTGTACATACGCATGCGCATCTGGGCCATATTTTTTAGCCAATTTTTTCTAAGTCTTTTTGGCGGGAAAGTTTATATAGGTTATGTTTATATGTTTCATCTCTCTTTCAGATGCCTTGCAAATGACCAGTTTCAGAAATGGTCAAAGCAAAAAATATCAACCTTGGAAGTAAGAAAAAAGTGGGGGTACAATACACCACCTCCCCACCAACCACCACTAACTAGCATTTCTTTTATACTTTTAGCCAGAGTTTGGCGTTCTTATCCTTGTGGTACACTGCACTCTAATGCGCATGCGTCGTGGACGGGTATGTCTTGTTGGTGAAAAGTGAGATGTACTGTACGTCGTAACTGGAGGTAAAGCTACTTACAGTTACGAAGTACATCTCACTTCTCAAAAATAAGACATACCTGTCCATGATATATGCGCATCAGAGGACACTTACCACAAGGATGAGAACTTAAAACTCTTGCTAAAAATACAAATGCAATGCTAGTTACCGGTGGCTGGCGGCGGTTTCCACATCAGTTTTTTTCCCCTCCATCCAAGTTTGAAATTTTTCTTTTCTGTGACTCGCCTTTTCAAAGGCACCTGCAAAGGAGTCTAGCAATGATGGCTATTAAAACAACTCTGTACAGAAACAAATCAATTTATTCTGTAATATTACTACAGACAAATCAATAAAATGATGTTACATTAATACAACAGTTTCAGTGTAAATATATTTTGCGGGCAATAAACAACACAGTAATCATTATCAGAGTCCAACAATGCAAAATTCGTACACCTTCCTCGTTAAACCGCTTTACTCTGAAGATGACTTGATTGCAATGAATCCCTTTGTTTACAAACCTTGCCTTGTTTTTCTCTGATGGCGACTACCTTGTTGCAAACCACAGTATTAAAACTATCTGTTGAAACTATCCATTTGTTGAAACTTCTCCGTGCCTTTTGGCGTAACAACACTCGGTTGCTTATAGCCACAGCTGTAGAAAACATAGGCACGCTAAGCGTGCAGGAGTTATTTTTTCAATTTATGGGGTGGCTTGGGGTGAAACTGGGTGATTGTCCTGTTGGGATGGTTTATGCCAAGAGTTGAGCTATTTGTGTATGGCAGCCCACGGAGTCACTTTTTGCACAAAATTTGCTTGCAAACAAAATAATTTTCACGTGCATTTTGATACATCAGAACTGTTTCATTCAATACGTAAATTTTCATCATTTAATTGAAAAAACAAAAACTAATTCAATTATCAAAATGTCACAAAACGGCACGTTCTTATTCTGTTTAAAGCGGTTATTTTGTTGCTAGCTTTCTAGTAACCATTTCCTTTCTTTTGTTTGTTACGGAATACTTTTGGCTTTTTGCCAAACACTGTAACATGATATTGTTGTTTTTCTCACTTTTGTAACATGACACCTTTGTTTTTTTAAAACGAACGTAACGCGATACCCTTGTTTTTCTAGAAAAAAGCCACGTCTCCATATAGACATTGAACGAAAAGTACTATAATAAACGAAGTAATAAACGAATCAAATCAAAAACCACTTTCTTCGGGAAAGTTCTTTAAAGCGCACTACACCTGGAGTAATTGTTTCCTGTCAGAACTGTTCAACAAAGATTTTCGTTCATTCACAACGTAAATTCTATTCAACAAACAAGAACTAATTGAGTTATCAAATTGTCACGGAATGGCACGCTCTTAGTCTGTTTTTGCTATCGATCGTAGTTGCTTTTAACAGCAAAGTTAATACTTGTACCGGTTCATTAAATGTTTGAACGAGATGTTTTACAGTTGATTTTTATAGTTTACTTTTGCCGCCCGCTTTGCGAAGTTTGTTGGGAAATTGGAAACTTTGTTATGAAGTTTTTAATTACGTTGCGAGTTTTGCGAATATAATTGCGAACTTCGATACAAAGTTCCTAACTTCGGCCCGACTGAACTTTTCAAGTTTGGTAGAGGAGAAACAAGAAATGTTGCTCGAAAGTCAGCGATTTCTGAACTAGATGATTTTAGAACTGGTCAAGGAAGGTTCAAGTAGCTTGAAGTGCAAGACAACGTTTCGCATCAGCGATCACACAAGTGATTTGCCGATAAATAAATTTTATGCATGTAGAAATTTGGTCAAATTTTAACTTTTCTGTATGAAAACACATATTTAACGATTTCTGTAAGGCATAATCTTCACTGTCTTCAATTTCAAGTCTTCTGCGTTTGTAAACCGGATGAAACTGGATGGTTTACCTATATATAAAATTGATTTTAATCGAAGCCGACGCGACGCGACAGGGAAGACTAATTTGTTCGAGACATGTTTACCGCTCGCGGAACATAAACGTTTTTCATTTTTATGACATTTGTTTCCAACAGTTTAGCGTAGCAAAGCCCTTTTTGATAACATAATTACAGAAGGTTTTAATAAATTCGGGCCGAAGTTGGGAACTTTGTATCGAAGCTCACAATTTGATTCGCGAACTCGCAAACTATTTGGCAACTTCGTAACAAACTTAATTTCCCAACGAACTTCGCAAAGCGGACGGCAAAAGTAACGACAACATTATTCTTCAAATCTACATTGTGCAAATGTTATATGTAATTTTTACTACGGTCAGGAAAGCTAGCCTCTCCAAACGTACGCTCGAATAAGAAGAATAAAAAGTTAGTGTTGGGCCTTTTGCTCACGGCGTGTGCGTTGTAAGTAGGGGAGCGTTACGAAAAACGTTTTTAATCCAGGGTTAATTCACAACTCACCAATTCCGCCTCCTACAAATCTAAAATCTTCGAACGAAATCGCTCACTACAACTGTGTCAGATTGCTTCCCCCTTATAAACTACAATTTGATTGGTTCTGATAGTACCTGAAATCTGATTGGTGTGACAAACAAACATACTTCACTGACCCACTGACTGACTGAATGATTACACGGGAACATCATGCCGACTAAGAGCTATTTTTGAAAAAATAACTCAATAAATCGTAAATAAGATCATGATGTTACGAAATGCATTAGGAAAGTTTAAAAAAATTACATAACTCCGCTGCTTTCTTTCGACAATAATAGATATTGGGAGACCCATTTTAAAAATTACTCTTTCGACTTACAACTTTAAGAGCTCGGCGATGTACCGCAAATAATATGAATGAAAGCTAGTTAAAAATCATCTAAAAGCTATTTAGCTAGTTTAACTGTACATGAACGACACCATAACGAGAAACAGAATATGTAAATGGCTTGACAACAGAATATAAACATTCGATAAAATTACCATATTAATATAGTATTGTTACTTGAAGTATATAATTTGAATAGCCTTGAATCTCGCGGTTTTCCGTATCGTTCAAATGTACGTTTGTGATAAACATGTTGTGTCATTTTCTTTACACTCTTCGCCAACAAAAGTACATTACAGAGAAATGTAAAGCTTTTCTTTGCTTGATGAAGAAAAGTAAGAAAAAAGAAGATTGCAAAATGGAAATTTTACCTTTTTCAATCTAAAAATAAATTTCATTGACACAAAACTATTTCTGAAATAGAGTTTTCAAGCCGGAAATTACCTTTTTATCGAATTCTAAAATTAATCACTTATAAAAATAAGGAAAAAATCCTACATTCAAAACAAACACAAAACTACTCATTTCCGTGTACAAACGGCAGAAGTTGAATTTTTGCCGTTCGCGGAAAAAATAAACGTCATGCTTAATCTCTCTAATAATGCAGCAAAAGTTGTGTTCTTTGCAAAAATTATCATCCACGTCCCTAGAGGCGCTTATCCTATTGGTCCAACTAGTAACCTATGCTAGCGAACACCTCCCGTAAGCGAACATTAAGTTATGGTCCCTGCCACATACAAATACTACGACTTTAACGTCCCATAAGCGGACGCTATTTTACGTCCCAAGGGTGCCCACTAATGGGATACTCCACTGAGCGACCCTGTGACCAGCCTTGATTTTCTCCCAAATAAGAGTGGCTGGTAAAAGAAGATGAGGAAAAGAGTACTCTACACAAGCTCAAAAAACCTGGTATTTCTCAAAGTCGTCAAACTAAGCGTTGACGCTAAGGGGGAAGGAACTCTAGTACGGGAGTAGGGAGAAAAGAAGGCGGGAAGAGAGAAACGCAGAGAAAACGGGAAGTCCAGCTGGGCGCACCTATTGGCTGTACGTAAAGCCTGGTTTTCACTAGCGACGCAAGCACAAGCGCAAGCACAAGCGCGACCACGCAAAAAGGAATTTTGATCCTTGTGCTTGTGCTTGCCGCGAGAGCTGTTATCCTTGCGCTTGTGCTTGCGTCGCTAGTGAAAACCAGGCTTAACCCCTTGGAACAATTAACCCGAGAAAAGATATACCTTATTATAGGAATATAACGAAACATTTTAACAACGCGAACAAAATTTACGCGAATTTAAGAATTTAAATCCTTATAGTGAAAAAGTAAACGTCACTCAATAAAATTAACGCGAATTTTTTAAATTCGCGTTAATAACATGTATCGTTAATTTTCTATAACAAGGTAAACAAAACAAATAACGAAAAAGAAATTGTCCCTGGATACTAAATGATTTCTTCGAAAATCTGTGAAACGGATATATAGCCGAAGAAGGACGGATAGTGAACGAATAGTAAACGGCGTCTAAACGGACAAGCATAATAATTAAACGTTAACCATAAGCATTTACATGTAAACAGTAAGGCAAAACATTTCAACCAAAGCCGAAAGCGTTTAAATGGCAACGCAAAACATACAGTTAAATGGAAGCCATTTTAATGGAAAGGTTAAATCTGATATCCAAAGTGGCAGACAGAACTGAAAGTGTTTAGATAAAATTTGCAAAAGCTTGACCAAACGCGAGGATGTGGTCTTAAATAATTAGTCGCGTGTAAGACGGAAATTTGGCGACGGAATTACTACCATAAATTAAATATTTAATTATTAAATGGAATGCACTTTGTGCATTAATGAGATTGCATGATTTATGTTGTATGACTGTGTTTTCTTTTCTTGTGTGACAGCTCAGGATCAAGTATAATTCTTAACTAAGGAGTCATACAATCAGCTAATTAATATATAAAAAGGTTCTGTGGGGAATCATTACCTTATTATAGACCTATTCAAAGGACTCCATGTCATTTCAAGTTTAGGTTCTCCTGAAACTATTTGAGGTGAGCAGATTCCTGAAAGACAAGACAGAAGGTTAAAATCTTATGTTAACTAAGTTGGCAATAACAATTTAAAGGCTTAGGACTGACTGACTGACTGACTGACTTACTGACTGACTGGTTGTGGGACAGACTGCCTGATTGACTAACTGACTGACTGACCAACCAACTGACTGACTGATTGTCAGATATAGTAGGGATGAGATATAGACTGTCTGGTTGACTGTCTAACTGACTGACCGACTGAGTGACTGACAAACAGGTCAACTGATAGACGATTGACTGACTGACTGACTGACTGACTGACTGACTGATATACAAACTCAGTGTTTGACTGACTGATTGCCTGGCCAAATGCAACTGACTGGCTAACAGGCCGACTAACATGTACCCAAATGAAATAAACTTTTCCGTTTGCTAAATCTTATCATAATATTAATGATACTTACCTGGTTCCCAAGGTCTGATAAGTTTGGCTTCTACCTATTGGTTGTCAAACCATGAGAACCTGTCATATTTATCCATATCTATTCATAGGCCTCTCCTCGAGTGGTCTGACAAAAACAACAACACACATTCACATCTGAACAAAATTGTACTTGTTATTAAAGATGAAGGACATAACTGTGTTTATTATATAAACATCAGTGAAATACCAGGAAATCTTTTGCGCGAAAAAATCATATCTTCACACGTGAAAATAACATACATGTTATCTTCACATGTGAAGATATTGATTTCGAAACATTTTCTGACAAGTTTGCCCTGTGTCAATGCTCAATAAGCCAAAGTAAATCGATATTAAGTCGAAACATCTTCAGATCTTCCTCAGCAATCTTAGGATATCTTCGGAATTTTTGGAAAATGTTTGGAAACATTCGAACAAGGGCAAATCTTCGGAAACCTTCAGAAAATGGTCGGAAATCTTCGGAAAATCGTCAAAAACGTCGTAATTAGTAGGTTTAAATAATAAACAGAATATTACATATGTAGTTGCTTGGAGATATCCCACTTGTTCGCTGCACTCACTCGTGAGATATCGATTTGAACATGCGAAGATAAATTTCATATCTCCGCGCAACCATGTAATATCCTCTATATGTTGAATTTTAGACGCTTTCCCTTTAATTTTGTCTTTGCTCAGATTCGCCTCAATTTTTGTGTGTGAATTGTGAATTACAAACTACAAACACTTCCCTGAATTGTTCTACTTGTTTGCAATATAATTTAAAGAAAAGACACCTGGATAGGGGAGTTTTTTCTCAAGCAATAGTGGCTGTGTCTCATGAAAAATTTATTATAATTTAACTGACCCTTGGGTATTTGCATTCATAATCAAATTGCACAAGGTGTTGCAACCCTCCAAGTTATTTTTTTTTTCCTTAGTGGCCATTTAGCCACCAACTGTTCAAGTTTGGACACCAGCCAGTGAAAAATTTTAGTTGCTAAATCAAGCTCACGTTTTCAATCCTTCTTCTCAATTTTAGTCATCAAGGTGGTGACTTCGGTTCCAATTTAATCGCCAGCTCCAAAATTCTAGTCACCATGGCAACTAAAATGGTCTTAACTTGGAGGGTTAGTTTTCACACCCGTCAACGAGGGTGTGAATGAGGCATGCCATGGACCAATAAAAATTTAACATACAGCCCCCCTGAAGCTGCTTGTTACAAAACAGTCCCAAATTCAAAGGAAAAGACATTCATGATTGCCACTTGATCTACAGCCATTCCATTTGTTTATACCTGGTTATAATGGGAAAAATGAAGTCAGATGTGCGGAAATGAAATGCAAATAAGAGGTAAAGGGGTAAAGGCAGTTCTAAAAGACAGGAAACTGCAACTAGCCTGAGCATGGAAACTCCTACTGTAGAAAACTCTTAGCGCGTGTTGACCAACCCTATGAATTTACACAGGTAGGATTACAGTAACTATTGATTAACCCTGCTCGTTTTCTAACAAATTTGCCTCGCATATCTCCTCGCATGGACCACGAATAAAACGCGAACTCTTCGTCAATAAATTATGTAATGTAAGCATTCCTGGATGTATTCCCTCGTCAAACCGCACAGTAGGGCTCCGAAGTGTAAACATATTATGACACCTTTGGTGATTAACTTTGTAGTCACGCAAAACTGAAAATCCGACTCTGAAAGAAAAATACCATAAAGTTCCGTGTATAAGCCGCACCTTTTCCCTCTAAATTCAAGTCAAAAATCGGGGGTGCGGCTTATCTACGGAAACATCTCTGGTTGGAGTTCTAAAAGGCTTATTAATATTCATAAAAAAACTTCTCAAGATGTCACTGAATAAACATATAACAACCTTAAAACTTTGTTGTTCACTGCCTTTTAGTTCCTCTGCAAAGCTGTTTGCAGTGAAGCCTGCCAGTCACTTCGAATCATGTCTTTCCGTCGCGTGCGAGAAAGCACCAAGATAAACGCAAGTACTCACAAGGCAAATGGCCGACCGCTTCGCTTTTTTATTGACCTTCACAACAAATGCATCTGTTGGATTAACAAACTCATTTTCTGCATGAAGCTTTTATCCTGTTGCGTGTAACAGTTTCCAAGAATCTTGAAAGAAAAACGTGATTTCTTCCGAAGAAAGTGCCGCCATGTTTGTTTTTAGTGCCCAGACTCCTCTCTACATTTCAAAGCATTCATCATTCGCGTACGATTCGAACGAATTCAGGAGTGTTTAGAAGCGATAATCTTGAAAAGATTATATCAAGAGAGCATCCAAGTTTAAGATATTGTGAACTCAAACTAAAAGGGAGGTATGACAAGTGAAATTTCGCTTTCGTAGGTCTTAATTTAACATTGCAACAACCGCCGTGTCAGTGTTTCGAAACCGTGCTTGTTTGCCCTTGTTTGTTTACTAATAGAACTTCACTTGAACTATAAACTTTATGGTCTGTATATATTTTTTTTTCCAAAATTTGAGCTTCCAAATTGGGGGTGCAGCTTATCTACGCGTGCGGCTTATACACGGAACTTAACGGTACGTTTCAAAACATTTTTTTCTAGAAGAAAGCCAGTAGAAAGGTCTATCTTTTGATGGCTTTTTACAATTTTGCAAAATTCTACCCCGAAAAGGTAACTGTAACCTTATGCACCAGTCAAAGTAAACCCCGACCCCCCCCCCCCCCCACCCCGGGATATGTGGGGCTTTGGTGGGGATTTATCACCTTATTGGCAGCTCTTTGAGTCCCAAGTAGGTGGGGGATTCGCGCGTTTTGTGGTTCCTGTCCGCAGGAATGTGGGGCATTGGTAGGGGATTCGTTTGAATCGTGCACACGTAAATCCAAGATGGCGGCCATTCTTCCTGCAAAGATCTCTGGGCAATCCAAGATGGCTGCGGAAAGCACTCTGACCTGGTACGTATTTAAATCCTTTCTATTGTCATTCAAATGAATATATCCATTGATTTACAGTATGGCTTTAGAAATGTTTGTTTAGCTGGTCCTTATATAAACACCAGTAAATTCGCTCGTTGATCGCCCGGTTTGTATTCTTCATAGGTGGAAAACCTTCCCAATGATGAAGGCATCAAAGAAGACTACATGTACGTGTGAGAGTATGCCAAGCTTTTTAGCTTTTTGACAAAAATCGGCATGTTTTGCTGTGGATGCTATTAAATATAAGATATTGAACAAAAGATATTAAATGTGAAACAGCCACGGAACACTGCGTTGACACTTTCAACATTGTCATTCGTATCAAGCAAAGTATTAAATACTGTGCATATTTATTCATAAATAATAAAGAAAAGTATAACAACTATTTTGGTTTATCCCTGTGGTCTTTTAATATAGTACATAGCTTGCCTTTAAAATCCACGTAAGATGTATATTTTGATCCCGTGTTAAAATTGCAAAGGAAGTTTTAAATATAAATAGAACAGATAGAGGGGTTGATGAACAAGATTTGTTGGTAATTTTTTGAAATTTTGCAAAGGAAAATTTATATAAAGCAACGAATGTCAGTCGTTTCGCCTACAAGTATTTTCGCCTACAGGTTGATTCGCCTACAGTGAAGTCGCTTCGCCTACACCACCTGAGTTGGTTCGCCTACACCAAAGTCGATTCGCCTACACTTTTTTTTCTCGAATTTGAAGACTTCATCTTTTATAGTAGAGCGTATTTCTTAAGGTTGCGATCGGGGATTTTGATATACTCGCTGGTCACGTGTAATGTTTGACTAGTATGGACTAGGGGAAGACACAAGGCCTGCGACCGAGAAAGGATGTTCTCGCATCGCACATCGCGCAAAAAGTTCTTGGGTGGGCCCTTTTATAGGTAGTCACTTACTCAAGGAGGATCGAAATAATGGTCATTTGATTGGTTAATGTTAATGTTGTTTACTCCTTTTGTTAACATAGTTTAATTTATTGCTGTAGGAACAAAGAGAAAAATATCACACTTATCTTTAGTTGCCCCAGGGGGTGGGGCATCTCCTGCTATAAATGTTCTCCACATGGTGGGGCATTTGTCAGTTTTTGTGCGCTATTCAGAACCAATCCCCACCTATATCCCGGGGTGGGGGAGGTCGGGGTTTACTTTGACTGGTGCATTAAAACAACGCAGCACCTGCGTGATGAAAGAATTTGAATTTCCCGCTGTATGAATTTAAAAATCGCAACACACTTAGAGTTCAATTTAACAAAGTTGAATGCTTACCAAGGCAATAACAATAAGAAACCAGCAGAATGTATAAAAAAATATCCTGTACAGCAGGTTTTAGCTTATAAAAGCTTACCTTTAGGTATTGGCAGTGAGCGATGACAGCGATATAAACGTGGTCTCCATTTTAGTGTTTTGTAGCCGCTGTAGCCATTCTTCTTTCGTTCAAACGAGGAAAAGTATGTTTCCAGAGGCATGTTATACTATAAAGATGATCAAAACCAAACCATTGTTGATGGTTTGGCGTCAAAATAAGCTTATAATTCCTTCGACAACACCAAAAGCTTCTACCGCCGTGTAACTGCCGCCATGTTGGATTCTCCTTCGTTCCCAGGCCAGTTTCTTTTGCGTCACGGAAAAAGAGACACGAACCGAAAAAGAAGTTCGCGCAAGGCGGCATAACGCGCAAATTTGCACGGAAACACGTTGTTCATAATGGTGGGCGATTACTTCAAACACACCGTACTCCCTTACATTTTGTTGGCATATTTGGCGCTTACCATGATAGGAATAAATTTCTTACGAAAATATGACAGCATTATGCATTAACATGGTTTTTCCTGACTGGGGGAGGGTGGCGTACCCACGCGCATTCAGTCTGATGTTGTTGTATGTAAAGCGCTAACTGGGACTCTCCTGATTGCCACTCGTTTATTGATCTACGTACCACTTGTCCTAGCTACAAGCTATGCAAGAGGTTCTTTGTGCTAAGACCGGGTTTTAGTGAAGTCGACTAGAAGACGTTTTTTAAGGTGTGGTTGATGGAAGCGCTGATCATGAAGGAATTGCCCATCCACGTCGCTTACTTTATAGGTCTTTTTTTCAAACGTACAAATAGAGCTACAACATTGGCGTTGCTTAGCAACTGAGTACAAGATAGATGGAGGTGACTCACAAAAGGGGCGGGAGTAAACGTGAATTAGAGCCGGTGAAATAGGGATAGAAGAAAGACAATTATTTTTGGAACACCAAAAGACAGTTAACCCTCACGAAAGAGCACCCCAGGTTGTCAGGGGACTGTTTTGGTGTCCATCTACTAATTTTAACTTCGCATTTTAATTTTAAAACAACATTCAATCTTCAATATTTCTCATTTCGCTAAATTTTACAACTCCTTTGAGAAAAACGTTTTCCTCCAAAGTCCATAAAATCACCCAAATAATTACAAAACACCGCAAAACGTAGATTTATGAGATGAGCAGAGAGTTTTTGCATTGCTTGTGTGTGAACAAAATATATCCAGTAAGCCCGTGTTAAGCGGCACAAAAATGGCATTCATGTGTACTGCCGCCTTGATAACAACAAAACCTTATGTTCTGTTTTCTTTATTACGTTATGAATTTGTTATCGTCTGTTGTGCCACCTAGTGTCAACCTTCAAGTTTGTCAGATAGTAATTAGTAAAGTATCGTTAGTAATGTTGTGGTTCAGTTTTACCCTTAACCCTATTCAGACGGGGCTTTTTTTGACCTTCTCTGACCGGGAGGGGGGCTTCGGACGCCCCCCCCCCCCCCCCCCCCCCCCCCTATGTAACTTCCAGAATACTTAAGCAATCACAATGAAACTTATAGATGATGATATAGATGAGATGATGACGTCACATCACGTGACAATTACATCATGAAGTCAAAACAGCCGCCATCTTGGATTTAAATTTTTTTCCAAAATCAGTGCTAGAAAACCGCCCAAAATTACTGCAAAGTGCACATTAAAATATGCTAAAAACCCGAAAAAGGTAAAAATAATTGCATTAAAGTACATTTTCATTAATAGAAACACGAAAATTACAAATTTGGGAAAACATGTAAGCGTTCAAAGTCAGCGCGGGCCTCAAAAGCCCCCCTCCCCGGTCTGAATAGGGTTAATACAACTTGGTATTTGTCTTTAATTTGTTTAAGTTCTGGTGTAGGGTAATATATAAAAAATGAATATAGAACAAAGGAAAATACCAGATTGTACCAATGGAGTAAAAATGAACCACAACCCAACAATCATATACGGTTGTGTTTTTAAGCTGGAAGCTTGTGGGGTTGTGTATAAGAAACAAACATGAAACAAATGTAATATATCCACACCCAAGGTTAGGAAACTACTTTCACACATTAGGAACGTATGTGAGCTAAAATATTTTTTTAATATGCAAAGAACTTGAAATATAACTGCTCTGGTTTAGATAACAACTATGAAATGTTTAATTCAATTTAAAATTACGAATAAACTTTGACCTTTGTCTGAAAAATTGATGAATCTTTCAAGTCTGTCAAAATACAATAATCAAGTGTGGCTTTTAAGCCTTTTGGAAAAAATGAACTTGCAAGATTCGTTAAATTCCTGATGGGTTAGGATAAAAACAAAATTCGAATTGTCTATTTAAGGAATATGCTACGACTTTGGTTTTTGTTAAGTTAAGGGAGTTGACAATGTAACCCTTACTTTGTAGAGAAACTTTTGACATGCCGGCATCACACGAGAGAATGTTCAAGTGGTACCTCTGAAACACAGTTCGAAAATCTCCTGTACAAAAGTAAACTTAAAGGTATTTTAACTTAAAAGTTTTAACTTCGATCAAAAGTTGCCCCCTAGAACAGAACAACACCTTTATGAATGTTTAATGTGTCAATAAAGCTGATGACTTGAGTTATTTGTTGAAAAAGTCTCCTGACATCGGCTGTCGTGATACATCTCCTGTCACATTTTATGACACCTGATCGAGCGGTCTGGGTTCAAGCCTTTTCCGGAGTCATTGCATTGTGTTCTTGGGCAAGGCACTTTACTCCCTTAGTGCCTCTCTCCGGCCAATCGTATAAATGATATGGATAACGGCGAATTACATGCTGGTGGTTACCCTGCGATGGACTAGCATCCCATCCAGGGGGTTGTAGAAATACTCCTAGTCGTTAAATTCTACTTTTACCGGAATAAGCTCCTGCGGTGTGGGACACTTGACCATAGGCAGACAGCATCAAGATGAGAATTGCGGACTCAGACGAGTCTCCGAGACCGTCGCTGAAATTCCCCATCAACCTGTATTTTTGTTCCCCGACTGTACGAATCAAAATCTAGAATGAAACGCGACACTTTATAGCCGGAGCAAGGAGTCGTCTCTCGGGTACACTTAATGCACAGGACACGCTGTTGTTTCTTCGACAATGCCTTTTTGCAGAGATGCTGTTTACAAAGTCTGCGATCGAGCTTAGTGGCCCATGCTGCCGGTGTTTTCCCAATTTCAACGCGGGTTAGTCATTTTCAACCTACAGGGTGTGAAGAATCTTGCCTAAGAACACAACACAATGCCGCTTGCCTCTCGACCTAACATTGAGTCCAGTAAGCCAACCATTAGGCTATCGCGCTTCTAAAGGCCCGGTAATACGGGCAACATTTTTGTTCAACTTGTCTCGCAACATTGTTGCATTGCAAGTTGAACGAGTTGTTGCCCGTATTACTACCGCACGCTCAACTTGTCTCGCAACAAATTTCGATGTTGCAAATTGCAGCAACATGTTGCACAAAGTAGAACCGAGTTCTACTTTTTGCAACAATTTTTTTCAACTTGTAACACCGAAATTTGTTGCGAGACAAGTTGAGCGCGCGGTAGTAATACGGGCAACAACTCGTTCAACCCGCAATGCAACAATGTGGCGAGACAAGTTGAACAAAAATGTTGCCCGTATTACCGGGCCTTTTAGACTTCAGAGAGGAAGTAACTAATTTGAGATTTCTAGCCGAAAAATTCCACAATGATGACGTAGAACTACAAAGGTTTATGCAGTGGTTTTGATTGGTTGTTAACACGGGCGCGCGCGCAAAAAAATAAAACATCACCAAGCAACAACCAATCAGAGACAGCTCTGTAATGCTACGTCATTTTGAAATTGATTAGCTCGGATTTCACCCCACTCTCTTGCGGGGAATGGAACTGAGCCAACAGTGAGAGGCGTCCGTTCTTTCTTTCCTTCCGCGTGAAATTTAACTTAGAATTCTCTTGCTACCTGTAATATACTAAAATATCTTCTTATAAACTTTCAATAAAAATTATTTCCTGACTGATCATACAATATTTCAATAAAATTTCAAAACTCTGGATAGATAATTGATTTGATTCTCCATTTATAACTGAAAAGAATATACTATAATCATGGTTTAATTCAGGCCCACAATTCGACAGGAGATATGGTCTTGATTCGCGCCTGTTCGGCTGGAGGTAATCCGCTGAAAAACTTGATTCCTGTCAACAGTTCGATGTCACGAACCCTGGCTGTATTTTCCAAGAAATACTTGGAAGAAGATTGAAACTGCAAAAGAGCAATAAAGGAGAAAAATTAAGTCAATTTTCCATGGTCTTGACTGCAAGAAATCAGTAAATGAAGATGAAAATACACTCGGCAGATGGAAGTTAACGATCACTGGACAACTGTCCATGGATGGTTTTTAAAGGGAACCTCCACTTGTACGACAAGTTGACGTTGAATTGTTTGAAATTAGGGCTTTCCACAAGATGCTGAAATTATTCAAAAAGTGCTCGAAATTTGTGAAAAAGGTGCACGAAAGTTGCTCCAGAAATCCAAAAAAGTTGCTTTTGATTAAAAAAGTTCCTCGAAAGTTGCCCCCCAAAAACCAAAACGCTGCTTCTTATCAAAAAAATTTCTCCAAATATTTGTTAATTTCCCTTTGAAGGTAAGATTTCTAAGCAGTTGCATGCAATTTCACTGCAACAGAACTATCTAAACAACATTTTAACGCAAGAGTTAGACGAATTACGATAATTTTTTTCCACTGAGAGAAATTGTTATGGGGAATGAGTCGAAAGTCGAAACGCGTATGGATCAGGGCGCTTCGGATGTTGCACGAAGATCTTCGGCAAACTTCGGAACTGTTTTTATGGCCGATGACGTTATGGGGAATGAGTCGAAAGTCGAAACGCCTAAGGATTAGGGTGCTTCGGATGTTGCACGAAGATCTTCCGCAAACTTCGGAACCGTTCTTATGGCCTTCGGACAACACTCGGACAATCTTCGGACAACTTTGGTCTAGAACGAGATTGAGGTCCCAATGGGTAAAAATCAGTTGTCAGCCGACAACTGAGGGTAACATTTTCATAAAAGGTTTTTCATTACACATGCAGGGCTGGTCAAGGCTTACCAAAGAGCATGGACGCTTCCGCAAATGTGGTAAAATAAAGGAGATGACGTCAAGCCGCCCTTCACATCCGGGCACTTTGTAATACGGCTTCTTGCTGGTATCACATCGTACGATGATTTTATAATAATGAGTGGGTATTGCTACTGAATTAGAGTCATTTTTTAGCCATCTGTGAACAAAAGGAGAAAAATTAACGAGGAAAAAAATTAGGTCGGCTGGGTTAAGTTACCAAATTAACTCCTAATTTACTATTGTAAATTTAACGTCTTAAAGCTTGTCAACCCTCCAACCCCAAACTCCTTGCTGAGTTAGGATGTACATGTAACTGCGTGGGTTAATAACATCCTTGTATCTATTATCATCTATTATTTGTTATGACTTATTGCAAGAAATTTTATTCAGTCCGTCCGTCCCTCCGGCGGTCCATAAGTCAGTCAGTCAGTCAGTATGATAGTCCGTCCGTCCGTCCGTCAGTCAGTCCCTCAGTCAGTCAGTGAGTCAGTGAGTCAGTCAGTCAGTCAGTCAGTCAGTCAGTCAGTCAGTCAGTCAGTCAGTCAGTCAGTCAGTCACTTTGAACAGCGTTTTCAAAAGTATGCAATTCAATGAAAACGATGAGCGTTATCGATCGTTGTAGTGCGGACGATTGGCGAACGAATCAGTGTGGACGGGGCCTGAGTACCAACCTTGTAATACTTTCATCGTCATCTCGGTGTCCATCTGCATTCTCGTCAAATATCGAACCGGAAATGACGTAAACATGTGAGTAAGTAACGGACAGATCCCGTACCATTTTCTCAGCCTCAAGCCAGATACCTAATGAATAAGAAAGCTTTAGTTAGTCTTTCACATCCTTTTACAGATTTGTTAATAAAAAACGTAAACTGTAACCCCGCAAAACTGCATTTTATAGTGTATTTTATAAAGTAACTAATATAAAGCTGTTTGCTTGAACAACATAAGGCTGAGAGTGGGAAATAACACGGCCGTTTCACAATTCACGAAAACTATAATAATAGACTGCATAACAGTCGTTTTTTCTCTAAAGTTGTAAAAAGCACTTATCGAAGGCGCGATGCGCCGAACGTTGAGGCGCGAAGCGCCGATCGTCTCGAGAGCCTCGCAAGACCGGTCTCACTCACAGTTTTGACATTGGCTCCAGACCTCTTGCTCTCGTTCGAAGACCGAGCGCGTTCGCAAAAGATACAACTGTTTTGCAGTGTACTTTAATAATGACACCTCACGCTTCACGAAAAATAATAGAGAACGTTTTGGAAAATCACGGTTCACGGCTACTATGGAAATCACGATTCACGAGGAAAAATGGCCATTTCACATTTGACGTGAAATAAAAAGGGCCAATCACGGGTCAAGAAAATACACTTTACCACCCTCAAGGTTATAGAGAAGGTAAAAAACTTTGTCAAGATTATGACTTTGTAGCGTTTTTAATAACCAAACAACTGCGAAATTTTTTTTGTATGCAGCCGCCAGAGGATTGTAAAACGTTACATGTTGGAACAACCGTTTCCATAAGACCCTTACCTGCGTTAAATCCCATGTACTGTGGTGCTATATTTGATAACAAGAACGAGTTCATCACCGTCTCATCATTTTCGTCATAGATATCAAAGTCGGCATTCGGCGCCATGTGTCCGCGGGTAAAAAAGGACCAGCTGTAATGACTACAGAGCGAGGCCTGGGAATCAGTCAGTCGGATGTCCCGTCGGAAACAGTTGCGTCGCTTGGCTGACTGAGACGATTTCTAGACAAAAGAATATAGACGCCAAAAGTAAACTAAAGGCCCAGAAAAGTTTGCACGTAATCTTCGTCCCAATGTTCCAGGAAAAAGAACCGTTTTACCCTAACGTTTGCAACATTGCGCGCAAAAGAATTGGAATGAATTCGGCTTCGTTCAAAGTTTCAAACTTAGATTTTTCTGACGTACTAATATTTACCGGTTTTGCAAATCAAATATTAACCAAATTGTAATAAGGCGTTCTCTGGTAAAAAATTGTTTAAAAATTATAAGCTTTCGGCAGCCAGTCTGCTGTCTTCGACGGAAAGTTTTTTATCCGTTACCAGAGAACGCCTTATTACAATTTTATAATGAATCCTGGTATCGAATCTTTGATATTTTAACAAATATTTACAATAGGAATTAAGAGCTCCACTGCCCAATCAGAGATTGGCACAAGCCGGCTTACGTGAGTGGTCACGTGAGCAATGAGCGATCAACGCTGGTTGGTTATTTCTAAGGAAATTCGTTCCAGCCTTCACCTTCACAGAGGTCAAACCCATTGGTTAATAGATGGTGCCCAGCCACCATCCATTAGGCTACCGCAGCCTCCAGCAGAGGCCTCCATCATCCCCCCTCAATTAACGAGATTTGGATTCACGTACCTTTCCGTCCAGTCTGTAAGCCACCCATAATGGCAAACGAAGAGAGGTGCTGTAGCCTGTCACGAAATCTTGCTGCGTTAGAATACAGCCTCCTTTGCCTGCTCCTCCCTCGGGTACTCCCCACGGGAGATGAGTCTCCTGCAGTCGGGATACTAAGGTAGAACAAGATTGGATGAGGACAAAAACGTAAAAAGGAACAAAATTCTCAAAAAAAAAATATTGAAACCCTGCGAATCAACGTGGAAAGGCAATGAGTATTACAAAAATTGACGTGATCGAAGATAAGATGGGCTGTGACTAATCTTTAGAACTGGAATAGGTTATTATAGAGGAGACAAAACAAATTTCTCATCAAAATGAGGCGGTTGAACTTCTTTTCTTTCTAACATGCTTTAGTTTACTGGCAAAAATCTACACCAATGAATTTAAGCGGTATCTTTTTCCGTGAGGAATGCGACATATGGCGCAAAGGAGATTATGTAAGCCGTGATAGCAAAAAAACAGTCCACTTTTGCTTTTATATATTTAACGTTGCTTCAAAAGCCTTGAAGACAGATTACAGGCTACTCAGTTAAAACCGCTCATTAATCAGTTCTTTACACATATCTCACAAATGAAGATGAAAAGGCTCGAGGGGGGGGGGGGGGAGGGTACCCAAAAACGTTTTGTACGAGGAGGCTCCGCCCCAAGCTCTTACCCCTTACCCTTTTATATACCATTTTGCTAGAAATTGTACCCCTTTCGTAACCCTTTTAATCAAAAAAGGTACCCCTTTCATATACCTGAAAGTCATGGTTTAGACTAAAAACATGACGATTTCTTGTCATTTTCAAGTAGCGCTTAATAAATTGAAATAATACAGCTATAAATTGCATCTGTTCGAAATATTTTAATAAAAGGCCCTTTCAAAAACCTAAATGACAGATTTCCATACCCTTTCGTATACCTTAACTTGTGAAATCCCTACCCTTTTATATATCTGAAGCCCGAAAAAGGTACCCCTTTCGGGCAGAGCCTCTCCGTATAGGCCATTATAGGGAGTACCCCCCCCCCCCCGGTGAAAGGTAGTGTATATCCTTACTTTGCTCATCTGACATGTCAAGCATCTTGTCATATCGATCAACATCACTTTTATTCACCTAATTAAAATAAAAACAAGACAAAACATTAACGGCAATATTTATTTCCCCATTATCTTGAGCATGGTTAGATCACCACGTTAAATGGTTATGAGATTGTAACTTTTCAGGTTTTAGAAAGTCAAGTGGAATGTTTACCTTGTAGAATTTGCATCGAATTGCACACTTGCTTATAGAGGAGAGGAAGGGGGACCGAAGTTCCCGCTACCCTTTTTTTTAGGCTCCCGCCCCTCATCTCCCCCCCCCCCCCACCTTCCTTAGTGGTCCCGCCACTTTGTGTTATTTCTATTGCATAATATTACAAAATGTCGCGAAATTTTTCCCAATTACTCCCGGTTCCCGCTACCTTGGAATTCCCGCTTACCGCCCTATCTTCTCCTACCTCCCATCCTCCCGTATCCCTCCCATCCTCGTCCCCAGGGCTCCCCCTCCTTCCCCTTCCCCGCTTGTTTGTATTATCATTTCTTTTCCATATACTTTATTATAGGAAATTAACGATGCATCTTTTTAACGCGAATTTCAAAAATTCGCGTTTATTTTATTTAACTCACACTATTTTTCCGGCAGTTAAAGAAACCCTTATTTCCAACAAAGTTACATGAAATCAACCTCTCTCGTAACGTTTGTTATCTTCAATGACAAATAGAGAAGCCGCTCACTTCTTCTACTTTCTAGATGTCCATCGCGTTTTCTGTTTTCCCATTTACCGGTGTATCTGTTGACTGTTGTTGGACATTTGTATTGTCTTGTGAAAGTCACATGTAGCTGTAGAATGTTTTCACGCATAAAGAACCAAATTCGCGTTAATTGAATGCATGTGAACGTACATATGGGAAATTGTAAACATAACTTTTGGAAAATTCGCGTTAATTTTATTACGCAAAGATTTTGTTCGTTATATTCCTTTAATAAGGTAAGTAACTATGACATTTTCCCACTTACCTGACAGTGAGAACATATGCAGTTTTTGCAGTTTTGCGAATCGACCGTAGGATAGCGACATATGTCAGTTCTCATCAGTTTACCATCGCTTTTCGATTCAGGAACTGTGACGTCAACATTTGTCGGGTCCAGTAGGTGCAATAAACTGCCAGGCGCTCCGTCATTTGGGGCAGGTTTAAGTCCGAGGATACCTGGGACCAATGAATAAACGATGAGATTACCGTAATAGAGATACCGCAATATGCAGTGATATTTGTCATTGGACATTATCGGTCCCCGAAGATCACAGTGTTTTCAGCTGCTAAATTACGAAATAACTGATTTTACAACTTTACAACAGAGAAAACACGTGTTTTCTAAGTTATAAAGTTTACAATAGCAGTTAACCGAAATTATTTTAAAGTTAAAGATAAAATAAGGTCGAAAAAGGATTTCTTTTGACAAGCTAAATATGAACAACAGTTCAGCGTCTATGGAAAAGTAGTTATGTTGCTTGTTTTCGCGGGATCTTATTATCGCAAAAATGGAACGGGCATATTTTGCCGGACTTAATTTTCGCGATTTGGCCAACAATACGTAATTAACATAAAAAAATAATAATAAAAACGTATAAAATAAATTCTCGCGGGTCTTTAATCTGACGCGAATTCACACTTAGCTTATAAATGAAATCCTTGTTTTTCGCAGATGAGTAAATAATTTGAACACTCGAGCACGTACTATAAAATAATCCCAAAATATCCTTCTACATATTATTCTCCCTTTTACGAAAGTCGGCTCCCGGCGACTAAATTAATCAAAAACATATGATAACGTCTAAATTACAACATAATAAAATAACTGAAATTTTGACAGTCAGGTTGTTATAGATTGGTATTACGTACATATTTGAGTACTAAAAAGCTCCTAGCATTTTGATCGGATAAATGTTACCGCTTATTCAAATTTGTGACGACACAACATCATAGGGGTCATCCTCGGAGACCCAGGGGCAGTTTGTGGGGGCGGGGAAAACTTTTCTTCGCCGATTTTTTTTTTCGCCCGTATAGACTTTTCCCCGCCCCCACTAACTGCCCCTGGGTCTCCGAGGATGCATAGGGGTTCGCATGTCAATTAAAAGTAATCAAATATAGGAACAAAATAATGTGGTCTTAAAAACCGAATGTAGTTTATAGTGCTTTCCTTTTTTTGTTTTATAAAAAGTAGCCTTCATTTGGAGGGCCAAGGTCTTCGGTAAAACGCTATTTTTTCTCTGTAGGTCACTAGTAGAACCTTTCTGCAGAACTTTGTAAAACTTAACCTTTATCTAGTCAACTACCTTCAGCTAAATTATTGTATTGGGGGAGCATGGATAGCGCAGTGGTGAGAGCGCTCGCTTCCCACCAATGTGGCCCGGGTTCGATTCCCGGACCTGGCGTCATATGTGGGTTGAGTTTGTTGTTGGTTCTCTTCCTTGCTCCGAGGGTTTTTCTCCGGGTTCTCCGGTTTTCCTCCCTCCATAAAAACCAACACTTCTAAATTCCAATTCGATCGGGAATCCGAGGGCCACAGGTTTGTCAGTTGCAAGACTGTTACGTGCAACCCTCGTTAAACAAAGTCGATTCGATTTTATTAATCGTTTATTAACATTAAATTGCTTGCTAGTTGTCAGATTTAATACCCTTATTTTTATTTATTTATTTTTTATTGATTCATTTTCAAATTTTACGAGATCCAGAGGATCAAAATGATCATTTAAACAGAGTTAGCTCATTTTCATGGCCTCTTTCATACAGTAGCTCTACTGCAAGCGCGATTTCTTGTCATTCCTGATGAAACTGAAAACTTTTACTAATTTTTTCATAGCGCGCATGTATAGTCATCGTTCGCCGGCGAAAGATAATTGTAAGAAATAAAAAAAAACATTAAAGGGTTAAATGTGTTCGTTCATTCCTGTAATAACAAGGAATGGACAATTCAATGATGATTTGTCAAAACACTTACAGTAGTGTAATTAATCCTTAATTTTGTGACAAAACATGCAATGACCTGTTTACAACATAAAGTGTAAAATTAGTGTGAACTATCAAGATATCTGTTGTTGGTAATTTTCGGAAAATCTTCGGAGGACTATGATCAGAACTCGGTTAGCCGGAATCCCGATGGCCACCGAACTCTTTAAGGCCATCTTCGAAATTTCCGAACACGCTTCGGAAATCTTGAGAGCAATGTAACATTCACAAAAATGATAAAGCCCTCGAACTGCTTTATTAGCTATTCAGAATTAAATTTGAGGATCTTAAAGTTAAAATCAAGAAATACTCTGCCCGCGCAACATTTAGCAACAGTAAACGAGGAAAAATATTTGATTAATGGTCCGTAGCAAATCCGGCGAAAACTCCAAATGTCTCGAGAATATAGAGAATATTTAGCATCTAACTGATTTGCCCATCAGGTTTTTATCAATCAGAAGATATAAAGGCAGAATACAGCAGAATAAGATTCATAGATTTCTTTTTTTTCAGCACAATTTCCTATAAACAGTAATAAACGACCATTTACAGAAACGTTAAGAAACAATAGACTGTACATGAGCTATAGATACAAACAAAACAAAAAGATCACTGAAAGAACAAAATAATATTACATTGACAGTAATTAGCTTTGACTCTGACCAGAATTCTCTAACTACATGTGAGCAGCAAACTATTATCTAATTAAGCAAAAATTTAGTTCTTCGATAATGTCTTTCCCCGGCTGTTGTCCTCGCTCGCAATATATACACTGGTTTGTATGAGAAATACTTTTTTATGCGAAAACGCGTTCTTAAACCGTTGTTCTTTTACACAGTCACCACGCCATTAAACCTCGAGCTTGGAGTTCATGTGTGACTTGCAAATTGTGTCGGTGTTTTTCCAGATGACTTCCTTGCATGAACCAGGCTCGTTCTATTTCGCTGCATACCGCGTCTCGCCTCTTTGGCAGGATCTTCTGGATAGTGCGTTGCGTTAAAGCAAATCGCAATTTTATCAATTCCATCGTTGTCATGTTGATTGGCTTTGAAACAACGCCGTTTGGAAAACTTTGTTTTTTCACGGCAAAGGCCCCATCGCTAGCAGAGCGCGATGGATCGGGTTGAATGGTCTGGAACATGGCTGTTCGTTCGCGTGGTGAGAAATTATTCGTGGTTTTCCAGTCAAACATCAAGCAATGATCTACTTTTCTTTGTCGAAGGATGCTAAATCGTGGCATTATATATCGCTAACCCAGCAAGTTACAAACAGGAGGCGAAAGAAACCAAGGAAATATACTTAGCTTCAGGTAGTGTTGATTGGGTGACTTCAAAATTCACAAAACTAACCGTGTAGCAGTTTAAGTTTCGGGAGAATGCGAGAGTTATTTAGGCGTAGATGAAAAGGGTTGAATATGCAAACTTTAGCATCGTTTGACGTCAGCTGTGCTTTCACAAAACGCTCTTAAGGATCCGCTCCTCTATGTGATGTCGCACGCTGCCAGAAGGGGAAAACGAAATCCAATTGGGCGTAGCGTTTTTGCACGATATGTCCCGAGTGTAACAGAGTATCGCATGGAAAACACCATAATACATTGTTCTATTTCCCAGCATTTTGAAGTTTTTTTTATTCTCTGCTCGCAAATTTTGAGTGGTTTTCCAGTCAAACGTCAAGCAATGATCTACTTTTATTTGTCGAAGGATGCTAAATCGCGGCATTATATATCCCCAACCCAGCCAGTTACAAATAGGAAGCGAAGGAAACCAAGGAAATATAATTAACTTGAAGTGGTGTTGACTGGTTAACTCCTAAATTCACAAAACCGTGAAGCAAATTGATTTTCGGAAGAATTCGAGGAGTAATTTAGGCGTAGGGTCGATGAAAACGGTTGAATATGCAAACGTTAGTATCGTTTTGCGTCATCTGTGCTTTCACAGAACCGCTCGTAGAGACCCGCTTCCTAAGTGATGACGCATGCCGCAAGAAGGGTATATACAGAAATCCAACAGGGTGAAGCGTTTTTACACGATATGGCCCGAGTGCAACAGGGTATCGCTTGGGAAACACCTTTAAACATTGTTCTTTTTCCCAGCGTTTTGAAGTTTTTAGATTCTGCTTGCAAATTTTGAGTACTGGAAGCCTAAAAAAGGTGCAATATGCAAATTGTTTGGTCGTATGACGTCAGCGGCAGTTTTTTGTGGTACCGCAATCACAGCGAATGACCCGCTCCTGTGATGACGCAATTTACCAGAATGGCGTTCTAGAATGTTCTGGTTGGTGTACTAAGGACTTCATCTGGGCGTTTCTCCACGACATCGCGAGGGCAAGGAAGCATCCTCTGGCTGCGTTCTTTTTTGTTGTTTTAGTTACCAGAAGCTTGGAGAAGAACTGGAGGGGCATGTGATTTGCTGTAAGTCCCCACCCATAGTTCCCTATCCCAGCTTTCACTTCGTTGGCAGTTTGGTTGTCGTCTTCTATTCAGCATAGGTAGACACACAGCTATTGTCGTCCCCAGAACCGCTTGTCTCTCTTAGCCGGCTGAGCCTGGGGCACGACGAACAAGTGGCTCTGGGGACACATGATTTGATTGGCTAGATTTTTAACAAAGAGAATTTAAATCTGGCCAATCAAATCAACCGTAGTAAAATCCCATACAACAAAGGTATCCTCTCTGTCCAGAGGATGCTTCCTTACACCAGTCTTGACATGCTAGAACACCATTCTGGTAAATAACGTCATCACAGGAGCGGGTCATTCGCCGTGATAGCGGTACCACAAAAACTACCAATGACGTCAAACGGCCAAATAATTTGCATATTGCACCATTTTTAGGCTTCTACTACTCGAAAGTTGCGAGTAGAATTAAAAAACCTCCAAAACGCGGGGAAGAACAATGTTTAAAGGTTTTTTCCATGCGATACCCTGTTACACTCAGGACATATCGTGTATTAACGCTTCGCCCTGTTGAATTTTTGTATATACCCTCCTTGCGGCATGCGTCATCACATAGGGAGCGGATCTCTATGAGCGGTTCTGTGAAAGCACAGCTGACGTAAAACGATACTAAAGTTTGCATATTGAACCCTTTTCATCGACCCTACGCCAACACAACTCCTCGCATTTTCCCGAAAATCAAACAGCTACACGGTTTGGTGAATTTAGGAGTTACCCACTCAACACCACTTAACTATATTTCCTTGGTTCCCTTCGCCTCGTATTTGTAACTGGCTGAGTTATCGATATATAATGCCACGATTTAGCATCCTTCGACAAAGAAAAGTAGATCATTGCTTGATGTTTGACTGGAAAACCACGGATACTTTATCGCCACACGAACGAGCAGCCATGTTCCAGACCGTTCAACCCGATCCATCGCGCTTCGCTGGCGACGGGACCTTTGCCGTGAAAAAACAAAGTTTTCCAAACGGCGTTTTTTCAAAGCCAATCAACACGACAACGATGGAATTGATAAAATTGCGATTTGCTTTAACGCAACGCACTATCCAGAAGATCCTGCCAAAGAGGCGAGACGCGGTATGCAGCGAAATAGAACGAGCCTGGTTCATGCAAGGAAGTCATCTGGAAAAACACCGACACAATTTGCAAGCCACTCATGAACTCCAAGCTCGAGGTTTAATGGCGTGGTGATTGTGAAAAAGGACAACTGTTTAAGAACGCGTTTTCGCATTAAAAAATGTATTTCTTATAGAAACCAGTGTATATGTTGTGAGCGAGGACAACAGCCAGGCAAAAGCATTATGAAAGAACTAAATTTTTGCTTAATTAGATCGTTTGCTGCTTATAAGCAAAAGAGCAAAAGAGTGCTTAAGCTAATTACTGTCAGTGTAATTTTAATGACATTAAAATGTCATTTAGTTTTGTCAGCGATCTTTTGTTTTGTATATACCTATAGGTCCTATAGCTCGTGTACAGTCTATTGTTTTTTAACGTTTCTGTAAATGGTCGTGCTTATTTATGACTGTTATTAGGAAACTGCGCTGAAAATAAAGAAATCTATGAATCTTATTCTGCTGAATTCTGCATCATACCTTCTGATTGAGAAAAACCTGATGGGCTAATCAGTTAGATAGCTACTATACATATTTTCCTCATATTCTCGAGACATTTTGAGTTTTCGATTTGCTACGGACCGTTGAGGAAAAATTAATTATTTTCCCCTAGTTGGCGGTTGCTAAATGTTGCGGGCCGAGTATTTTTTATTTTGATTTTAACTTTAAGATACTTAAATTAAATTCTGAATGGCTGTAACTGAGACAGTTCGAGGGTATATTTTGTGAATGTTACATTGCTCTTAAGATTTTCGAAGCGTATTCGAGTCTGAAGATGGCCTTGAAGAATCCGGTGACAATCGGGATCTCTCGGCAAACAGTTCCGATGATAGTCTTCCGAAGATTGCCAAAAAGTACCAACAACAGATATCTTGTTTACACTTATTTTACGCTTTATGTTGTAAACAGGTAATCGCATGTTTTGTCATAAAATTAAGGATTAATTTCACTAATGTTTTGATAAATCATCGTTGAATTGTCTTTGTCATTAAACGAATGAACGAACCCATCAACTAGTCGCTTGGAATCTGCTTTACAGAAATGCGTTATCATCATCACCATCATCATCTTCGTGGTAAAGAATGAGAGGAGCACTAATTTATCTGAGAACGTAACATGACAATGTACTAGTAAGATCAGTTTAAAACCGCTAAGAGTTACGTGACCAGCATCAGGCGTTACGTATGTGGTGTCCTCCTCTCGTTTTGAACAGCAGGAGAAGGGTGTTCACGTGAGTCGTTCACCTCAGCATTTTCTTTGCCTGCATTTGCCATTACCTCACCTGCGAATTCTGCAGTCATCCAGGTGGATTTTAAGACCAGTGAACAAATTCTGTGTTTTGATCATCGTTTGAAGTGCGACTCCGCCGTATTAGATAAATTAACTTCGTAACAATCGCACTTCAAACGATCATAAAACACAGAATTTGTTCACTGATCTTAAAATCCACATCAAATAATAGCAAAAGACTTCTTTTGTATGATTGCAGCATTCGCAGGTGAGATAATGTAGGCAAAGAAATGCTGAGGTGTACGACTCACGTGAACACCCTCCTCCTACTGTTCAAAACGTGACGAGGACACGGCATACGTAATCCCTGGCGCTGGTCACATGACTCTTAGCAGTTTTAAACTGATGTAAATACTTAATGAACTTCGTTTCCTGTAAAAGAGAGACCCTGGAAACGAGGTTTGAGAATAATTTGTTTCTGATTAACATGGATGAATTGCATTTTAACGGACCTTTCTGTCAGCACGTTTACCATTTAATGCATAAATTAATTGCGGTTTGATATCAGAATGGAGTGAGTGAGCGAGCGAGTGAATGAGTGAGGGAATTCGAGATCCGTAACTTAACCTTATTACCATGAGGTAAAAAGCAATGGATATCGTAACATACCTGCCATCATATTATAAAGCTCAGTGTTCTGAAAGTGCTCCACTTCCGCTCCTTTTTTGAAAGCGGGACCATGGGCTACAAAAAGAGTCTA
This sequence comes from Oculina patagonica, assembly GCF_052425735.1. Lineage (NCBI taxonomy): Eukaryota > Metazoa > Cnidaria > Anthozoa > Scleractinia > Oculinidae > Oculina > Oculina patagonica. The sequence continues at coordinate 9,212,529 of NC_135771.1, read as the reverse complement.
AAATATAATAAAATAAATAAATAAATAATAAATGGGAATTAACGGTGGCATCTTCCACATATAGTGGCTCTTCTTGATCCCACTGATTCCAGATCGAATTGGAATTTAGTAGTGTTGGTTTTTGTGGAGGGAGGAAAGCCGGAGAACCCAGAGAAAAACTCTTGGAGCAAGGACAAGAACCAACAACAAACTCAACCCACATATGACGCCGAGTCCAGGATTCGAACCCGGGCCACACTGGTGGGAGGCGAGCGCTCTCACCACTGCAGCTCCCGCTATAAATACAAAAAGCAAAGTACGTCACTCGAAGTGACCAATCAGCGTAGCGTTCTGAAAATAGCCTAGTTGTGGACTGCAAATTACAAACATTTTTAAGAAATTATCATCATAGGAAGACACCCGTGAATGAGAGAAAAATCCTCACTTCTACTGTGGCGTATTGATGTGGTCACGTTATCTTTGTGTATGTTTTGTTGTTATTGCTGGCTGCTGCTTTAAAAATTGTGTAGTGGGTCAGAGACAGTGCTACTAAAGGAGCTACGTCATGGGGATTTCTTAGATTTTTAGTTTAAACTGTTCTGAAATTAGTGGTAGCCATAAAAAAAAACATTAACATGAAAAAAAAAAACATCATCTTTGAACATCTAAAGGAAGATGTAACCTTTTGGCCATAAATATTGAGTTTTTGAAGACCCGCGGAAACAACTTGAAAAGTTTAGCCTCAATTTTTCAAGTCACAATCCATTTCCATCCAAGTCATCCGCAGCCAAAGACGCTTGTTAACAGTTTTAGTGCTCTAATATAGCAATTTTTAATAAAAATGGACTTTTATTTTAGGTTTCCTATTTTTTCCTATTTTTTTACCCCATAAAAACCATCATCTTTGAGCATCTCAAGGAAGATATAACCTTAATTCGTGGATAGAAATTAATCTTTGGCTATAAATATCGACTTTCTGAAGACGCGCGGAAACAACTTGAAACGTTTAGCCTCAATTTTTCAAGTCGCAATCCATTTCCATCCAAGTCATCTGCAGCCAAAGACGCTTGTTAACAGTTTCAGTGCTCTAATATAGCAACTGTTAATAAAAATGGACCATGGGGGAGCAGGGATGGCGCAGTGGTGAGAGCGCTCGCCTCCCACCAATGTGGTCCGGGTTCGATTCCGGCCAGGTACCATATGTGGGTTGAGTTTGTTGTTGGTTCTCGTCCTTGCTCCGAGGGTTTTTCTCCGGGTTCTCCGGTTTTCCTCCCTCCACAAAAACCAACACTTCTAAATTCCAATTCGATCGGGAATCCGAGGGCCACAGCTTTGTCAGTCGAAGACTGTTACGTGCAACCCTCGTAAAACAAAGTTGATTTATTTATTTATTTATTTATTTTATTTATTTATTATTTTATGTTTCCTTCCACACAAATATATATTTTGGCTGCCCAAAATTTGCTGAAATCCGTGACAAAGCCCCTTAAACAACAACAAAAACAGTAACAGCACCACCACAATAAAGTCAAACAGCAGCAGTAAATTTTAGGCCCGGGTGCGCTACTAAAAAAAGTTTTGTACGGGGAGGCTTCGCCCCGAGGCCCAACCCCTTACCCTTTTATATACCATTTTGACATAAAAGGCACCCCTTTCATATACCTTTTACTGAAAAAAGGTACTCCTTTCATATACCTTATGTAGCGTTTAATTAATTAAAATAATGTGCGTATGTTCAACATATTTTAATAGAAAGTTCTTTTAAATACCTAAATGACCGATATTCCTACCCTTTTATAATCTTAATTTCTGAAATCTCTACCTTTTTTTACCTGAAGCATGAAAAAAGGTACCCCTTTCGGGCGGAGCCTCCCCGTATAGGCCATTATAGGGAGTACCCCCCCCCCGGGATTGCAGGCAAATTACAACCAGTAAGGATCGAAGATGAAATCCAGTCTGTTTACTTTGTTTCTTACCCGCATATTAAAATCTAAGTTGTCATAGCCATGATCTCCTCCATTGCAGTATCTGATGCCAGAAGTGGAACTTCAAACACACAAAAAGATCAAATTAACAAGAAACCTTACGGCTTTATAGACGGGCCTACTACCGTTATTTCCTTTCGTTGTTGTTCAACAAATGCTGCGTTATATTGAAGTGTGGCATCCGATATACGATACATGTATACGATACTCGGCCGCCTTTAAGGTCAAACGCTGCATTGATTGTTTTCACCGCTTTGAATGTTGATGTCTGTTTAATTTATATCTTATACTGTTCCTTTTTAACTGCCTGGTTCCATTATGCTTTGTGGTTAAAGCGAGCATTTCTTGTTGAGTTAAACACTTACACAAAATGCGTATTACGCAAGTAATTAAAATCCCTCAGCCCCATCCTCCCTGGCTCATCTAAACAATTTCTAGTGGCTGATGACAGATGACCCGTAGTAGTCCAAACAGAATGAGTGACGTAGAAAGCCCTAAGGCCCTTAGGAAAGCCCTTTCCACCGTTTTTAAGTGATGACGTGTAACTGATGACGTCATCGCTTTATGCAGGCAGCTGATCGACAGCATCTTTTATTCTTTTATTCTGTTGTCTGTTGTCTGCTTTCTGTTTAGCGCAATCGAACAGAAATCAAGTTTAACTTAACAAGAAATCGCCGCGTAGAATACAACAGCAAAATACTTCCGTGCTCTTAAGAGACTAATTTTATATGGGATTTATTAGATTTTATAGACAGAAATTTCTTATAATATACAGGACCGCTGTGAACAGGAGACCGTTTGACCTTTCTCGCAGCTTATACCCTAGCTCCCGCGTATCGTATGTCGTATATCGGAAGTCACGCTACAATATAACGCAAATTTTGTTGAGACAACATAGGGAAATCTAAAAAAAATAAAAATATAAAATAAAATATTACTGTTGTACAATTGAGCAAATCTACGAAGAAAATGTATTTTTAACTTTGCATCCTTGGCCTGTAAATTCATAACTACTGTATTTATTTGAATTCCATCAGAGCCTAACTATGGTATTTATTCAATCACTAACATTGCTTCTTAGGTTTAAAAAATGTAAGCTGCAGTTGGATAACAGTCTATCACGCACAGGGTGTCAGCTACTTTTATTTACGTTAAGTTTTTGTCAAATTTCCTCAAAATTATGTAAGACCCCTTGTGAAACGTCATCGCTTCTGCATGCATTGCATGCCATTTATTTTATCTTTCGCGCGGTCGAAAGGAATAAGAGGACAACGTACAAGAAACCTGTTAAACCGGTCTTGAGCAGTACAAATATCGTGTCGCGCTTATTTTGTACACCATAAAGCTGAGTTGGATTATTAATATAAATATTCGACCTCGTTAAACTGGTTTTGAATACTACTAAAACCCGTTTTAAAAGAGAGTGATACCTTCGTTGGTATGCCTTAAATTCGTACGTATGTTTGATTTCGGTAGATGTCGTTTGTCACCGGACCAAGTATTAACGCCAAGCAAAACGAGAAAACATGTTTCCATAATTGTGTCCTCGTTTTGCCTTGCAATTGCATTGGTTCCACACCGCGCGAAAACACGGAATGTTTGCTTCTTGGAGAAAAAATTGACGCTGGAAACAATGCTTCCCGTATGGCAAAACTGGGAAACATGCGCGCCCTACGAATGTTTCAGGAAACATGTTTCCTCGTTTTGCCAGGCCTTAACGACAATCAGCATTTTCCACTGTGTTATTACTATGTCAAAATATTTTACAAAATTATGGCGAAAATTTTCTGAAAGTACTCGAAAATTACTCCCAAGTTTCTTTGGATAATTTTTGCGAGCATTTTAATGCAAACGGACACACCCTGCAAGACGCACAAGTCCGAGGGGTCAGGCTCTGCGGCGGAAATAAACAACGCAAACGACAGAAAATGCGCCTAATTATCAAGCTAGGCACCAGTCAGCCGCACGGTCTGAATTCCGATTTTCGATATCTTTAGGTTGTCGCGCTCTTGTCGCGCGCGCACCTTTAAACTCAAATTTGGTTTCATGGCGCAAGCCAGCGTTTTTAACTGAAATCTTGACTTTCCACTGATGAAGGGCTGAGCCCGAAACGTATGGAACTTTAAACTGATTTTAAGGCACTTACTACTCATTTTAATATTGAGAACTTTATTTAACAAAAACCTATACTGGCTTGTTCACCTCAAATCTGAGCCTGACGACAAATTATCTAAAGAAAGGGGAATACTCGAGGGGACTTGAATACTACTCAGGGGAATACACTGTACTCACTTGAATCCTAGAAGCCATCCGTCTTCTGGAATTGCGATAATTCGTCCGATTCTCCTGTAAGATAATATCATGAGGTCAATACCCATCAGTTGCCGATTTCACTTACTATATTTCTTATCCATCCACCTGTTTTTATCATCCCGAATGGAAGCCTCGAGCCATGCGGCCCATACTGCCGGAGCTTATCCCGGTTTCGGTAGCATTAAGCGGCTAGAAATATTTCTTCTCCCCCCTGAATGGGATGCTAGTCCATCGCAAGGTACCCCCCCCCCCCCCAGCATTATGTCGCCGGTACCCATTTATACACCTGGGTGGAGAGAGGCACTATAAGAGTAAAGTGTCTTGCCTAAGAACACAACACAGTGACCCCGGCCAGGTCTCGAACCCGGACTGCTCGATCCGGAGTCCGGCGCACTAACCATTAGGCCACCGCGCATCCCATATTAACCATCCCGAGGAAACACAGCAATGGTAAACGCCAGGATAGAAGCTGTTTGCTGCGGGTTAACAGACCAGGAATGACAGAACAGGCGAGGCTATTCAGTTCTAACGTTAACTAAGGGCAACCGACGACACCAATCTTAAGAACCTTTTATCTTCCAATTGGAAAGCAAGGGGAAAAACTTGCAAAGTGCTGCGTTTCCCATAAGTTCGCACATAGTTACAACAGCCGTTTCATGTAACCTATGATGTAACGGAAAACGGGATAAGCTCCGTCGGTGTGGGCGCACCTCATTGTCTAATAAAACATGTGTCGTAACACCTTTAACAAATGCAAAACTAACAAAAAAGTCTTACTTTCGACAGAGAAAGAAAACTGTCTGAACTGTTATTTAAGAACATCCTTGGAAGCGACAAACATTAGATTTTGCGTATACCTGTTCTCTGAGTAATGAAGACGCTTTGGTAAGTTTTCTTTTAAAAACACCCGAAAGTGAGAACTTTTACACTGAAAAGAAAAGACAAAATGCAATGATTATTTTTTTTTATAAGACCGGCTGCTTTTACAGTCTGCGCTGAAACCTAGGCCAAAAAATGGAATAAAGCAAAATGCAATATTGATTAATTATTGTCTTGTTGGAGCCAGCGACCTCCATTTTGCGTAGACAATCTGGTTGCTCTATTGTTCGCGTCAGAATAAAGGAACAGACGTTCGAATTTAAGCACAGTGCCTTTCTGGAAACGATGCAAACTTTATTACAAGTACTTTATCGAAAGATGTTCTGTGTAACATGGAAGTTTATTTTGTCTTATACAAGAGTCTTCCAGCCGGAATCGTACAAAAGCCTCCTAGCTTGTGGTATGTAAAATAGTTACATGAGGTGTATATATTTCTAAGATATCGATTTCTAAGTAATAGAGCAACAACAACAACAACTTACTTTTAGACGAGAAACTATTTCTTCAGCCGAAACTAATGGGAAGAAAGCATTGAAAGTAAAACAATCACTTTCACTCCCGTCTCACTTTCTTTTAGAATCTAACCTTTATCCAAGCACTAATTATAAAATCCCTTTATAACCCCGAATGGGTTTATGTCATTTCTAATAAATAAGATAATAAGCGCGCGCGTTTTACCTGACCTGAGTTACTTAATTAAAAGGCTTTGGCAGAACTTAATAACCTAAGTCTAAGCGTGGGTTTAAACATGAATTTTAGAAATCTCATAAACTGACTTGAACATTTGCATTTGATCAGGTTAAATATATAGATTTAGGCAAGCCTAAAAGCGAAGCTCCCCTTTATTTATTTATTTTTTTTACTGGAGTAACAATGTTTTCATTTTGATAAATATGGGGTCAAAGCTTTAATGTATACGCTGGCCCATAGGTGCAAGATAAATATAAATCCATTATAATCTCGAGGCAGAACAACTAATGGCCTAAAAATTAATTAAGAGTTTATTCTCTCCAGCCCTTTCTAAAGAAAATAGTTTTACGATCCACTTATTGTTTTGCTTGATACAACTCATGGCCAGAATAAAAATTAAGAGTCTATTCTCTGCTTTCTAAGAATAGAAAATAGTTTTACAATTCTCTTATCGTTTTGCTTTATACAAAATGACGTCAATATATTTTGTGGGCATATTCCCGTCTTACTTTTCTTTCCTTTATTTGTCTTAACATCGGCGCACTGAAATGGGTTGCTCAGTCACGTACGCAAATTTAAAACTTATCTTTTATTTCTTACCGTGTGCAAAGTTTAAATTTATTTTGTTCGAGCTTTTTGCTTTGTCGTCGTTTAGCACTTCGAATAACGCCACTTATACTGTATGAATTTCTTCCGCCGAGAAAATGTAAGGCTAAAAGTCGGAATAAACTCACAGCAATAAGAAATAAACTCTCACGGCAAAGGATTAGGATTCGACTTTATTGACGGCCAAAGAAAATCAACTTACGGCAATATATTTCAAAATTAGAATAGTTTTAAGCAACGCCAAAAGCAGCTTGCAGCTCTTCAACAATGAAAAATAGATACTCAGCTTTATGCTTAAAGGAGAAGTTCACTCCAGAATGGCCATTTATTTTTTTTACGCCAATAAAAAGTTTATACAAAAATATGTTATTCACCAAAATTTCAGCTTCCAACGAGCGCTAAAACCCTAAGAAATCTTTCTCTAAAGTAGCCCAAAATTCGACAACTGAACGCCGCCATCTTGGAGCTAGTAATGTATGCGTGACGTCAAAGAGCTCAGCCTGAAGTTTGAATACTCAAAACTCCTTGTTTTGTTTGTCAAAATGCCTGTTTGTGGAGCTCCATGTTTCACAAAAAGAGCTCCAAGAGATACAAAAAACCTTTCACCGTCTTTCAATATCTAAAAGAAAAAATGCTCACGAATGGATTATAAGAATGGGCAGAAACGATAATTCCTGGCAAAGCGGACATAAATATTTGTGTGTTCCGAAAACTATACGGAAGACTGCTTCGAAGAAGATCACAGATCCAGTCTCCTGAGTGAAAATACCCACACAAAAAAAAAGGCAGACGCAATACCAACCAATGTTACAATTATGCTATTTCACTTTTTTACTTTATTTCAGGGAGGATTTTTAATCAACCAGAGAAAGTCTCTGTTGTTGTTGTTGACTTCGTCGTATTTTCTCGATTAAACGCGGGTCCCCGATTAAACGCCGGCTTCGTATAAACGCCGGGTCAAAACTGCTAACTTTTAAATAAACCCTGGGGGCGTTTGATCGAGGTCCCGGCGAATATTTGTGGTCAAGCGAACAAGTAATGTTCAAGGAAACGTCCGGCGTAAAATAACTAGGATGGATGCTGTAAACAAAACGAAACAGCAATGTTCGCGTTCATGTCGCCATGAATGACGCGAACAGTGGAGGAGGACGTTTATTACCGCGAAGGACATTGGCGACATTGCCGTTTATGGACTTCTTGGTTGTTTATGTTCTGTTTGTCACAAATCTAGATTGCAACATGCACGTACCGTATGCAATACTGCATCATTGGTAACATGATCATCCTCGGAGACCCAGAGACAGATTGTCGAGCGGGACGACGAGAAAAATCGAGGGTCTCGAAGGAAAAAGTTGCAGAAAATTGCACTTCGATAATGAACTCGATCGGACCCCGATTTAACGCCGGAACACACAAATATTTGTGTCCGCTTTTGAGCAATTGTGCTTTAAATATTGAAAGACGGTGAAAACCGAAATACCTCTTTTTGTATTTCTTGGAGCTCTGTTTAAGCAAAATGGAGCTGCACAAACAGGCATTTTGACAAACAAATGCCACTACAAAGAAACAAGGAGTTTGAAGTAATTAAAATTTTCCCGCTCAAGTTCAGGCTGAGCTCTTTGACGTCACGCATACATTAACAGCTCCAAGATGGCGGCGTTCAGTTGTCGAGTTTTGGGCTACTTCAGAAAAGGATTTCGTACGGTTTAAGCGCTCGTTAGAAGCTGAAATTTTGGTGAATAACATATCTTTGCATAAACTTTTTATTGGCGAAAAAAAAATTAATGGCCATTCTGGAGTGAACTTCTCCTTTAAATGTTCCTCCAAAAATGCTTGAAAAATTGTAGGGAAAAAGTTTTCCTCCAAAAACGCTTGAAAAATGCAGAAAGAAAGGTTTCCCAAACCGTTTCTTCATCTAAACACTGTAGACTGCTGTAGTTTTATACGTGACATATCGGTTGTGTCGCCGCGGAGAGCCGCGGATCGGAAAGCGCGCCAAAAACAAAGCCTCGTTTCGGTTTAAGACCTTTTAAAAATCCCGGATGACTATGGCCGCCATGTTGCACGACGTACGTCGTACGCGCCCGCGAACCGTGCCGCTAGCCATGATGACCATGAAAACTCAAATTCATGGTTCTGTTAATTTTCTATGGGTATGGGGCTCTGCTCTGCGGCCCTGCGGGCCGCTGGGAGCTCCGCTATAAAGTGTTCTTTATCTGTTTCTTTTGTAATTTAAGGCCGGTTAGAACAGTTACACAAAGTCATAACTTTTTTTTTCCATTTCCTCATAATAAGCAACGAACCAATCAATGAGGGTCCGCGTTATTTTAGGCAGATTTCTACAGCTTAAAATTACTAAAAAAGATATTGAAACGGTATTTTGTTATCAAAAGGGGAGCAGGGGGAGGGGGGGGGTTGAAGGGGAGAACTGCAATATAAAAGAGTAGGGGATGCTCCTCATCACGCTTTGGGGTGTAAGTTACGGGTTTTGGTCTCATTTAGGGTGTTCAGGACAGAACGGCTATATTTTAATAGCCGTCGAGGTCTCGTTTAGGGTTGCAAGTGGGAAATATAAAAAAACCGTCGCCGTCATACTGTGTTAGCGGTCAAAACCGATCAGGCATGCAAAATGGTCTCTATTTAAGGGGTCAAATAAAGCTTGAGTCAAGCCCAGATTGTCTCCTTTCGGGGTTTAATTCATATTTTCCAACGAGCATCTCCTTCCCCTTTCATGTCGAAGTCCACCCCCCCCCCCCCACCCCGTCTAGGGACTGCTATCGAAGACATCATGGGTTAAAGGGGCTATGTAACGCAATTTTAGGCAATTTCGGCACTGACCAACCGGTCATAGAATTAACTGAAATATCACAAGGTGCTAAGCTGGCTTGACAGAAAGGCCAAAAAGGGGCATGGATGGGCAAAATTCGTCAAGATTAAAACGGATTGTGTTCGGGTAAACTTGAAAAACGTCGGCCGGACTTTTTTCAAGTTTATCTCAATTTGTGTGAAAGTGTCAATTTACAATGCTCGCAAAACATCAATTTTTGTTATGTGACCGTGATTTTGCCAATAAAAAGACTTTTGCTCTGCCAATTTGAACGTTAGAGCTCTTAATTAACGAAAATAAATAGTATTATCTAAAATACCGTGACCTAGCCCCTTTAAGCACGTGACTTTCTGTCCCCTCCCCCTTAGAAAATGTGTTTTACGCACCTCCAGGTTTTGGATCCATAGTTACAAATGGTCCACCGTACCACTGAGGGGAGTATACATCATCCAGAGTTACGTTGTACTAAAGGAAACAAATGAAGTAAGTGCAGGTCAACCATGAGCGCTGCACTCTATGTGTACAATTAGAATTGCATACAACAAATGAAATTACTGAAAGCTGCGTCGAAACTTGCCAAACCACTAAGCTAGGAGCTGTGTCAGTGATATTAGTCAAATTTAGACATAATAAAATGACCACCAAATTGAGTAACCACTTAAAACAGTTAAGGAACATTTCAGTAACACAGCAAATACAAAAGAAGGCTTTCAACAAATAATACAAAAGAAGGTTTTCTACATCTCGCCTTAATTACATCTACAGTACTCACCGTATCTGTGTAGACCGTTCGATTACAACTTTTCGGGGCCATTCCTAGCAAAACACAGAAAAACGTCAAAGTTGTATGATAAGCATTCCTATTTCTGGCAAGTAATATTTCTTTCTAAATCCACGATCGAGCACTCATTTGATAACCTTTACAGTGAAATCCGTCCCTTTTTCTCGAACCTTCGAGGAAAACGAAAATTGGTTCGAGAAATCGGGAGCAAAATTGCATTATTCGACTAAGGAATGGGAGCCACTTGTGGTTTGCGTTATCGAGAGGTCCGAGATATCGGGATTCCACTGTACATTTTTAAGGGGGGGGGGGGGGGGGGGACAGGGGGTTCTGAACCTACCGCTTCCCGTACCCTTTTCTCCCGGTCCCCGCCTCTTTGTGCTATATCTATTTGAAAATACTTCATAATGTTGCAATTTTTTTTTCAATTTCTCCCGATTCCCACCACCTTGGGAATCCGGTCCCGCTTTCCTTCCTCTCTTCCCCCGCCTCCCGTATCCCTTCCGCCCCCTATTCTACCGTAATACAGGCACCTTGTCCCCCTCCACCTTTCTTTTCACTGTTTGGGGGGTTGACATGTCTACCCATACTTCGAGTTGCCTGTACACACATTTCAACTTGTCCCTGCGGTTTTTTAGCAGTTTCGCGTTAACTTGACAGTCACAACTTTCGTCCAAGATTTCCAGGTTTTAGCAGTAGGAGTGGTCGTTGTGTTGAGTTGAAGAAATCAGTATGACGTTTGAAAGGTTGAAAAGTATTGATAACGCTATCCACTGGATAAATTGCAATCCGGTGGACAGGTGTTGATAGACTGACAAACTACGCTATTCACTGGATAGTGGTTTATTCGGTGGATAGCGACATTAGACTACGAACAGTCCCCCTTTTTCGTTAGTCCGTCAATCGTGAAGCGAAACAAACGCTTGTAGAAAAATGGCAGCGCGAGATCTTTGGATAGACGTGCCAAAACAAGCGGAGAGGGGCTCTCTGGGACTCCCTTTTTACGAGTATGTCTTTCTTGGGCATATTTAATCAAATAAATGACAGATTATCCCCTAAAATTTGGCACTATACCGTTCGTACTATGGTCAGCACCATACCGTGATCTCCGACTAGGATTATGTTTATCTTGTCCTCCATGGATCTATTTTTCAGACCATTCCACAATCTCCCAATCATGTTATCCACTATCTGAATTTGTGCATTAGTCTACAACAAAATAACATAAAATAGAGCAGCTTTCAATTGAGTGTCGTAAAACCAAAACCACAATCTGGCCAATCACAAAGGTCGCAAAAAATCCGTGCACGAGTGAGTCACGATTGGTTTTGACCAGTGATTGGATGAGAAAGTGGCGGGAAGTTTTTTAAACCAATTACTAAGCGTTGTAATGCAAAACCAAAGCAAATATGCGAAAAAAAAATTGATCTAAAATATTGTCCTCAGACCTGCAAAAACTTGTTGTTGTTGTTTTGTTTTTTTCACGAATCTGCTGTACCAACAAGCCGAGGAAAAAAAACAAGCTGTTGGAGCATAAAATATACTAACAATACCTAACGTAAACAGACTTTTCTCGTTTCTCAGGAGACTAATATCAAGCTGATGACACATCGTAATATCGTAATGTCGAAATATCAGTCACAAACTTGATGCTTCTTACCCTCACTGAGTCAGGACCGGTACGATGGGCTGTGTAATCAGGTTCGTGAAAGTACAAGGTAATGAAGGAGGGCCGCCTAAAAACAAGATGAACAGTAACAAAGACCATCAGTCTGATTACTTCAGTTTGAACTAATACCATATTTGTAAAGTTGTGCGGCGACTCTTTGGCGACCCCATAGGGTGAGACAAATGCAAACGGCTAGTGAAACGTATGGCGAGACTGGAAATTAAATTTCTATCAAGAAAGTTATCACCCATCGTTTCTCCTTTCTAAAATCCAAACTTGAATAGTTTTTGTTTTAAGCAAATGAAAGATCATCACAGTAATGTACTCAACTTAAGCAGTTGAGAAAAGCAAGCCTGAAAAAAATTCAGGCTTGAACGGGAATCGAACCCATGACCTCTGCGATACTAGTGCAGCGCTCTAACCAACTGAGCTATCAAGCCAACTGGGAGCTGGTCACTTGTGAGTTCGTAATATACCCGTGGATGGAGAAGATATGAAATGAATATATGAAATTCATATATTTGTACTGTGGATATACATTTTAAGCAAATGAAAGATCATCGCAGTAATGTACTCAACTTGAGCAGTTGAGAAGAGCAAGCCTGAAAAAAAAAAATTCAGGCTCACAAGTGACCAGCTCCCAGTTGGCTTGATAGCTCACTTTCTTGATTTTCTGGCTGTATGGTTTTTTGAGCCGAAACAAGGCAACGATCGATGAAACTTTGGGGGTATCCGTTGACTTTAAGGTCACCGATTACTTGTTGTTTTTCGCTCTGTTTCCGCTCAGAGGTCGAGGGAAGATATTTGGCACGGTCCATTCATCGATCGTTGCCTTGTTTCGGCTCAAGAAACCATACAGCCAGAAAACCAAGAAAGTCAAGAGAGTCCAAGGGGTTACGCTTCAATCCCTTACATAAAGGGTGTTTCCGAGAGAGTTCGACGTGTGCTTAGCAGAGAAAACATAAGAACCACTTTCAAGCCTGTTAAAACATTGGGCAGTATCTTTAAGAAACCAAAAGACCGCCCCGCCACAAATCAGATCAAGGGAATTGTGTACAAAGTCAAATGCAAAACATGTGATTTTGCCTATGTGGGAGAGAGCAAAAGATCGTGGAAGTCGCGCGGCGCAGAGCACAAGCCTGGCACAAGATCTAATAACGAAAGCGCAAAAAAATTTCACGCAGAAACAACAGACCATGACATTCATCCGGATTATGTAGAAATTTTAGAAAGAAATGTCAACAATAGGCAACAACGCCTATTCCTAGGAGCGCTACATTCTATCCAGGACATTAACTGTGTGAATGAGCATGTGCAATTCCCACAAGTTTATTTAACATTGGGAACATCCCTAGAGACCGGCGGTGTATAAAAACTTATTATGCAAAAAACTGAACCAATTTTAACTCTGATGAAGGTAACAGAGAGTTACCGAAAATTCAGTTTTATACGTTTTTTACCAACCGATTTTAAGATCAGATACAAACCAAATTTTTATTATGTCAAACACTGATCGCCCTAATAACAACTCGAGGGAGTGTTTTATCGCTTTTTCAAACACCTCAAAGTTCATCATATTTTCAACTCTCTTCTCAGTGTTTGAAAATGTGATGAAACACTCTCTATCGTGTTTGATATATTACATCTGGCCTTGTATGAAATACTGAAGATCTAGATACCTTAAAGTTACTATTTTTAGCGGCTACTAATTTTAGCGATTTTAGCGAGTTGAGCAAAAATCGCTAAATTTATTACTCGATAATATTTGTCTCGGTCAAAATTAATACTCGTTAAATTAAATCCTCCCCCCCCCCCCCCCCCTCCTCCATCCCAAAGGAAAACAAAATTAAAGTGTCTATCCAGCCTACAGATTTTTTGTGGTTTTCGTATCTCTATAATGCACAAACAAGTATTCTAAAAGAAATTTTTGGATTCAGCCGCTTTTGCACTGCAAAATCGAGCTTTAAAGTTTCCGTTTCGGCCACGGGAGTCAAATTGAAAAATCCTTTTAAAAGTGGATGCCAGTAACTTCGTTCTGCAAATGTTCGCTCAATTTCAAGTGAGTTTGTTCTTATAATGAACATTTTTTTCATGCATCTTAGCTATATGTTCATTAAAAACTGATATCACTAACTTTTTTAAATTTTTCAGAAAATCGTAAATAAAATAATCGCTAAATCTTGCTCAGAAAAATCGCTAAAATAAGTAGCCGCAAACAATAGTAACCTTAAGTTATCTTTTACCATTTGCCGCCATCTTTTTCAGGATCAACAGGACCGCACTGTGGTGGAAAGTCTAGCCAGTTTAGCACCTTATCCACACGAGCTTTAAACGGATGGGTCCTAACAAGGAGACCAGCAAAAGGAAGGTGAGAAAAGTTATGCATGCTAAATAAATTTTGGGTTTCCTTAAAAGAGAAGCACATTCCAAAATAGCACTTTTTTTCTTCACGCCAACGAAAAGGTAATACAGAATTAAACTTGACCAAAGTTTCTTTTATACTCACGGACCGAACAAGTAAGTTTTTTATTCTTGTACGTTGCCATAAAAGAACAATTCTGTGAAACTAATTCGTGAGCGGTCTTCTTAGCCCTTCGTATTATGGTATTAAGAAGCTATACTGAGAGAGTGGTCGTTTATATAATTATTAACAATGTTTTCTATTTTATGTAAACACTTACTGGTTATACGCATACATGGGGTTGGGCAATATTCCTGAAAGAAAAATTATTATACCTTTAAATCGTTAGCTTTAAACATGCCTCTTTATAATACAAGGCAAAAAATTTAATAGGGTTTGACAGTCAAAAGAAATAATATGCTTTGCATTGGTTCTACGTCTGCCTTGATCCAAAGTTTATTCAACAAACAAGTGGTTTAGATGAAATCGATCGGGGCAAAATACTCGGCTTTTTCCGCCAATCAGGAGCAAACCCAAAAACGAAACCGTGACTTGGGTTATAAGCATTTCCGCGCTTGACACTGTTTGCACTATACTTTTTCCTGCAATTGGCATTGGTTGCATTGGTTGCATGTTTTCCTGCGCTTGGCATTGGTTGCATGTTTTCCCGCGCTACACACTCGTTGCATGTATTCCCGCGCTTGGCGCCTGGCACTAGTTGCATGTTTTCCCGCCCTTGGCACTGGTTGCATTTTTTCCCGCGCTTGGCGCTGGTTGCTTGTTTTCCCGCACTTAGAACCAATCTCGAGCCCAGAGTGAGCCCCGGCTCCGCGATCCGTCAGCGGTTGGTCAGCGGTAGGGTCGCCGGGACTCACTCTGGGAAACTGAATAATAATTCAGTGTCTTACTGGTCCTCACAGAACAATAGAAATCAACACGGAAGTCTGAAAATCTTCCCCGGAAGTAAACCAAACCGGAAACCCTGGAAAAACTTTTTTTTGTTTTCCATGGTCAAATGTTCAGGTGTATCACCTTAATTTTGTAAAACACCTAAGAACTCGTCATATGGCGCTACATAAATGAAGTATTTTCTAATTCTACCATTTTTTTTTGAACTCAAAAGATACCTTGAATAAAAAAGGACTTCCTTTAAGCGTCGATTCTGAGCGGAGTTTTAAAACAACAACCACGGCGTCACCAAGGACAAGGTCGATTGAAAACTCAATTTATAGTTGACTTACAAATCTCGCTAGAACTACTTTTTTTTCAAATCTCCGTTACGGTTGAAAAACTGAATATCGCAGACAGTGCTCGATTCAAAATAATAACTGATAAAGCAGAATTTGAACATTACGCGTTGTTGTTTTGCTGAAAAAAGGAATTGTACAATTTTGTGCACGTGAATTGCGTGAATGTATGCACGAGCTGAGTCGCCGAAATGCTAATTACACCTTTTGAATAGCGTTGACCGATGTGGCCTTTAACGTCTTTATTAATATTACCGCTATTTGACGAGGAAAAAATTATTTGCTCGAAAACATGCAATCTATCATGAAAAGATGCGCTGTCAGCGAGAAGCCTTTGAAATATACGAAAGTAGCCAAACAAAATTTTTTATCAACAGAACAATAGCTTGTCCGTGCGTTGTGCATTATGTAAATTTCTTCACTGTCGTCCGCAAAACAACAACGAACAAATGCACACAGTCAGGCGGAATCTTGGAAGGCAAACAAGATCTTTGATTTAAAACCATTATAACAGTATGCACAAGAAAGAGACTAACGGAAATCAAAACACCAGACGCTCTTTTGTTGACTCTCTCTTTTGTTAACTGCAGAACGTTTTTGTTACTTTTGTTGCTTCGATAAACACCAGTTCTGTCAATACTGTGTTAGAAATAGTTCAACTTTCTCGATTTACTTCCGTTCTGGGAAATTTACTTCCGCTTAGACCTGAGAGCATGCGCAATAAAAACCGGAAGACCAAGGTTCTACCTGAAATCGACCTGAAATTGATCTGATCGATTCCAGTTTCCCAGAGTCCGTCCCGTACCGCTGACCGACTAGACGGACTCTGGGCTCGAGATTGACTTAGAACTGGTTACAGGTCTTTGTTTCAAGTTCTGATTGGCTAACTGCGTCAGCTGCATTTTCAGCGATCGGTCAGATCTGATTATTTAAATTTCGACTTTGGGTCGTTCATTTCTATGCAAAACATTCCAATTACACCTCACGTACCTTCAATAGGGACCTCGGATCCCACCCAAAAGTAGGAAGCAGACACCAGACCTTGCTTTATGGCGGTCACCCACAGCTACAACAATGCACGAAAACAAGAAGAAAAGTCAGATCGAGTTACTACTCAAAAATACAGGGCAGGTCACAACATTATTATTCGGTCGTGACAAACGATTCCCCATTTCTCAAAAGGCTCACGTCTCTTTACTAAAAACTAAGGTTTAAGCCGTGAAAAAGTGATCTGTATTCAAGAAATTTTGTTTCAGCTATAGAATTGTATGCTTTATTGACGAGGCAGTGGAAGCACCTGATTAAACATGTTATAAACTTAACAAGTGACAACAAATTTACAACTCAGGCCTACAACAGCTTAGCATTATCAAGTTAATTAAGCATTTTTCGTCAGAGCTAAGAAAATAAAAAGAACTGTACTACAAAAGGTATTATAAACTTATTGGACAAAGAGAGCGAAGAAGAAGAAGAAGAAGAAGAAGAAGCGGAGGGGGAGGAGGGGTATTTGGCGGATAAGAAGGAGGAGGAGGTGGGGAGGAGGAGGAGGAGGAGGAGGAGGAGGAGGAGGACGACGACGACGACGACGACGACGACGAGAAGTAGCTTAATTGACGAAGCATCAAGGCAAAAGACAGTACTTACTCACCGGTTCGCCTTTCCACCATTTCGGATCAAGAAAAGTTGGTCCACCAACTCTAAAACTGTCATTCAAAGTGTTGTCTCTAAACCTGTTGGCCACGATACCAGTATGCGCAGGGAAAAGACCCTAGCGATTAATAAGACTAAATAAGACGAGTTCACAAGGTATGTTTACTTATTGAAACAGACCTGTAATAAAGAAGGAAATATTTTCTTCTGCGTGTACTCGATGATTTAAGAACAACACCAATGATTCCGAATATAAATATCTTCAAGTAAAATGGACTGGGGGGTTATTTTTTTTGTATTCAAGTGCCAGGTTTCATAGCAGTAATAAAACCACAAAATTTGCACCAGTTGTCATGTCAGGTACGTAGTCGACATAAGAATACCCTCATGTTACTTAGCAACGTTTATGATGTCCCTACAAAAAACCGCGAGCTCACCCAGTTCTCGGAGACAGAATTTCGACCGCAAAAAATAAAAAATATGCATCCCCAGTTACTTACCGTTGCCATGGAATAATGGTTTGGGAAAGTCTTTGTTGGAAATTGAGGTAGCAAAAACTTCGCTTTAACTCCATTGCTGGCTATAAGGAAAGAAAAAACACAACAATATCAACAATATATACATTTATTGTTGGTCAGTTTTGAAGGTGTGTGTGTGTGTGCGTTTTCAAAAAGCACTACATCGCGTTTTTGATAACTTTTTAGCAAATTTTTCCAATAAAAATCAAAGGCTCATTGAGTTGTCTCGTGTATGAGCGTTCTTATACCTGTGGTTTTTTGTTATTTTTCCTAACAAGACCTCTAATTTGAGACATCATTGACGGTTCTGACGAGTCACCGAGAAAAGCTTTTGACGAAAATAAATTTTGCTTGGGATTTGAATTTGCTTGCAGATAGTTAAGTTATCAACACAGAAACAGTGTGATTAACATAAAGGTGTCTGCTTGTTTGTCTGTCTGTCTGCCTGTCTGCCTGTCTGCCTATCTGCCTATCTGCCTGTCTGCCTGTCTGTCTGCCTGTCTGTCTGTCTGGCTGCCTCACTGCCTGCCTGTCTGACCGTTAGTCTGTCTGTCTGTCTGTCTGTCCTTGTGTCTACACATAACCGACGAGACGAAATTCTCTTACCAAGATAATTAATATTAGGAGTAAGATTTCTGTTGAGATAATCAGGTCGAAATCCATCCAATGAAATAAGAATTATCGGGTCTGGTAAGCTGTTCGTGAACAAAAACCAACATAAAAAACACAGTGAGTGATTGAATGTCCTTCAACTGATTAGCAAGGATCACATTCCCAAGAATGGATAGCAGAGAAATAGCTTCCAAAATCAGTTGCGGAATTTATTTTTTGCGTTGATCGCACTAAAACTTTTGGATTTCCCAGGGAAATGCAGAAAGCGAGAAAGTAGAAAGTGTAAAGCATAGAATTTTCAATTGTATCCTCTCTAAAAGGATCAGTTGACATTGATTTTCATGTTATAGTTTGTTTCGTCAATGGCTTAACCTCAAACATACGTCATCGTTTTTTCATTGAAACGCTGAAAAACACCATTATATCTAGAATGCTGATTACCGTATTTATTCGATTAAGCGCCTAACCTCGAATAAGCTCCCACCCTGAAAGTAGGAAAAGTCAATAAGCGCCCAGCCTCGAATAAGCGCCCACCCCTACCCTCACCCCGCCCCTCTCCCCCCCTCCCCCCCCTCCTGCCCAAAAAACTGAAGTGCGCAGGAGGAGTATTTATTAGCATTTTTTAGTGACAATGGCTGCGGTCACGTCTAGACTGATAACTATAGTTAGGATGGCTTTAACTATAGTTAGCTATTTCGGTAATGTGACCGCTTCTCTGTTCACCCTAACTATAGTTAGAAAATTTACGCCTCGCTGATCCAAAACAATACACACTAACTGTAGTTATTCCCAAGCAAGGTTCATGGGTTAGTCTTAAGTTTACAAACGAACAGCCAATCAGAATGCAACAATTCTTTTCGCACGTGCGAGATGAAGATAAATATGCAAAACAAAGCGTCAAAGGAAGGAAAACAGGACAAACAACATGCCAAGAAATTACATATTATCAATGTTCGCAAAAATAAAGCTTGAATTCTTCGGTTTCTAGCATCCTTACTTCATTTATTTTCTTCGACGCCGAAATGCCGTGCAAAAATAGAAAAAATAGAGGAACAACTGGACACAAATAAACAACAAGGGCTGCCATGAACTAATTTAAATACAAATTTTTTTACGTCGTACATGTGACCGCAGCCAATGACATTGAAATTGATTAAGTAGTACTTTTGAAACCATCCAGAAGACCGAAACAGAAACTTTCAATGAACAGATAGTCCTGCTTTGGTACATCTTTACGTTTTGTTATTATTCATTATTTGTTGCAAAATAAACTTACGACTTGCTGAAAATAGTGAAAATTTAATAAGCGCCTAGCCTCGAATAAGCGCCCACTTTCAAGGCTCAAAACTTTAATAAGCGCCCCTGGAGCTTAATCGAATAAATACCTTTATTATACATTAGAATTACTTTGAAACATGTGATTGGTCGATAGCATTCAGTCAATATACAGTAGCATGTGAACTTGACATGATAACCCAATATCTGCAGCAGATATTGGGTTATCATGTCGAGTTCAAAGTCCGCCCTAGTTTCCAAGCCCCTCGTCCGTGTAGTGCTGTCAAATATGGCTGAGCGATTCGCCTCCGTTTCCGAAGAGGAATTGAAAGTTTTGATCGAGAATAAAGATTTAAAAAAAAAACCAAGAGAACAACAAAAACAAGTGTAAAAATTCTGAATGATTATTCGAGGGAGAAGAACCTGGAGGAACCACAAGATAAAACCGCTTTGGCTAATGTTCTGAAAAGTTTTACGCCGGCGCTAAAAAAAGGGATGGCAAATTGTTTGAAAACGTATAATAAAACAATTATTGAATTCGGTTTTCGCATGATATCGTGAATTATCAAAACCTCGTGTCTGTGTTATCTGCCTCAGCCTTCGGCTTCGGCAGATAACACAGACCTCGGTTTTGATAATTCACGATATCATGCTCAACCTCATCCAATAATTGCTTATTGTTGAATTCTGACATGAAAATTAGAGCCAACGGACTGCTTGCATGCTATCAAACTGGACCGTAGATGAATCTTACCTCTTGCATTCTGATGCTGCGGAAGATTTGCCACCTATAAAAACAAGTCAGAAATATAATGAGGCGTGCGGACACCTCGTCTGCACTTATACGTTATTTGATGCATTTTCGCCCGTCCACACTAAAACGATAAATAAACCCATTCGCGCTCAAACGGATACTTCTGAGACTGCAGCTCTGCCGTTGTGTTGTGGACGGGCAGAAACAAAGAGTTTTCAAACGCTTTCGTGAGCCGTGTTGCCGCTGCACTTTTTTAGCCGTCCTCGCTTTATGGGGTTTGACAACTTATACTACAAAACAGTCTTTTTTTCTCTCGAGATATTCATGTGCGACGTTCTATATACCTCCAGTATCCAAGCTGGAGGTGTATAGAAGGGTTGGGATTTCACGAGTTAAGGTATAGGAAGGAATAAGGAAAACTGCCATATTGGTATATAGAAGGAAGTTCTGTAAAAGGTTAGGTCTGGATACGAGTCTAGTGGCATGAAGCGACTAGGAGTATTTCTTAAACTGCGAGCAGTCTGGTTTGGGAAGAGAAAGCTCGCAGTCTATGAATGACTAGACTGACTATGCGTCTATGCCTGTTGATTAAACGTGTACCGGAAGACTATATGTCGACACTCACTTCGCAATACATGACAACTCAGAGGACCTTAGAGCTTACCTTCAGATTTCTTTGAATGTGTTTTAACCAGAAGCACGACAAGCAAAATAACTATTAACAGGATAAGAAGAACAGCACCCTGCCAGAGCAACAATACTTTACGTTAACTGGCGGTTGTTTAATACACGGCCTGCTCGAAATTTTCAGTTAAAAAGTACACATTGTAAGTAAAAATTAAAGAATATATTTATGCGCCCAGTTGTTCAAAAGGTGGATAACGCTATCCACTGGATAAATCGCGTGGATAAGTGTTATTATAACAGAACTAGCAGGGCCGCGCAATCAAATTCAGTATAAGTGAGCGTGCACAAAATCCACTGATACTGTATGCTGATAGCGTGAGCATGGGGTAAGCAAATCGCTTTGCCAGAATTTTTTCCTCTCGCGCGAATTTTGGGTTTCCACAGGCAATGTTTTAAAACAATTGGTTCATGCTTTTAGCTGTGCACTATCGAGTTATGGTGCATTTGGGAAGTTTGGAGAGCTCTTCAGAAGCTAAAGTTGCTCTCGGCTGTCGCCTTGAGCATCT
Source organism: Oculina patagonica (assembly GCF_052425735.1). Taxonomy (NCBI): domain Eukaryota; kingdom Metazoa; phylum Cnidaria; class Anthozoa; order Scleractinia; family Oculinidae; genus Oculina; species Oculina patagonica. The sequence goes on along the minus strand of NC_135771.1, from coordinate 9,191,150 downwards.
CTTATGCTTCTTTCGTGCTCTCCAAACTTCCCGCGTGCACCAAAACTCGATAGTACACGCTAAGGCTATGTTTAAACGGGACCGGTTCCAAACGGATCCAGTCCGATTTTCGGGACGGATAGGCCTTCTGTTTACACGGGACCGTTCTAAAACCGGTCCAGAACGTTCCGGACCGGTTCCAGAACGGTCCCGTGAAAACAGACACCAATCCGGTCCCGTCCCCTGTAAACGTAGCCTAAAGCATGAACCAAAACATAGTGCGCTATCCACCAGATTTATCCGGTTGATAGCGTGATCCATCTTTTAAACAACTGGGGCCTGCGATATACCGGCTTGTACGCTTCGGTAGCACTCTTGCAAGTTGACAAAATTCAGTGGAATCCTGATTTATTGCCGGAACTCTCGATTTCTTGCACCTCCCAATACCCATTCTCGTCCCCATAGCCCTTTCGTTTCTTTTAGCCGGCTAGGCCTTGGCACGAGGAAACAAAGGGCTCTGGGGACACCGGATTTCCAGTCCTAGATTCTAGGACTTCCGGTCTTCATGTATGCAGTCATGACGTTTCAAAAGAATCTATGAGAGAGTCGTTACGTTTTCGACTTCCGTTTAGGAATTCTTTGTTCCAAACAGCCAATCAAAAAAATTCGAATTAATTCAAAAATCCTATGTCCCCAGAGCCCTCCGTGCCGGCTAAGATAAACGAAAGGGCTATGGGGACGAGAATGCCCAATACCTAGTACCAAAAGTGGTTTCCGTTCTCTCGTTCGAACAGTGCAATTTTTACCGCGATTTCTCAAACCAATTCTCGTTTCCCTTGGAGGTTTGAGTAATCGAGACTCCACTGCAAAAAAAAATTATTGATCATTACGTATAGTTGACGCCACACAGTACCACAACTAACGCCAATCGTCTTTTGCTTAAGCCAAAGTATCTCCTCTCCTGAAAAAAGGAAACAATATTATAAATTCCTTAATATGTTTATTTCCTTATCTTATAAATATGAGCACAAAAACATTTTCATTCATGCATTCGTTCCTTCGTTCGTTCGTTCTTTCTTTCTTACGTTCGTTGTTTGTTTGGTTCGTTCGTTTGTTCGTCCGTCCGTTCGTTCGTTGTTCGTCTGTTCGTCCGTTCGTTCTTTCGTTCGTTCATTCCTTCGTTTAATACGGTTAGGTAGTGTCCAAAATACAGCGTTCATTCTATGGAGGTGTCCGTATTACAGAGGTAGGGTTTATATAAATTTAGTGTCTAAAGGACCAAGTGAACTGTCCGTAATAGGGAGTTGGTGTCCGTATAATGGCCTGCACGGTTTTTTTAATTGACCATTCCGAAGTTGTAGAGGTGACTGGAGCGAGTTTCAAATTTTAAGCAATCTGACACGACCGCATGATTTCAAGATCATAGTGAGATTGGTCATTTGACCAAGTTTGGCGCTTTTAGGATGAACAGAGGAGTTATGGACCCTGGAACACGGCTCAAAATTAGAGACGTTTGTATGGAATTTGAGCCATGTTCCGAAGTTCATAACTTCGTCTCTGTTCATCCTTAATTCATCAAACGTGGTCAAATGACCAATCAAATCGTGATCTTTCATGTGGTGGGGCCAGATTATTGATTAACTTGAAACTCGCCCCAGTTTCCTGCGCAACTTCGGAATGGCCAATAATGCGCGAGCGGCGCAGCCTCGAGTTTCCGTGAGAAAAGCAAGCCGCTGAGTCGGCGAGTGAAGCGAGCTGGCGTCGACGGCGAGCAAAAGAAACGATTGCTCGCGGACTAAGTGGCTTGAGCATTAGCTCACCGAAACTCGAGGCTTCGCCGCTCGCGTGTTGCCCCCGAAGGGAGCTTGCTCGCAGGCTAGAATTATACTTATGTACTTATGTACAATTCGACAAACGAATTGTTATCGTATTGTAAGTATTGTTCAAAATTTTAACTGTCAGCTGAGATATGATGCGTTTTTTAACTGTTAGCTGAAATCTGAGATCTGGAAAAATTATTTATAGCTGAGAAATGGGCTGAAATATTAAGTGATAGCTGAAAAATCGCCCGGAGAAATTTAACTGATAACTGAGGCCCTGTTCACATTAAACCGGATAAATTGGAAAACGGAGAAATATGACAACGCCGTATAAAATATTTTCCGTCCACACTTGTCAGGATAAAATTAAAAACCCATATATTTTGGTTAAAAAAAGGATAAAATATGTTTTCAAATACGCACTTTAAAGAGCGTTTTCGAAAAGTTCCGTTCTCAATACCGTAGAATTCCGGTTATAAGCCCTGGGCTTACACAACTTCGTAAGGGGTTTTGGGTGGGCTTATAAGCGGAGGGGCTTATATCCGGGAGGGCTTATAAGCGGAATGAAAAAAACGTTTCGAAAAGAGCCACGGGAGTGTTGATCGAAATACGTTTTTAAGTTAAAAACGCACAATAAAGCAACATTTAGCCCTATTCTGTACTGTCATCCGGTAGAGGGGGGCTTATATCCGGGGGGGGGCTTATAATCGGATGTATTTTTTTGTTTCCAAGTAGATGGGCCTATAACCGGGAGGGCTTATAAGCGGGGGGGGCTTATAACCGGAATTTTACGGTATATTGTCTGCCCAAAGCCGGCGTTTTCGAATAAATCCACTTTTGGAAAGTTCCGTTTTCGGTGGACAAATTGTCCGGATTAATATGTGGACGGTTGGCCAATCCGGAGAGAAAGAGATACTTTTTTTAAAGTTATCCGGATTAGTGTAGACGGGGGCTGAGATTCCAGTGCTAGTACCCCCTTCTAGCGTCCGATGCAGACGTTCTTTTGACTCGTCACGCGATCGTTCGGGAGGCAAGATTGCGTGACGAGCCAAAGAACGTCTCCCCTATCAAGACCTCAAGAGTGTTTACGTCGTCTCCCGCAGCGTCTGTAATTATCTCTCCGATCCCGAAGACCCAGGGATCGTGCAAAAGACAGCAAGGCCGAAGGGGCTTAGTATCTGGAGCAGACATATTTTCGACTTCTAGTGAATGAAGAAGTAGTTTAACATGTTTTTTTTAACATGAGCTCGCTGTAACTGTTACTGTTACCATTGTGTAACTGTAATCCGCTTGAATGTAAAGAAGAATTTGTCACGACATCTCATGTCATATTGTTTCTAATGCACAAATTTGCTTTCAAATTGAAGGAAAACCAGAACAATTGTTTTCTAAGGAAGCTAAACACCAACAACAACGAAAGAAAACCAGGAAATGAACTACCACATACGAAGTTTGGCCAATTCTTCACGCTGTCCGTGACATATTATTTCGGTGTTTTAACAATAATCTTGCGTCTATTGTTGACGACCTTGGTCTTAAATAAGTGTTCTAACATATGGAAATTAGATGGAAGTATTGTGCAGATATGGCCCCTCCAATTCTGCAAAGAAGCGACCGCATTGTGGCCGCTATTTGCATGCGCATCGTGCCTTTGGTCGGCAACAGAAATACCTTAGAAATATTGAATGACTCACCGTTGAAGAGTAATCTATCTTTACACTATACTTGCGTTCCTCATCTTCCATTTCCGAGGTCAAAACCGTTTTAGATGCCTTGTCCATAGCTAGATGAAATATCTCTGCTGAAACTCTAGAGGAAATGGCCAATTCAATTCGGTTTGTTATGATCAGTCAATTTTGAACATCGTGCGAGTTGAGTATTCAAGCGAAGAGATCTGTCATGAATAAATATCTCCTGTCACAATTTCTCGCCGGCTTATTGGTTGACAGATGTGCCATGCCAGATAACATGACTCACGCTATCCGTTCATGCATGAAATTAAAGGGACTGTGTCACGGATTTTAGCCAAATTTAGGCATCGGAAATGACCATCAAATTCGGTGAAATTATAAAAATAACCTGTTAAAACAGTAAAAGAACATTTTACTAACACAGGAAATACAAAAGAAGGAGTGGATGGCCAAAAGTGACAAAGATTAGAACAGGTTACGGTATGGGTTTTTGAAATATTGTTGGGCTGAACAGTTTTCAAAGTTAAGCCTGGTTTCCATATGATCGCAGACGATCGCAATGGATCGCAGACGATCGCAGATTGTAGGTTCTGCGATCTGCGATCATATGGAAACACGCATCTGCGATCGCTTGCGATCGCCTGCGTCGTCTGCGATCGTTGCGATCGGAAACACAATTGCGATCGACTGCGATCAATTGCGATCGAATTTATCCCATAATATTGAAAATCGATCCCATCATTCAACACTTCTGCGATCGTCTGCGATCTTTTGCGTCTATGGAACAGTTCGCTCTGCGATCTCTGCGATCACACGGTTCAGTAATTCTCGATTTTGAGATCGTCTGCGATCCACTGCGATCGTCTGCGATCATATGGAAACCAGGCTTTAGCCTTGTTTGCTTCTAAGTTTAAATTCTAACGCCCGGGAGACACATTTGGTTGCAATGAAGCTATGTTTTTTGTGGAGTGATTTCTTTGCAAACGTTAAGTTTCATAGCAAGCTTTTGGCAAAACTTAAAAATATTTAACTTAACTCAGCCGTGACACAGTCCCTTTAAATCGAGATGTTCGTGTTGGTTCTGCACAAAAAAGATCGAAAACAGGAAATATTTTGCATCGGAATTGATATTTGACTTTCTAAAGCTCACATACGTCAACACTGAGGTGAATAGTTATTTCAGTATGAAACAGTAAGATAATAAAGCCCGGAAGGATTTTTTTTTACTAGTTTATTCCTGTCAAAGATTACAATTTTCTCGCGGATATTCGGAATTTCACTGGAGTTTCAGGTAGCCAATCAGCACGCGAAAAAAACGCTATCCACTGTTTAGTGTCTTTAGTACTTAATAAATACGAATATACCCGCAATCCGAAAATCAACATTAGCTATAAACGACCCTAAGGCCCGGTTCAGACGCCGATCTTTTCATGAGCCGAACTTAATTCCTTGAATTAAGTACATGAAAAGATCGGCGTCTGAATCAAATTAGATCGGCTATTTCAATTTGGAACGGCTCACCCGTTCTTCCCGCCTGGCTTGGCCGAGAATTTCGCCTGTGGAACGCCTTTGGAACGGCTTTGATTCAGACGCCGTACTTTTCATGTGCCGATCCTAATTCATAAATTAGTAATGTATTTTGCCAGCAGTATACCTCAATTATTGGAACTGCATTAGGAACGGCCTCGGAACGGCCAAACAGTACGGCGTCTGAATCAAGAGGCGTACTTTTGTCAATTTGGGTCGGTCCAAATTCGAATTGAGTTCGGCTCATGAAAAGTACGGCGTCTGAACCGGGCCTTACACAGCAAACCGTCATGTCTCTTCTCGACTTATTATTACCCTGAAATCGCCATATCATCGCATTTAGCATTCCTCTCAGAAGCTATCAAATAATCCAGATACAATCGGCAAAACATAAGTCTTGATGTGGACCTACCCTAACTACAAACAATTGTATTGAATACAGTATAAATTAAGATATAAAAAATAAATGATGATGGTAAAATAACTTAAATATCAATATATGACAATGGGCAAGTAATAAAAAATATTTGAAATCCAGGATTTCATAGATATAGTGCAAGAACCTTTCACGTGACGTATTGATTTCAGAATGTTCTGATTAATTTGAGCTCACTCTTAGAAGAAGGAAAATTAGAGCAGATCATAATTTCTTCCGGGAGGAGGTTCAAGGAAAATGCAGATCTGTGTTAAAGGCAGATCTGTCAATTTCAGTTCTTGCAATTGATTTACGAACCTCTATATTTAAGTTGCCATGGCCCTCACTATTAAATCATTTAGGGTTCAATATTAGTGCCATAGAAAATATTCAGAACTAGAAGTCTCATTTTGTAAACTCAATGGGAAAATAGGATCCAATGTGTAGAGTTCATGGCTTCGTCGACATGGATGTCTTTAGCTAACCTACAAATCATTCTATACTAGGTTTTTAACAAATACATTCGAAATACTTCATCGAAACAGGAAAACAAGAACACCAAACTACAATATCATGCAAAACACGTGCACGTGGAATATTTTTTACAGCGTTGATCATCCATGGCCAATCAAAAGTGGTCATCTTTTTTACTTGATTAATGGCGTGATCAGTTCGCGCTGCCACGTTGTCACGCGCACGCAATTTTCCAGCGAATTTCCTTTCAGTTTGGAGCAGTTTCGCCGGTGGTGATCGATTTGTTAAATTTACAGAAGAAGCTAAAGTTCCGTCTGAAATTCAGGCAACATACAAAAAAAAATCGCTCGAGAATGCGGATATCTCATCTGTTTACCGCCTGCTTGTTGGTTGTCGTGTTTATTATTTTATGTTATTATCATGAGACCAAACAATATGCTTTGCAGATGAAACAGGGAGTACAAGTTGTGAAAGAAGAAAACCAAAACGACTTTTGGAGTCAATTTAGCGAACTAAACCTTACCGACGATTTGATCTCAAGGGCAATTCAGGCTGGTAATCCTACCTCGCTTGAAAAACGTTCTTAAGAAAGCTTTAACCGGTGAAGATATCAACCTATTGGTCATTGGAGGCTCTCAAAGTGCGGGAGGAAGATTGGGACTTAACGAAAACAGTTTGGACGGATTGTACTTCAAAGTGTTCGCGAAATGGTGGAATAACACCATTGGTAAAGAAGCAAACTCCTCCGTAAGAGAAATTCAACTAGCAATCGGGGACACTGGAAGTCCTTTCTTTGCATTTTGCTACAAAACGTTCATTGCAGAAGGCGAGAAAATCGATATTGTTTTGATAGAGATCTCTCAAAATGATAGAGCGTCGGAGACAGCTAGACCATTGGAGCAGTTAACTCGACAAGTCCTTATGTACCCTTCAGCACCAGCGGTTCTTTATATTAATATTGTCGGTGGTCTAGGCCCTAATCCGGCTACAAAAAGGCTTTGGAATCCATCATGTATAAATCTCGAGAATTATGGACAAACTGTAGTTGCACGCCATTATAATATTACATCGTTTAGTTTAAAGGAAATACTTTGTCGGAAGGAAAAAGGTCAGTGGAAAGTAAAGTTTACTAACATGACCGGCTCCGATGGTAACCATATTGGCCTCAAGGCGCACGCTCTGGTTTCTTCAATGATGATTAAGCATGTGAGAAGCGTTTTAAAAGAAGTAGTTAATGACTACATCAATGTTTCCAAAGATGCAGTCAATCAAATCACAAAAAACGAAAGCTCGAATTTGCCGAAGGTTTTGCTTATCAAGCACGAAACCGAAGCCTTGAAAGACCCACTGTGCTGGACTGGGAAAACGCCTAACGCTTGTAAAAACCTACACCGTCCAAATCTTCAACTTGAAGTTATAAAAAACAGTAGTTTTTCGCCGTGTTTTTTTGTGCGTGCTCAAGAAATGAACGTTAGAAGCATATCTAAAGAGCTTCGCACTGATACCCAAGGAGGGTGGTGTGCGTGGCAACGTTCAAGTATTCTTCAGCTGAGAATCTATGTACCTGTAAGTGCTGATGACAATTTTGCTCGTTCTCGGTCCGTAATAGTTTTGATCAGGCACGTGAAAGGCACGGCTGCAATATGGTTGGACAAGAAGCAAAACGAAACTATTAACACGGACCCTCCTAAATCAATCTGGTCAAATGATCGATTTCATACGATTGCAACAAGAGTGAACCCAGGCTACCACACGATCACGGTCAATACATCACGTGACGGAATGTTTATGCTCGCTGGAGTGTTTGTTGGAGCTCCTGACTTGCAGTCAATATAAAGTCGTGTCACGACTGACGGACAGTACAGTGGAACCCCGATATAACGATCCTCGATATAACGATATTCCCGATATAACGATGATTCGGCAGTTGTAAATGTTGGGCGGCCCCGATATACGATCTTCGATATAACGATATTCCCGATATAACGATAGAATTTAGCGGACCGAACGTAAAATCCTCCTGATATAACGATATTATCAGTACACCGTCACATTTAATTTGCAAAACATCGAATTTAATGCAATAATATTACAGTAATCGAGTCATCTCTAACTTTTCTAAAAACAGCTTTGTACGATGATATACGAAAATGATACTGTGTTCTAAGCCTTCTTATCAAAATTATTCTCTTTATCCTTTTGTGATATGCAGTAAAAAGTACTTGTTAGGTTTACCCCGATATAACGATATTTTCGGTTATTTAAGGGCCATATCGTTATATCGGGAGTTTCGATATAACGATTCTTCGATATAACGATATTATTTTACTGCTCCCTTGGCATATCGTTATATCGGGGTTCCACTGTATTGGGTTACAAACAAATCCCAGAAATGATACGTTCATGTTATGCTGTTTGTTTGTTACCGTCTTCTTCCGGCTTTTTTTTGCTCGAGGTAGAAATGGCCAGGGGCCCATGACCACGGGCTCTGGAGGCAACTCAATACTCAACATGATGCCCTGTATCCATAGCCATCTTACATGCAGTTTACAATACAATAGGGACCTTCAGATTTGAGTAGGAGTAGCACTTTTCAAACCTAGTGCTTATGCTTTCGATTATCACAATTCACACCAATCTCGTACCGATAGTTTTCCTGGCAACTGGCCAGCAACAGGTAGCAGTGAGGGCCCTGGAAACGTAAAGTAACTGGATTGAATTTCGAAAGTCGTACTCGTACTCTTGGAGAGCCTTTGTGGCACACACCTATCCTTAATTTACGAAACGAAAAAATAAAACACCAAGCAATGTTTATTTATGTTCTTAGTGACTTACTTTACATCAATTGATTACAACTTTCGTTTCCAAATCTCCATATACACTTTTACATTACTTTTGGAGTCCTGTGATCCTTACAAGCAAATTATATATGCGCCTGCTATTTAAAGTGCACCTGCTGACAAAAAAGCGCGACAAGCTATCAGATACCCTTCACAGCGGTCAATTGCAAACGCAAAAATTGACGTCACATCCGGTCTTCGCCGCCTCGAACTTTTGACTCGAAAATGGGCAAACTTTTGTAAGAAATTGTTAAAGAAATAGTACGGTGAAAGAACAGTTCAAGCTGGGACACTCAGTGAAGATGAATTATCAAATTTTCAATCCATAAGCGGCGTATAAACCTTAACTTTCCAGGGACGGCTTTAACTTTTGGCTTTAAAGCGAAAGGTTTCGAAAAATTTTTGACTTTGTATGGAGAATTTTGGCGGGAATTACACAGGAACTGCGCACGCGCGTTGCGTTTGACCGCTGTGTGCAGACACCCTAAACCCTCCATTCGTCCTTGATTGCTATATACCATGGCAGCAGCCTGATCGGTGAGGGGGATGTTCCTTTAAACGAAATACAAGGGGAGGTACAATTTTCGGGTTGGAGGTACACCTAATTGCAATACGTTGTCATGGAAAAGTAGATGGAATAATGCGTAGTTCACTGTGCATTGGGACCCGGAGCTTCTCCGCACTTTAGTCCACTTTTTTTCTATACAGATAAATTGATTTATTATATATTGAGGCTGTTTGTACAAATAATTTGATGCTGCGCCTAATTATTCCATTGACTTTTTACTTTTTACTTCTTCTATGACAACTTTATTGCAATTAGGTGTATATAAAAAGGCAGGGATTTGAAATATAGGAAAGGGTAGGGATAATGTCATTTAGGTATTCAAAAGGCCTTTTCAAAAAATCCTGAACAGACGCACCTATAGCTAACGGTTGCTTCATCTAAGTTTTTTACTATTGTAAAAAGTTTAGAAAAAAGGGATGCGGTATTTCTGCTATAGCCGTATGGGAAAGGGGTACCATTTTACATGGAAGGTATACAAAAGGGTTAGAGCAGTTTTCAATTGAGTGTCCTAAAACCAAACCCAAAGTAATTACTCTAACCAATTACAAAGGACACAGACAATCCAGTGAACCAATCAAAACTCGAAGCAAATACATGAAGCCGGCACGTAGCGCGGGAAAACGTGCGCGAGCGAGACACGATTGGTTCTAGTTTTAGTTCTGATTGGCTGAGAAAGTGGCGCGGGTTTTTTACAACAATCACTAAGCGTAGTAATGCAAAACCAAAGCAAACGCAAACTACTTTCGACACTCATGTGAAAACCGCCCTATCTTTCTTATCTACGGTTATGGTTTGAACTTCGGCGAGGAGCCTCCCCTCCCCCAACCCCGGGCAGCGTGTTCTACTTTACTATTAATGTGCGCATTTAGGTGTTAGAACGTTTACAGATACATATATGAGATCTACAAATACTCGATTAAACTACTCAATCTCTTGGTACAGTTTGTAAGCCAGCGTATAATCGTATACAGTAAAATGTTGATTATACGTCCCCAGACCCCGGGCTTATACAACTTTGTAAAGGGTTTTGGTTTGGCTTATTACTGTGGGAGATTATAGCCCTATAAGCGGTAATAAAAAGTTCCGTTTGGATATGAGCTGACAAAAAGCAGAGGGATATACTATGAGAAAGCCATTCAGACATATGAGCCTATAACCCGGGGGAAGGGAGGGGGAGTTGACTTATAACCAGCATTTTACGGTAGTATTAATTGTGTATTTTATACAAAACGACAGTTCATTGATTCACTTGTTGTCAATAGGGCTTTTTATACGAGAAAAAAAAGACGCGGCTTAAATAAACAGACGTGTGTCTTGCTTGTTTTGGGACCATTTATTTTTATAAGTCCAGTCTGCATCTTCGTCAAGACCCCCCTTTAAACGAGTTTTAAGTCTAAGCCGCGTCGTGTTTTAGACGCGCCCTGCTTCAGTCACGAGGCGAGATGTTATACCATTAATTTATACGCACATGTCGCGTCTTATTTCAGCCGTGTTATTTTTCTTGTATAAATTACCCTGATACATCACTTGTGTTTAAGTCCTTAGAAACATAGCACAGCGAGGCCGAAGGCAAGGACGAGGGCCGACTGGGGTTGGATGGAAAACCCTTCACCGATGGAAACTTTACTATCCGCTGGACAGACACCGCTTGCGCATTTTTTAACGGTTGTACACGGCACGTTTTCAAAGTTACCCCTGATTTGCACAAACCGGGGCAAGTAGCATACCCACTTGAAGCCAGTCGGAGCATCCTTATCCGCCTCGCTGGTATTGTTGGTGAACGAACAGAACGAGTAACTGGGCGGGACAACAAGATATTGTTTGGACTCGTATGTCACTTTTCTAACATCAGATCAGAAACCTCTTTTGATGACCCTCCTGACACCCCTGCAGAACCTTTCCCATCTCCTTTCTCAACTTCCACTCCAAGCTCGGCAGACACTTGTGTTATGGTTGTGACACGGCGTTCACCCTCGTATCCAGTCGTGACTTCATAAACACAGGATTCGGAGTTATTTCCGTCAGGGTCACCCGGACAAAACGTGATTACTTCGGCCACTGCGCAGTTGTCTCCGGCTTTTTTGGGACCCGCGAGGTTGCTGCATTTGTAGACTCTCCACTGAACTTCTCCAGTGCTCTGAAAATGCACGCGTAACTGATTGGCTTTTTGCCCCCATTTTACCTTTTCAAAATGCGGTCCGCAATTCCAAGCCGCTTCTGTCTGTAAACCCGGTAGCGTCACTCGAACATTTGTTGAATTCTTCTTGATGTCATAACCTTCGACTGAGATTGTGTTGTAGTTCCTGCATTGGTCAACGGTGGTTTCGATTAAAGAGAATTCGGTCGCGTGTACTGGGTCGAGGAAGTAGCCGACACAGAGAAAAACGAGTGACGTAATGCTAAGACTGTAAATTGCCATCGTACGTTTTCTTTCTGTAATTACAGTGAACAAAGGAAACAAGGAATTAAGGCAGATTAGGTTAAGCACGCTACCGTAATAAAAACCTGAAAAAAGGCATGAAAACCGAGGGGTCATTGGGGTTTGCGGTATTGCGTTATTGGTCAATTTTTCAAGCGGTATTTTAGTAATTTTAATCTTGAATTACGTTATTGACGTTATTGTGGTCTTTTCGTCGACGATAGTTGGTATAAAAACCTGTCCTTCATTTCTTTTGGGTCATTTTTAGCCATTTCTGGTCGTTTTGGAAGCAACCTGAAAGAGCCTTTTTGTCACACATTTTAATCTTCAATTCGACTGTTTTAAAACCAGTTTGAAGCCGAGTCATTGTTTCCAGGTTCCCGCGGCTCGTTTCTCTCGCGTTCTTTTGTGTTTTCGTGTCTATGAAGACTCTACCTCTCGCCGGTTCAAACATGAAATGTATCAAATGGTCTTTTTAAGCTTTTTTAGTCTGAAAATTTGTTTAAGCTTTTACGTGATTCGAATCAGAACCGTGACCTCCACCCCACCGGTGGGTTACACCGGTGGCTTTTTTAGTCTGAAAATTTGTTTAAGCTTTTACGTGATTCGAGTCAGAACCGTGACCTCCACCCCACCGGTGGGTTACTCCATAAACTAACCCATAAACTCTTGATAATTTTAAGGGATTCTAATATAAAGCCAAAGGGCGCCTTCACAGGAGTAGATGACGTAAGTAATGAAAGACATGAATTTAAAGCCCATTGAACTGATGGGTGAAACAAACTAAACGAAATGAACTTCGTAGTCAGTATAGCTCTCTGCATTAGGTTACGCAATTATTAACTGCCCGAGAGATCGTAATTATAATTAGGACAGCTTTTGAGATTCCATCTCTGCATTTTAAATATCTTTTTATATATATATATATATAAAACTGCATCTCGTGATCAAATTAGAGTCGGGGCCAATATAACCTTCTTTTGTGTTTTTCCAAGCTAAGGATGGTGAATTAAGAAATCCGCGTACATTTTGGCAGCTTTCTCCAAAAACACACACGCACACACACACAAACAAACAAAACCATCCGGCGTCATGGAATGCACGGCCTCGTGAAGTGTCAACAAACAAGTATTTACGTATTTCCTGTTCTAGTCACGGACCGAACCAACACGTTAGAGAACTGACATGTAAAGAAAAATACTGGGCTCTTAGGACTCGGGATTCTAGTTTTCGAGGTCACTGAAAGGAGCTACGTCATGGACAACGCATGTTTGAAAAAATTTGCAAGTTTTTTCAAGTTTGTTGTTCGCAATCCGTCTTAATCTTCTTGAGTTGAAACCATCCTTCGTTATTTTCGCTTTTTTATTCTTCCTTTGTTGTTTTTATCTGTTAGAAAACTATTATTTTGAGGTTTCCTTCAATTAAAATATCTGTTGCTCCTCTATGCTCGGAGTCTTAAGTTTACCCTGATCTTTAGCCCGGGGTCTTTACTTTTCGAGGACTTAGTTTCTGAGGTCCTTAGCCTGGGGTCCTAGTTTTTGAGGTCGTTAGCACGGGCTCTTTAGTTTTGGGTTTCCGAGACCCAGTCTGTTTCCTTGCCTCAATTGTTAAACGACAATCATGTTATACTGATCCACAAATGTTTGTACATGTCTGATTTAGGTTCGTTCCTACACGCTTGTAAACATCTTCGTCTTGATTATCTTATTGTTATGACCCGCTGTGAAAAATTCGACTTGAAATTTGAACACCTAATTATAACTTACTTCCAGAATCACTTCTTTTTACGCGTAAACAAAGCAGCTATATAACCTTCCCCGCCACCTAACTCACAAACTCAGTAAATCTCTCTCTAAATCTCGTCGCTAAATGCTGTCACGTAGTAGGTTTATTTTCTTTAGAGTCTTTAGTGATGATGAAACAAGAAACAAGGCCATTTTGAACATGTACCTTTCTACAGCCAATCATGCAAAGTTGTTTCAAACAGCACTGACATCTTCACTGTTGTACTACTATTCTTAGTAGAAAGGCGTAAGTTTAATTTGTTTATCGCTTACCTTATGCTTTTATCGATGCTCCGCTGCGAAGTAAACTTGGAACCCGCTACTTCAAATGATCAACATAGAGAAAGTGTGTGGCTTTTTTTAGAAAAGAACGACGATAGGACATGCTCCCGACCAATCAAATTTGATAAGAACGGAAAACTGGTTTACGAAGTGCGTGTAGTTTTCTAAGTAACCACGTACGCATTTCGTGACAAGAGCCCATCGAACCCGGCCCTGCGTAGGAGGCTACGATCATTGACAAAAGTCGTTGGCCCACCCACTCCCATCCCCCCATTTCAGTGTTGGATAGCGCAATCACAGGCAGACCACCCTATGTGTTCGTGGTTAATAATTGTTGACATTAGGTTACGTTGAAATCAATGGCGCATATAGAAGATATATAGAGAAACATTACGTCGGCTTCGATTTACTACAAAATATAAAATTTACTCTAAATGATTCAATAAAAGTTAAGATGAATTGCTGAATGTGTCTTGTGTCGTGTTTTTTTGCCGCCCCGAGCCCTTTAAGACGTTTATTTTGCGAGATCATTTGATCGCAACATTGCAACATTGAGGGGAGAGGGGAAATTACTTAACTTTTTCATGTTTGAAGTAAGAAAGCAGCAACTGCGCCAACGTTTTGTCAATGATTGAAGGCTACAGCGTTCATTCGATTTTATTTCCAACTGAACTGTCCTCGCTGTGTCCTCGTTTGAGTTAAACAACACAAATTGGTGACGTCAGTCACACTAATCATCGTAAAGGAACTACGTCACCAACACCGCATCTTTAACAAAATTGGCCAGCTTTTAAAGGGTTGTCGTTCATAATCCGTCTTAATCCTTCTCAGTCGTAATTATCCTTGATTATTTTCGGTTTATTGTTACCTATTTGTTTTTTTTCCTTAGAACAAATATTTTTTGAGGTTTCCTCCAATTTTTAAAATTACTGAGTTTGTACGTCAGAAAAATTTTGTTTAATGTCGTGCTTTAAAGAATAGCTCCTTTAACCCAGCCAGTTCCATGTGGCGTTCCAACACCGCCAAAACTGAAACTTTAATCCTTAAACAAACATTCAATTATTCTGTTAAAACATTCAAACGTTAAGTGACAAAATTCGTGTCAGGATTTCAAAATACACTTGCAACATTCAAACATACACTCTGAAATAGACTTGCTCCAAGTCGCTCGTTTCATTCGCAGGAGACCACTGGATACAGAAAACGGAGGGCGCGCGCGGGCATGGAAAAAAAATGGCGGAAGATCGTTCCGAGCCATTTCTCGACGCACGGACAAATAGGCCATTTCCGATATATTAAAATTCTAACTTGGCTCCGAGGCTTGGGGGAATAAAACAAAAGATATCACGTCGAGGTTTAGGAATGAATAAATCATTTCTTTTGTTTTATTCCCCCAAGCCTCGGAGCCAAGTTAGAATATTAATATATCGGAATTGGCCTATTAATTCCGCACGGTCACCCGCACGCGATTTCAAAGGGACACAAAACGAAACGAGCGACTTGGAGCAAGTCTAACTCTGAAACAATCAATCAAGCTAAACAATTAAGACAGGCATGCAAAATCCACTTGTTTCCAGGCGTTCGGTTACCTGGGAATCGAAGCAGCGCAAATAACGTGATTTGCACAACGAACGGTTAGTGGAAAAAATGGCTTCTCATTTTTTTGCTCGCCGTTTTTTGCGCTGCCCCCGGCCCACTAACACCCGTAACAGGCTTCTAGTAACCAGGCGATCAGTCTTATTTGGACAGCCTCTTTGACACTTCGTGTGTACCAGTGAGGGTCACTATTAATAAACTTAAGACACTTAATGGGTCTAAAGGACGTGATATCGTATCTTTTCCCTAACGATATGGAAGTTTACCATGCCTTTATCACACTGATGTTTAATATTATGTAAAAAAATATATCAGCAGTTCATTATTTTTCCCGTATAACCAAACAAGGCTACTTGCTAGTAGTCATTGTAATATGTCGTTAGCATTCTTATAAATGGTCAGTATTAATCCTCTACTTATTCCTGTATAATATCTTGTTCACATTCATGAACATTGCATTTACATTGTTTATTCACATAAAAGTTTCCATTTGAAATAAAACTACAAGGTGCACTGAACTGACGTTTTGTCACTTACTGGTTTAACAAAAGAAAAAATATACGCAACATTTATAAAGTAACTGAGAGAAAACATCGATTTTCAAATTTTATTCCACAAAAAAATATCATACAAAATGTTAGTACTTGGCTTCACGCAAGAGCTTGTAAGTATAGTCTAAGTGCACTTGGAACCTACTTTGAGTTTAAAGGGGTAAAACATCCTTACTTGAACTTTACTTTGTGACCATGGAAACTTTCGTAGTTCAAAGAAGCCGAAGTACGCCGCCAAGTATGGTCTACACCACACTTTAAAACGAACTTGACCAATAAGAAATGGAAGACAAATGAAAGCGGCGTGCAGCTTGATTGGCAGCTTGTACCTCAAGAAATATACTTTGTCATCAAGTGTGAAGCCAAGTTTTTTAAAGTGCGACTTGAGATTTTCAAGTCCACTTGAGTCTTGAGTCAAGTGCTTACTTGAAACTAACTTAGCTTCTAGTGTGAAGCCAGGTAGTATAACCCATCAGAAACAATCAACGCTTCATTTAACAGTAATACAAGATACTTCCTACTTGACTGAATTAATGAATCAAGGTCAACACTTAGCCCTTTCCAAGACTGTGCTAAGACAGTGGAAAGCAAAAGGAAGACGCAACACAAATTCGGGAAAATATACGATATTGCTCCCCTTTATCCCGCACTTTTCCCGTTTAATACTGTCTGTCCGTTGGCTTCTGTCTGTCTGTCTGTCTGTCTGTCTATCTGTCTGTCTGTCTGTCTGTTTTGTCTGTCTGTCTGTCTGTCTGACTGGCCAGTAGGGAGGCAAACTGTTTAGATTCTACTATTTGTACATATTTTTAGTGCACTTACTTCTGTTTCAATACGGCTTTCATGTAAAGAAGCTTTTAAACTTATGGAATTACCGTATTAAAATAAAAGTGAATCATTCAATCGGTCGGTCTGTCTGTCTGCTTCACTCCGCTGTCTGTGCCCGTCTACACGGGCATGTGCCTCTTTCTAGCTGCCTGATGTTTGTTTCCCACCCACCATAGTTTCTCACATTTTGTCCCGCTATATCAAGGCCTGGAACACGCATATGGTAGTGGTACTTCTATAGCGCATTTCCCGAAGCTCAATGCGCTTCACAATTAGAGTCTTGGGACGAGATCGGACATCGGCATATCATATCATATAAACAAAGATCAGGCTTATAAAGAGACCATTACCAAGGAGTTGACAACCGTTAGAACCCTTCTAAATATTTAAAAACTATTTTATATTATTTAATTTAAAAAAATAGGATTCGACGTGCATAAGAAACCTTGTTATCGGCGGTAATTTTCGTCATGAACGTCCATGTCAATAGAACATCACCACCCATTGGTTATTGTTTATCACCAATAGTTGCGCAAAAGAGATAAAACTTACTCGCACGCCATACATCAAGCTTTGCACACGGTCATTATTATAGTTTGTAAATTTTCTCGTTCTATTTCCTCATTAATGATAAATTACATCTGCACACTATCAAAGAAACTGAGGATCACCAGGCAGTTAAAAAAATTAGATTTTAAAAACACACAGGGATAATTATGTGGCATATAATATAAATAGCATGCTATGCACATTTTTTAGAGCCATTTATAAAATACACAATTAGGCTTGTTGGGCTGTCTTGCTTAAAATATATAAATGTCTTTCTTTAAATATAGAACAATCTTAATTAACTAGAGACGTCCCACTTTTATACAAAAAGCCAAATATATGTAGTTTAAAGTTGCTTAAAAAAACATACAACAGAAACCTCACAACACGTACCTTAACCCATAAATATAGTTTTATAAGCATAAAAAGCCGTAAGACCCTTATCTTTAATAAGCCTCACCCCCTCACCACCCTCCCCGCGCGGCCCACAAAAAAACATGACGTTTTTAGAATTTTGTATCGATTCAGACATAATAAAGCAGCTGATGCAAGGTCTGGGTCAAAGTTTATAACGAGGCTGCTTGTCTTAATTAATTATAAACCTCTCCAACAAATATGTCCACGCTACACGCTATAAGTACACGCTATAAAAGGGTGGGAGGGGGAGAAAAAAGTGATGTGGCAGACTAAACAGTCGTGTTTCTCTCTGCCTTCGATCTTCATTGTATTCGAACAACGTTTAGAAGCTCGGATAAAAACTTCTTTAGCTGCAGGCACCACAAACGTTATCCGAGTCACACAGACGTCTCTGACCGGACAAAATGGTGAAGAACATCGCAACATTTTGACGTTTTTACGTGGATTTCAAGACGCTTTACATGGCAGACCAGAGATTTTCTGAAAAATAAAAAGATAAAACGTTCAGAAGTTGACACACAGCTACTCTATTTAGCTCCTTCTCTGCTATGCCAAACCCAAGTTAGTCTCCTTCGCTGTCGCTGTTTGGGTTGTCACGCTAAGAAGCGTTGTGCGATGACCCCAGAAACAGCCGCGAAGGAAACGAACGCGAAGTAAAAATTATAATCACTTCATTGCATCGCTTTGTCTTTGGAAAGGAACATGACCTATATGAATTATTACTTTGAAACAAGCCTATGTCATCACGGGCCTTTGAAAAAAGAGAGAGTGTTTATTAAATAATTAAGTATTGTTAGTGGTATAAGTAGCTTGCACTGAAAGTAGTGTATCTAACTATGTGTTTTGCAAATAAAAATTAAAAAAAGGGACGGATTGGCTTGCAGTGTTACCAACTACTTCCCAAGCTTTTCAATTTCTCTACAGTGACAGTAGCAAAAGGTTCATTGACGTACCTTCCGTGGTTTTCCAATTGGATCGAAGCTAACATTTCCGTATATTAACAAAGCTAAGTCTTTGAAGTTCCTCTGCATGGCAATGGACAGGGCAGTGCTTCCCTCCTAATATAAAAGGAAAAAAAATCTTGATCTTATCGACAAATCGTTAATCCGTTGAGTAGGTGCAGGAAATGTACAATGCGCTGATGTCCCAGCTCTGAATGCGACCATGAAAGAAATCATGAAATGTGTTTATGAAAGTGGTGTTAATTTTTTAAGGTAACTACCTGCAATTTTCAAATACTTGAAACTATAACAGTTTACTGAGACTTCCATTACCCGATACCCTACTCTAAGTAAAGCTTTGCTCGAGATCCTTTCCTATTTCAGGCTACTTCATTAACAATTTCACAAATTTACTCGTTTGCAAGTATTATGCTAAAATCCAAAAAGAAAGTTACCAAGGGCCAGAAAATGGAAATAAAAAAAGTGTTGCCTCAAGTTTTCAGGTGATGTCACATGACACTGCAACTTTTCCTGACAGGGTCCCTTCGTTTGTCCCAGTCGCAAAGGCAATTTGGCATGGGTTAGTGAAGAAATTATTCAACATGACACGAGCGTGGGACAAAGAAAAAAAATCTAAATCCCCGACGGTAATCGAACCCATGGCCTCCCAGATACCGGTTGGGCGCTCTAACCAACTAAACTACGAGAGACTCGTTGTGAGCATGCCATTTACTAGGTTGATATATGACACGCGTCCTGCATACTGCTAGGATCAGCAATGTCGAAATCATCAAATGTGTAGTAAATAATTAAGATGGTAAATTTCAAGCTCGGTGATAAATAGTGAAGAAATTATTCAACATGACACGAGCGTGGGACAAAGAAAAAATCTAAGTCCCCGACGGGAATCGAACCCATGGCCTCCCAGATACCGGTTGGGCGCTCTAACCAACTGAGCTGGGTTGTTGCGCAACTTTTCTCTATCCACTTTAAATAAGACTACCTCTCCATCAGCAGCTTGCAATTGGATTTAAGTGTATACTCCTTTTTCGGCTTTTTCTTCCACCTCTCCCTTCCTTTCTCAGTCTTTTCCCCCCTCCACACATTCGTCCTCCCCAACACATCTCCCCCTCCTCTCTCGCCCCCTTCCTCCTCAAATTCCTCCTCACCTACTACCACCCTCACCCTTCTTTTCCAAAAATCTAAAGAACCTCTAAACCATTTCACATCACTCTACACAATCGAGAAATTCTTAAACTCCCTCTCTTTCACTTTACGTCACCTTCTTTCCACTTAACTCAACCTATCCGCTTTCTCTCCCTTCCCAAACAAAAAGAACAACGCTCAAACTCTACGAACACAAATCAAAAACCAGACATTCGTTTTTCCCGTCTCTCTCTCCCCCGCCCTTTCTCCTTGTCGACCTGGGGTTTTTTCTTCTCCTTCCTTCCCTTTTTCCTCTTCTCCTCTGTTCTCCTCCCACTTGTCCGTTTTACTCTTTTTCCCCCGTTCGCCTCCCTCTTTGCTTTTCCTTTTTTCTCCTCGTCTCGTCTTTTCCTCCCCTCTTTTTTTTTCTTCTTCGTGCGTCTTTCCCTTTCGGCCTTCTCTTCTCTCGCTTTTTTTTTTATCTTCTCTCTCTTCTTCTTTCCTTCTCTTCCTACCTGCTTTCTCTCTCGTTTGTCGGGTGCTCAGCCTGCCGTTTCCTCGCCCATCGCGCCGTTCGTGTTCCCTATTACCTTTTCGACTGTTTTCTTGATTGTCGCGCTGCTCTCTATCGTGTTTCCCTTACTCCCTCGCCGCCGTCCTCGGCCTTGACCGTCCTCTTTTTGCTCACTCGTTTTCCGCGTCGTGGTCTCGTCGCGCCGTGTACCGCCCTCGCGCGGCCGGTCCGGTCAGTGCTGTGGTCTGGGCGTGGCGCTCCGTTATTTTGCGTGTTGGTTCAGGCGAGGCTGCGGTTGATGGGTCGGTTCTCTACTGGGAGTTTGGCGTGTTTTTTGGTGTTGTTTTTTTTTGAGGGGGCTGGGGGGGGGGGGGATGGAAGTGGTGCCTCCTCCTCTTTGTTCTTTTCCGTCCTGTTCCTCATCTGTGCGTGTGCTTACGTTTGTGTCGCGTTCGGGCGTGGCTGGTCGCGGCAGCGCAACTTCTCTTGTGTGTGTCGTAGGGCAGGTGGTCCGTCGCCTCTCCTCTCCCCCTCGCCCGATTCTCCCTCCCTTGGTTGGCTTTTGCTCGCGCTTTTCTCCCGGTTTTTGTTTCCTGCCCCTTCTTCTCGTCTATGTCTCTCTCTCTCTCCCGGTTCCTCTTCTCTCTCTAGGGTCTCGTCCGTTTGCTCCCCCTTCGGGGGGGTTCTCCTCCACCCTGGGGCGCCCCGCCTCTCCCCTTTCCGCCCGGTCCTTTTGTAGTCTCCCGTCTCTCGCAGGTCCCGGCCCTCGCCGGAGCCCCGCGGGCGACTCGATTTTACTCCACCCGGATGGGATGCTTCCTCGCAGGGTACCTCCTCGGGCTGATTGACTGGTATCATTTTTACCCGGGGGGCTCTGGGGTCGGGGCTTTCCAAAGAACTTACGCATTGTCCCGCTTTATCCAGACTGTTTGTTCGTCCCGAGTGCTATGCCATCCGCTTCCCAACCGTGTAGGTGCAAAATCTGTTTGTATAGCCCTGGGGTTGTGCAGTTTGGTACGATGTGGGCTTTAATGTGGTAGGTCTTATTCCGTGGGTGGGCTGCGGGGAGTGCGGTGGCTTGCGAAATTAACTTCTTGTTTTCTGATACGTTTTTATAAACTGATTTGAATTACATTATGAATTAAGGGGCAGTGTCACCGATTTATATTTAAACTCTCAGACGGTGTTGGTATGTTGCAGTAATCTACTCTGGGTATGGATTTATACGTACTTTAAAAGCCTGATTTTTTTAAAACGTGGTTTGGGTGCAACCTGGTAGGAAAAGTGGCCTTAAACTTTGACAGTCGACTTAGAAGAAATATATGGGCCTTGATTGGGGGGCTTATGAGAGAAAAGGATTATAAGGGGAATTTTACAGAATCTGCTCAACAGCGTAATCTCGAGCAGCTTTCTTTTTCTGGCCACTGTCTTTTTCTCTCTCCAGGTTTTAGTGGCCAGACCGCTATGAGTGGATTTACAATTCATATTAACACCTTTTTGAGATTTTTAATCCCGTTCGAGCTTTGGGGGGATATTGCGTTGAGTTCTTCGGGCCTCTGTTCTCTCTGTCACTTTCTTCATCTAGGTCGGGGATAGGACATACGTGATGGTCATGACGCATCACGAGGATGTCCTTATGGAGAGGTTCGACTTTAATAAAAAAAGTCCGAGTACAAGCATTCTCCCTCTCTCTTTTTGTAAATCTGGACGAAAACGTTGTTGTCCTGTTCGATCATTTCTTCTTGTGTTACTTCACTTCGTTTCCCGCGGTGCGCCCGTTGACAGTCTCCTCGCTCTTGTGCTCTTTTTCTTCACTTTCATCTATACAGGCACCACTTCCATCCCCCCCTTCCCCCCTTCCTACAAAACACAAAACACCCCAAACTCCCAGCTATTTTCAGATTCGCTGGCCGAGTTTTTTTAACCGCGTCAGTCGGTTTCTTCTTTCTTCTCTCGGCTTATATTTTTCTCTTTTTTTATCTCTTCGGCGAATCTTTCTACTCCAGTTATCGCTTCTTTCTCTTCGACTTTCTTCTGATGCGCATTCTCTCTGGAGATGGCCGTGCGAGATTTAGAGGAATCTTGCGTGAATAGTTAGATAGGCACTTTAAGATTCCTTAATTTGCATATTTGTGAAAAAAGCAATAACACGAAAGTTGAAGTTATGTCTGACAGGTATTTTCACTAGTAAAAACCGTTCCATGACATTCTTGCTTTCCTAGTATTTTTTAAGAAATTAAGAAGACTCTGTACGGAATGGGCAATTTCTTAAAAGTGATTTGGAAAATGCGAGAAAACTGTGAAACGAATATTGAAAAAACAGCGTATATCTCGACAAAAATTGCCGATATAAAATTTGGAAAAAATCGTACGCTCATCGCCTGGCAATCTTATTTGTGTAAAATGAGAAAAAATAAATTTTAACATTCTTTTCCCATTTTTGCTGTTAATAAGCTGATCCGCTGATGGCCAATTACTAGAGGTTCCATAATTTTTTATTCTACCGTTACATTTCCCCAATTTTCTTATTAATGGTATCTTCCCATAACAAGCTTTGTTCATGGTATGGCTAGTTCTATTGAGATAACAGTGGAGTTATAAGCCTTTCTTAGTAATTTGAGGCTGTTCAAAAATCGTTTACATACTTCTCTTGGCCGTTGATCATTCAAACTCAAATTTGCCGATGTATTTTGATAATGAAGAAGATAGTTCTTTATAACTGTACCAGTATGATCGAGAATGTGACGGCAGGTTCAGTGTCGAAGTAAAACTTCGTCGCTGTTGGCGCGTCCGGACGCTTCAAATCGGCCTTCTCGATATTTTCCAAAATAAAAAGAATTGAAACTTTTTAATATCCATTTGGTAGTTAGGACCCTAAAACAAGACTGCATGCCAAATTTCCGAAATCGGTGAGGTACGGTGTCCGGCCAAACTCGATTCTTACAGACTATGACAATTAAAAATCAGTGTTATAAGTCATATGACTAATTGAAAATGTAGCTTACATTGTCCTCTATGGATGCATCGCAGTGAGGCTCCAGGAGCAGCCGCTTGGCGATGTTAAGATGACCGTGCTCGCATGCGCACATCAGTGCTGTTGAGCCATCCTGGAAGTAGGAAAGAGCAAAATAAAGTAAGTGACAAAAGAAAACAAAAATGTGGTTTAAGAGGGGGGGGACTAAAAAGGTTCTTGGATTGGCGGATTTGGCCTTTTATAGAAAGCGCACGAATTGCAGTCTTTTGCGATAAACCAACATACAAAGTGTTTTTGTTGTTGTCACCATCAAAATTAAACTGCGTCAAGAGTTGATAATAAATGGTTACATGTAAAAACGCAAAACGATAACAAGTAAATCACTTACTGTAAACCGTATGACAGAAGTTCTAAACTCTGCAGTCAAATGAAAACTATCAATATACAAAATTTACTTCAATTGCGAACTGAGTAGTGCCGTTTTAAAATGTCCAAAAACTCTTTTCATTTCTTACCTCATCTGTTGCATTGATATCAGCCCCAGCCTCCAAAGTGAGCTCCACCATCTCCATTCTTCCTCGACTGACAGCCAACATGAGTGGACTCTGCCCTGTCTGATAATTTTAAAGGGAAAGAGGAATCAGTCAACGCTCTAGGCTCGAGGAGGAGCGTGGGCTCATTTCCCGAACAGCGGCTGGTAATCTCATAGCCAGATCTTCTCAAGCCTCGGAGTGAGTGAACATCTGGGTACGAGATTACCTGTCAACGCTCATGAGCATTTATGATAATGGGGCAAAATTAAAAACGACCAAAAGATCTCCTTATTACTGCCAATTTTTGTTTGTTTACCTCTTCAACTTGTTTGTTGATGTCTCCGGCTCTAAACATTTTCCTGGCAATGACTTTATCATCTTCTTTAACGACTCCAGCTAACGCTGCCATCATTATCGGAGAATACCCAGCCTGTTAAGTATTCAACGTGTTAAATATTTAGCCTGAAAAGTAATTATTATTAGATATCACGCAACAACAGAGCGCATTCATTAGGGGCCTTCATCAAAAACCAGAAAAACTTTTCTTTAAACCAATTGCGTTTTCAGAGCCCTCGCGCTTTTCCGTTGTGGACGAGTAGAAACAAAAATCCTGTGTACAAGAGGGGCATGGCACGTAGCGACCTTGAGCACGCGCAATGAGTTTGAAAAGTCGCCCTCGTACTCGTCCTAGTACTTCAATGCAGGAACGTCCATATTAAAAAATAATATAGCACAAAAAAATGGGACGACGAGAAAAGTAAATTGCACTTGTTTTAATTCTGAACCGTTGACCCCCCGCCATCCACCTTTGCTTTACCCGTCATCCATTATAAGACCCAAACTTTTCGTGCATACTGTGAATATTCCAGCAATCAACTTACAGTTGGACCTCGCTAATTGCCCTCTATGGCGCGCGCCTGCAGGGAAACATGGTAGTACCTGTATTCGCATCAAACCATGCGCGAGGTCGCGTGTGGTTCGAAATAACGAGGTTCGACTGTATTTGAATTCTTTCCCCTTCTTACATGGACTTCTTATAAAAACACTGTACTATTTCGTGCCGTGTATGTGCGCAGTTTAAAATGGCGGGAAAAAACAGAAGTTGGTATGTGCATAGTACCTTGTTTGGCAAGTTGAAGTTCATTAATCCTGTGTCCAGCAACACATCTACCATTTTCCAGTTTCTAAATGACACTGCATAATGCAGTGCATTGTTGCCCTGCAAGACAAGAAAATGATATATCTTATGATAAGAAAACTACAGGTATTCTTAACCCTGATAATAATTATAAACATACTAATTAAACATAAAACGTGAAAATATGAGAGGAAGTAGAAAAAAGTCAAACTAGAAAAAAACGAACATTAAAAAAAGGACACGGCTGGGACAATGTAGCAAAATTGTTGGTTGAACCGATAAGTTAATATCTTGCGTAGACAGGCCTCGCGCGCACCCTTAGCAACTTACGCCCCATAATTTAATACCTTTTGAAATATCAAACAACGATCCAACAGTAGCCTGCCTTTCAACGCAGGCTCTCCAACAGACGCACGGTTTAATTTAGAGAATAGTTAACCAATACCTGTAAAAAGTCAAATAAATATAAAAAAAAAAAAAAAACACACGGCTGACTGACCGACCGACCGACCGACCGACCGACTGAAACAGAAAGTGGACTAATGAACGAGCGAGCGAACGAACAAACGAACGAACGAACGAACGAACGAAACGACCGAACGAACGAACGAACGAACTACTAACTGACTGAATGAGTTTATTATAGGACTTTTCCAAAAAATTGGAGTGTCACGTCACGTCACGTCACGTCACGTCACGTAACACTTCCATAGAGTTGCTATGTGACAGCCCAAATCTTGCCTCAACTTACATTGCTGTCCACTAGGTTGATGATAGTCTCCAACAGCATGTGAATTTGGTTCTTGAATATTTTCAGGAGGCCTTTGATTATCTCCGGGTCACAGTCTCTTGAGCTTACGCAGCGAAACCAGTTGTTTTCCACGGTACTCATGCACGAAATCTAAAAGAAAACAAAAACCACATCAGTTCTTTATCGAAAAGGCTACATGAAATGAACATCCAAGGAATATAACACGGCAACCTTTTCTTATTTTTCCCAAAATAATCTAAATTGAATCTGCTTTCCCTCTCCACTGCTCGTAATCATTTCCAAGAAAAAAAAATAAATGGAAGTAGGGAAATCAACAGCAAAAGACAATGCCGTTGCATTTCTATCTTTGTGATTGACAGGAATTAGTCTGCTCAATAAAAGCACAAGGTTTGATATGAAACATTGCAAGTAACGGTATTAAAATGTCCGAACATTCTATGACAGCATTGAAGAGTGACTGAGTGAAAAATCAATAAACCATCCATTACAGTTAACATGAGAAATTGAATTATTATTCAATCGACCCCAATCACTCGACCTGTTTTTCTTTTCCTTTCAGAGTTCGAGTTACCGGGGTTCTACTGTATTTCAAGGCAGCAAACATGACTCACAAGAAAATTGTGTCAATAAGTTGAAGTTGAATATTCGTTCAGAAAGTGAAAACTGTCATGACATGTTGCTTTCATTTAGTCTTAGCCTATTTAGCTCTAGCTTTTTACCTTATAATTCGATTATAATTATTTTGATGAGGTTTGTCAATTCAACTGAGCAGGGCCGAGCCTTTCAAAAACCAACACAATAGATTTATCATCGAAGAGAAAGTCGAAACTAAAACCTGCAAGCCCGGGCGGTAAACTTTCGCAATTCAGTATATAAACAAAACAACAGCTCACTATGTAATTCCCATCCTATTCCCTTTAATTTCTCTCCATCCGTGAAGCTATTGACAGTTTCTTTTGTCCTTTACCCTCAGTGAACGTTGCCAGTTGCTGAGCATAATTTCGTTTCGACATAAGGCCATCCCCCTTTTTTTTTTCGTTTATCGTCGTATGTGTTTTCTGATTTTGGGTCGGTCGGTCGAAATTAAAAAAAAAAATTCAAAAAAAAAAGTGGATAAGGAGTCTGGAACTAGGAGGCCCGGTACCTCAGCATAATGTCCGTGGAGCCTGGAAACAAGAAGACATGGTTACAAAGTCAACATGGCGGCAATGGAGGAAGGAAAAATCGACGTCGTGGTTAAACTCAAACAAGAACAGCGTAAAAAGGATGAAACATTATTTAAAATAATGTGTCATTGCCTTCTATACCTTCTGTATAAATTTTTTTTTTTTTTGAAAACGCGAAAATCTGGGTCGGTCGGACGACGCTAAACAGAGAAAAAAAAGGGGATGGCCTAATGAATTTTCTTGTCAGTTTGAGGAAAACCCATGCCGTACGTAAACCAAACCAACGATTCGATAGAAACCTCGCTTCTTTTGGCTTGTAGGCCTTGTGCAAAGGATTTAACGTTCAGCTCCACCACTTTTCGGATATTAACGTTAGTTCGGTTAGCCTAAATCGTTTGGCATCACAATTCCAGAATAAACGCGTCCGAACGACAGATTGTTGTGCGAAATTATCTCCGAAGAACATGAAAATGCCAAGCTGTCTCTGTCACTTTTCTACACATGTACACCGCACCACTAAGTTTTCCCGCCTTTTTCTTGCTCCAGACGCGGCTACCAAGCATGCGCACTTGCACGCCTATAAAAGCACTCTGCTCGGTTTGCGAAAAAGGGCGAAGAGGAGTCGATAGGGGATTTATAATTCAAGATTTTTTATGGGTAAAGCAATTTATTGTGTTTTGAATAATGCTGCTTTATTTGCTACACAGACTGGCGCTGCGCTATCCCACGAAGAAAACCAAGAATGAAGGAACAGAAGGAATGATCGAGAACTCGCAAGAAGTCATCACTGACTGCTTCCACTGACATTCTCGTCCGCAAGAAAGAGCGCGATCTTTGCATGCCTGATGGGTGCGAATTTTGACCAAATGGTAAGCTTCTCCGAGCTCTGAATTATAAGTTTCAAATTACTTGACCCTTGCCCCAAACACAACATTTGTTGATATCACAACAAAAATTAATGTCATCGATCCATTCTTGTACGACTACTTAAGACGGGAGAGCCATAAATTTCAACCGCGGGCCCACATTAGCATAAATTCGAAAAATTTGAAAAAAATTCACAGCATAGCCCTAGGTAAACTATAACTATAAATATATATTTTACTTCGATTCGATGAATATTTTAGGCGTACGGAAGTGATCTTGATTTTGCATCTCTCGGAAGCGGTTTCAGGGGTCTGATACCGCACACTTCAAACACCTCAATTTCAAAATTAAAACGATCTCTTTCGAAACAACAAATACATCATCTAATAGAATAGATAATTATACACATTTTGAATGGTTATTTTCTAAGTTTGAATCAATATTAAATATTTGGGAGATTTTTAATTCTTTACATCATTTTGAGACATTTCACGCAAGGCAAAATTGACAAAATTCAGCGCCTAAAATCATTGCCTGGTACATAAGCTAAGGTATAAAAACGTATACCACGTGAAAGAGCATTGTTTCTTCTTTGAAAATCCGTTTTCAAAACCACGGGCTACTAAAAAGACGATTTTTAACGGCCCGAAATGCAAGTAGTACTTTCGTGAAATTTGAGCTTCGCCGTAACGGCTTCGCGATGCTTGAAACTCACAAAGAATAACAAATAAACATATTTAAACAATACAGTTTTAATAATACTTGTCAACAGGTACCAGAACATACTCGCAAGACTATTTGGCGTGGTGTTGTATCATTTCTAGGAAATAAGAAACCATTTTAGCCGTTTTATTTGACCTCGAGTTCCAAAGTAACAGAAAGCAAACACAGGTCACGTAGCGTTTGTTAAGGTCAAAGCACCCTTTATCAGATCAAATTGTAATCAATGAATTTCATTTGTAACACAGATAACAAGAGCTACAATCAAATAATGTTCATACCTTATAATAAGTAGTCAAAGCACCCTGGAAACTTTAAAAAATCCAATCGAAGCCCATCGAAAACAACATCTATTCTTCGCTGGTTTGATTCAACTGTGCTTATCGTTAGCTTGCGTTACATAATGGATAGACCGCTGACAAGCTGTTATATTTTGCGGGCTTGATTCTACAGAAGGACGTTTATCCGTCCTTTACAGTCTATTAAATATTTTATTATTGTTGTTAGTGACCCCTTTTACCCTAAATGTTTGTTAAGTAAACTAAAGCGTGACCTTAACTCGGGTGACTTTCAACAGATGCCACTTAGGAACGAACCTTTATTTTCTTAGGGGGGAGGGGTGGGCATTAGCCAAATAAATTACTGCAGAGTAAAACCGGCTGAAATAATCGTGCAAGAAAGCCAAAAAATTAATTTCGTTAAATGAAAATGAAACATGTGAAAAATAAACATCTAGCTCAGCAAAAATTACCCCTCCCGTCTCCCATCTTCTCAAAAAATAATGGTTTTTAGCTCACTTATCTAAATACATCTCCTGTTGTGTCATTTGGTTTTACTATCTTTCTGTAATATTCATTGTTATTGGCTATTCCTTTATTTGAAAATATATCCTTTACTCTACAACTTCAAGATGAACTAAATGGGTCAAGTTATTATTAAGCAATTTATCAATTAGTTTTTGCTATATTTATAGTAAATATTGAGTTAAGTATGAAAAACGTTTTTTTCGACAAAAGTAGCCCTCTGCAGGTATTGTGTAACCTTAAAGCAGCTCTCCAATCAGTTGCAATAGTCAACATTTAAATCTTAAACCCTCGTGCAAGAACACGACCCAACAATATCTGAAATGAAACTAATGTAAGGCGCTTTTCGCTTTGATGATTGGGCCTCGATGTCCATGTTGTAGAAATCGCAGATTGACCGCAGTTGTGCAACACTGAGTTTAATTTGGTCAGCTTGTTACTAGTATACAAGGAACATATCATATTAAGTGTGTCATACACGATGGGATGAACCAGTTGGCACTGGTCTAGGATGGATGCACGAGCAGAGGTAAAGGCTTCTTCCTCTTGGGCCGCCAGAAGGTCGTTATCATCGGTTACATGAGCTGACTGAGATGTCGCGTGTTTC
Organism: Oculina patagonica; assembly: GCF_052425735.1. Taxonomy (NCBI): domain Eukaryota; kingdom Metazoa; phylum Cnidaria; class Anthozoa; order Scleractinia; family Oculinidae; genus Oculina; species Oculina patagonica. The sequence goes on along the minus strand of NC_135771.1, from coordinate 9,161,232 downwards.
AATTTTGCAGCGGTACGCGAGAAGTATCCCTGAATCTGCTGCGCAGTTAGGAACTCGTCAACCTGAAAGAGCCGCTGACCATTTTCCTTCCTTGCGTATCGCATGTCCCGAGATACTTTTTCAGGGTCGGATTTGTGGCCAGTCTCCTACCCGATCTGGAACTTAGCATCCAGGTACTGGCGCTGACTGTCGTTAAAACGGCTGGCCTTTTTTGAAACTTTTAGAGCCCAGCCTTGCTCTAGGGGGGCCTCTGGGCACTCTTCATGATCAGTTGTCGTCGGGACAGCTAGTGTTGGCTGAAGGGAACAACCCTCTTAAATCTTTTTAGCGTACGCCAATACTGCCTGGTCAAAAAGGGTGTGCTTCTCAGAAACGAGTTTGCACTTTCCGAACAGCAAATGGCGCTCAAGGTTGTAGTACTTTTGATAGGTGCAGATGCACCCATCCACAGGACACGACAACAGCCCACTGCTTGCACCTTCCTCTTCTTCATCTCCGTCCTCGTCTTCTTCTTCATCCAAGTGTTCGATCATGGCTCGTTCGGCAGGTACGCGCCTTTCTTTAGAGCATGCCACAAAGTCTCCTTTAGACACCTCAGCCTTACACACATCTGGTAACCTTACAGGAACTGAATAATGGACCAGAAAAAAATATTAGAAAAAAAGTAAAAGAATAACATAGTAATGTACAAATGAAACAAAATAGTAGGGAAGACTCTTCAAATTATTTGTTTATATATTTTATCTTATCTTATTTATTTTTTTATTTAATATTTTACTGGTAAGATGGGAGTTTCATCCAAATAAGAATAAGATGTTGAAAATAAAAAAAAAGACAAGAAATCGGATTGCCCATCATTAAATAGTTTTTTCCGATTTACTTTTTCCCTTGACTTTTTCTTAACACAGTAGTGAAAATATCAGAATAGAGGTATATAACTAATATAAGATATGCATGTATGTTGTTGTTGTAACTATAACCTTGTAATTGAGACCATGGTATATTCTTTCCCTCTCCAATGTTGCATGCCTTCCATACTGTGACACAGTCCTCTTGGTAGAGGAAATTGTTTAAGCTGCTGATACCCTCCCAGCGGCCTGGAACCTCTTGCTGTGGCTTGTTGGTAGCATCGGTAACTAGGACGACCCGTACAGCACTCATGCCCCCGTGAGACAACATGGCTTCTTTGAAGTCGCGCGCCGTTACCACGTCGTGGCCCTGGTTGATGTATCATCGCACATAAGCCTTGATGGAAGCGGCTTTCCTGTCACAAGGCCCTTTACCTCCCTGAGGGTCACTGAAGTCGACTCTTTTTACATCAATCCCCGTCGCCTCTCCCATCAGACGGCATGCTGACAGCATGGCTGCACTGTGATAGCACCCAGCGTTATCTTGCCTTAGTGCTGCACTTGTAATTTCAGGATGCTTGAGCCATGACCGAACACTTGGATGAAGAAGAAGACGAGGACGGAGATGAAGAAGAGGAAGGTGCAAGCAGTGGGCTGTTGTCGTGTCCTGTGGATGGGTGCATCTGCACCTATCAAAAGTACTACAACCTTGAGCGCCATTTGCTGTTCGGAAAGTGCAAACTCGTTTCTGAGAAGCACACCCTTTTTGACCAGGCAGTATTGGCGTACGCTAAAAAGATTTAAGAGGGTTGTTCCCTTCAGCCAACACTAGCTGTCCCGACGACAACTGATCATGAAAAGTGCCCAGAGGCCCCCCTAGAGCAAGGCTGGGCTCTAAAAGTTTCAAAAAAGGCCAGCCGTTTTAACGACAGTCAGCGCCAGTACCTGGATGCTAAGTTCCAGATCGGGTAGGAGACTGGCCACAAATCCGACCCTGAAAAAGTATCTCGGGACATGCGATACGCAAGGAAGGAAAATGGTCAGCGGCTCTTTCAGGTTGACGAGTTCCTAACTGCGCAGCAGATTCAGGGATACTTCTCGCGTACCGCTGCAAAATTGAAACACGCGACATCTCAGTCAGCTCATGTAACCGATGATAACGACCTTCTGGCGGCCCAAGAGGAAGAAGCCTTTACCTCTGCTCGTGCATCCATCCTAGACCAGTGCCAACTGGTTCATCCCATCGTGTATGACACACTTAATATGATATGTTCCTTGTATACTAGTAACAAGCTGACCAAATTAAACTCAGTGTTGCACAACTGCGGTCAATCTGCGATTTCTACAACATGGACATCGAGGCCCAATCATCAAAGCGAAAAGCGCCTTACATTAGTTTCATTTCAGATATTGTTGGGTCGTGTTCTTGCACGAGGGTTTAAGATTTAAATGTTGACTATTGCAACTGATTGGAGAGCTGCTTTAAGGTTACACAATACCTGCAGAGGGCTACTTTTGTCGAAAAAACGTTTTTCATACTTAACTCAATATTTACTATAAATATAGCAAAAACTAATTGATAAATTGCTTAATAATAACTTGACCCATTTAGTTCATCTTGAAGTTGTAGAGTAAAGGATATATTTTCAAATAAAGGAATAGCCAATAACAATGAATATTACAGAAAGATAGTAAAACCAAATGACACAACAGGAGATGTATTTAGATAAGTGAGCTAAAAACCATTATTTTTTGAGAAGATGGGAGACGGGAGGGGTAATTTTTGCTGAGCTAGATGTTTATTTTTCACATGTTTCATTTTCATTTAACGAAATTAATTTTTTGGCTTTCTTGCACGATTATTTCAGCCGGTTTTACTCTGCAGTAATTTATTTGGCTAATGCCCACCCCTCCCCCCTAAGAAAATAAAGGTTCGTTCCTAAGTGGCATCTGTTGAAAGTCACCCGAGTTAAGGTCACGCTTTAGTTTACTTAACAAACATTTAGGGTAAAAGGGGTCACTAACAACAATAATAAAATATTTAATAGACTGTAAAGGACGGATAAACGTCCTTCTGTAGAATCAAGCCCGCAAAATATAACAGCTTGTCAGCGGTCTATCCATTATGTAACGCAAGCTAACGATAAGCACAGTTGAATCAAACCAGCGAAGAATAGATGTTGTTTTCGATGGGCTTCGATTGGATTTTTTAAAGTTTCCAGGGTGCTTTGACTACTTATTATAAGGTATGAACATTATTTGATTGTAGCTCTTGTTATCTGTGTTACAAATGAAATTCATTGATTACAATTTGATCTGATAAAGGGTGCTTTGACCTTAACAAACGCTACGTGACCTGTGTTTGCTTTCTGTTACTTTGGAACTCGAGGTCAAATAAAACGGCTAAAATGGTTTCTTATTTCTTAGAAATGATACAACACCACGCCAAATAGTCTCGCGAGTATGTTCTGGTACCTGTTGACAAGTATTATTAAAACTGTATTGTTTAAATATGTTTATTTGTTATTCTTTGTGAGTTTCAAGCATCGCGAAGCCGTTACGGCGAAGCTCAAATTTCACGAAAGTACTACTTGCATTTCGGGCCGTTAAAAATCGTCTTTTTAGTAGCCCGTGGTTTTGAAAACGGATTTTCAAAGAAGAAACAATGCTCTTTCACGTGGTATACGTTTTTATACCTTAGCTTATGTACCAGGCAATGATTTTAGGCGCTGAATTTTGTCAATTTTGCCTTGCGTGAAATGTCTCAAAATGATGTAAAGAATTAAAAATCTCCCAAATATTTAATATTGATTCAAACTTAGAAAATAACCATTCAAAATGTGTATAATTATCTATTCTTTTAGATGATGTATTTGTTGTTTCGAAAGAGATCGTTTTAATTTTGAAATTGAGGTGTTTGAAGTGTGGGGTATCAGACCCCTGAAACCGCTTCCGAGAGATGCAAAATCAAGATCACTTCCGTACGCCTAAAATATTCATCGAATCGAAGTAAAATATATATTTATAGTTATAGTTTACCTAGGGCTATGCTGTGAATTTTTTTCAAATTTTTCGAATTTATGCTAATGTGGGCCCGCGGTTGAAATTTATGGCTCTCCCGTCTTAAGAGCATTTAAGGTGTATTTTAGTTATGCTAGCCTCCAAGTGCGGGATTGCAGATTCACCAACGCTTTTATAAGCTTACTTAATATTTGACTAAGATTTTTTGCATTTCGTAGAATATAACTTTGGTGCTTTTGTCTCATGCCTCGTTCTTCAAAGCAACATAATTCAGAAAGGAATGTTCCTGAGAGTATGAAAACCATCTTTGTTTTCACTAAAAGTAAATAAAGAGGTTCTTATTTAATAGTGAGTATTTAACATTATTAGATATACATGTAAACAAAAGCACACACAATACCATTTGTTCTCTTCCAATCTCCTTTCCTTTGTAAAGATGTCCATTCAAGAGCTTGCATGCCACAACAACTTCATCTGTAATTCTGTAAAAAGTTAGAATCAACACATTAGTCTCAATGCATATTCATCAAAATGGTTAATGTAAAAGTCAAATTTGCGAGGGAGGGGAGGGTAGGGAGCAGGTGGCTGAAGGGAGGGGTTTTATTGGAAATGGCAGATGAAAGGAATTATCGGAAACAGTATTGGACTTAGAAATTGATGGTGGGAGGGAATAACAAATGACACACCCCTTTTAATGTGTCAGTAAGTAGAAAACTTTAATAAAGTAAGTGCCGCTATCGTTAAACATTAGCAACTTTATTGAATATCAATTGACGGGTAGTTAGAAATAAAAGTGTGGGTGGAGCTCAATACATTGTAAATACAGTGTCACTATGCATGATATAAATCTGCTTGATCAATCTATAAATGATATTGTGCTTTTAATCTCTAAATTCAGAAGAGATGTGCAATATTTTGACTATAATGAGGCTATGAATATTACTCTTTAAGTGGATTAGTATTAGGAACTAAGTGTTAATTAACTTAAGACGAATATAAAAGAAGATAACACAAATGAAATCAAATATGCAGGCATTGTCTTAAGTTAGTTTTAAAAGTGCTAAATTGATAGAAGGATGTGCTTCTTCATTGTCAACAACAATGCAATCACAGTAATTTATAAATGTAAACACATTTTTATTTTCTATCCAGCTAGAACTAAACTGTTACAAAACAGTCACCTCTGAAAAAGAGTAAGCCTACAGAACTTACTCACAAAATAATAGCCAATCTCTAATGCCCTTATAAAAAATATTCTTGTAAAAATTAAATTACCAAGCACTGGTAGAACATGACTAAGTTTTCCTGAAGTAGTCAACATTCCATTTATGTTGTTACTAAAAGATTATAACATTAGGACAATAATGTTCTAGCAATATTACATGTAGATATCATGATTAAAAAATCTCAGAACTAGACTACAAGACTGGGCTTCCTATGAGTAAATATTTAATGAGATACACTGTGTAGTCAACTTGACCATTGCTGATGCAAAACAATGGTGAATATAGATTTTAAATTAGTAGGAATTTGCTGTGGTCTCAATTTAACACTCCTACACACCTCACCAACTATCAGCCAATAGCTAAAGTTCACAGTCCTATTGTTAAAAAGAAACCACGCTCACAGTCCATTAACTGTTCAAAAGTCAACGATAAAAAAATTTTGAGCCCAAAATTTGCATGTTAAGACCACAACAAACTAACATTTACATGTAAGTATGCCTCCGAGGAATTCTTATGTGTTATGTTAATCCATCTCTTTCAAAAGGTTGATGTATATATTTAAAAATTCAATCACTATTTTTCGGCACCTTAATAATGTTATGAGATGAAGGTTTTTGTTGATACATTGAATTGATCGATGGTCTATTGCTTACAAAGCATGCTTAAATGCTGCCATCTTTAAAAATTCAAGTTAAGAAAAACTAATGCCAAATTTGTTTAACACCATTATCAGATGACCGTAGCAAGTGAATACAAATAGATCTCCAACAATGTATGGTTACCAAAAAATGTCATTTTTGCACATGCTGTCTTTCACAACTATAAAATAATAATATTATCATTATGTATTAGAAAAGGAAATTTTAGTAATTTAATATTCTTGATGCCATCTAGAAAATTCCTAATCATTTATTAGAAGACAATTCATCAATAAAAAATAAAAATTCCTTTTTCCACCATATGGATATGCAAGTTAGTACTATTCATAATTGTATATGTACATACATGTATGCACTGAAAATGGGAACACTTGCACTTGTTGATATATTACATCACCTTTACTGACAATACATTCTATAACACAAAAACACTGTTTGACCTTACATTTGATTATAGAAAATTGGTTGAGGTGTCTGGGGTTAATGCCACCACAAAATTATGAATGAATGGATGTCACAAGAATGGTTACTATAATTAAACAGGAAAAATAAAAGATACAAGATTTCAGGGAAAATTACAATGTGAGATTGTGGTGGTGATTATGCTTACAGGGTTCGTACCGGTTCTGGAAAACCGGAAAGTCCTGAAATTTTTTTGTGGCACTTTCCAGGACTGGAAAGTCTTGGGAAAAGACAACCCAGACCTGGAAAGTTCTGGAAAGCTTTTAAAGTCAAGTAACTGTAACTGATTTCTCAAAACTAACATCATAACAAAGTACAGACAGTAAAGAGAAATACTAATTGAGATCTTGGGAATGAAAGGGTTAATATGAATTTTGAAGTCCTTGAAAACTCAGGACTGGAAAAGTACTGGAAAATTGTTTGTGAAAAAGGTAGGAACCCTGTACTTAGCAAAAGAGAGTTCTTACAACAAGGTAAATTGGAAATTCCATCAAAGAATATTATACATTAGTTAAAGTTTTATGAAGGATCCATACCTAATACGCTCAGGAGATTGAGAGGTATCCAAGACTTCACTGGTTTGACTTGCACTGTCACTGCTGGGATTGTCATTGTCAATGCTTCCATCAGATTCATTGAGGTCGCTCTCTTTGCTGCGCGTATGCACCTTTTTAATGCCATTATTAGAATACATACTGTGTTGTTTAGACTGTATGTGTCTAACTACATTATGACTTGAAATGGTCCCATTATTTTTCAAGTTCATGTTAGAGTCAAACTTAGTATTGTTATCAACTGAAACAAGGTTCGCTTGTATAACTGGTGGGTTATCACTCTTATCGTCAATGTTAACATCAAAGTCACCAACACCAATAGAATGCATCTGAACGTTAAAGCAGCGCTCACAGTAGCTGTCAGTTACACAGCAGTCACCAATGGCAACAGTTTGTGTCCTGATGTTCATGCATCTGTCACAGTAGTTATCTGTTATGCAACACTCACTGACACCAAGTGTTCTTGTTTCTATGATGTCGCTGCTTGTTCCAACAGACTTTGTTTTCTTATTGGAGCACCTGTCACAAATCACATCAAGTGAAACATTACCATTGCCAACACCAATAGACCTGGTGCGTAAATTGTCACACCTGCTACAGAAAGAATCCATGATGCCACAGCTACCCACACCGATTGTGCGTGTAGTACATGCACCCTTAACAAGGCTTTTATCTCTTACTGGCATGTCTTTCTCCTCATTGATCTCCTTAGCTGCAAGATGGCCACCAATTGCTATTGATTCCAATTCAACTGTCTCTTTTGCAGTCACTAAACTTTCTGTAATGTTTTCTGAGTTGGAGTTACAACGTTCACAGACAAAAATGTCCTCCTCCAATTTAAAATCACCTGTTCCAATGGATGCTGTTTGTAAATTTGAACAGTGGTCACACAGTGTCTTGCCATTTATTGTGTCTTCTCCAGTACCAGCGTCTTTAGTGAACATGTGATCAATACCGCAGCCAACAGTTCTTGTCTTTGTGTTACTGCAACGATCACAGAGGTAGTCCTCCGAAACACTGCAATCTCCAAGAGCGACATTTCTAAACTCAATCTTTTCTCCAACACCAACTGTTCTTGTTTCAAGATTGCTGCAACGACTGCAAAGGTAGTTATCTTCAAGACTCATGTCCCCGACACCAACAGATTTGCACAATGGAATGTCAATGCGATTGGCCATAATCTCATCCACCGTTTTCACTATTGCTCGAGACTTTCTGTTGGAACATTTTCTGCATGCTGGCTCATCGTCAATGGTGCAAATGCCCACGCCGATTGAAACCAATGAGACCCCTGAACCACCACCTGTTTGTACTCCAGTGTCTACCCTTGCTTCTGATACACTTCTCTTGTAGAGAGTCTTATCACCTGAGCTAACAAGGTCTGCACTGACTCCTTTTGAGTGCAAGTTGGGTTTCACTGAAACAGCTGCATCTTTTGTGACAGCAGCAGTAGGAGCATCACAGGCAGAATCCACCTTTTCTATTGAAGCTTGTGTCCCCCTGTTTTCTGTGTATACAAGTGGTTTTTCTTCCCCGACACCTATGTCTCTTGTGAAAGATCTCATCATTCCAACGCCAATAGATCTTGTCTGGACACTTGGTTTCTTGACCTCTGTTGTTGGTGAACCACTATTTCCTTTGATGGCATGTTGGTCTAGGTGATTATCTGCACCTACACACACAGACTTTGTGGGAACCTTTTTGACTGGTTGACTTGTTGTGCTATAACAGGAGCAAGGGCCATTTACTGAGTAGTCTCCAACACCAACAGAATTCAACTTGACTCTAAGTCTTTTCTTAATGAGTGTGTAGTCATCCTCACCATCATTCTCAGTGTCACTCTTTGAACCCTTGGAATGTCCATTGTATACTGAGTAGTCACCTGATGATGGCCCTAGTGATCGGCTTCTCTTTCGAGAACTTTTGGATTGCAGCTGCTTAATAAGTTGTCTTTTTTCTTCTTGGAGTACCGATATGCGAACTTGCAAAGTTGGTACATTCCGCACTTGTTCCTCTAACTCCTTCAGTCGTACAAGACTTAAAGCCATCTGTTCACGGATCTTCAAAAGTGACTGCTTCAGTTCAGACTCTGGTGGCAAGCTGGCAATTGAAACTTCCAAGAGAGAGGTACTTGGTCTCAAAACAGGAGAGCGCACACTGATGTATCGAGGAACACTGAATGGTTCACTGGGAAAGTCAAATGTCCGGCTGGTATTGTAATGACCATCTCCACTGCTCAGTGAGCTGAGAGGGGAAAGACTTCTTGGTGTTGATGAGCATGGACTACCGTTAATTTCACCCACGTTCTTGCAGCTACTGCCATCACTGTCAGACACACTCTCCAGGTCCAGTTCATAATTGGCATAGATACCATGTCGAGGGAGAGCATTTTCGTCAGGATCAGAACCTAGTGACGAATGCCTTGATCTGTCAGGTACACTCTTAAGAAAGAATGGTTTTGACATCGCAACAGCAACAGATGTAAAGTTTAGGCTCTCTCTCCTTCAATACCATGCAGGCCCTTCAAATTAAACAAAAGAAGAATTACATGTAAGAGCAGGCTCTTACACTGGACAATTGGCCTTACTGAAAATAACTAAAAAGCAAACTGGTCGCAAATACAATATTTTGTGAATTAATATGGTATTAAATGAATTACTCGACAGGACACTGTGTTCAAGGCTTCTAGGTTCTACATCATACATGTACATACTTACATACATAAACTTTTTTTATACTCAAATTGCATGGTACATGTCTACTTTCAGTTTATAGTTGTACATTTAGCTAATCAAAGCTTAAAACAGTTATTTTTCCAAAAGGGGCTACAGCATCTATTGTTTCTTATTGGTGTATTGTTAAGCAGACATGCTACAAGAAGAATCAATAGTCATCAGCTGGGAAGTATTGTATTGATATACATGCTCAATTTGTACCAAAATAGTTTTTGGTTACTGTGTGTTGGAGGTGCATAGTACATTAACCACTTATTATGGACACCGCATTTATGTGGGTTATTTGACTGTATGTAACTTGGATATTCTTGAATGATATCTTTTTGTTAATCTGCAGCTGTATGCCAAGTCCCCCTCACCCCTCTATTACTTTATTCACCACATTTACTTGTTATTTCCTTGCTATTTTGTGAAAACATGTCATCAAACTTTATTTCTCTTATATGAACCCTAATTAACTGTCTCTAATAAGCCCCCCCCCCCCAAATGAAATAAACCCTCCTGGGGGGAGGGTTGTATGCGTGGAAATTACCTGTGATTTGATTAAGCAGCAGAAATGAGAGATTGAAATAGAAATATGCATTAATAGCATTCTTTTTGCTAATGCATCTGCTTATAATTAGACAAGGGCTTGGGTTAGATTTAAGCAGTCAATTAATTACGGGGGTACTTTAAAAGATGAACTCCAATATTGTGTTCCAAGTGCTTTTTCTTTTGTTCAGTTGCATCACCAAATATATTGATAAAATAAATTTAGACTGACAATTTATTTAATAACATTGTTATTAACGAAGTCAACACTATAACTCACTCCTCGGGCAATTCATCTGCTAAATAATTAGTTATTTCAAGCGTATCTTTTAAAAACGTGCCAGCCACATTTTTTGACTATTGATGCCCAAAATGTGCATGCTACTAAGTAGTCTTGATAGCCACATGCACACATCTTCAAAGTTCCTGTGTGGCTCATTAGGCTGCTAAAAAATAGCTGATAGAATCTGTATCAATTATTTTTTCATACCTTATTCATGAATTTTGATTCTACGACCACTGCCTGAATGTATATGATATTGTGCTGTGACTGTACTTTATACATGTAAAATATGACTTTTTTTTACAACATAGGCCTAGACAATATTCTTGAAAAATATTTTGTCTTAAAAACCTTCATCAGGCAACTGTCTGGTCGTGAAGCAAACACAAGCATAACTTTCATTGAATGACGTGCATACACACTAGAAATTGACATACTGTCAATTTAATTACTGCCTGACTAAAGTGATCAACACACGGATGAAAGAATATTCACAATGCATCAGCTATTAATAAAGTAAAAAGAATCTGAAACATGAATGATTGAATATGAAGGTCAGGGAGAACTAGATCTTTCATTCAAAACATTTTGAAATTATCGTTTTGAATTTTTATGTATGCAAGATAAATACACTGTCCCTTTAGCAATTTGAAATCATAAATTTAAGAATCTGCCTCTAAAAAAGATTGATGTGAATTAATGCTGCAAGTAATTTCATTTATTTAAGGGAATTAGGCAAGGGTATCGTGGTATGCCAGATTTAATAGGGTTTATTCGAAGACAATTAACTTATATGACAATTCTATGTTATGCAAGCCTAGTGGACAGCAAAGAAAATAATGGGTGTAGAAATAAGTGTTAAAATCTGCGAATTGCCCAGATGCTGAGTACTTGTTATTTGAAATGTCTAAATGCCAGATTGAGACTCTAACCCGATTTGGGTCTCCTGATTTTTTTTTCTTTTTTTGGCAAGCCTGAGAACTTTGAGGTAAAAATTTTTGTCGAGACAATCCACACCTTGACCCTATACCCCCTATAAGTGGACATACAGGAAAGGCCTTATTAAAATAATGACATGAAGGAATGCCTTACGAGTTCTAGCCAAAAAAGACACATTTAGTCAATCCCATACAACAGATGCTAAATGTCCTTCAGTTAAACTTACATGGCTACTAAGGCAGAAGCAAAAATTTCACTTTTCTAATAATCATAAACAGCAATTAATACATGGAACCCTCTAGTCTAGTCAACAGCTGTAAGGATTAACAGTGGTAGATTGTAAGTCATCTCAAAACAGGCAAAAAGCAGCATTTATCGCCCTTGAATTTCACAGGATTAGTATTAATAAGCAGAACTGTCATGTTAAATATCCTGTCTATGCCTCCCACTCACAATTAGCCGAGATTTGTGTAATTTATGCCATCGTCCTGTACCTCAAAACTTCTGAAATCCTCTTCACTCGATCACAGACCGCATTTGACACCGATGGGCAAGAAATTTGAGAGCTTTTGAAGTGTTGCACGCACGCATAGCAACTACTGCAAGCTTGCAGAAGATATTGTTACACTGATTACATCAAGATGTCTGACTTGCTATACAGTACAGCGTGGGCATATATTGACTAAATAAAGCGACATGTACTGTTCTTTCTCGATCTGCAGACTGAACTGTGTGGCATGTCTGCCGACAGTATGCACTCACTATTTTCAAACGAAGGTAAACATTCTTTGACACCACATTATCACGGAGGGGTGCATGTAACGCAATATTTCCCTCTTTTTATGAGGGGTACAATACCCTTCTTTAAAATCTTTTACTCCAAGAAAATCTACCACATTACAAAATATATCGATTTATTGTGGAGAATCAGAGTTTTGTTTTCTTCCGAAACTTGCTGGTTGCATGAAATACGTTTATGCCTTCATTGATAACATAAACAAAACTGCATATTAGCACGTATGTACATTTCCATCCAATGATTCACGCGAACTTACTCAATCCGACCCAAACGATTTTTACTCGCACGCGATATACCTTGTTGGCTCTGTTCCATGTTTACGTGTTGCGAACACTGAAAAAATTCGAAATCAGCTACGCACGAAGAAAATTTATGCTCAGGAATTCCAGGGGATGAATAAGCAACAATAAAAGTGTAACTCTAATCCTTTAGAATCTGAATATATTGAGCAAGATTCAAATACCCACGGGTAAGTACAAAAGAACGCACGCACAAAAAGAATTGAGCGCGAACGCAAAGCAGAAGTTTCTGCGTTCCGCAAGATCATTTCAAATCGCTTCCACCCACAATCTTGTGTATGTTTAAGTGGCATTTGTATTATTTTCAGTCAATTGTGCTTGATAAATTGTAAAGCGTTACTCATTTTCTCTTAAACAATTCTTTCTCGAAATAATAGACTAAACAGGTTGTCACTTTGGGCCGCATGTAGCGTTGTTAATTATCAAGCAATGCTTAACTCTCCGTTAAACTTACCAATGGGAGATCAAATGATTACTAAACATAAAATGGCAATAATAAAAATTGCGTTTTGTACGCGGATAAACGCTACGAAGGACATAATTCATAAAGTACGCATTATATGAATAGCATAAACAATTACAAATGTTCATTATGACGGACAATAGCTAGAACAACTACAAAAGGGCAAACAACATTGCGTACCTCTTCTGAGATCACTTTCTCCAAGAACTTGTGAATGAATGTCTTGTAAATCTTTGTTAACTAAAAATCAAGCGCAAAGTAAAACTCGTCAGCTGATAAATAACGAAAAGCACAATACAGACGTCAAGTTCTAATATCAAACGCGACTCTCTGCTCACAGCTACGATTTCACAGGAAATGAAATTTGAACGCATAAGCTGCAAAACAACAAGCGCTTAGATTTCAAGCATCCATTTCCCCTGTCTAACCTCAAAAATCCAACCCAGGTCGAATTCGCGACCGTCTCTTTCTAGTTCTGGCTCCTTGTATGATTCTATACCGCACGAACTTAAATCGCTTACTAGTAATACCAGCATTAATTAAAACCTGACTTCAAACATGTACTTATGTTGTGCACCAGCGCGCAAATTCAGCGGTTTTACATAACAAAAGATCCTCAAAAATATTTTTCATAATCAAACGAAAATAGCGCAGTATAAAGAGAAATCATTATCGTGCCATCGCCACAAACCATTAACCAAATTGACTACTCCGCCGCCTTTAATTAACTACCGCATTAATTGCCAAAGTAAAGATGCTTCTGCTAAACGTTTTGGAAAATATTAAGCTAAGCAGCGTTTGTTTACGCCCAATACCTTCTCTGGCGCCAGATGCTTTTAACAGCGCTTTGATAAGCGGCGAGGGCAAGAGCAAGAGAGAAAATTCCATTTCAATGAACATTATTAACATAGCTAAGGTTTAATTTGAAACCATAGAAAAAATCCTCCACGGCGCGCAGCTAAGCTCATCTAAAAGAGCAATGTACACATTGAAATAAGCCTGTTGAATGAGTCAAAGATCAATCAAACAGAAGCTTACCGATCTTAGATTCCTCTGTGACCAGGTCGCCTTGATCTCTGTCCGCTTTGTTAAGAACTGAGTTGTTTACAAATGCTTAACATAGAAATCTCTTCGTGTAAAGGGCTGTTTTCAAATTCAAAATGGATGACCCGTAGCGGTGACGGGGTTTATTTTGGCACGGCGCAACCGGATGAAGTGCACTGACCCGTGAACAATTCTGATTGGCGCATAACAATCAATTGAGGGAGGAGGTTGGTGCTGGGGGAGGTAAGGGGGGAAATGGGGCGGGGGGATTCCCTATACGATCCACCAAATCGTCGAATATGGTTTTTGAGCTAAATTAAACCATTTGGCCTTTAAGATGTGAAGTAGAGAAATCATTTTGCTCGTTTCGCCGTAAACAGGTTATGAATCGAGTGATCTGACGAGACCTTCCATGCTTTTAGTAATGGGGTATTTATCTTTCGATAAAAGACTCTACTATAGTACTGCCGAGTTGTGTATATATTCCCCCGGGGAAGTAACTAGCGATTTTAACCAGCTGTTGCTAAGAGTGACAAAATCTACTACTTGTCTGACCTGGCCTGGAAACACTTTCGTAACTGGGAAACTCATGTGTTTGTTTCTTCGGTACCACGTACATAAAGACTACATAAGATGGGTTACAGTAAAAACCCGCGTATAAGAACACCTACCTATTTTGGCGGTTCAGGCTGATTTGGTTCTTATATAAAGGGTTATAATCTGCAAAATCAGCCTGTAAGTGTTCTTAAGTGTTCTTAAAAAAAGTTTCTTAAAATAAGGAACATACTAGACTACCAATAGATGAAATCAAAAATTTTTTGTCTTTCCGAAGTATATATGCACACAATTGTATTTTAATTTTAATAAAATTGATAAATCAAGGCAATACTGTACTGTAATTGGGGTGGAACTATTATGTGTGCAATGAAAAGTAGTGTTGATCTTTGATATTTTTCCATATAAGAACAACTTTCATTTTTCAGGCTGAATGTGTTCTTATATAAATGGTACTTTATTTCCTAAAATCAGGCCTGGGTGTTCTTAATCCACTTGTTCTTATACGCGGGTTTTTACTGTATTTGGTTTTCCAGCAGATTTTCAGGAAGTGTGTTGCGTCGCAGACAGCCTTAACCGCCGGTATTCGAGGATTTTGTGACACGTCCGTATGCAACGCAGACTAAGCTTTCTGTAGCTACTGTTTTATTTCTTTCTTTGCTTTATTCAAGAGCTTTGCATCGTTGATAGGGGCGTATCATGTTTTGCGATTTCAAGTGAAGGCTATGCCCCTGTCTGTCAACTGTACCTTTAATTTATTAAAAGAACCAAAAAAAAAAACAGGGAATGAAAAGACCTTTCTTTGTCAATAATGTTGTTCTTGTTTACTGTAATCTATAAAAGATTCGCTGGATTGTGAGAGTCAAAATTCAATCAAATCCATCGCATCATCAGAATAATTTCGCAGATTTTTTAAATTCACATTGGCGACATGTTAAAATATGCACCAACAATAAAATATAAGGTCTTACAAAATCAGACTTTTTTTTTGAGTACTGCTAACGAACATCACTTGTGAACTACAAATGTATACAATAAAGGGCTAACTTACAATAATTATCAATATACCGTTCTCTTACTCTTACGTTTCATAGGTAAGAAAACTGCTCAACAAACGTTTTCTGTAAATGCATATAAAGATCCCAGTTATTTTAACGCTTTCCAGATCACAAAAAAAAGACGGTAAACGAACAATGAAAACAGTCGTGATTAGTTAGGACTCCCTTCACTAAAGTTTCACAAAAAGACAGTCAGTAGGACTTTTCACACTCCTTGAGGTGAATTGCAATTGTCCAAACAGTTCCCTTACTTTCAGCCCAGTTTTGCGCGCGGTAATAAATACAGCAAAGAGGAGTATAATTAGAACGTTAATAGAATGAGCGCAAAACACTAGGTCTCGGGAGTCTCCACCCTCTTTGTAATCACGCCATGACCTCTAATCTGGCCCCTTTTTCCTCAATCTGCATCTGCCACGCATACAGGTTCTCTGGAGAGTGGAGTTGATTGGGGTGGATTAACACAATTACTGATTTTTTTAGGGAACTATATTCTACTTTGTTTATGTTATTAGGGTTTGTGACACTGCTTTTGTAGAAAACAAGGCCCACGACTTATCGACCCCGCCCAACTTGGACGGGCTCTAAATTCCCAGTCTTTTGTTGTTCTTCTTGTTGTTGTTTTTAGGTATGTTTGTTTTTGATAGTAACGTATCCCCTCGGGTTCCGTCAACTAAGTTTCTGTTTGGGTTCACGCATGTTGCTTCGCCATGCGTCGGCTTTTGCGTCCGTCCTCCGTCGATTCCTTGTGTGGATTCTTTCTGGGTGATGGGTCACCTTTTCTTCCACCTCTTCTCCCCTCTCGTCCCACACATTTCATCGAAATAGAAAAGTAGATGTCGACTCAATGACTTGACCAAACAAAATCCACACTTAGCCTGAGAGCATCATGTCGCCTATTTCAACCTCGTGATAATGCACACAGGATTCCTCGCGAAGCGAGGCCGAAGGCCGAGCGTAGCGGGGTGTTTAATTTTGCCCCTCAAAGGGCTCAGGCGGGATGAAATCTCGTGTGGAGTGTACGGTCATATATATATATTTGTTTGCTTGGTGTGTGGCGGAAATGACGTCACACGGCCGCGCGCTGGTGGCCTAATGGTGTGAGGCGTCGAACTTGAAATCAGATCTTCGGGACTGAGGGCGGGGGTTCGAATCATTTTTATTTTTTTTTTTTTTTATTAATTTTTTTTTTGTGGGTTCGAATCCTGAGCCTTTCATTTTTATCGTTTTTCTTTTCGGATTAAAATAACACTGATTTCCACATAATACTCCCTCAACGCCTATTCAGGCTATAAACCTTTCATCGCCATCAGGGGCGCGCGGGCGGAGGGTTCGAATCCTCCAAAATAGCCTGCGCTTCCCAACGCTTTATACCTCTTTACGAACCAGAAAGAGCCGCCATCTTCAAAGCGGAGTAGACCCTGGGAACGAGGGTGTCGCGGCCATGCCCGTTACTAGGCAACAATAACAAATCACCGGTTAAAACCGGTTATCACTCCTTATTTACTCCCCCTCCCCAACCCAGAGCTTCGCGAGGCCCTGCGAGTCACGTATTACTAGTGTAAATCATACATATGCGCCAGCTGTCGATAGAGAACGCAAAATGGTGGCGACCTTCCACAAATCTCCACTTCTGTGATCACCATTTCTCCCCTTTATGCGTATACATACTTGGAGAATATCCATAGGTCTTGACATTACGGATCGAGCGCAGCGATGACTGAGGGCCGAAATTCCCTCAGTGCGGTCCTGATTAAGCATGGATAATAAGAGATTTATTACACGACTAAGATAACAAATAAGAAATAATTGCACAACGAATCAACAATAAGGAAACTCAGAAAAAAATTCTGAGCACCAGATGGGATTCGAACCCACGACCCTCCGTGTTGTAAAACGGATGCTCTAACCACTGAGCTTCTGAGACTCGATGGCGAGCAAGGGTCAATCTTATAATTGAAAAAGGGCTTTAGAAGCTTTAGCTGGGCCAATACACACCGGCAAAAAAGCACTACATATAATTGGCTGATTTATGAACGTTTGCCGGCAATGTCGATGTCAAGAAAATGGGGATTTCCCTTGAGGAATGTGGTTGGATCTGCACAGGCTAAGAAGCCCAGCTCTTTTTGGATTCCTTTTTGGTCTTTATCAGAGCGCTACCAAAGGGCTAACATATATTCGACTGACTCGAAACGCCAGCTGAAACCTCCCAATACCGTTACTGATTCAGCAAGCGGAGAGCCATCTCACAGAATACCTACGTCATCAACCTACGAAAAGATGTTGATAGTTCTTTTTTTATCACACGCTACGGAATATTTCTTGGTTGAAAAGAAAAAAAACCTTAATAACTTTGAAACAGCACAGTCTCCCCTTGTGGTAAACCTAGTAGTACAGGTGCTCTGCGCCTGCACTTCGAACAAAACCTTCCAATAAATAATACAGTGATGGCGACATCACTTCCCCGAAAAGAGACCGAGCCCGCGGTTTTCGTCCCAGAAATTAATAAGGAACCTGACGTATTTGTACGCGCGATTGCTTTCGGAGTACTCGTGAGCGCTCGCGCTAGTTTTTGATTGGATGAAATAATTCGGAAATTCTTCGAGTGCTTTAACGAAGATTTACCAATACTGGCACTTATTCCCCCGACTAATAGTGACAGCTCGGTTATGACGTACAATTGTCTTTCACAGTGAATAAATCGAGTTGCCCCAGTGTAAGCAAGTGAGGCAAGATCACCATTAAACGTTAGTTGATGACGTTTTTGTCCACTTGATATAGAAAGATCCTAGAAGGTAGCGAAGCACTCCTGCGCAGCCAGTAAATAAAATTCTCCTGTTTCAGTATACTAAGATTTATTCCTGGATATATATCGTCGACAGCCCCATTACCATGCAAACTCTCGGCCAGACGGCCACCCACAGCCTGGCCTAACAAAACAATGTATGAAACACGTTGCGTTGCGTGTAAGAGGGCGTCGAAAACGACGGCATGAATAATCCAACAGTAAACCCTTCACAAAGGCCTGTGGTTATTATAGTGCGTGACGATAACGCAGGTTATTTTGCACATCCAAAATTATCTTCAGACTGATGAAGCCAGTAAACAAGCTAAAGCAAGAATACGCTTGAGATGGAGTAACTCGCAAAGGGACAAGGATAGTCCGCGTGCCTAAAAAAAAAAAAAAAAAAAAAAAAAAAAAAAAAACCGCAAAACCACAAAGTCACGATAGTCTACAGTCCTTACGCCTCACGCATGAACGCACAAACTGCTACAAAATATACCGTAAAATCTTGATAATAAAGCCCAGGGATTATTCTTGTTGCAAAGGCCTTTTATGCTGGGGTTTGTTTTCGGAGCGACTTATTTTGCGTTTTCAAAGCATTTTCTGAGGCTAACATTTGGAAGGGTCTCGGTGTCTGAATAAATTTAGGTGCACACGAATGCTGCGTGTTGAAACACTCTAACCATAAGTGACGGACCATTAATTTTTTTGGAGGGGGGATAAAAAATATCAAAAAAAAATGTTTGCAAAAGATAAAATAAATTGTTTGCAAACACGTATGTATAACAAAAAAGTTTGAATTTCGAAAGAAAATGTTTGCAAAGGTGCATAAACTAAAAAAAAAGGTTTGCAGAGGAAAATTTTTCATACCACCCCCTCCCCCCACCAATAAAATAATGGTCCGTCCCTGACGATGCAAAACACAAACGGTCGAAAACGCGAAGCTCTGGGGACAACTATTTGAGCATGAGCAGTGAGATCGGAAATCCTGGGCGGACAAGTAATAAAGACTTGACTATCCAACTACTCAAAAATCGCGTTGAAACATCTCTTTCTTCGATTAAATATAATTTAATTTAAAAATTTGACAATATAACACCACAATTTAAACACGGTACTAATTTCCTGATAACTAATAGGCTTTTCAATCCCATTTTGACTTCATCGCTAACATAATTATGACTATTTTCAGCTTCCTTTGGGATTCAAGACAGAATTCCGAGAGTCCAGAATTTTCTCCAGGGAAAGAAGGGATTGATTCGACGTACTCATGTTTTCCTCATTTCCTTTCTTTCTTCATAAATTTGTTCTTCTTCTAGATGTGCAAAACGGAGGCAAAGAGAGAAACATAACTGTGTACTTCAGCTCATTATATTACAAGTTCTTTGATGGAAATAAAACTAATTCGGATAGAATACTTTAAAGGTTCTAGCGCTCTTCAACAAAAATCGTTTCTTGAGGATAAAGTCCAACGGACTGAAGTGATTCTGATGTATCCAGCGCTGAAAGCTGCGGGAAAAAAAAAAAAATAAAATTCAGTGTAAATTTTAACTGATAGCACTCGTTACACTCGGGTTATGCCCCAGAGGCACGCTACTGGAGCAAAGCTCCTGCGTGTGCACCAGCGATTTCATCGGTATTATTCATCCTCAGGAGCGGAATCCCCCCCCCCCCCGCAAAATGTTCCACGATATTTTACTGGTTAAATATAATTATTTGGGAACAAGATCCCAGAGCAAATTGAGCAAACTTGAAAATGCTCCCTCGTGTGTATAGGCCTTAAGATTTATAAAAAGTTGATGACAGTTGTTGGCAGATACTTGAAACTTGTACATCAAGCTTTTTGTGGAACGATTTGACCAAGATTGTAGTTCTACTCAAAAACGATATATATTGTTAAATTAAATGACATGATTGAATCTTCTTGGGTCCTCGAGGAGGTCTACTAGTGATAAGAACTTGGCATTCCCTCTAAAAGAAACCTGGGTACTTCCAATCTCGGAAACGGTTCATGAAACTGATTAAACTCAAAGTATCAGGCTAAGGGCCCTAAAATGCCAAAATTCTTCTATAAATGCTAGCATAACGTACAAATAAAGCCTTTTAGCCTGTTCCAAGCGTTCTGTTAGTTAATTACAAATAAATCCCTTTTTTTAAGTGTCAATGTATTTATCACGGCTGTTCTAATTGGGGACACTGCAATAAATAAGGTAAATCGAACAAACTTGTCACCTGACTTGTTCAAAATCCCAACTGGCAGGAGGCTGACCAGTTGGCTATATACAAAGCGTGGAGGAGTAAAATTCGGGACCACCGAAGGCAAATCCATCTGGTGGTAGGGAGGAGGTTTTGAACCCGGGACCTGCGGATTACAAGTCCATTGCCCTAACCACTAGGCTACAATGCAGCGCGTTTTTTAGTGCTACTTACTCCCCAACTAGCCGAAGGCCTGCAACAGGCTAAAAGGCTTTTGACTGTTGGTACATAAGTAGTAGATAAAATATGAGCGGGAGATCTGTATGGGCGTTTATAATGGCGAGCCGATAGGCGGCTACGGCCAACAGATCGGACGCGTATTTTTCTCTTGTGAAATGAAACAATAATTGAATGCAAAGTATTGTTATGCGTCAGTGGATCTGTATCAAAAGTTAATGAATACTTATTAGCTGAGCAGGAGTTTGTATCGAAGTTATTCTATTGTTTGATTTGTATTGGGGTTTACAGTTGTGTACATGTGATCTAATATTGTGCTGGGATTGGTTTGCACCCTCATGAATAGTTAATGAATTACAATTCTACTTACATCTCTCCGAGGGAAATTTGTCACTACTTTATATTCACTTTCCAGATAGCCTCTTGTCTGGACAAAAGTTAACACAACCTGCAAAGTAAATAACGTACACACTTGTGTGACAACTCTGACAAGGTTTGGGAATTAACTGGAAAATACTGCATGGCATCTCCGCCTGTTTTTACAGTTAATGACGAAAAGTGATTAACATGAATCTCGTTGGTGGAAATAAACAACACTGAACTTTCGCGTCGTTTTGCGGATATTAAACTGTCGATCATGCCAGAAAACGTCCGTAAAATAACACCCCTCCCAAAGAAAATAAACTCCTCAAACCTCGGACTCAAAATTCCTTCCCATAATGGGCCCCTCCGTATATTGTTTTACATTATGTAATTTCCTTCAAATATGAAGTCCTCCAGAACTTGTGTTGTATTTTGTGTAATTATAGCATGTTCAAACCTTTTTTGTGCTTTATATCTCTCTCTGTCTAGATCCCTTTATAAATTACAGCCGATGCCATGTGGTATTGGTACACTGCACCCAAAGATTTTTTTGTATTACGCGAGTATCAGCACAACAGTGTTATGAAGATCCTCCGAACAATAATGCGGCTACAGGTGTATGTACATTGATGCTTATCATACCTGAAGCGGGTTGCTCGCCAAGAATCTTCTGGCTACAGTATCGCCGTTAGGTAGCCTAAACCGGAGATTGGAAACGGGAGCAGTGCATTCAGACCCGGGCTCCGCAGGAAGGTGATCCATAAGAGATAACCGTTGTGCCTGAAAATAAAGAAAACAAAATTTAACCAAGAAATCGAGACGTCGAGTTCCATTGTGTTTTAATGACTTATTATCAGATCAACAAATAACCATCGTTTCATCCTTACACAATAACAAGGCTAACTTATTAACTACTTGGACGGTAGTGGTCCTCAGGCTCTCTGCTGTCACGCAACTTGAGGGTGTAAATGGGTTACGAGACGGAGAGAGTCCCAGAACTAGACTAGACTATTTGTCAGTAAAGTAGTCCTGACTTAATACAACTTTCTCTAATGCCGATCATATTAGCATACCTCTTTAAGCTGAGCTTCGTGTAGAGCCTGTTCTTCGTGAAGTTTCTTGGACAGAATTTCCTCCTCTTCTTGTCTTCGTTTTTCTTCAGCCTGTGTGCAAAATAGGAGTGTAAATAAGGTTCGGGTCAGGTAACGGTACCTCCAACTGGAAAGACGTCATAAAGATCGTTATTTAACAACAAAAGCCATCTACCTTTGCCCGATCTTGGAGGAGCGAAGCCTGGTATGCTTCATCTTGTTCTCTTTTCACCAGTTCCCTGGCTTCTCTTTCTTCCTGAAAACAACATTCGTGCAAAAACACTTGAGCCATTTATGGTAATTTATTAAACATCAATCGAGGGGCATATGGTACTTTCAGTATTGGTTGCCGATGGAATGAAATTACATGAAAATGCTTCCTTCATAAAGGAAGAAAGTCTTAAGATCTCAGACTACAATCCCTCTTCCCTCTTTCCTTTTCCAATATTTTAGTAGACTGCAACCAGTCTCTTTTTCTATTTAGTAGAGCGAGCACAAAGCGTTTGCTAGCACAATTGCTCAACAAAATAAAAAGTCTTGTTTTTCGGCCAGGCAATTTTTAAAATAGAAATAAGTACCGTGACAAAAAACAAAACATCTGAGGTGGAAGAAACGCTACCAGTCAAGTATCTTGCGCAAGACCATGCCCTGATACCACAGGGAAAACAGCCAGACTCAAACGTACGCACACTGAAACCATAAACCACCAAATCTAGCACCCATAAGTTCTCCACAGGATATATGCTGAGTGTATGAATAGATTGACCTTTCTGCATTTCTCTTACCTCTTCTCTAATTTCAAAGTCCATTGCTTGTTGAAATGTCTCGTGCGCGCTCATTAGCCCAGTCATGAGCTCGTCAAGGGTGACAGAACCTGTAAAAAACAATGAATACATGCAGATCATGACTGTATATGTACACTAAGTAAAAGTGTTTGACATTGAATCAAAATATTTTAATTAAGGCCATCTCAACTCCTGACTACTGTCACACGAGATTTAGTAGAATGCAAAAACGTTTCGATGTGAAATCGATGTATATTTTCAAAGATACTTGTGGCAGAAATTATTATAAATGGGTAATACAGCTGGCCCAAGTAAAGGAATGTATCTCTTCACGCGTTCAAATCATAAATGATGATGACGATGACGATGATGATAATGACTATGATATATTTCCAGGCTTATCTACAGAGTAGCTCTACATCTGGAATCTAGAAACGTACAAGTACAAATAGATATAAATATATAAACTTAATAATGATCTGAAATGAATGGATATAAAAAATCATCCAATTTGGAAGTCTGACATTTGCCTTGAATAAAGATCATACTCATTGTTGCGGGGAAAATCTTAAGGTCATGGTCTTCCATGACACATCGGCACACGACAACGCTTGATAAACTAGATTCGTGTTCCATTACTGTGGGCGATAATCGCATCGGTCCAAGCCCATGTGTCAAAAACCTTGGATCGTGGTTTGACAGCAACTTAAGCATGACTGATCATATAAACAAGGCTTGTAATGCGGCATTTTATCATTTGCATAATTTGAGACGTATTAAGAAATATCTATCGAGGGATTCTTTAATTACTTTGGTTCATGCTTTTATAACCAGCCGTCTTGACTATTGTAATGGTTTATTGTTTGGCTTACCAAAGGCGCAGATTGCTAAAACACTCTCATCTTGGCTCGGGCTCCACCGGCCTTACGAGCTGCACTGGCTGCCGGTTCTCGTGTGCTTTCTTGTTTATGGCCTCGCCAACTTTCTTCGTCGAGCATGTCTGGCTCCCTTTGGACTCCCAAGGGCGTCCTGGGGTTCCGTGGCAGCTCGCTGTGTTCTCCTGTGGAGCTCGTCGCGCCTTCGGCCTGCTCGCGCTACAAGTTAGGCGTGAGCAAAGTAGTTCGCTAAGGACGGGTGAGAACAGTCACACGGCGTTCAGGCAAACTGTTCCAAGTCGGCGGGAAACGACCGGACATGGGGTGGAATGACAGGGTTGAGACGTGAAGGTGTGATGATCGGAGGGTTCTTGAGGTTGGTGTACGTTAGTCTTGATGTAGATGGAGATTGTTTAGTTCAAGCGACATCACTTGTCATTAACTAAAATATGAAGTTCTTATTTTACATAGGTGCGCTAGATAGAAATGCGCTATTAGCAAAAAAACATGTTATTCCTATAATCCTTTATAATTCCTCTGCGAGTCTGGCAGTACACCTGCGATATTATTTTTCAAACACATTTGATCTGTTAAAAATGATCGCTACACAAAAAAGAATGTGGTCCCAGGCTCGTGGAGAAAGTGACAATTACTTCTCTGACTAGCCACATGAAAAACCGCCATTTTGTGATGTCGCGCGCGCGCGCCACTAATACGCGAAAATTCTGCGCAGTAAGGATGCGCAATGCAATACAGGGAAATACCTTAAGCGTGTGATGGCTATGGTCTGTACACTAACTCAATAAAGCTAACTGACAGCTGTTCGCTACCTTGAAGAACTGAACAAATTTCCATCGCTGATCTATTTTTCAAACCGACTAAAAGAAGTGGATACTGCTCTGCCCCAAACCCTCTGACCGTGCTCGCGGCCACACTTCCAAAATGCTGCGTCACCATGTCCAAAAATCTAGAACATAAAATGTTTTAAATGATCACAAGGAGGAAGAGAAGAAGAGTTATATCACTGCTTTATACATCTAACTATTGTTGTCACACATTTTCCCGTTCTTGCGAAAAATCTTCAAAACAAAGCGTGAGAATTAGGAAAAGTTATTACGTCATCGTGTCACCGTCATGTTGCTTAGCAACCCCACTGATGAAAACCGCAGGCTCACACATTTCTGGGAGGCGGATCTCCAAAAGAGTCTTGTTCCAAAAGGTTTTTCTTCGTTTCAAGTCAAAAATGATTTTACCCTATGCAATCGCGTCCCAGTTTTGTAGTTCCAGACTGATTATCCCAGATTTATCTATCAAGAAAGGTCTTTTTTCCAAGAAGTGCAAATTAAAAAATACATGTTTTATTTTCGACTTAACGCTACGCCACGTTTTTTTCTGGAGGTTAAATATAGCTAGTTGCAGTACAAACCTCGTTCTGTTGGTATCGTGAGTCATGTCCCACGCCCACACAACAAAGTTACCACTGATGTAGTTCACAATAGTCTCAGAGCAAATCAGTTGACTACAAGATGAGTGGAAAACAAACACCTTTTAACAAAGAGTTTGTATTGGTGACGAGTGAAATTAGGAAATAATTTCACGCACGTTTTCTCAAAATCAAGTGAAATTATTTCCTAATTTCACGAGTATATCATTTGATTACATTTTAATATCATAGGTGACAAATTACGCTTGCAATCGTAGGTTTTTGACGTGGTATATTGCATCGCGTACTCCGAGCTTTGAAAAGTTGAAAGCATACATTTTGCTCAAGCTCGCAAGTTTTTTAAGTCTTTGAAGAAAACCTTTTAGAAATTCCTTTTTGCTGTTGACAAAAAGTTTCAAAGATGATTCAACTGTCAATTATTTCTCACATTATGACCGTAGTTCGTCTTGAATGAACTGGAAACGGTGCCCGTATAAAACGCTCAAAAACCCGCTCGATGCCATTTAAGTCTTGAAGTCGTTTTGACGTTTTAAAATATAAAATATCATCAAAAGTTTTATTACATGGCCAAGGCTAGCTGGCTTAGATGAAATTCAAGCCTTAATGAACAAAGTTTAAGCTTTAAAACATCTTTTATTACGGACGCCATCTTGCTGCTAACTACGTTGCCATGGCAATTTTATAATTTCACATGTGAATTATAAATTAACGTTAAAATTTCGCGCCAAAATTAAGGAGTAATTTGTCACCTATGATATTACAAACCTAATCATATATTAAAACAAAAAACTGTATTTAAGTATTTAGTAATCTAGCATGGTAAAAGGTCGACAAATATCATTTCGCGCGTTACAGTTTGCATTTATGCTCTACTGAGGGGAGTTGCATAATAGCTACTTTTAGGATATATTGAAACAGTGGATGCAGTGAGCGTTTTTAGTGCGTGTTGATTGGCTACTCAAACTCTGAATATCCTTAGCTATTCACTTCCGAACAACGCGCGCGAGAAACTGTAATCGTTGCAGGAACAAATTAGTCAAAAATCATTCTTTCGGGTTATATTATCTCACTTTTTTAGTATATACTAAAACAACTTTTCACCTCAGTGTCAGTGGCTAGTGGTGGATATTTCGACTATTTACCTCGGAGCTTCGCGTCTTCGTAAATATCCATCCCTAGCCAGCTCCACTGAGGTGAATGCAGTAGTTGTTAACTACCTTCTTAAAACACAAGTACTACACGTCATGAAATTAACGCGAATTTCAAAAATTCGCGTTAATTTAAGTCGCGTTAATTTTTGTTAACGTTAATTTCCGCGCCGTTAATTAAGTGGAGCGTTAATTTCCATGACGTTAATTTCCCTTATTTTGGCCCCAATTTCTCGATACAGTCCAGATGTTTTTGACTCCAAAGAAAAAGCATTATTTCATCAGGGTAGAAATCTTCCGGTATCACTGAAACTGTGAGCAAACGCAGTCGGAGGCGCTCAGATTCCTTCAGATTATACTCCTACAAGTTTTGAAATAAACTTGTTTCTGTTGTCTCAACAAGTTTGTTTTCATTGTCTTCGTCGCGTTAATTTCCTTCATTTTGAAATGTTACCCTCTCTTTCGCGTTAATTCCCTTTATCGGGAAGTAATTTTTCCTTCAATTCGCGTTCATTTAAGTCGCGTTAATTTCAAATACCTTAATTAACACAAGCGTTAATTTCCTATAATAAGGTATTCAAACACAAGTACTACACGATTTGATGTGCAGAATCTATGTAGTTTATCACTCAAGACAACAGAACTAATAGCTTAAAATACCTACCTACAAAATACGTTTGTTAAGATACTTCCATCGTGATGTAGATAAACAAGCAACGGTCTTCTCTAAAAAAATAAGAAAAGAAACCAAGCATAATCCTCGCTATATCTGAGCAACATTTAAGAAACTTTCTTCCCGTTATGTTATTTCCTCAAAGGGGTTGCGTTTTTGCCATTTTAAACCAAAGAACGACGACTTAGGTTCTCGATCAAAACGTCTTTTTACAATTTTTTGTGTCAACTCTCTCGACGAACACCGTCGGGACCGGCCCCCGTCCTCTGGGCTGTCCCCGGGTCGGCGGACACTGAATTGAGACGATAAAGCTAAACGGCTATGCACAACGAATACACGTCTGTTTTGTCGCGTTAGCAAGCTGTGGAATATTCGACTTGTTGTAAACAAACGGTAATTTACTGTAGTAGAAACTTCTTAAGTGCGTTTAGCGGATGTGGTAAGTTTGGTATTCTAGGCGCTGACCTACTATTCTATTGTCGATCAAGTTTTGAAGTATTATTCACTAAAAAACAACTTTTTGTGCGTGTCCGTAACGGTTTCGAGTGTCCGTTGTACGTCTTAGAGAGGTGTCCGTCTACAGAGAGATTTCTTACAGTAAAATGACTGAATAACGGCAGGGACCATCACCAGGTGTCCGTCTTATGGAGGTGTCCGTCTTATAGAGGTGTCCGTTAAGACAGAGTTGATTGTAAACGTTTTACCTCTCACTAAGTCAGTGTCAGAAATATTTCAAGATTTTGTTATTGTCACTGCATAGACAAGTCTTCTGTTTCACACACAATTTAAAATTACAGGTGTACGTACCTCTTTAGCTGAGGCTCCGCCGGCTTCCTTAATGGCTTCAGTAAGTGGGCCCATGTAAAAATGAGGGTGTATTTCACCATACCTGAGAATAATCCAAAAATATTTTATCTCCTCAAATACCGTAGAATTCCGGTTATAAGCCCTGGGCTTATACAACTTCGTAAGGGTTTTTGGGTGGGCTTATAAGCGGAGGGGCTTATATTCGGGAGGGCTTATAAGCGGAGGGAAAAAACGTTTCGAAACGAGCCTCGGGAGTGTTGATCGAAATACGTTTTTAGTTAAAAACGCACAAAAGACATTTAGCCCTGTTCAGTACTGTCATCCGGTAGGGGAGGCTTATATTCGGGAGGGCTTATAAGCGGAGGAAAAACCGTTTCGAAACGAGCCTCGGGAGTGTTGATCGAAATACGTTTTTAAGTTTAAAACGCACAAAAGCAACATTTAGCCCTGTTCAGTACTGTCTTCCGGTAGAGGGGGGCTTATATCCGGGGGGGCTTATAACCGGATGTATTTTTTTGTTTCCAGGTTGATGGGCCTATAACCGGGGGGGGGCTTATAAGCGGGGGGCTTATACGCGGGGGGGCTTATACGCGGGCGGGGGGGCTTATAACCGGAATTTTACGGTATGCGGTGTCTCACAGCCACATGCACTGTCATTTTTTTTTTTTAGCTTAGGGCTCATCGGATCACTACCTAACTCTGGTTTTCTGTTGTATGAAGCCACTACATTGTAGGAGTTCTGTGAAACCAGGAGACTCTCTTTCCCTTTCAGCTGACCCCATTTTTTTTAAAATACAAAAAAATGCTATTTGCAATTTTCTGCATTCGAGAAATAAATTGTCCCCTCAAAATCCCTCTAAAGTTGAGAATCTCAAACAAATTCTTCGAGTCTCTCAAAACCTGATAATCGAAATTTAAAATTTGTACCTCAAAACTCAATTCTTGATTCCCAAAATAACATCAAAGTTGGAGGACCAAGTTTTGAGTCAATTTGATTGGTACTTACTGTACATGCCCAGTTAGTAGGAACTAGAGCTCACCTTTCTTCAAATTGAGTGGTAAACTTGACTAAATTTTCAGCAGCGTCAGTACAGCCATCTTCCACTTTTGAAAAAATAATAATTAATATTTGACAAGATGACCAATACACTTCAATTAACTCATTTCCATGCGAGTTTGTTTGATTTTAAGGGAGCTATGTCACAGTATTTTAAGTCATTTTTCTGATGACTTTTAAATTAAAGGAAACCTCAAAATAATAGTTTTGTAGCATAGAAAAACAACAACGGAGAAATAAACCACCTCCCCCCAAAAAGAAAATAATAAAATAAACACAGATGGTTTCGACTGACGAAGATTAGACAGATTACAAATGCCTTGCCCATGACGTAGCTCCTTTAAAGAGATAGTTCTTAAGGGTAACATCACAATCCAGTGTTGGGTCGATACTAAGCAATTATGATGAGGTTGAGCTGATATCGTGAATCACCGAGGTCTGTGTTTCCCGGCGGGCTGAGGGACTAGACACGAGGTTGATAATTCCGAATCATCACTAACAAAAGTTTTATTATACGTTTCAAACAATTCCCCTTTTCCGCCGGCGTAACTTCGTCAGAACATGCCAAGCGGTTCTTTGGTTCCTCCAGGTTCTTCTCCCTCAAAATCATTAATTTTAACACTTGTTTTTTTGTTCTCTTGTGTTTTGCTTTTTCTCGATCAAACTTTCATCCTCTTCGGCGGGGCCATATTATCAAAAGTGAAGCACTACACGGACGAGGGCTTGAAACTGGCGGACTTGAACTCGATGATAACCAAATCTGCTGCAGATATTGGGTTATCAGTTCACATCTACTGTATTGACTGAATGCTCTCGACCAATCAATGCTTTAAAGTAATTCTAACGTATAATAAAGTGTGTTGTCCACTTACACATTTCACTTATTTGACTTCTGGTAGCTGCGACATCACAGAACATGTCATCATCGTCAACATGGAACGATGGGTCTTCATTTTCACTGCTATCATCATTTCCTTCCATGTCCACATCTATAACCCTTGCTTTTGATGTACTAGCCTGATGAAGAAAGTTGCATATTAAACTTCAACAGCATTTCAACTTGTGACAAATACATTGTCCATGTTTACATGTTCCTTTATGTATCTCAAACTTTATAATGATGATGATGATATGATGATGATGATGATGATGACGACGACGATGATGATGATAATGATAATGACGACAATAATAAAAAAAGGTAATTGGCAGTGGCATTTCCAAAGGGTGGCTCTTCATCCACTGTTCCCAGTTGAATTGGAATTTAGAAGTGTTGGTTCTTGGGGAGGGAGCTCGAGGAAAACCAAAATCTCGTAGGAAAACCCTTGGAGCAAGGATGGGAACCAACAACAAACTCAACCCACATTGAAGCCAGCTCCGGAAATCGAACCCCGACCACACTGGTGGGAGGCGAGCGCTCACGCCACTGCACCATCCTGCTCTCCTACAAGTTACATTATACACGAAAGTACAGCTAGGGTGCAAAGAAAATGGATTATCCAGCTTGTCCTTTGGACAAGTTGAAAACGTTGTGTGCTAGGCCTTAGTTTGTCTGTGTCATTTCTTTGTCTGTAACTTATGATTAAAAGTCTTATAAACATGTTACTTGCCCATTGGGCAAAAGTGATGGACAAAATGGACTAGCACCAAAAGGAAAATCCACTAGCCCTGTGCTATCAGACAGGACTTTCTTTGCATGCTGAAGTATATCTAGTTCATTTTACATCAGAGTCACTGCTTTTGTCAAAATAAGGCCGGCACATTTTTTTACATATCAATTTTTTGTGGGGTTCAAGTTTACAATTTCTTACTTCTTCTCATCTTGGGCAAAACATATGACTTCCTTTTATTAATTCTTGCATTTCTATGGCATTCTGCTGTTTAAAACAGTATAAATGTTTGGAGTCTTCCTACCAGACTGTAGTTCTAAACAATGTAATAAAAAATATTGTTCCAAAAGTCAAAATGAAAACAAAAAGATGTTATTACCTCTTTACACTCTGAAGAGGTATCTTGCCCACTTTTTTTCATTGTTAAACTGTGTACTGGAAATGATAGGTTTGCATCTGCAAGGCACATCTGAAATATAAACCATATACATTATGTTATGTACAAGATACTGTTAGTTCCATGCAAGAAGACAATTCTCAGAAAATTTAACTTGTTTGTGAGTCAGTAACATAAAAAAGATAATTGGGTCTATCTGTGGCAATATAAACATCACTTAATGTCATTATTTATGACAATTATAGCACTTTTCTATCTAAATGGGATGCTAGTCTATCATACACATCCATGAACCCCCCACCCCCAAGCAATTATGAAATTATGAATGTGGAAATTGATATACATACATCGTCAGTGACATTATCAGGCCAGCCTGACCAACACTGATATCTACAAGGAACACCAGACAGGGAAAGGATATCTGTCTTTACCTAAAACATAAAACAAAGTTTATTACTGCTTAGGAAGTACATTCTTCTAAGGGTGGTTTTCACTACAATTGGTGATTGGTTAATAATAAAAACAAACATGCACCACTTTTTCATCAAATCAGAAGTAAAACTAAAACCAATTTTGACTTGCTCCATTTTTCCTGTGCTTGATGCCAGCTGATGGCTCTAATGGTGATACAGACTGAGATCACATACAAGTACAAGCTTATTCATGATGCTCACAAATCATCACTAATTCTTGTAGTAACACTAATAGTGTTATATTCCAAAGGGTATTCTTACCAAAATAACACGATTCTCAAAACTTTAATAATATTGTGCTTGCAGGGTTTTTCTTTTTCTGCAGGCGACAGGCGATTTTCGCCACCTGTGAGTGTCTCCTTTGCGGGCAATTTCATTTTCACTGCAAAACAATCTCTGGATTTCTAAACAATTTTATGTTGATTTCGCCGCCTGTTTGCAGTTACTCTACACCAACTTCATTTGAAAAGAAAAACCCTGGCTTGACTACATGTAAAAATCTTTTGAAATGAAAGTTTTATCTTTTTTCCTCTTAATTGGTCTATTTCTCTTTAATTTAAAATCAATCTAGCCAAGTACAAACAGTGTAACTTTCAACAGTCTGGTAACTACAACATGCTTTACCTCTCCTATTGTCTTTGTTAACGCATAGGGAAGGTTAAATTCTCTGCTTCCATATTTAATATTTAACATGATTTTCTCTAGTGAATTACAGGTTTTTGAGGATGAGCTGAAAAAATAACAGAAAACATAATTTAGTGCAATAACTGTTGGAGTCCAAGTGTCTAACATGCATGTATATGGACAACTTCTCTAGACTGGCAATTAGCATTCCACCTGGTACAGTACAGTGTACAATAACATGTGTTCCTGTAAACTATTTCTGTGTGGTAGTCATATTTCCAATAATGTATTTCAAAATTTGCATGACATAAAAGAACTAATTGTTTTCAGGCCCTGAATGTGTATCTCTTTGTAAACATCTTGAGGCAGGGGACAAGGGCAGAATATAAGAATAAAAGGGGGAATCGCGTCTGGAAACCACTACCAGAACTCTGTGCCAAGTCAGGGCCCAGTGATAAGCAAATTAGAACAAAACTTCTTTTAATGGGAAATTCATGTAATGACAAAGATTAACCATGTGCTTAATATGCAGGACCCACAAGACCTACTTGTTCACCAAAACTCTGGTGGGTACCCTGATTTGTGCCCTTTTTAATTGCCCCCCTCCACTACCCCCTCAAATCAAAATCTCTTCCACTGGTCCACACTTGGCAGCTGCACCTGTACATCTATGACAGAGGATCTACATGTACAGCATTATAAATTAACTGAAAAAAGCACAAGATCTGATTTTAAATTACCTAGTTTCACCATTCATATTTCTTTTTACTGAACATGGTTGACTTTGTTTTGGTGTCTCTGTCACTGTACGGCTGCTGATTAGAACCAACGCAGTCTCTTCTCTTAAGTTTAAAGTGCTCAGAATGGTCTGTAGAGTTCAAAACCAAACAAAACAGAGTTAATGTACACTGTACATGTGCTGAACAAAACATGATACAATAATGTAGGGTACATGTATACACTGTATACACTGTATTACTGTTGCAACAGGTTTTTAACATAACTTAGCCAGAAAAACGCTCTTTAGTAGGAAAAGGTACCTGTAAGGTAAAACGATTAAGTCTCCGTTCCAGCCTAGTGGCTCATCAGGGGCCAGAGAATTTTCCGGTTTCCGTAGCACGAAGCGACTAGGAGTATTTCTACTCCCCCATGGCTGCCAGGATGCTAGTTCATGATACAGTTACCCCCAGCATTACAGTACATGTAAATTCACCTTTACCCATTTTTTTTTATTAACAATGGTAAAGTTTTGAAAAGTTCTAAAAGCTACAGCTGTACATGCACTTCAACTTACTGCTATAGGTCTGTTCTTACCTCATCGTTTATCTGTAGTTGGTTTGGCCATCCCAGAAGGCTTTGCTGATCCATTGGTATTCCAATTTGCATCTCCAGCATTCGTTTGATTGTCGCTGAAAAGTTTAACATCAAATAAAAAGACCAATGTGCACAATTAATTTATATTTGGGCTATACATTGTTTTGGAAAAAAAAAAAAGGGAGAAAAAAAGAGAGGGAAAAAAAAAAAATTTTTTTTTTTTAGAAAAAAAAAAAAAAAAAAAAAAAAAAGAAAGAAAAAAAAAAAAAAAAAAAAAAAAACAAAAAAAAAATAAAAAAAAAAAATTAAGAAACCACAACCAACACCTTTACTTTAACTTTGACCCGACAACGTTTATTAAATACTGTATACACAATATAAACATGTAATAATAATAAAATAATGGTGGAAAAAAATACGATTACATGAGGCACTACAAATTTGTTTTGAGAGGACCAATATTATTGGTCCTCTCTCGTCTGTATTAAATTATACAAAAGATAAAATTCAATTTCTTTCTTTTACTTTGTAGCATCCATGTAATCACTGGTCTTCTTAGCAGTATTAAATATTAATTATTATTATTATTATTATTATTATTTGAGTTTATAGAAATTATATTTTTATTATTACTTTTTTTGTGGTTCATATTGTTACGTTTCGAAAATGTTACTAAGCATTATTATATGGCTACAATAGTACGCGCACTCTGATTGGCTGCTGAGCGGGCATTTTTTCTTGTATGACCGGGCATTTGAATTTTCTCGGCTCGCCGGTTTTTATATGGTTTTTTGAGTTGTGGTAAAAGCTACTAGCGCTTGCGGACGACAATAAATACCGACAAAATGTTACTAGTATCTTTTAAACAACTGAAAGAAAAAATTAGCATACGATACTTCTTTAGTATGGCGACGAAGAGAGGCACATGGCGAGAGCGAGTTCCTCGGTGTTTTTTAGATATTTCAGTTTAGAATAGCGCTAAAAGGCCATAAAAAAAGCTTATTAACCTCGTCCTCGTCATTACAGGGCAATCTCAGACCGAGGCCTTGATGTATTGACCTCGGGAGCGATAGCGAGGTCAATACATCAGGCCGAGGTTTGAGATGCCCTGTAATGACGAAGGACGAGGTTAATAAGTAGTATGTATTCTTGTTGGAACCCCAAATTTTTAAGATTTAAAATCCCTTTAATCATAATAAGCTGTGCACACATTTTTAGAAAGCAAAATTTCTTCTAATTATGAGTCACTACCCCCTTCCCATCATGACTGATAAAAAGTCCCCAGCCAAATTAAAAGACCAAGCTTAGTTACCAACTCCTTTGTACAAGCACTGCGCACCCCATTTTGAGAAAAAAATTCTCACTGATATTTACTACTTAGTTTAAATTCTGGTACATACAGTATACAACAAGGTGCAAAATATTACTGACGATACCTATTGTTTCGCTGTCATCTAATACAATAGGAATGGTCTGTTCTCTCCATTCAATTAAAAACTTTATCCTTCTTGAAGATGGCCGCAGAGGGATTGCATTTCCAACTACCTCCCCCACAGAAACTGAAGCTATAGATGGTCCTGCTGAGGAGTGATCAGTAACTAAAGGTTCATCAGCTACAGGAGCTTCTGGCAAACTAGACATTTAAAGAAATAAAAAAAAATATCAAATGTCATCCAGCACTGCTTTAATAGGCTGTAAATAACATGGAATGAAGACAGTGAAACTCGCTAGCTCAGACAAAAAACTTATTTGTTGCTTGTGTTTCAAACTAAAGCCCGGTCCCCACTAGCGGGCAGATGCATTTTATAAGCATAAGGTGCTTATTGGCTAGTTATACGCTAGTGAGGACGGTCACAAGCATTTAAAAGCATAAGAATATCAAGCCTTGCATTCTTCTTATGCTTATGCTTGTGTTGCGGCCGTCCCCACTAGTGCATAAGCACCTTATGCTTCTTATGCTTATGTTGCTAGTGGGGACTGGGCTTAAAGGCTTAAATCTACAGTACTGTGCAAAAGTAATGCAAACAAAATTTGTAACTATTCGAGGCTTTTAACGAAAAAATTGCGATATTTCGTTCAGAGTGAATTAGAGGCAAAAAAGCGGCTTTTTTCGCTGCGCCTATTGCCTTAAACCTCGTGAGATTTCGCACAATAATTTGCTTGCTTCAAAATTGTCTTCAAAAATTTGAGCAAAAATTTGCTCAATAAGTCATTGTCCTTTAGCTTTGGGCAAGCAATTCTCAAATTTGCTTGCCCAGGGTAATTAAGTACAGTTGTACTTGCTTAAAATCAATTAACTTTTTTCTTTCAAAATCGTAATTTTGTCAGTAGATGGCTTATGTGGGTCCTTGCCAATGCGACAAGGGAGCATGAAAAGTTACTTGCCAGACAGGGAAATCTACTGTAATTGTCCTGGACAGGCCTTTTTTCAAGCCTTAAGTAAGAGAAAAACAGGAATCCCACACTAGAATTTAACCCAAAAATAAAAAAAAATATTATTCTGATCTAATGTGGCAGTCAGTCTTACATTAACATAGTAGTCTTGCCTTTATTAATCACAGAGTCTTTTTAAACCAGTCTCACACAAAAAGTACTCAAACCAGCTCAAGTCATACCCAGTCTGAGGTGTACCCTAAGGTGCATTCCATAAATATCCCATGTCAGAAAAATACCAAGGTGCCAATGACTATGCAAGGGAAAATTAACCGTAGTTCGGTATAGCCCTGGGCTTATACACTGGGTTTTTGGGTGGGCTGCGGGGGGCTATTTCGGGGGGCTTTAGCGGGGCGTCGACGGCCTCGGGAGTGGATGAATACGTTTAGTCGCACAAATTCCTGTCAGTTTCCGGTGGGGGGGCTTCCGGGGGGCTTCCGGTGTATTTTTTTGTTTCCAGGGTGGGCCTATCCGGGGGCTTATAGCGGGGGGGGGGGCTTTCCGTTCGGTTGACTGTTCACATGGTTTTTTCCTCTCTTTTCTTCATCTTTCGTCGGGAAAGTCATGGCCTATAACGCCTTTTCATGGAGAGAAATCTATTGCTCGCTGATCATCTAAATATTTTTAGGTCGCTGTGAGCCTCTACTTGCATGCCAGGGAACACAAAAACTATGTTGTGCCAATATGGCACAAATCAAACAATTCAAATCTTTGGCATAGCCATCACAAAGCACCCTGGGGTGTATTGGTCTGATGCATTACCTGAGTGCTCAGGTACTCCTGGCGAATCCAATCGAACCAAATCCCAAAAATCATCGAACCCAATCGAACACAATCGTTTAATTAGGTTCGGAATCAAAAAATCGAACATCTAATTTGCTGTGAGTTCGATTTTCGAACCAATCAAAACATTTGAACCAATCGAGCACGTTCGAACACAATCGAACTAAATCCCCTTCGACTTTCTTTGGAATCCATCTTTTAATAAGTAAATCACACAGGACTAATAAGGGGTTACAAAATGTCCGCAATATCAGGGATCCATATTCGATTTTTCTCCATCGTCAGCAGGCAAGTGAAGATGACGTACTGCCCTGGCAAAATTTTATTTGCCCATTCAAAAGTGAAGAATGGCGACCGTACAACAAGTAAATGAAAATTGACTTTTTTGTTATTATCACATGTATGTAACACTGTGTATACATGAAATCTTCCAGACAACGAATCTGTTTTAATAAAGTTTGATTCACAAATTTGTTAATGAGACTTTTTACTTGTCTACCTTGGCTGCCGGTTTACAAATTTCACAAAACATCACGCCCCCAAGCGGCTTGTGATGTTGCGGAAGCGTATGATGCGGGCACAAATGAAAGCCAGGGCCTCTTCGACTGCAACCACGGAAGAAAAGAACGCTTTGCTCTTCTTATTCATATTTGGTTTGTTTTTCTGAAGTGTTAACATTGTTTTTTTCTTTGCTGCGGCGCCAGACCAAGATAACGGCAAATTTTGATCAAAACATCACTGATGCGATCGCCTGTGTTTCGCGTGCGCTGCAGTACAAGTATCAGCGGTTGACAGCTTGAAAATTGAGCCTGCAATGATTTCATTGATGGAAAATACCGCATCAGCAAGATGGCGGCAAATTATGATTTTATCGCGACAAAAAATGTAAAAATTGGTTGAATGGATGACAA
Source organism: Oculina patagonica (assembly GCF_052425735.1). Taxonomy (NCBI): domain Eukaryota; kingdom Metazoa; phylum Cnidaria; class Anthozoa; order Scleractinia; family Oculinidae; genus Oculina; species Oculina patagonica. Next base: position 9,123,753 of record NC_135771.1, on the reverse strand, counting down.
GTGGTCAGATGCAAGTAATCATAAGAAAATTAATAATTGTTTTTTTTTTTTCATTAAGTCAACTTAGTCCAGCGGAGAGTTTATGTAATCTTTTGGTCGTCCATACGATTTTTAGTCGTCTCGGACGACCGGTGACTGGGTATATGGATCCCTGGATATAAACAAACAGGAGTTTGGTAATTGAACGTTCGATTGAGTTTGTCGTGTTCGGTAATCAAACATTCGATTTTGTTCGTTGACAAATTTTATTGTGAGTTCGATTATGTTAATACCGAACCCAATCGAACGATTGGTGTTCGATTGGGTTCGATTACCGAACGTTCGATTGGATACGCCGGGAGGTACATGCACATAAGCTTACATGTATGTAAGTAGGCTAACATGTAATATGCATAGAGCAGACATTCAGAATACAATCATATTTCATAATACAATCAAATGGATAGTATTTATTTGTATATTTATATTGCATGATAATTTCGTATTAGCGCTTTTCATTATTTAACACACCTTTTAGGTCTGATAAAGTGTTTTGTGACAGTCACGGTAATAATTAACGTTTTTATACGATAATGAATTCATTTAACATTGTCTACAAGTAAATTATTAAGAAAAAGCTTTTGTTGCACTAATATATAGACTTTTTTCGGTATTTTAACTTCTGGAATCTATCAATAGACAGACCAATATCTTTACAGAAAGGCGAAGGTTTAACGTAATGAAGAAATCGCGAATGAAAAATACACCGACATCGCGTCACAATTCTATTCGAGAAATATTTATTTTCGATCTCAATCCACATGTAAGCTTAACAATACACAATATTTCACAAACCGTAAAGGCGAATCCGTCTCGTCGGCTAGCACTGAATTAACACAAGCCTAGAAAGAGGATTTGTAAAGGTATAGGGTAAATCAGAGTAAAGGAAGCGAAAGATAAAGATGTAACAAGTGAAATTACTTCCTACCGTCAAGTCCCAGTCGTGGTGCTCCAGCAGCGTAATGCATTCATCTAAGTTCTCGATTCCCGTTATGCTCTGATTAGAAATCAAGAAAAAAAATCAAATCTAGAGGAAGACGCACAGAATACAACAGAATCACCAATTTACCTGAAAGTTCGCTAGGACCATTTCTCTGTCGCCGTCTCCTGCCATCTTGGATTTTTTTGGTTCATAACAAATCGTGCGCATGCGTTTGATAATTGCATACATCAGAATGATAAAGCGGAAGTGACGACATTCGATCGATGTTCTAAACTTTGTGGGGGTGGCCGTGGAGTGGGTGAAGAATTCTGATTTATAGTTGTTTGGAGAGGCAAAATATAATTAATTAATTAAAAACAAAACATACAAACTAGTAAGCAGTGTAACACATCATCATGATCATAATGCTAGCCAGTTGGTGGATTGCGTGACGGGCGAGCAGTTACGTTCACTCGCGCATCGCACACCGGGAGGGGGGAGGGGGGGGGGGGGGGGGGCACTCTCATATCTGAGCTATCGAGCTATATAGGTATGTGCCGCTGTGAAGGGTATGGTTTTCATGCGGTTTAGTCTGGGATAGGGTATAGAAATCGGATAATTTTGGTCTAGAAAAGGGTATCATTTGCCGGGAAACTGCCGGATCGGTGGTCATGGTGGTACAGTCAACTCTCTCTAAAACGACACCTTCGGGACCAGCTCCAACTGTTCGTCTTAGAGAGGTGTCCGTCTTATAAGGAGTTTAGTTACAGTAAAATGACTAAAAAACGGCAGGGACGGGACCAACACCGAGTGTCCGTCTTATGGAGGTGTCCGTCTTATAGAGGTGGAAACTCGGAAAAGAAAGAGGCTTTCCTAAGCGTAAATAACATATCGCGGCATCGTTGTTGACAGATAGCTTTCTTTTAAAACACTGAAAGTGATACAGTTCTAAATAAAAGCAAGTCCGGGATAGGGTAAGGATTTTGGTGTCCTCTAGTCTAGTACATAGGGTTGCGAAATCAGCAGAACATGGTCTGGTATTGGGTAAGGGTTTCAATGCCCCAGTGGCACACCCTCACCCAAAAATATACATAGTGCCCCCCCCCCCCGGGGGCTCAAACTCCCTATATACAGAACCGTGGAAAACTTTGTCTGTCCTGTAACAGCAGTTTTGCAGCTCTTGTAACTTTGTGATTGTACTGGTTCTGAAGTGTACCAGGCTAGTTGTTATTGTTTTGGGGGCTAGAAGCATTGTTCCTGTTGTTTGTTCTATTGTTCTCTTGAAGGGTAGCAAGCCATTCATAGCTTTTCATGTGAGACCTTGCGAGATCTATTGCCCGACCCTCCTGCAAATAGTCGTGGCTACTTGGGATTTGAACCCCACGTTAATGACGCTTTCTCTCGCTAGGAATTATACTTTGGTGGAAATTGATGCCTGTTCCTCTCTCCCAGGAATTTCCAGGCTTAGTCAGTATACATTTTTTGAAAACCTAAGTTAAGCCAAGGTGTAAACATGTTTGTATTGAATAAATTTGACTTAGGGGATATGCCATTTTCGAGTTGCCTTTTGCCTTTGTTTTGAAATGAGGCCTTCAAGGCCAAATTTTGATTGGCACCTGCGAGTTAAGCTCATCTTGATGCCATATAAAGAGTTTTGCAAAAGGGCCTCATTCACACAGAGTTAAAAGGTGCTGATTCCTAATTGAGTTCAGCAGGTGTCATCATTCTTCTGTGTTAGTCGCGTGGAGTCCTCGGGAGTGTGGCACGACCCTCTCCAAAAGGAATAAGGATATAAATTTTGAGAGAAGTTTAATCAAACAGCGGAGGTATTATTGGACTGAATAAAGAAGGTACTGTCGAATTCCAAGGGAGCTTAGCCTGGCCTTGTGAGACTAAATCGTGAGATTATATACTAGGCAGCTAAATACCTTTATTTTCTCTATTTCGTTATTCCTGGGTCAGTTGAGCTACGTGGACGAAAACAATTCCATTCTATTCTGATGAATTGTTCTAAACACTATACATCAAACTGAGAAATATAAGTCTACGAAATTCTCAGAAAGCTCACTAATGATAAACTTAATCAGTTATGCAACATCAAAAAACTGTTGACTTATGGAAAAATACAAAGTAGCAATTAAACATTTTAACCCGAAATCTACTACTGTTGTTGCATTTGACTATCTGAACATTCGGAAGCTAAAGAGCTTTTCGGGTGTACCATTCGTTTTACTTTACTGGCGGGGCGTCCGTTTCCCTAGCTGGCGGACTCCCTCGAGACGTATTACACTAACTAATGACTTTCAAACATTTCTTATTGCACATGTGTAGACAATCTTTGTTCTAGACTAAGTGAGCGCTTTTTTGGCCAACAGTAACCAAGCCCTAAAAGGATGAAGTCTGACTCTTACTGGGCTGGCATTTTGGCGAAGGTGCTATTTCTTTGCCCGGTGTTACTAAACTATGAACGAGATTTTGCCAGCTCTCCTGAGTCAAAGCATATTAAGGTCTATTAACCTAACCCAACGGCAGCTAATTAAGGTACACAACTAGTGATGTAGCCTTGTTAATGGCTAAAAATGTTTCTACTTACTACTAATAATAAGTCTGCAAAAGTCACTGGCGCTGTGACATAACTGTGTTTCGGCAAAGTCAATCCATAAATGTTTTGTCCATGCAGCTATACTGCAGTAAAGGAAAGTTTCATTACACGGAACTCTTTCTGCTGAAGTCACCAGAACTTGAATCTGTGATACCATCGGTCTCCTTTACGAGCCTTCTCTTGAATTTCTTTTTGCGCTGCCTTGACATCTTTGACTTTAGACAAAATTTCAGCTTGACGTTTGGCTTCTTCGTAGTATGTTATCCGCTGTCTCCAACCAGGTTTTGCCTCATTCTTCTCTGATTCAATAAGAAGCTCCAGGTATTGCACTTGTGTCAGTGGGTTGGGTTTTAAGGCAATTTCATCAAGGCGGAAAAGACTTTGCTGAGCTTGGTAAATCATACTCATAACGCGCGAATGCACATTTTGAAGGAATTCCTCAAGTTGAACTATCATGCCTTCTACTTTAGATTTGCCTGAGACAGCTGTTTCATACTTCTTCTTTAGGTCGTCCGACGTTCTTATCTCGGTCACAGTTTCGTACTCAATCAGGTAAGGCAGATTTTTGTGGTCTGACCAAATGCAATTGCGCGTGCAGATTCTGCAATTACCATCAGGATTCATAGCCCAGCATCCACGCTTCTGGCTATCATCCGCAATGGAGCAATTCTTGTGACATGTGTAGTTGCAGCGAAGACAAGTTGTGGTGTGTCTTCCAGTACCTTTGAGGTCAATCTGACGTGGCTTGGTAATATCAACAGTATATGTGAACTCCTTGTTTGTTTCGATCTCCATTTCGTGATGTTGCAGAATGAGCTCTTCCTGTCGCATCTCTTCGATCTTGCTGAGACCCATTGTAATTTGCGGGTTCAGACCTTCTATTAGGGTTTGTAGCTGCTCTCGTTCTTTCAATACTTCTTTAGTAAGGCGAAGGCTTACACTTTCCGATTTTGAAAACTCAGCAAAGAAGCTTTGGAACGAACGAAAGCCCATCTTCCAAAACATTGCATCGAAGCTCTCCTCAGTTTCTGCATTTTTTGCAAATAGAGCTGAGTTGTTGAATTTAAAATACTTCTCGCATGGAATATTTGCCTTCTTTATGGCTTCCAGTACTGGAGGATGCTGGCCATCTGCAAAAGTGAGCATCATGAAAATGTTTTTGGAAACATCATTTCCAAATATTGACAAGACTGAGTTGAAGATGTACTCCTGTGGTGGAGTGAGACGCGCCAAGGAAGCTTGAGTCACAAAACCAATGCCATCCAGGTGGTCGATACCATGTGGTGGAGAAATAGAAAAGAATTCTTTTATTTGATTGGTGATGAACTTGTCTCTCTTTAGGCCTTCGGTGTCACCAAACCCGGGCGTGTCAACGATAGTAAATGTATATGGAAGAGATGAACCTTTCAAGGGATAAAGCGTATAAGCTGTGATATCTTTTGTCTGGCTGTTAGCCTGTGACACACTCTTGTCTTCTACGACGAGCTTGTATCGGAAGTCATCCTTCCAGTCAACGCCCAAGATGTAGTTCACCATTCCGTTTATTAGAGTCGTTTTTCCAGCTCCTGTGGCTCCCACTACCATAAGAACTTTCTCAGCAACTCCTCCTCGTACTCGTCTGGGTGGCCTACCGATGCTTTGTCTAGCAATCATGCTGTTCTCTTGTCTCATTCTTTCGTTTCGTGAAAGCTTGTAAACCGCTGGAGACCCAGGTGTAATCATTTTTGATTTGGGAAGCATAGTTTCCGCTAGACGATATGGAACGGAAGGTGCTTTGCTTTTGCTGCATGATGCCTTACCGACCTCGGAGGTAGCATCTCTCCCTTTTTCTTGGGGCTTGTGTACATGAATTTCTGGGTCGGGTAACTTTGCATTTTCAGGCCTGTTACCATTATTGGGAGAAGTGGAAGTTGTCGTCAAGGCGCCTGTTGAACTGGCAGCCTCGCTACTCTGGGAGTCAGAGGAAAAATCATCCCTGCCATGCAGCTGGTTCGATTGAGACAAAGCTTTTCCACCTTGGCCATGGGTGACAGAGTCCTCCGTCGTAATTGGGTCACTTGTATCACTGATAGCACTCCTTCCAGCTTTACAGTGACTCTGCACCTTGAACAAATACGCCGTTGTCGCGTCCAACCCATAAACTGTGACTAAAGCTTCTGGCTCCTTTGTCTGCAAAGGCGTCCATTCTCTGCTGGGGTCTCCACTTGAATCACTGACAGTGGGTTGGAAGTAGATGGTGTACGTTTGGACAGAGCTTAATCCGTGCGGTGATTCCTTCCATTCTATGGTAACGCTGGAGTCACTCTTGGTTTTTACTCGAGGCTTCTCAGGCTTTCCAGGAGGCTCAAAATCTGTTGGATGACCATCTTCATACAACTGAACACCAACAACGTTCTCGCCTGTGCTCCTGTGAACGTTGGTGAAGATGAACTTAGTGCGTCCATTGTGCTCATTTTCCTTTACAAAGCTGCTGAAATTTCTTGCTTTAGACTCGATTTCTTTAATTAATTCAGGATCTTCAAACCACGGTTGTGCAGCAAGGTGTTCTTGCGTCCAACTTCCAGTCCTTAGAAAGGTATACATCTCTTCAGCCAGCAGGTCGTCTTCATTATTAGCTGTCTTCAGGGTAAAGCAAACAACCCGATCATAGTCTAAGGACTCGACCACACTGTTAAGATCTTCCAATGACAGTACAGGCTGGATATCTTTGAAGTACTCCAAGTACGTGGACAATAGTTTCATCTCTTTCTCTTTTCTACTGATCCAAGACGCGAGGTACACCTGGTGAAATGGTGATAACGAAACTTTGTCAAGGACGTCGGTAAGGATCTTCTCCTCTTCATCACCCCTTCTTACCACCGGCAACAAGCTTGATAACGTCTCGAGTAGGTTCTTTTTGTACTCGGAAACGGCTTTTCCACATCTGGAGATCTGCCTTTTTAGGCCATAGAAGATGGAACACACGTTGTTCTTGAGAAGGTCAGATAAACGCATTTCGAACTCGTGAAAGTTTGCCATGATGTTCTGCAATGCATTAGTTACCTGATCACCAACCTCCCGTACTGGACGTACAAGTTTGGGGTCCAGTGAGCTAAGCGGGTGTAGCCATACCTTCTTTGGAACTTCACCAACGCAGCTTTCTTCGTCTTTCTTGAGTTCGTTGCAGGCCTTCACAGCATCTTCATAATTCATAAGACTCCTGAAACCGGTCTTGTTTTCGTAAAAGGTGCACTTCACTTTTCTCATTTCTTCTGCGTCCATCTCTTGTGTACATTTGGAAACGCTGCCGTCTACAGAACCACGAGCTAAGGAGTCGATAGTAGACTTAAGGTCTTTTTGAACATCGGCATACATTTCTTTCTCGTCGATATCTCGGTCGAAGATGAAAATGGCTTCCTTGCCATATTCAATTCCCGATACAAAGTGTGTGGCGGTAATCTCTTCGCTAATGTCGCTTTGCAGCTCTTTCGTCACCTCATCTAAAATACGTCTTTCAAATTTTGATGTCCTTTCATACTTGAGAACAACGCGAACCTGATTCTTTGAAGACTTCTGGTCGAAGATGAAGTTTGCAATACCAGATGGGCTGACCAACCCCGTCATCAAACTCAGTTTGAGGCTAGAATCGACTCCTAAAATGGCCATCTTCTCTTCCAAACTGTCACCTGTAAAGACTTCACAGCTGGACTGTGGAGAAGCTCGCATCTTCTTGGGAATGTCACATTCCCCCAGTGTTGGTTCTGGAAGAAGGTGATGATCTCGACAATCGTAGAGCATCCCCAACTGAAATGGTTGCCCAAAACAAGGCACTTCCAGGACTTTATCCTCACTCATGGTTCTGCCGGTAAAATAGAAAGGTATACAGAGAACAAAAGCATTACAACATACGTAACTATTAGAATGGCTGAAGTGTTTTCAACTACCTCGCCACCTTTGGTTTAAATAATTCCTTGCATGTCTGACAAAACAGTTAGATGACAATCCCCTCCCTTCGAATAAAACCCCTTCAAAATCCACTCCTATTTGGTAAAAAAAAACCCTTCTTAGGGCTGTGAGTAGTAATACTTCATATAATGTTGACCCTCCCGTTGAGCTCACAGCTGTCGAGCGAGGGTCGAACGATTTCGTAGATTCTGCATCAAGTATGTTTCCTGTTATGCAATTCTACATACTGTATGCCAATTCTGCATGATGCGTGTGTATTTGTCAGCTTTTGTTCTAAGCTTTAAAACAAAACGCAGGTAAAACTACCTACGTATTTGGTGAATTTACCACCTTCAAAACGTTTTCTCAAGGTCTTTATTAGTCTATGGCAATGACAGGCCATGATCATATTACTTAAATTTCTCAGAAATGGTGATACGCTTGGCTAGGTTTCCGGGAATAGGCAGTCACACAACAAATTTGTCTTGTTTTTCCTTTCTCCGGCGATTGAAAGATTATTTAGCATTTCAAGATGTAAACCAATTTCATGCACTTTTTCTATTTACGAACTGCTTTTAAACGATATGGATCCCAGGAGTTGTTTTATTTAACACCTGCTTAATCTTTCAAGCAAGTATACCAGCCTTAAAACGGGTCCATCTTGGTCCGGCATGATAGAGTACATCTACGTTACGTTATAAAGCCGTTTTCTTTCTCAGATTTTATCAAGCCTCATTACTGATCATTACTGTTTAGACTGAGAAGATTTCATATGAAGTGCTATTCTGAAACTTTTTCCATGGAGAGCTACAACAACTGATAACAAAATGATCAAAGAACAAGATGCGAGTGCGGCTGATGGGTGATGTGATGATTAATTTTTACTCCAGTTTTATACATTATATAACTAACATTGGTTTTTGGAGGGGGACAGGGTTGCTGAACACCGCATTACCGCAAAAAAAAATAAAAAAAAATCGGTAAATATCGTAATACCGCAACAAAACCGCTGTCTCATAGTAAGCCTATATGGCTGGCAGATTCGTTGACGCGAGGGCGAAAAAAGAGGTAAAAACGAGCGGTAGGACCGTGAAAAGAATGGCACGGCTTTGAACTGGTTGTTAAAACAGTCAAATTGTAAATTATAATGTGTGACAAAATAAGACTGTTTCAGGTTACTTTCGAAACGACTAGAAACGGGCAAAAATGGTCGGAGAAAAGTTAAGGATACGTTTTTATTCAGACTATCGTCGACCAAAACGCTAGCAAAACGCATCCCGTAGGTTTCGAGTTTACGGCAATACTGCAATTCGCGATCAAAATTACCGAAATACCGCATCAAAAATTGGCCAATACCGCAAACCCCAGTGCCCCTCTCTTTCTGTATCCAGACTTACTTGAAAATTCTTGGAAGTTCAATATTCTTGCAATGGAACTCACGGTTATCAGACTGCACTTGTATCGCCGCAGGCCCTCCTTCACAGAATTACCCAACGCAAGCCACTGCAAGCCGGAGATTTTAATTTTTCATATTTTTGACGTTCACTACCCATATTTGGGCTTATGGCTGCTTCTTATTGGTTCCTTCTGTTGATTTACACTTACACTTACCAATCAGAGCCACTAGCCAGATGTGCGTCATCAATATGGAATTTGCCGGCTAGGCGCTGCAGTTACTTCCTGTCTTTCTGAGAATTCAGCAAACGTTTCTTAGAAACCCCACTCTAACAACATTTTACTAGCCTTATGTGCACTAAATGTCTCCAAAAGGTACACGTTGAGAAAGATTATTGAAGGAAAATCACAGTTTGAATATCTGAAGTTTGATTAATGTACTAGTGACAGTGGTACAGGAACTAGATACCCCCACTCTCTAAATTGCATATTTGTTTTCAAAACTGTACTGTTGTTGACTTGCTTTCCATGGTATATTTCATCACGGTCATCATTTAATTTTCCGAATCCCCCTCCTTTCTGATACCAGACCACACTCCCTTACATGTAATTAATTTCGATCGCTCAGATACATTTCGGAGCTACGACTCAGAAATTCAATACTAATGACTTATTCTAGAAATTGCGCTTCTCATTCGTCCCTAATTTGTTTAAATTTATTTGAACCAATCATGCAGTTTCGATCTGTGTAACACATTCCTGTCATCAACACGGCATTTTACTCCTGGGACAAACAAACCACAGGAAGAGTGTCTGTTTTTTGCTAGGTATTATTTATTTGTAAGGCTAAATTCGTAATAATTTGTCGTTGTTGTTCAAGGTTCTTGCAATAAATATTTTCGTAATGTGGACCGAGTGAAACATAATCACAAGCAGTTTCGTTTGTCTTTTGAACTGTGAAGTGCGCTTCCTGAATTTCCGAGAATTCGGCTTACTTTTTCTTGGAATAACAGTCGAAGATTCAAAGTGTTCAAAAACAAATTTCGGCCTTGAATGTCTACGACTCTACGGCACTTAACTGAAAGGCAAGTCGGGTTTGTTTGTTCGGGGAGAGCTCGTGGTTTTTTTTTTTATATCTGATATATCAGTGAGAGAGCTCATATATTTTGATTACTTAAAAGGTAATGTTGAAATTATTTAGAAACACGAGCTATATTTTGATTTTTACTAGACTGTATGAGATAGAAATCCAGATTTGCCTATTAAAGCACATCCTATCCCCGAGACTCGATGGGTCAGACGTCGATTTTCTCATAAGACAAATTAAATTACAGGTTAGGTCCATCCCAGTTAGTTCGACTCTTGAAAAGATCGACCCGAACACGATCTTCAGTAGTTATTTCCATCCGCTTCAGCCTGAAAGAACAAGACGCCTTTGTCGTTTGAAGCTTAGGCTGTTCCAGACGTTCGGTTTTTGGTTGGGGGGCAGCACAAAGAACGGCGAGCGATAAATTAAAACGAGCTAGGGCGAGCTAGAATTTGGCCATTCCGGCTTTGCGCCGCCCAACTACTAACTAAACGCTTAAAAAAGAGGCTATTCGATATTTAGTCCGAGCCTTAGTTATTGCAATTACAGGAAAATTTTAATTTTAACTTCGCTGTGCAACTCCCATCGTCCCCGCACCCACCTTCCTTCCCCAACACGTCACACCCCCATACACAGCGATCCTATTTCGTCCTTGAAAACGCTTCTAGCTGTTTTGCAAAACTAAAAATATAAGTAAAGAATAGGGCAGAACGTAACATGATCACGCCAGGTATTTATTAACTTTGGACTAATCTCAGGATTAACGTTACCAAATGGGAAATCTAGATAAGTTGATTAAGTAAACCACCAAACCAGCTATCGACCTATTTAAAACTATTAAGGGATGGAGGCATCGTTTAATTTTTTTTTAAAAAAAACAACATATCTCATATCGAGCTTTTATAATGTTACCGTTCTTAAAAGTAAGCCAAAGAAAAGAAGACAAAAGACCCGTTCTTCTAATTCACAGACAACATCATAAACCTACAGATATTAGCGATGAATCTAATCAGTCTATTCGATAGGAAATGGAAAAGTTTCGGTTCGTTCAACATCACTTACAGTAGCCTGTGGCAGTGGAGTGGAAATCTTAAACCTCAGCGGAATATTATTTATGAGGTGCACAGGCACACTTTATCTCTGTTGTGCTTTAATTTCATCTTTGGTTTAAAATTTTTCAAACCAGTTTGATTTCTATTTCCCTTTGTTTCAGATTATGATAATGAATATGAGACAATGAAAAATTAAATTCAAACTGGTTTGAAAAATTTAAAACCAAAGATAAAATTAAACCACAACATCTCCATTAAATCGCTAATAAGGTAAATATGTACGTTGTCTGGTTAGCGAGTTTAGCTACTTCTACAGTAAAACTAAAACTAATTTAAACCCCTTGTAATAAAAATTAACCGATTTTAAAACCCGGTAGAATAATAGTGTAGGGCAGCAACCTTAGTAACTAATCAGGCGCGTAGGAGGGGGGTTCGAAGGGTTCGAACGAACCCCCTTTGGAGGTCAGTAATGGAGGACTGAAAACACAAACTGTTGGTTTTCAGCTTTTAGCAAATAGTGGGGGAATGGAAAACAAACTTTGAGTGTTGCAGCTTTTAAATTACCTTGCAAGAAAACGCTAAAAGTATCGGGAAAGTATTAAATTGTTAGGAAAATATATCCTAGTGACCTAGTATTATATGCAGTCAAAATAATCCCATCGTTGAAAAAATATTTCCTTAACAGGCTTTCGGTATTTGATAAATGGAGTATCAAGACGATTGGCGGGGATTACAATTTCGGGGGACCAAGGTGATACGTGTATTTAGTGCATTGACGCCGCTTTGACGCCGCTTTTAGTACATTGACGGTGGAGCCGGGAGGTGGGAGCTTAACCTTAATTTTTACCCTGAGATGCCTTTGCAGCACATGTCAAGCTTTTGTAAAACGTTTCGTTTACTAAGCCGGTATGTATGTATGAATGTATCAAGTTAACAAAACAGCGGAAATATTGTTGTTATGACTAAAAATACCTGTTATTTTACACTCCATTGAGTTTGAAATATTGACGTACACAATGCTGAAAATAGCATTTCCAGGCCTCTAGATTTCAAAATATTCTGGGGGGACATGCCCCCAGACCCCCCTAGAGGCTCGCGCCTTCGGCGCTCGTATTAAATAACCTCCCTTAATAAATGTTCCTGCCAATACGAACACCCTTACAAAAACCTCAGCTACGCGCCTGCTAATCTATAAAATTAAGTGTTGCTTTCAGGAAATCTAGGTAGTATTAATGTAAAACCTTTAACACATTAACCTGTACGGGTTTGCAATCTAACTGCAACAACAAACGCATTTTAATCGTACCAAAAAGACTTTAAACGATATGATGTAGACTATACGACAAATTATTGCTAAAATTTTGTATCCGATGATAAAACACTGTCAAGTACTTAACGTTATATATTCCCTTTTATATTCCTATTTTTAGAAAATCTGGTTGGTAAGTTCTTCTTAAAGAAACTTGGAGTCAACAGTTCTTACCTGTTAAGCCTTAAGGGCAACAGTTCTAACCTACTTAGCCGGCGACAGCTTTAACCAATTAAGCCTTAACAGCCTGAAACGCTAGTCCAATGAAATTTTCGATTTGTCATCGAAGAAAAAACCTGGCTAGTTAATTCTACTTAAAAGATAAATTTAATTTACTAATTATCCTGCAATAGTTTTAACCTATTAAGCCTTAAAATGAAACACGCTAGCTTTATATTGATTTCTCTTTTTGCACGAAGGTTTCCAGTTTCTCATCGAAGAAAATCTGGCTACTTAATTCTACTTAAAAAACAATGGACTCAATGATTACCCTGCAACAGTTCTAACCAATTTAGCCCTACAACAAAATGCTAGTTATGTATTCCACTGCAATTTTCGATTTCTCATCAAAGGAAATCTGGCTAGCTAATTCTTCTTAAAAAATTAGAGTCAATGATTACCCTGCAACAGTTCTATCCTGTTCAGCCTTAAGATAAAACGCTAGTTATATATTCTTTTTTTTTTCAATGAAATTTTCGATTTCTCATCGAAGAAAATCTGGCTAGTTAATTCTATACTACTTAACAAATATGGACTCCATGATTACTCTGCAACAGTTCTGACCAATTAAATTTAACTCTAAGATCAAATGCTAGTTATATATTCCGCTGTTCGAGTGAAATCTTCGATTTCTCATCGAATAAAAACCTGGCTAGTTATTTTTTTCTTTAACTCTCGGATTCTACGATTACTCTTAAACTTAAACAATGAAAGTTTCGATTTCTCATCGAAGAAAATCTTGCTGGTTAATGCAATTAAAAAACTGGATTCGATGATTACTCTCGATCTGCAACAGTTCTAACCTATTTAGCCTTAAGATAAAACGCTAGTTATATATTTCTTTTTTCCAGTGAAATTTTCGATTTCTCATCGATGAAAATCTGACAAGTTAATTTTCTTTTTTTCAGTAACACTTGGATTCTATGACTACCCAAAAACTTAAGCTCTGCTAAAATTATTAATAAGAACATCACGAACCAATCACCTATAAAAAAGAGAATGGTTTTCATGGAGCCTGGAGTGTCAGCCGGCCAGTGATAAACCGAAATGTTTTTCTTTATGTTAAATCACTGGCGGATGTGAACATCTAATATAAATTTAAAATGATACTGCAGTTAGGGTTTTTGTTTTTGTCGACTCGAAGAGTACCACCACAGAGCAACTAGTATAGCCGCTGCTTTACAACGAGAAATGGCTGGACTTGTGACGACACTGCAGTATGTATCACAGATATTTGTGGCCTTATGGCAACCAGCTCTTTTAAAGGGGCACTATCAAGAGCATAAATTCAAAAAATCAAAAGTGAAAAGACATTTACATCCAATGGAAACCAAAAAATAATGTCAAGTTTGTTAACAGTTGCTCCACAAGTTCACTGAAACTATGAAATTAAGGAGTGGTTAAGCTGCATGAGTTGTATGCTTAAAAAAAAAACCTGCCGGGCAGACTTTTCCCAATTCTGTCCTTATGTCTTGGACAAATCGCTAATTAAAATTTGCTCTTCCTTCAACAATTCACTTATCTTCGTTGTAGGCGTCAGAATTTTAGTTTTGTTTAGTTTATAGTTTCGTGTTTGTTTTCGTGTTAATTAGTTCCCTTTGTTTTTAGTCTATTTCTATACATGTTACTTTTATTTGCATATTGGTATATATTCTGTTGTGTGTAATTTATTCACTTAGGTCTTTTTGGTTTGCGAGTTCCGAGTCTAGTTATGAGTTTTCAGTCCTTTTTCGAGTTTATGGTCAAGCTAGTTTAAAGTTCGTCTTTATGGTTTTCAATGGTCACATTATATTCGTCTTTGTAAGTTTCTTGTTTATTTTGCTTTGTCGTTTTCCTGTTTTCCTCATGTCGTTCGTTGTAAGTTATTTTATGCTCATTTCTGTGTTTGTAATTCTGTTATTTTCAGTTACCGTGTTCATCTTCGATTAAATGTGTGTCTATTGTGCAAGATGGATTACGCGTGAATTGCGTTTGCGACTTAATTTGTCATGGCTTGATGTTTTAGGCGCATTTCGTCTATGAGCGAAGGTACTTGGTCTCAATTTTGGCACCGTCTTGACCGAAAATGCAGCAAAATACAATCGCCGTGATGGTACCCGTTTAAGGTGGGTTTTAATACTTGTACTTATATTCAGAAAACTGTTTATATTATTAAAATCACATGAAGAAAGCGATCTAGTGTGACAAAAAGCACTAAACGGCTTTGAAAACAGTACTTGAAACTCACGTGCACTCTTCGAGAATTCCGATTTTCCATTGACGTTGGAACTAATCACTGATGAAAAAGTTTTTAGGGAAAAATCTTGGCTATATTAAATCGTCTAATTTAATAGTCATCTCGGCGTCCATTTTGATTAATAAATGGACTCCTTCATATCCTTCAATCCAGTAGCTCGGAAGTACGTAAGCATACGTTTTGTGGAATTGTTTAACGCTCTAAACTCACCAAAACTTGAAACGAGAGTACCAACTGTCTCTGCCAAGAGACAATTTCTCTAGTGACTTCCTTGTTATTCTCTCCTTGCTGGCATCGGCATCTTTGGAGAGCTTTTGAATCAGCTTCTGGCTTTCTTTCTCATCCTTTACTGTGGACAACATCTCCGCGTGACTCTTGGCTACTTCAAGGTACTGTGTACGTTGTTTCCACCCAGCTTTGGCTTCTCTTTTCTCGGATTCGATAAGCAATTCAATGTATTCCACTTGTGTGAGTGGGTTGGGCTTGAGGGCAATTTCATCCAAACGACGAAGACTTTGCTGAGCTTTCTTTATCATGGTGAGAACCTGGACATGTACGTCTTGCAGAGATTTTTCCATCGATTTCATCATTTGCTCAGAGGTGGCCTTTTGTTTAACAGCTTTGTGATATTTCTTTTTCAGGTCTTCCGAGGTTCTTGTTTCGGTGACCGTTTTATATTCGATCAGGTAGGGGAGATTCTTGTGCTCTGACCAAGTACAATTTCGTGGGCATATTCTGCAATTACCGCGTTTATCCATCGCCGAGCATTTATACTTTTTCACGTCGTCAATTATCTTACAATTGATATGACATGTTGCGTTGCACGGTATACATGTGGTGGTGTGTCGTCCAGTTCCTTCTAGATTGGTGTAAAACGGTTTCGTAACATCAACCGTATACGTGAAATCCTTGTTTGTTTCAATCTCCTTCTCGCGTTGTTGCAGCACAATTTCCTCCTGCCGCATCTCTTCAAGTTTGTTTAGACCCAGAGTTATCTGGCCATTTAGGCCCTCCACTACCACATGCAGCTCTTCTCGTTCCTTCAGGACTTCTTTTGTAAGACGAAGGCTGACACTCTCTGCTTTTGGAAACTCTTCAAAAAAATTCTCAAAGGAACGGGAGCCCATTTTCCAAAACATTTCATCAAAGCCCATTTCGCCAGATTCTTCCTTTTCAGCGAAGAGAGCTGAGTTGTTGAACTTAAAAAGCTTGTCACTATGGTTGGGGATTTTGGCTTCCTTGATTGCCTCTCTCACAGGGGGGCGTTGGCCATCTGCAAAGGTGATCATCATGAATATGTTTTTGGAAACGTCATTTCCAAATATGGACAGGATGGAATCAAATATGTACTCCTGCGTTGGGGTAAGGCGTGCCTGGGAGGCTTGGACAACAAAGCCGATGCCATCGAGGTGGTCTATACCATCTGGTGGAGGGATGGAAAAGAACTCCTTTATCTGTTCTGTAATCTTCTTGTCTCTCTCAAATCCTTCAGTTCCACCAAATCCGGGAGTGTCAATTATAGTAAATGTAAACAGAATGGCTGATCCTTTCATGAGATGAAATGTATAAGCAGTGATAAACTGAGTCTGGCTGTATGCTTGAGATGCTTTTGTTTCTTCTGTTATGAGCTTAAATCGAAAGTCATCTTTCCATTCCACTCCCAGGATGTAGTTGACCATACCATTGATTAAGGTCGTCTTACCAGTCCCTGTTGCACCCACCACCATAAAGACCTTTTCAGTTTCTCCACGCCCGATGCGATAAGGCTTTCCAATACTTTGCCTTGCAATCATGCCTTCTGAACGTCTCATCTCCTCTCTCATATGAAGCTTGTAAACTGATGGAGAGCCGCTTGTAATCTCATCTGACGTATAAAGCATGGCTTCAGCTAGACGGGGAATAGCAGATGCTTCCTCTGTAGAAGCACTTGTTGCATCTGCTTGCTTGCCTTCGGCCCCTTTAACTTTGGTGCGCGGATCATCTCTGGAAGCACTCATTTCACTCGAGTCGTTTGTACTCTGGTCGAAAATAAAAACAGGTTCAATTGAAGTAGGCCGGCCGAGGTGTTAATGAAGTACCGTATTGATTCGATTAAGCGCCCGGGGCGCATATTTACTTTTGGCACCTCAAGGAAGGGCGCTTATTCCAGACAGGGCGCTGATTCGGGACAGGGCGCTTATTTTACTTTTTGAGAAATAACCAAATGTTAAAAACAAAACTTTAATTAACATTAAAATAACTAACAATAACAGAAACTGTATCAGTAACAAATTGTTGAAAACCAGTTCCTTTTAAAAGAACTGTTCATTTTAGCAGTAAATATATACCTGTACGGTACGGCGAATGCTCGTGAGGTTATCTATTCGACGCCGATGACTTCAGTAGGGGCCGTTATCTGCAGTAGAGGCGCTTATTAGAGTAATGGCCCTTATAAGAATAGGGGTGCTTATAAGAATGGGGGCGCTTATTAGAATCGGGGCGCTTATTGGAAGGAGGACGCTAAATCGAATCATTACGGTAGGTCGGTAGATAAATTTGTGTTATGTATTGACTACACAATGTTTATTTTTTAAGTTCAGTCGTTTACATGAGATACTACTGGATATTTTCCAACTTCTCGTCTTCGGTGAGGGAGGATTAGAAACAAGGAGAAATGAAATATACTCTATTTACTTATCTACGGGTATTTGATTTACGTTTTTGAGTCTAATGCTTGCGTGCGCTTTGCGCATGCGCATTAGACTCTTTGTTATATGAAAAAAGCTGTTAGCAATCCCAAGGGAATGGTTCGGGATCGATAATCGTTCGCTGTAATGTAGAAAACAATGATCAGCTGCAAGAACGGACTCCGTACGGACACGCACGATTAGTTTCAATTAAAAACAGCCAATCAGCGACACGTGTTCCCACGCATAATTAAAAGTTCTTTCTCAAGTCACGATTATTCAACACTTGAACAGGACGAAATAATTTTTCAGTTAAGACATTTGTAAGCTTTTTGTGAAAATAAATCTTCGTTTTCAGTTCAGTTAAGCACTTGTGTTTTCGTCTTGCTTAAAAAGCAAGACGTCTTTGAGAAAAAATATTTCGACGGCGACTCGCGTTTATTTACACAATGCGACCAAATATTTATTTTGTTTTAAAAAATAGAAAACTTTACCTCGGTTTTTGTATTTAAGTCATTCGAATTTTGACCAATTTTTTCTTTACAGTGCAAACAAAAACCTTCAAAAATAAAAGATGTACATGGATAAATGTAAATCAAGTTACGCGACTAAATGAAAATGCGTTTGTTTGGCCGCTTTGCAGTATTACACTGTCCCGGCCTTTGCCATACACTGAAATCGAATTTCATGCTTTTATAGCAAAAACAGATGACAGGCCTACACAGACTCCTACTTCGTGACTTATGTACAAAATAAGCCGTTCGGTAAAATTGGATTTGGTCGTCCAATTTATTTTGACGCTTCAAAGTTGTTTAGAAAGGGCACTATGCTCTGTCACTTGTATTATAAGAAGGCGATTTTAGGTTATAAAGTAGAGTCGAAAGACTGCCGCTTAGCAGATGTGTAGAGATGATAGATCTGCACGGTTTCCCGTTAGAACATTTTGACACCTCTGTATTAAATTTTGCTATTGCGGTTAGTCTTGGCTCATTCATATTCGCAAGATGTGTTTTAAGCTCTCAAAATGTTCGCTCTGGAAGGACACAGGTCTTTTTTCCGTGAATATGTTGATTATGTACTTGCATTTTATATTTGCAAGGCCGGGCCCGGCTGTTTATAGTGTTGCAATGTGTGTTGCTTTTTATCACGGATGACATATTTATTTCTGTCCACTTTAGCCAGGGGACTGCGTAGCTTTATTTTGCAAAGCTATTGCTTTGTTTTAGAGACACGTTATTTACTGTCGCTAAGGATATGTATCTTGCATCAATTTTAACGAGCGTTTAGTCTTTTGAGCTCGATGTTTTGGGTTTTCGCCTCTTTCCTTTGTTCGTTGTGTGACATTTGTACCACAAGATAAATGTAGGATTCATGTAGATTTACTGCATATCTAACCACACGCAAGTCGGTTGACTTTTTTGCGTGTTGTGTATGCCACTATATTTCAGGCAAGACCATGGTTTCGATCCTCCATGTGGATCTCATCAGTTGCCGGTATTTGGTTTTCTGTACTATAGATGCTAACGCAACTCGTACATATATGTGCGAGAATGTAAGACATTCTGCGGCTTGGCACAAGCTGCTCGTGGTTATGTACCCTTGGGGCGGATCGAAATGTCTGGTTTTAATTGGCTTACACAACTAGCCAATAGCATAATGTGTTTTTCGATCCTTTCTTGTTTGAAGCTTTACCGTATTGTTTTGTGTTTCTTTTATGGCACTTTTCTTGCCTTTGCAGCACTCTTTGTTTTGTTTATAGTGTGGAGATAACTTGGTAGGAACGCACACGATGTTTATGCAAACCCCTTGTCAAAAACGGGGTTGATGCTGTGTGTTGAGTGCGTATTTTGAGTGTTTTTTAACTCCTTGATGTCTGTCGACTGCAGGCATTTGTAATATCTTGCACAAAGTAGAACGGGGCCTGTCTAAAAACAATCATACATAGCAAAAACAGATGACAGGCCTACACAGACTCCTACTTCGTGACTTATGTACAAAATAAGCCGTTCGGTAAAATTGGATTTGGTCGTCCAATTTATTTTGACGCTTCAAAGTTGTTTAGAAACGGCACTATGCTCTGTCACTTGTATTATAAGAAGGCGATTTTAGGTTATAAAGTAGAGTCGAAAGACTGCCGCTTAGCAGATGTGTAGAGATGATAGATCTGCACGGTTTCCCGTTAGAACATTTTGACACCTCTGTATTAAATTTTGCTATTGCGGTTAGTCTTGGCTCATTCATATTCGCAAGATGTGTTTTAAGCTCTCAAAATGTTCGCTCTGGAAGGACACAGGTCTTTTTTCCGTGAATATGTTGATTATGTACTTGCATTTTATATTTGCAAGGCCGGGCCCGGCTGTTTATAGTGTTGCAATGTGTGTTGCTTTTTATCACGGATGACATATTTATTTCTGTCCACTTTAGCCAGGGGACTGCGTAGCTTTATTTTGCAAAGCTATTGCTTTGTTTTAGAGACACGTTATTTACTGTCGCTAAGGATATGTATCTTGCATCAATTTTAACGAGCGTTTAGTCTTTTGAGCTCGATGTTTTGGGTTTTCGCCTCTTTCCTTTGTTCGTTGTGTGACATTTGTACCACAAGATAAATGTAGGATTCATGTAGATTTACTGCATATCTAACCACACGCAAGTCGGTTGACTTTTTTGCGTGTTGTGTATGCCACTATATTTCAGGCAAGACCATGGTTTCGATCCTCCATGTAGATCTCATCAGTTGCCGGTATTTGGTTTTCTGTACTATAGATGCTAACGCAACTACATTTATCTTGTGGTACAAATGTCACACAACGAACAAAGGAAAGAGGCGAAAACCCAAAACATCGAGCTCAAAAGACTAAACGCTCGTTAAAATTGATGCAAGATACATATCCTTAGCGACAGTAAATAACGTGTCTCTAAAACAAAGCAATAGCTTTGCAAAATAAAGCTACGCAGTCCCCTGGCTAAAGTGGACAGAAATAAATATGTCATCCGTGATAAAAAGCAACACACATTGCAACACTATAAACAGCCGGGCCCGGCCTTGCAAATATAAAATGCAAGTACATAATCAACATATTCACGGAAAAAAGACCTGTGTCCTTCCAGAGCGAACATTTTGAGAGCTTAAAACACATCTTGCGAATATGAATGAGCCAAGACTAACCGCAATAGCAAAATTTAATACAGAGGTGTCAAAATGTTCTAACGGGAAACCGTGCAGATCTATCATCTCTACACATCTGCTAAGCGGCAGTCTTTCGACTCTACTTTATAACCTAAAATCGCCTTCTTATAACTACAAGTGACAGAGCATAGTGCCCTTTCTAAACAACTTTGAAGCGTCAAAATAAATTGGACGACCAAATCCAATTTTACCGAACGGCTTATTTTGTACATAAGTCACGAAGTAGGAGTCTGTGTAGGCCTGTCATCTGTTTTTGCTATGTATGATTGTTTTTAGACAGGCCCCGTTCTACTTTGTGCAAGATATTACAAATGCCTGCAGTCGACAGACATCAAGGAGTTAAAAAACACTCAAAATACGCACTCAACACACAGCATCAACCCCGTTTTTGACAAGGGGTTTGCATAAACATCGTGTGCGTTCCTACCAAGTTATCTCCACACTATAAACAAAACAAAGAGTGCTGCAAAGGCAAGAAAAGTGCCATAAAAGAAACACAAAACAATACGGTAAAGCTTCAAACAAGAAAGGATCGAAAAACACATTATGCTATTGGCTAGTTGTGTAAGCCAATTAAAACCAGACATTTCGATCCGCCCCAAGGGTACATAACCACGAGCAGCTTGTGCCAAGCCGCAGAATGTCTTACATTCTCGCACATATATGTACGAGTTGCGTTAGCATCTATAGTACAGAAAACCAAATACCGGCAACTGATGAGATCCACATGGAGGATCGAAACCATGGTCTTGCCTGAAATATAGTGGCATACACAACACGCAAAAAAGTCAACCGACTTGCGTGTGGTTAGATATGCAGTAAATCTACATGAATCCTACATTTATCTTGTGGTACAAATGTCACACAACGAACAAAGGAAAGAGGCGAAAACCCAAAACATGGAGCTCAAAAGACTAAACGCTCGTTAAAATTGATGCAAGATACATATCCTTAGCGACAGTAAATAACGTGTCTCTAAAACAAAGCAATAGCTTTGCAAAATAAAAGCTACGCAGTCCCCTGGCTAAAGTGGACAGAAATAAATATGTCATCCGTGATAAAAAGCAACACACATTGCAACACTATAAACAGCCGGGCCCGGCCTTGCAAATATAAAATGCAAGTACATAATCAACATATTCACGGAAAAAAGACCTGTGTCCTTCCAGAGCGAACATTTTGAGAGCTTAAAACACATCTTGCGAATATGAATGAGCCAAGACTAACCGCAATAGCAAAATTTAATACAGAGGTGTCAAAATGTTCTAACGGGAAACCGTGCAGATCTATCATCTCTACACATCTGCTAAGCGGCAGTCTTTCGACTCTACTTTATAACCTAAAATCGCCTTCTTATAATACAAGTGACAGAGCATAGTGCCCTTTCTAAACAACTTTGAAGCGTCAAAATAAATTGGACGACCAAATCCAATTTTACCGAACGGCTTATTTTGTACATAAGTCACGAAGTAGGAGTCTGTGTAGGCCTGTCATCTGTTTTTGCTATGTATGATTGTTTTTAGACAGGCCCCGTTCTACTTTGTGCAAGATATTACAAATGCCTGCAGTCGACAGACATCAAGGAGTTAAAAAACACTCAAAATACGCACTCAACACACAGCATCAACCCCGTTTTTGACAAGGGGTTTGCATAAACATCGTGTGCGTTCCTACCAAGTTATCTCCACACTATAAACAAAACAAAGAGTGCTGCAAAGGCAAGAAAAGTGCCATAAAAGAAACACAAAACAATACGGTAAAGCTTCAAACAAGAAAGGATCGAAAAACACATTATGCTATTGGCTAGTTGTGTAAGCCAATTAAAACCAGACATTTCGATCCGCCCCAAGGGTACATAACCACGAGCAGCTTGTGCCAAGCCGCAGAATGTCTTACATTCTCGCACATATATGTACGAGTTGCGTTAGCATCTATAGTACAGAAAACCAAATACCGGCAACTGATGAGATCCACATGGAGGATCGAAACCATGGTCTTGCCTGAAATATAGTGGCATACACAACACGCAAAAAAGTCAACCGACTTGCGTGTGGTTAGATATGCAGTAAATCTACATGAATCCTACATTTATCTTGTGGTACAAATGTCACACAACGAACAAAGGAAAGAGGCGAAAACCCAAAACATCGAGCTCAAAAGACTAAACGCTCGTTAAAATTGATGCAAGATACATATCCTTAGCGACAGTAAATAACGTGTCTCTAAAACAAAGCAATAGCTTTGCAAAATAAAGCTACGCAGTCCCCTGGCTAAAGTGGACAGAAATAAATATGTCATCCGTGATAAAAAGCAACACACATTGCAACACTATAAACAGCCGGGCCCGGCCTTGCAAATATAAAATGCAAGTACATAATCAACATATTCACGGAAAAAAGACCTGTGTCCTTCCAGAGCGAACATTTTGAGAGCTTAAAACACATCTTGCGAATATGAATGAGCCAAGACTAACCGCAATAGCAAAATTTAATACAGAGGTGTCAAAATGTTCTAACGGGAAACCGTGCAGATCTATCATCTCTACACATCTGCTAAGCGGCAGTCTTTCGACTCTACTTTATAACCTAAAATCGCCTTCTTATAATACAAGTGACAGAGCATAGTGCCCTTTCTAAACAACTTTGAAGCGTCAAAATAAATTGGACGACCAAATCCAATTTTACCGAACGGCTTATTTTGTACATAAGTCACGAAGTAGGAGTCTGTGTAGGCCTGTCATCTGTTTTTGCTATGTATGATTGTTTTTAGACAGGCCCCGTTCTACTTTGTGCAAGATATTACAAATGCCTGCAGTCGACAGACATCAAGGAGTTAAAAAACACTCAAAATACGCACTCAACACACAGCATCAACCCCGTTTTTGACAAGGGGTTTGCATAAACATCGTGTGCGTTCCTACCAAGTTATCTCCACACTATAAACAAAACAAAGAGTGCTGCAAAGGCAAGAAAAGTGCCATAAAAGAAACACAAAACAATACGGTAAAGCTTCAAACAAGAAAGGATCGAAAAACACATTATGCTATTGGCTAGTTGTGTAAGCCAATTAAAACCAGACATTTCGATCCGCCCCAAGGGTACATAACCACGAGCAGCTTGTGCCAAGCCGCAGAATGTCTTACATTCTCGCACATATATGTACGAGTTGCGTTAGCATCTATAGTACAGAAAACCAAATACCGGCAACTGATGAGATCCACATGGAGGATCGAAACCATGGTCTTGCCTGAAATATAGTGGCATACACAACACGCAAAAAAGTCAACCGACTTGCGTGTGGTTAGATATGCAGTAAATCTACATGAATCCTACATTTATCTTGTGGTACAAATGTCACACAACGAACAAAGGAAAGAGGCGAAAACCCAAAACATGGAGCTCAAAAGACTAAACGCTCGTTAAAATTGATGCAAGATACATATCCTTAGCGACAGTAAATAACGTGTCTCTAAAACAAAGCAATAGCTTTGCAAAATAAAGCTACGCAGTCCCCTGGCTAAAGTGGACAGAAATAAATATGTCATCCGTGATAAAAAGCAACACACATTGCAACACTATAAACAGCCGGGCCCGGCCTTGCAAATATAAAATGCAAGTACATAATCAACATATTCACGGAAAAAAGACCTGTGTCCTTCCAGAGCGAACATTTTGAGAGCTTAAAACACATCTTGCGAATATGAATGAGCCAAGACTAACCGCAATAGCAAAATTTAATACAGAGGTGTCAAAATGTTCTAACGGGAAACCGTGCAGATCTATCATCTCTACACATCTGCTAAGCGGCAGTCTTTCGACTCTACTTTATAACCTAAAATCGCCTTCTTATAATACAAGTGACAGAGCATAGTGCCCTTTCTAAACAACTTTGAAGCGTCAAAATAAATTGTACGACCAAATCCAATTTTACCGAACGGCTTATTTTGTACATAAGTCACGAAGTAGGAGTCTGTGTAGGCCTGTCATCTGTTTTTGCTATGTATGATTGTTTTTAGACAGGCCCCGTTCTACTTTGTGCAAGATATTACAAATGCCTGCAGTCGACAGACATCAAGGAGTTAAAAAACACTCAAAATACGCACTCAACACACAGCATCAACCCCGTTTTTGACAAGGGGTTTGCATAAACATCGTGTGCGTTCCTACCAAGTTATCTCCACACTATAAACAAAACAAAGAGTGCTGCAAAGGCAAGAAAAGTGCCATAAAAGAAACACAAAACAATACGGTAAAGCTTCAAACAAGAAAGGATCGAAAAACACATTATGCTATTGGCTAGTTGTGTAAGCCAATTAAAACCAGACATTTCGATCCGCCCCAAGGGTACATAACCACGAGCAGCTTGTGCCAAGCCGCAGAATGTCTTACATTCTCGCACATATATGTACGAGTTGCGTTAGCATCTATAGTACAGAAAACCAAATACCGGCAACTGATGAGATCCACATGGAGGATCGAAACCATGGTCTTGCCTGAAATATAGTGGCATACACAACACGCAAAAAAGTCAACCGACTTGCGTGTGGTTAGATATGCAGTAAATCTACATGAATCCTACATTTATCTTGTGGTACAAATGTCACACAACGAACAAAGGAAAGAGGCGAAAACCCAAAACATCGAGCTCAAAAGACTAAACGCTCGTTAAAATTGATGCAAGATACATATCCTTAGCGACAGTAAATAACGTGTCTCTAAAACAAAGCAATAGCTTTGCAAAATAAAGCTACGCAGTCCCCTGGCTAAAGTGGACAGAAATAAATATGTCATCCGTGATAAAAAGCAACACACATTGCAACACTATAAACAGCCGGGCCCGGCCTTGCAAATATAAAATGCAAGTACATAATCAACATATTCACGGAAAAAAGACCTGTGTCCTTCCAGAGCGAACATTTTGAGAGCTTAAAACACATCTTGCGAATATGAATGAGCCAAGACTAACCGCAATAGCAAAATTTAATACAGAGGTGTCAAAATGTTCTAACGGGAAACCGTGCAGATCTATCATCTCTACACATCTGCTAAGCGGCAGTCTTTCGACTCTACTTTATAACCTAAAATCGCCTTCTTATAATACAAGTGACAGAGCATAGTGCCCTTTCTAAACAACTTTGAAGCGTCAAAATAAATTGGACGACCAAATCCAATTTTACCGAACGGCTTATTTTGTACATAAGTCACGAAGTAGGAGTCTGTGTAGGCCTGTCATCTGTTTTTGCTATGGAAGTGATGATTCGCGAAATTTGTACATCATGATAAACAGTCTTCGCTCCTGTGTATGGTAGCTCGATAATAATTGCCTAGTTTCCAGCGTTCAAAAGGTCATCATTATATTGACGTGAGCATTTACACCCGTTTTTAGGAAAATCTGTCACTAAGTGCTTACAGTACAATGGAGTAACAGTCACTATTTCAAGTGCTTTTATTGCAAAATCTGTTTCAAGAGTCATCATCAAAATGGTGAAAAATCTGAAAGAAAACGATGTGAAGTTCTTCAACCCTTGTTGTAATGAACATGCTTTTTGTAAATCGTCACGCAATCTTGTCCAAATGTTTAATCGTTTCTGCTTTTACGGACAATACGGAAGAAGTAACATCAACTCCTGTTCATACTTTAAATTTTGTGAAGCATATAACATTTATGACTGTTTCGTTTTCATCCATAATCATCCACGATGCCCCTAGCTTGCTATAAGCATTTTAAATTAAACTCCCGAACACAAACCTCTAACCAATTTTAACCGGCTTACGAAAACCGCGCAATCTGTATCACTATGCCATACGGCATTAGACTCATGTCACCCTTGGTGACCTATTTTTAAATCATAGAATACGACATATCTCAAGGTGTATCTCAAGGGTGTTCGACAACAAACCAACAAGAAGACCCTCGAATCTTTGTTTTTAGTTTCGATACCACTTTATAGATCAAATTATGTTCTTTACTGACTGGCTTGTAATATGTATTGCCGACTAGAAATTAAACTTCGCGAGATGAACATATTAATGAATTTCTCAAGAATAACTCGTCGATTATATTACTGAATTTCTAAGAAACTGTGTCACGCTTGGACAGATTTCCGAGAATAGCCAGTCTCTCAACAAATTTGCCTGTTAATATTTTTCTTCGTTTCCTGGCTAACAAATCACATCTATGGGAATTATTGTTCAAAAAATCAGACAAAAATCATGCTGACTCTGACTCATTCCTATAGGGATTGCAACATACAAGCATTACAAGAACCCTTAAAGCGAATTATCTTTGGACTCGTCAGCTTTATACAAACAGTAGCCAAATGTTTCAGTTATATCAGACCTTGTTCTCCTTCGAATAACTTTCATGAAGGTCAGCTTTATTTTAATTTAAGCACACATCACCAGTACGCATTGGCAACTGCGAACCAATATAGTATCTAATAGAAGTTTTAACATGTTTTCACTCCAATTTAACGAAGACAGAAAGGTCTCATGCAGTTATCAAAATTAATTACCTTTATTTGGACACGGTGAGTATTAAATCTATAAGCTTGCGAGGCCGTGTATTCTCGATCGAATTGGAATTTGGAAGTTTTGCTTTTTGTGGAGAACCCAGAGAAAAACCTTTGGAGCAAGGAAGAGAACCAACAACAAACTCAATTCTCATATGACGCCCAATCCGGGAATCGAACCGGGGCCACATTGGTAGGAGGCGAGCGCTCTTACCACTGCACCATCCCTGTTCCCCCAAGTTAGAGTTAATGTACCGTATACTACCCATACATCGGCTTGTAGGTTTTAAAGCTAGTAAATTGGTGATTTTCAAAGTGGCATGCCGTTTGCATTCGGTCTTAATTAGTCTGTTACCCATTGGAGCCTTCAAGTGTATTAGAACGAGACTGTTGTCGGTTGATCCTCTTGTTTTACGTTTACACCTTATATTAAGTAACATCATTAACTACGGTATTTTTACATTTAGTGGAAGATTACTGGTTGCCTACCTGTTCAGCAAAAACTTTGTTAGCAAGTTCAATTACCTTGCAAGAAAGAAAACATTGATAGCAAGCCAAACTCCTATCGATTGTTCAGACGCTTTTCGGAGCAACAAGTCGGGAAACCTATACCAATGCATGACGTACACTAGAATAGCACTTCTGATTGGCTGCAGCTAATTGATTTGTATTATTTGAGCCAATTAGAGGTGCTAAGCACAATTTGGCCACGTCATCAGTATAGTAATTGCATGGCAACACATTCCTGTTATCGTCGGAATTTCACGGCCTTTTGCACTTGAGAAAACAAAGAAGGTCCAAGGAAAGAGAGTCGGTTTTCTTCGTAATATTATTAATTTGTACCGTTTGCAAGTATAGTTTCTCTTTGTTGGTAGAAAAGGTCTTTTCAATGAATATTTTTTCAAAGCAATGTGCAAGGAGTGAAGCAAATTCACAAGCAGTTTTGTTTGTCTACAAACAGTAAAGCTCACTTCCTGAATTTCCGAGAATTCGGCTAATAATTTCTTGGAATACAATTCGAAGATTCCGAGAATTCAAAACTAGCATTTCGTCCTTGAGTGTCTACGGCACTTTATTGAAAGGCAAGTCGAGTTTGTATTTCACGCAACAGGATTTTCATGCATGCTGGGGAGAGCTGTCGTGACTATTCTTGGTCTACTCGAGGTATACTTTGGTAACCTAAATGGTAATATTGAAATAATTTAAGAATTTGAGAAATTTTTAAAAGCTGTTGCTACTAGACTACTGTATTAGAAATAGAATTCTAGATTTATCGTAAAAGGCTCTTGTTATCCCGACTCCTGACGGGTCAGTCGTTGATATCCTCATGAGTCGAATTGAAATACAATAATTTAGATCCATCCCAGTTAGTTCGACTTCGTTATTTTTAACCGCTTTAAAATAGTCTAAAAAAACGCTTTTGTTGTTCGAAGTTTAAGCTGTTCCAGACGTTCCATTTATGGTTGGGCAGCGCAAAGAACAGCGAGTGAAAAAGCAAAAACAAAACAAAAACAAAAAACGAGGGCGAGCTAGTATTTGGCCATTCTTTGCGCCGCTCCTCAACTAGTCAAACGCTTGGGAGAGGTTATTTTATGTTTAGTACTACCCTTAGTTATTGCAATTTCACTGGAAAATTATAATTTTGACTTCGCCATGCACCACTTATGCACCTCTCCCCCACCCCTCTTCCCCAACGTCACACACACAGCGAACTTATCTCTTTCTTGGAGATGCTTGTGGCTGTTTGCAAAATTAGTTTAGTAAAGAACCGTTAGATTGGTAAAAACAGGCCAGAACATGATCACAATAGGTATTTATTAACTTAAGACTAATTTTAGTACTAACATCTGGAAAATCTAGATAAGTTGTAAAACTATTTGGGGGATTGATGCATTAAAGAGAACAAATCATATCTCCGGCATATCGAGCATTTAGCTACCATTTTTAATCGGGCGTGGCTGGCCGATTTAAGGTTTACCCTTTGGTCGTCCTAGAGCGTAGTCTCCTGGCGCGGCCAAAAAGACGGGGATAGCTCGGGGTTGCTACAAAACCGCTACGGGTGACGCATACCGCAATGGTTTTCATTTTAGTTTTGACAGGAAATCGTTGCAGGCACACTTGGTCGACTTTTGGGTTAATGTGTAATCAGGTTGTGTTTTTTTGCTTCGGCGGAAGGACAGAGAAAAAAGCTTACGGGGCAAAGTACAGTATGGGGCCCAGTTCTCGGCCACTTTTGACGTAAACTTGTATTTCTTACCTCAGAAGAATCGCAGGAACTTAAAATTTCTCCCAGAGCTAGCTACATTATTCAGCTTTTTGGTGTAAAGCTATCGACCGGTCAAAAATTAATTTGCCCGAGCAATAATAAAAATAAAAGCTCCATTTGTGGGCCCAGTTCTCGGCCACCTTGGCCCAGTTCTCGGCCACTTTTGACGTAAACTTGTATTTCTTACCTCAGAAGAACCGCAGGAACTTGAAATTTCTCCCAGAGCTAGCTACATTATTCAGCTTTTTGTTGTAAAGCTATCGACCGGTCAAAAATTAATTTCCCCGAGCAATAATAAAAATAAAAGCTCCATTTGTGGGCCCAGTTCTCGGCCACCTTGGCCCAGTTCTCGGCCACTTTTGACGTAAACTTGTATTTCTTACCTCAGAAGAACTGCAGGAACTTGAAATTTCTCCCAGAGCTAGCTACATTATTCAGCTTTTTGGTGTAATGCTATCGACCGGTCAAAAATTAATTTGCCCGAGCAATAATAAAAATAAAAGCTCCATTTGTGGGCCCAGTTCTCGGCAACCTTGGCCCAGTTCTCGGCCACTAAAAAGCTTGTCCGTAATTATCTGTAAAAAATGCTCAATTAATTTTCACAGTCATAAAATCACTCTGTAAACCTATTTATACTATATCGATCCCAAATTATTTTTATGATGCTTTGTTTTACTTTAGAAAAGAAGGATTTTAACGCGCCTAGTTGCCTATGTGCAGGTTCTGGCAAACCCGCATTGTGTGACCCGTGCATTTAGATGGTTTATTTTGCAGTGAAAAGGTCTTGAAAGATTTAGGTGTTGTAGAAATAATAGACAAGACAAGAGTCAGCTCAAAACTTAGAGATAAGATTGAACTTTATTTTTAAAACATTTATTTCTTTCATTCTGGCAGCAGCAGATGAAATTATATTAAAAACCAAGCGCTAAGCTGTGATAGCGAGCAGGGTGGCCGAGAACTGGCAAATACGCAAACGTCGCAAGAAAAAATTTCGAAGTAAATTAAGACCAAAAAATACAACGGTTCAACGAAAAGTTAACTAAAGCAGAAAGCTGAATTATTCTACGTTTCACATGCCAAAAATTAGCTCGTATGGTGGGGGCTTTTGGATAAAATACGAATTTAACTACATCCATGAATTTGGAGCCGTAAACAAACAACTTTTTTGGGAATGCAAATTCACCTACCTCCGCGTAAACTCGACGTGTGAGCTTTCTATATCGAATTGAACGATCAAACTCAAGATACTTAAAGCACATGAATCAGTCTATCGTTTGAAGGAAATACCCTTTTCTTTTGATTCAACTGGAGTGTGAAAAAACGCGTTAAACACAAAGTGGCCGAGAACTGGGCCCCATACTGTACTGATATTCACCATTGTGAAATTGCACTTACTTTGACAAGTTAAAGTTATTTTT
The DNA here is from genome assembly GCF_052425735.1 of Oculina patagonica. Classification (NCBI taxonomy): domain Eukaryota; kingdom Metazoa; phylum Cnidaria; class Anthozoa; order Scleractinia; family Oculinidae; genus Oculina; species Oculina patagonica. Next base: position 9,092,920 of record NC_135771.1, on the reverse strand, counting down.
GTAAATGAAAAAGGTAACGTCATTGATGTCACGCAGTGTTTTTTTTTTTTAGCAAACTAGATGGTTTGCTGGTTTCTGACTATGAATGGGGGTGTGATCTTGCGGTATATTTTTTGAGCCTGACTCCGCCGTAAAACTTTTTTTTTTATTTAGCAAGAACTGTGTCGATTTTCATTTCTGAACAATTGGTCGTCAAGTCGTTTGTCACAAAGAGTAGAATGTTTGTACAGCATGTTTTGGAATTATTTTAGATTTGGTTAGTAAGACGCTTCTGAAGACCTGAGCAAAACATTGGGAATGTACAGTATTAATAGGAACTTGAATGGAATTTTTCACAAGTTGGATAAAGGTATCAACTGAAAAAAATGGAATTCAAAATGAGAACTTGGATTTTGTTGTAATTAAATTTTATCGCGGATTGGATGCATAATATCACGGCTTTGAAAGTCTTCAAATAATTAGAAAGGTTCCTTTCTTCCTTTTGATCTTATTGTTATTTTCATGTATTGATTATTCGAAAGTGGTTTTCGTTGATACGAAAAAAAAAAACGGGTTTTCACTGAATTGCTTGAAGTATTTTTAGACGTGATAATATTGGCTTAATCAAATTACATTGTGCACGAAATATTTGTTATTCTTTTGTCTTGAAACTTTGAGGAAATTGAAATTTTTGTTTGACAGTAGTGTATGAAAGGCATTTTATAGAACTGAATAAAAAATTAGAAACTTTGATAAAGGTTATTTCAAAGATTTATTTTGCCTGATTTTGAAGGGTTTCAGGAGTTTTAAAGAGTGCTGGTAAACGGCTGTATGTTGTTTGTGATTACGGATCTTATTTAGTTTCGAACGCTCTAATTTTTGAAAGGTTAAAACAGGTTAAAACCGGGCGGTTTCATGAGTTTTTTGGGTAGAAAGGTACGGTGGTGGTCAAAAAAAAATGTTTAGAAAGGAATGACTGTAGTAGCACGTAAGTCGGAGGTTTGCGTGAGTCACGGGGTATAGTATGCGTGAGCTGGATTTCCGGCGTCACAACGGCATGTTTTGTTTACTGAAAGATACACTCGACGTTAAGTTAGCTTAGTCGGCTTGGGAAACTATTTTAAAAATGAATGTTGTAATAGTTAATTAATAGTAATCTAGAATTAACCCACTCTCGATTGGAGTCTGTTCTGGATTCGCGCTACCTTTTCGCCGCGAAGGAATTTTGTAAAATTTCGCTAGTAGAAAGAGGTACTGTAAGAACAGTATCAATAACTCAAAAGGAGGAACTTCTTTGTAGCTCTGAATTAAGACGTATGATAAAATTTTAGAATAAGAAACTTTCTATATATGGTTTTCATATTGTTTTTGTCAATTTCCTTTTGTGGCAGATTTTTTGAGAATCAGCTTTTCTTTCGTGTGATGACAGACACAGGACAGAACGAGAGGTGGATGAGAAAGATGCCGAAGATGAATATATAGGCACCGAAAAACGACAAGAACCGTCAAGGACTTATCTTTAGAGGGCGGGGAGTTTTGGCATACTGTATTTTGAGGACTGGACTGGACTAGTAAAACGCGGACTAGTAAAACGCGGAATTGTAAAACGCGGACTAGTATAACGCGGACTAGTAAAACGCGGACTTGTAAAACGCGGACTAGTAAAACGCGGACTCAGGTAAAACGCGGACTTGTAAAAGGCGGACTAGTAAAACGCGGACTAGTAAAACGCGGACTTGTAAAACGCGGACTTGTAAAACGAGGGCTTGTTAAGCACGGACTTGTAGAGCGCGGACTTGTAAAACAAGCGCTTGTAAATCGGATAAAACTAAACGGTTTAGCGAGCGAAACAATTTGTGTTTGAAGCTCTTGTGTGTTTCTTCGACGGCATATTTCTAGCTTTTTTGAGCACTCTATGGTCTGTTTTAGCGTGGAGATGTTTTTGCAGTATAGCACATGTTCGTTCTGCAAACCCCTACTAAAACAACGGGATTGATGCTATGAGTTGTGTGCATATGTTTCTTTCTTTCCACTACTTGACGTCTGTTAAGTGCAGTCGTTTTTATTGCTCGCACGAGGTAGAACGGGGCCCGTCCAGAAATCAACAGTCAATCGTAAATAAAGGTGACGGGCCTACACGACTCCTACGTTCGTGACATTAGAATATTTGCCGTTAAATGTTTAAATTCGGTCTTTCGACCTTATTTGCTTCTGACTTCTTTCTGAGGGTACTGTTTTAATTTGGGGGCAGTATGTGGTAAATAAAGGTGACGGGCCTACACGACTCCTACGTTCGTGACATTAGAACATTTGCCGTTATATGTTCAAATTCGGTCTTTCGACCTTATTTGCTTCTGACTTCTTTCTGAGGTTACTGTTTTTTTGAGACATTATGTATTGAAGAGAGCCGTAAGATGATTGTGGCCAAGGAATTCGAAGTGTCTAGAGGCGTTTTACAAGTCCGCGTTTTACTAGTCCGCGTTTTACTAGTCCAGTCCAGTCTACAAGTTAAAGACACATCAAGACCACCCCACTGTGAATTGCCATAGCACAGACAAAATTATAGTCAATATCTTATGTGTTTTTAAGAAAATTACATAAGAACCAAGGCATGTCTTGTCTTGCCTTACATTGACATGCAATAATTTGGAAATACTAAGCTCGTAACAGTTTAAGACAGAATCCATCAGGAATTTGAGTAACATTAATTTTAGTTACGCAAAAATTGAGCACCAGAATAATTTAAATCCTTGTGTTCTTTCATACCTTGTTAAAGGCTTGACATGTGATAACACCAACATAACACCAACAACAGTTCTTTATCAGTGGGGATTGAAGAAAAAAATGGAAACATCATCACACAGTTGACCCCCATGCAAAAACACTCCAGGATGTCACGGGGCTGTTTGGTGTCCGTCTGCCAATTTCTTACTTCAAATTCCAATGTTAAATTTACATTAAATTTTCAATATTTCTTAGTTGTCTAAATTTTACTAATTCTTTTAAAAAAACTATCACCTGCCAAACATCCCCAAAAATCACTCAAAAAATTACAAAATACCGCAATACATAGATACATGGGATGAGTGAAGTTTCCTTGGATTCCTTGAAACACCAACAAGATATTTCCGTTTAAGGTGGCTGATAATGGGTTTCAGTATTTCCCAGTCCTTATACTTTGGTTCAGGACTAAAAGCCTTCATCAATTGCTATTACAGTAATGGTATGAAACAAATGTTCAATCATTCATCAACAAGTTGTGATCATTTTCTTGACAATAGTAGTTCCCCGGTAAACAGTTGTAGTACTGTCCCATCAAAGTGCAATGCCTGGAAAATACCGAAAAGCACACGACCTTCAGGTGAAACCGCACCTTACAGTATTACCAATACACTGCACTTTGCTAAGTCTTAAAACTTTACATTGTCTATTCGTCTACTTCAATCGTTTATTTGTATTGTGTGAGATACATTTATAAATTGAAACCATCATGTCTTTAAGTAATAATGCAATCTCGACAACGTTCTAGATATTATATTATGCACACTAATACAGCTCATGCAAGCCCTGTGACTTACACAAACACAGTCGGACTGAGTGCTTAACTTAAGTAACTGCTTCGTGGTTTCTGCTGTACTGAACCCTGCCTTTCAAGGCAAAGCGCCCGATTTTAAGCTTCTCAAGCTTCTCAATGTTCTTGTTTGATAAAGAACTCGAAAAAGAGAAGAAAAAAGAGAAAGAGCTAGACTTGTTGTTCTACAGATATCTACGATGAATCAAATCTAACCGATCATCACCTAACAGCCTGAGGCTGTGGTGTGATTTTTGCTAGGATATCAGAAACTACACAAACTTCTAGTAATGATGAACAAAATTCTTAGATGCTTTATATTGCCACAAGTCTTTATGTTGCAATAAACCCTTTCTTGTATTTATTATCCTTCGCTTCACAGACTTGAACTACAATGGCTATTATTGCTTGAAATTCATGAAACAATTGGTTTAATCACCGACCGGCTAAAATACTCGACAAGGTGACAACGTAGTTACTATTGTAGCTCCCTAGGGTTAAGACTCTTGTTTTAACTATTTCTTCTAGTGTTATCTGTTTTTCCATTACTTTTCTTGACAGCAGTTGCTTGAGTTTAATGTAGCGGAAATACTGATGTTTTAGAGACAACTAAACAGAGGGTTCCTATAATTGTTTTTGTAAACTATTATGTCTTTTCAGGTTTACGTTCTTACAGCTTTCATACTATTTAGCGACTGTATTAAAAATGCACTTTTTCTGTTCCAGCTCCTCAAGACACTAGCGGACTGTTAATTATCTTTGCTGTAATCCTCAGCTGAGAGATCACAAAAAATTTAACTACATGGCAATCACTTTCACAGCATTCTCCGTTCAAAGCCCATCCTACCAGATCTGCAACGCGTGTTGGTCTCGCCATCTATCTAACAAAAAACAAGCAAACAAACAAATATCATGGGTACCTGAAGTAACGAAATTAACTCTTTGCAAGAAAGTTTTTTGTCTTTCCAGAATAATGCAAAATCTGGACCAACATGCCCATCAAATAAATGGAAACTGAGTTCCGTCGACAATGAAATATATATACCGCTTTTTCCAGATAAATTTCAGGTAAATGCAAAAATTCTTGTGGGTTCTCGTTGTTCTAAGGAGATGCCGATTGAGATCGACGTTTATATTAAAATGAATTAATAGGTTTCTCGTAATTATCCAGATCAATTCAGTTTGTTATAGATCGACACCAGAACTATATCCTTTTAGACTCGTGTTGTAACGAAAACGGGCTGAAAAGTATCGCGACATGACCAGGCAACGAAGTTGTGCTGGCTCATGCAGAGTTGCAGTTTTAAATACTGGATTTTCTATCGAGTTCTATCTGTCATGACTGAGGCTTATCCATATAAGTATCTACAAACTATATCAGTTCACCTACCTGGGAAACTTCCACACACAGGGCCTGCATCTGCGGCGAAGGATGACAGCATATGATCCCATGGCCAACACGTGAGGTACCTTTCCAAAGTACAAAAAGTCACAACTCCGATGGACTACTACCGGTGAGTAACTACGTGTGTCTCCTCACATGCAGGATTCACGAAAGTTGTATAACTTTAAACCAAGGCGGGTAAACATCAGCTGGAAACTCCATGTAAACTTTCGAAGCGGCACTTGAAGACAAGCAAGCTGAATAGATCCTCCATCGTCACCTCCAAATTCGACATCAGTGCTGGTGATCCCAACTGGATGATTTTCTTCTGAAAATTAACTGGTCATCTGCTTAGTTCCTGAAGCTTCGAAGTTGTAACGGGTACGGTCTATGTTCCCAAACTGTCAGTGCACCACTTACAGCCAGCAGATAATATAATAATAGATCTCAATACAGCTGAATTATTAATGTAAGGCGTCAACGCCATGATCAGCGAACTATAGAGTGGTCCACTAATTTAGAAACTAGTCTAGATTTTCCTCTTTTTGAAATATTTGTCACCCCTCTTTTACCTAAACTGTGATCTTATAGTTACTCGAACTAACTGAAGTGAACAAAACGTGTAATTTATCGTAAAACACAGCGCAATAATATCGGGAGGGCGACAGCCTCTTAGTAACTTATCTTAAGTGTTCCTATGAAGTTCTTGTATTTCTAAAAATGTGCTAATATATTAAACTTTAGCGGGATTTTATTTGTGAGGTGCACAGGCACACTTTGTCATTGAATCGCTACAAAAGTAAAGATGTACGTTGCCTTGTTAGCGAGTCTTTCTACTTCTACTGTAAAACTAAAATTAATCGAGTTAAAGCCATTGCAGCAAAGACTAACAGTTACGAAACACGGTAGAATAAATGTGTAGGGCAACAACCTTAGTATCTAATCATACCAAAAAACATATGATATATGAGGTCGACTACGACAAATTATTGCTAAATTTTTTCGTATCCATCGCTCCTCTACCTTTAAGTTTATTTATAAATAGACTGAAATATGAAGTCTTAGAACACAGTCTAACAATACTTACAATAGGGTATACGTAGCCCCCATTAATGAACTGTAAAGTGCTGCATGCTTATTATTTACTTCGATAAACAGCTACAGTGACATACTGGTATTACTGACATGCACTGGCATTGTTTTAATCCAGCGTTATGTACCTCGTCTTAATGAAATCTTTGAACGGTGCAATAATACTTGAACAGTGGCAGCCACAGTTAGTATCTTATGTGTTTTGATGACAACAAAAGTTGCCATTTTATAAAAAGTTGTAGCCATTAGTAGTAGAAACAGCATCTCAAAACATTACGAGATGATCTTTTACGGCGATAGCCGTAGTAACTTTAACGGTATTGCTACTAATTTATTTTATTATCTACCAATCTGATAATATATACCTCCAATCGTAGTAATAGAATAGTAAAATCTTACAACACAACAGAATAATACCTGTCGGTTGGCAGCCACACGGTAACTGATAAAACAGCCTAAGTTGTTCTTTTTCTGGAGGCATTATCCCCCGCACTTCTACTATAACTGCAACTACTAGAAGTACACTCTAGACTACAAATTTACACCTTAAATGCAGTAGAATTACAGGCAGTTATAGACAATAGCTTCAGTAACTAATTCAGTTTTATTTCGGTAAACAATGATAATAAAAGTTGTCCTTTGTTCTTAATATTATTGTATATACGTTTACTGTACCACAATTGTGATCCTCAGTGGCTGGAGAAATCTAAACGTTAAAGTGATGCTTTTACTTGTAGCAAGTTGTCTCATCTCTGAAGCTCTTTCAATGTTTAAGTTCTTTTTTACGAAAAACTAAAAACTAAACTAAGTTATTTTTTTAGGCTATTATGTGTTGCCCTAATCATTAAGACAGACAATCTGAATTGCCATGTTCACAATATACAGTGTAATTTCCACCGACTTTAGTCTAGCACTAATTGTATAGTACTTTGTCAAAGTTAGAGATGTTAAAGACGCACTAAAATCAATTTCAATTGCTTGAATAGAAATAAATAACCGTTTATATACAAAATCTTGATACTGTACACTAAAAGGAAAGGATAGTCATTGCTTGTTGGCTATGTCTATGGCTATGTAATTCACAACAAGTCCGAGGCTCCGCTCTTCCATTGCAGACTGCGCATGTTGTGTTTTTTTTTTCATTGCATGGTGCATCCTTGATCAAAAAGTTTGAAAGGTTTCTTTTGCTGATCTTTTGAAGTACTCCTTCTTTCTTCCATTGGTATAAGCTCGTCTAACAACTTTGGAATTTCGTCTTTGCTTTTAATCTTGTTAAACAATTTGGCTTTCTTTTTTACCTCTTCAAAGGCTTTTACGCGATCCAGATATCCTGGTCGGCATTCTCTTTTTTCGGTCTCGATCAGCAGCTCAATGTACTGCACTTCTGTGAGAGGATTGGGTCTTAACGCAATTTCATCCAGGCGGCGAAGACTCTCCCGAACCTTGTACATGTCGGATAAGACCTTGATTCTCAAATCATGAAGACACCTTTCCAGCTCGCCTAGCATATTCTGTACCTTGGACTTGCCTGAAACTGCCAGGTTATATTTCATTTTTAAATCCTGGGATGTTCTCTTCTCATTGACTGTGGTATATTCTATAAAGTAGGGGACATTCTTGTGGCTATCCCATGGACATTTTCCAGTGCATACTTCGCAGTTCCCATCTGCACCCATAGCAACGCATCCTTTCTTTGCACTATCATCAGCAATCTTGCAATCTTTGTGACAAGTATAGTTGCACTTTAAGCAATGCGTAGTGTGCCTTCCGGTGCCTGTGAGGTCAGTTTGTTCCACCTTCATGACGGGGACGACATACTCAAACTCCTTGTTCTGTTCGATATCTGCTTCATGCCGCTCAAGAACGCGCTTCTCTTGTCGCTTTTCTTCAATTTTTGCTAGTCCCCATTTTATTTGCGGGTTCAGGCCTTCAATGAGGGTCTCCAACTGTTCTCGTTCTTTCAAGACTTCATTTGTGAGCTGAAGGCTAACGCTTTTTGTTGCGCTGAACTTGGCGAAGAATTCTTTGAATGACTGGTGTCCCATCTGCCAAAACATTTCGTCAAAGCTACTTTTTGCATTGTCAGCGAAGAGTGCCGAATTGTTGAATTTAAAAAAGCTGTCATAGGATATCTGAGCCTTCTCGATTGCTTCTAAAACTGGAGGTCTCTTGACATCTGCAAAGGTAATCATCATGAAGAAGTTGTTTTCCACATCTTTTCCAAATATGGAAAGAATGGAATCGAAGATGTACTTCTGTGTCGGGGTCAGCCGTGGGAGGGAAGACTGAGTAACAAATCCAATGCCGTCGAGATGATCAATACCATTGGGTGGTTTGAGAGAAAAAAATTCTTTGAATTGGCTGGTGATAAAGACGTCTCTCGACAATCCTTCAATGTCGCCAAACCCGGGAGTGTCAACTATTGTAAATATGTAAGGGATGGCAGACCCCTCCATCGGATGGATAGTGTAGGCAGTAATTTCTCTTGTCACACTATTAGCTTGGGAACTGACCTCCTCGGTGACTATTTTGAATCGAAATTCATCTTTCCATTCAACTCCCATGATGTAGTTGACCATGCCATTGATAAGAGTGCTCTTACCAGCTCCAGTGGCGCCCACTACCAAAAGAACTTTTTCTTTTCGCATCTCTCCTTCCTGGTCTTGTTCGACATTCAGGCATTTTTTGAGAATCTTTTTTCCGTCCAACCTCATAGTTTCATCCATAGGGGGTTTGTAGATAGAAACAAATTCGTCATTGCTCTTTTTGATGTTTTCTGATTTTTGATGCACTCGCTCGGCTAAGCGACGAGGAGAAGATACATCTTGTTTTTTCTCATCTCGAGTATAGTTGGTTGGAAGTAACCCATCATTTTGGAGGCTGGCCTGCTCGTTAGATGGAACGTTGTGGAACGTGGATAAACACGTTTCTCCTTCGTAACGAAGAGTTTCCTTGGGATAACTGTTTCCACAGAAACTATCTTCCTTAATTAGGGCCTTTTGTGAAGATTGAGATCGATATTCTGACTCGGGCACTCCTTGTGGTCGCTGACTGAGATGAAACGTTACAGATGGTGTCGCGCTGGTGCTGAGTTTTTGGTTGTGCTCTGAATTTTCACGCTGCATTTGCGTTGTTTCCTCTGGTTCGGAGTCTCTTTCAGCGGTCTCGCCAGAATTCACGGATGCCGCAGTACCGCAAACGGACTTGCTGTTTTGGTTGAATGTCTTCGCCAACCCAGCATTATCAACGATCGTCGATTGTTGCGAAGGAATTGTATCTGGCTCAAATTCTGTGGGCTTCCCATCTTGAAACATCTGTATAACTGCAATCCTACCAGCTTTGCTGTCATTACAGATGTTGGTGATTAAAAATTTGATGTTGCCGTCATCAGTGGTCTTGCCTAGGCTACTGAAGATTCTGGCTTGGGTCTTGAAGTCATTTATCAAGGCTTTATCTTTACACCAGGTGCTTTCATCAGGAGGCTCATGATTCCACTTGCCGGTGTGAAGGTAGCTATACATCTCATGTAGGTGATTGTCTTCGAAGTCATCGATCGTAAAAGAAAAGCACACAACTTTGTCGTACTCTAAGGAGTTGATGATACTTTCAAGTTCGTCTGGGTCGAAAACAAATTGGATTTCTTTGAAATAATCCAAGTACATAGACAACAGATTAACCTCTTGCTCAGTTTTTTCAACCCAAGATGACAGGTAAGCTTGGCGAAATGGCGTTTCAGCTGTTCCCTCCAACAGTTTCACGAGCTCGTCCTCTTCTGCATCACCCCTTCTGACTCTGCATAGTAAACGTGCGAGATCCTTTTTTAGGTTTTTAATGTAATGGGAAATCATTTCTTTAAACTTGCAAAGCTTTTTTTGGACGCTTGAGAAATTGGAAAACGCCTTTGTCTTGGTTAGAACAGTCACTCGGGTACTTAAATCTGAAAAGTCTCCGATAATGCTCTGTACTTTGGAGATAGTACCAAGGTTAACTTCATTTAAACAAATTGCAGCTTCAATATCCAAACTGCTCAGTGGCTGGAGGAATGCTTTTAATGGAATCACAGGTTCGTGGTTCTTTTTCTGTTCGCCAATGTTCTTCATGGCTTCTTCGAAACTAATGGAGCTTCCTGATAGTGGAGTGTCACCATATAGTGTGCATGTAAGCTTCTTGGCTTCGTCCTTGTCAATTTCTGGTATTTCATTAAAGCTCGGCAAACAAGATATAAGCAACTTCATATCACTACTCACATTAGCATGACTCTCGTTTCGCCTAACTTCCCGATCAAAAAACGAATAAAGTGCTAGAGCCATATAATATTCCAGACACAAAGTGTGTGGCGCTTTTTTCCTCGTCTCCAATTTCGAGAGGAACTCTTCGCAAAAGGTCAAGATCGAGCTCTTCAAATTTAGAGATTCGCTCCCATTTCAGTGTGACTCTAGCCTGTTGCTTTGCAGTTACTCTGTCTTCAAAGAAATTGACATATTTGGGTACATCGACCAGTCCAGATAAAAGACTCATTTTGAAATTGGCATCAGCTCCTGCCATTTCCATTTTTGCATCCAAAGTGTCATTTGGGAAGACTTCAAACTGAGACTGCGCCGAAGGATGAGAGACCAAGGCGTTGTTGAGAATGTCCCCATCCCACAGCGTTCTTTCCGGAACAAGGCAATCATTGCTGCAGTCGTATAACATTCCAAGCTGGAATGGCTTTCCTAGACAAGGTATTTCCAGAATCTCATTTCCACTCATTTCGCTATGGAGAGAAAACATTTTACTTGAGGAAATTCTACAGATAAATACTCGGTAAATGTAATTCAAAGCAACAATAATTACGAAACCCAACGTTTTAGATTGAATTTACGCATAGCCGGTTGTTGAATAAAGGACTGGTACAAGGGTATTATGCCCCATTCCTTTTGTTTTGAAGACTTCGCTAAATTTGTGATACTTTTTAAATTATTACTTTCCATGAAAGCTCTTGCAACAATTTCTACGGTGCATTTAATGAAAAACTTCTAAGACTATGTCTTCGAAACTGAAATATTTATTTTTTCAGGTGGGGTGCTGCCCCTTTTACTTCCGATGAAAAACATATGTAGTAATTATATGCCAATTATTTTTTCACTTAATAAAAAAATTCACGAATTTGGACATTTTTAGACCAATTAAATGTGCACGAATTACAGTAAATCTACGTCACTTAGATATTGTTGTTTAGATAACAGATAGGTGAATTCTTTCTTGAAATAAGCTAAGGGTCATGTCTTGCTTTTAATAATGGTATGTGCGAGTTATTTATACGTTCTTTATTGTTGCAAATATATCCAGTGTGCATGTGGACTGTAAAATGGCAAAATGACACAGACGTGTGCTCTAAAAATAAGCATAAAGCAATGCATTTTCTCATCAAAAAGCGACGTATTCAAGTTTAATTTGCACTACTTTTAATGAGACAATCAAATATGGTATAAACAAATGTTTTACCATGATTTGGTGCAGCTGCAGTTATATCTCAGGTACCGAAAAACTTCTCTCGGGGTCAGAAACATCTAAATTAAAATGTGGAGGTGTAAAATCGTTAATTAAATTAAAACCACATGTTTGTGGCTATGTATCTCACCGAGGGTAAATATATCCTCCGGACATGCTTGCCGAAGGAATGAACGAAAACTTCAGCTTCCAACAAGGATACCAAGGACAAAAAACTAAATGGATCAATCTAAAGTAACATGCAATAACTTGTCTGAAATGGTTAGAGAGGTACTAGAAGAAACCTTTCAAGAGGTCCGTTTTGTGATGGTGAAGGATAAAAGGGCGTGCAAGCAACTGGCACAAAAGAAAGTGAGTAGCTAAAGATGCAAACAGCAAACTATCTGCGTATGTATTTCAGGAGGCAGCGTGGCCGAGTGGTGAAGAACTCTGATATTGTAATCTGGAAGCCCAGATGGAGTTAAAATCTCTATCCTGTCACTAGCGCTAGCTGGATCTGTTTTCCAGTTTGGTAGTTATCAAGTTGTCACTCAAGCCCTCAGATAGTACATTTGTTCATGTAGTTTGGCTTAATTCAAATTTCGGCTTTGTGTTTTCGTAATTACTTCTGCTCATACGGGAATATTAATGATCATCTTCTACCCGTTGTGATCCTTTGTGAAAATACCCAACCTTACAATACAATACGTCAATTTGCTTCGGTGGTAGATTCATCTCCTAAACTTAAGAAATTATCACTTAGATACCTTGGTAACAGTCTAAATCTTTTGGTTTAATTAAATTATTTTCATTTAGGCCTAGCTAGTTCGTTGTATTGTTGCTCAACATTATAATTTCAAATTCCTTAAAAGAAAGTTAAAATTGCTTCACACATTTGATACATTTAAACTGAAAGCCTTTGTACATGCATGTTTTGATATACTCAGTTGTTAGCACAAGCACGTTTTTTGTACTTTCAACAAACCGAGCTATGCTGTTGATATACCTTATTACATGAAATTTTGGCGACACTTTAATTTAGCGATATTAGCGATTTTTCAAAAAATCGCTAAATTAAAATGCACTAAAATTAAGTGTCGCTAAATTTAAATCATCGCTAAATTAACCCTAGCCAGACCGGGGGGGGGGGGGGGGCGGAAAGTGCCCGCACCGACTTTGAACGCCTATAACTTTTTTAATATTCAACCAAACGCTGCCAAACTTTGAGACTTTATCTAAAATTTATCTGGGAATAATTTGGTAGGGTAGGTTGTTGTGTCAGGAACTTGACGTCACCATGGCAACGGCATTTTGACAGGCATGTTTTCTCAAATTTGTAATTTTCCTGTTTCTATTAATGAAAAACAACTTTAAAGCAATTATTTTCATCTGTTTACGGGTTTTAAGCACATTTTTATTGGTTTTGAGTATTTTCCAGTAATTTTGGGCGGTTTTCTGACGTTTTGAAAAAATTCGAAATCCAAGATGGCGGATCCAAGATGGCGGCTGTTTTGACATTATGATGTCATTGTCACGTGATGTGACGTCATTATCCCACGTGGCATATAGCAAAAGATAGATTTTGGGACATACTATATATGCTGTAAGTTTCATTGTGATTGCTTAAATATTCTGGAAGTTACGGAGTGGGGGGGGGGGGGGGGGGGCGGAAAAGACCAAAAAAAGCCCGGTCTGAATAGGGTTAAAGTGAGTATAATATGAAATTCCGACATCCGTTTCACACGATCAAGCTATTTTACGGTCGATTATGACGTGTATCGGATGTCTCCGTGTATACATTTCAGTTATCTGGTCATTTCAACTTTACAACTGAAATGGACTCTTCGAATTCGCTTGAAAAGAAAAAGTTTCAGCTTGTGAAATCGCTAAAATTAAGTGACTTATGTTGCAAAATTTACGAAAAATCGCTAAATTAAAGTGTCGCTAAATACGTATTTTTCAAAATCGCTAAATTAACGTGACGCCAAAACTTCATGTAATAAGGTAAACGAGTCGAATCAACTAGCCAGTGAACAACGCATGCAGGTTCTTTCACTTTCATAGTAATATGTCTGATGTAACAAAGTATGGCGTGTTTCTTCAACGCTCACACACTGACTAGAAGCTTTGTCCAGAAATCCACAAAACAGCAAATGCGCATGCTTGATTATCCAGCCAACTAACGCTAGTTCTGATTGCCACGGGCGCCACGACAGGGATGGAAAGCAAAACGAACATCAGTTAACCAATTCAAAAGATTAGAACTTCTCATAATAGTGCCATAATGTTGCAGCTTCCTCCAGAGATTGTCTAATTAGCGTGGGTCGTGGGTCGTGGGTCGTGGGTCGTGGGTCGTGCGTGTATAAGCCGAGTTACCAGCTATATCTGGATTTTAAATTTTCCGAAAAATGTGTGACGCTTAACAAGGCCGAAAATTTGAACTCAAAGACCTCGGATGGAGGTGTTACAATATACGTTGCATTGAGACTACCGCTAGAACTTCCCCTCTCCTTCCCCTTTGAACGCCGGCCACGCAGTTAGCCACGCAGGCTACTAGTTCGCAGAAAAACTGAAAAATCTTAAACAAACAAGAACACCCTTAAAACGATTGCATCGACAAGGACAAGTCCCTTCAGTTTGGCTGATAAGCCGATCAGCTACTTCTATTTCTGCCATTTTATCTGTGTAAAATCGGATTTTAATCAGGGACCAGTGTGTGGATCAGTGGCAAACTATTTCCACTGGGTTTCTTGTTTCTTGGTTTCGCAGGATATATGCACAAATAATATGAACATTTTTATTTTAAAATAACGGTCTAAAATATAACTTTAGTCAGTTCAACAAAATGAAACGTTCATTTCGCTACAGTGCTTGACATTGCAAGTTTTGATTTCCCTTTAATCTCTTTAAACGCAACCTTCGATAGAGCATCTGCAGCCTCAAGCTTCAATTGATAACGTAAGGTCAAATCTCGACGCACCCTCACCGCATTCAAACGTCTTTATAGGCAGCTTTTCTTCCTATTTCGGGGAATTTCGTTCATATCTGATGTGTTAGTATGAGCAAAAATAGCTGCTGAGTGTAAATAAACATATTTCCACAATTTTTAATTGTACAACATACAACAGTGTACAACAACTACTGCTCGCGAATCCTTGACACCTTTCGTTTGACATCTGTCACTCATTTTAACTTTGACCTAAAACACGTCACGATAACTTAGTCACGCGAGAGTCACGCTTTCCTGAACATTCCCGTTTTCCCAGGTATAAGAGTGTTTTTACTTTTTAATGTTTTACATC